>NC_041749.1:16978948-17634365 GCF_004115215.2 Ornithorhynchus anatinus
ATGGCAACTAAATAGAATCGAGGCGATGTACATTTCATTAACAAAATAAATAGGGTAATGAAAATATATACAGTTGAGCGGACGAGTACGGTGCCGAGGGGATGGGAAGGGAGAGGGGGAGGAGCAGAGGGAAATGGGGGAAAAAGAGGGTTAAGCTGCGGAGAGGTGGAGGGGGGGTGGTAGAGGGAGTAGAGGGAGAAGAGGAGCTCAGCCTGGGAAGGCCTCTCGGAGGAGGTGAGTTTTAAGTAGGGTTTCGAAGAGGGGAAGAGAATCGGTTTGGCGGAGGTGAGGAGGGAGGGCGTTCCGGGACCGCGGGAGGATGCGGCCCGGGGGTCGACGGCGGGACGGGCGAGACCGAGGGACGGCGAGGAGGCGGGCGGCGGAGGAGCGGAGCGTGCGGGGTGGGCGGTAGAAAGAGAGAAGGGAGGAGAGGTAGGAAGGGGCGAGGCGATGTAGAGCCTCGAAGCCTAGAGTGAGGAGTTTCTGTTTGGAGCGGAGGTCGATAGGCGACCACTGGAGTTGTTTAAGAAGGGGAGTGACAGGCCCAGAGCGTTTCTGCAGGAAGATGAGCCGGGCAGCGGAGTGAAGAATAGACCGGAGCGGGGCGAGAGAGGAGGAAGGGAGGTCAGAGAGAAGGCCGACACGGTAGTCTAGCCGGAATATAACGAGAGCCCGTAGCGGTAAGGTAGCCGTTTGGGTGGAGAGGAAAGGGCGGATCTTGGCTATATCGTAAAGGTGAAACCGGCAGGTCTCGGTAACGGATAGGATGCGTGGGGCGAACGAGAGAGACGAGTCAAGGATGACACCGAGATCGTGGGCCCGAGAGACGGGAAGGACGGTCGTGCCATCCACGGTGATAGGGAAGTCTGGGAGAGGACCGGGTTTGGGAGGGAAGATGAGGAGTTCAGTCTTGCTGGCCTGGGAATCAGAAGGCCATGTGTTCTAATCCCGGCTCCACCACTAGTCTGCTGTGTGACCTTGGGCAACTCACTTCACTTCTCTGTAAAATGGAAATCAATGCTGTGAGCCCCATGTGGGCAGGGACTGTGCCCATCCTGATTGGAGAAGCAGCATGGCTCAGTGGAAAGAGCATGGTCTAGGGAGTCAGAGGTCTGGGGTTCGAATCCCTGCTCTGCCACTTGTCAGCTGTGTGACTGTGGGCAAGTCACTTAACTTCTCTGTGCCTCAGTTACCTCATCTGGAAAATGGGGATGAAGACTGTGAGCCTCTCATGGGACAACCCGATTACCCTGTATCTCCCCCAGCGCTTAGAACAGTGCTCTGCACCTTGTAAGCACTTAACAGATACCAACATTTTAGAGAAGCAGCGTGGCTCAGTGGAAAGAGCCCGGGCTTGGGAGTCAGAGGTCATGGGTTCGAAACCCGACTCTGCCACTTGTCAGCTGTGTGACCGTGGGCAAGTCACTCCACTTCTCTGTGCCTCAGTTACCTCATCTGGAAAATGGGGATTAACTGTGAGCCTCACGTGGGACAAACTGATGACCCTCTATCTACTCCAGCGCTTAGAACAGTGCTCTGCACATAGTAAGCGCTTAACAAATACCAACATTATTATTATTAGCTTGATTCTCCCCCAGCATTTACAACAGTACTTGACACATAGTAACGCTTTACAAATACCATCAGTATTATTATTTTTAAATTGACTTGGAAAGCTCTCTAGGGCTTGTTTCCTTTTCCATTCTGAAACACGAAGATGTGCTTTGGGTCTGTCGGTTCTCAGGTCCTTCTCTTACTCTTTATTAGGCTTTCCTTAGCTCGAAACCACATGAATGTGACCTGGAGATTGAGGAGGGTCCCGTCCAACACTACCACCGACTTGCGAATAATCTCCACCATCTGGTCTTCTTGGAGTTTGTAAGTGAAACCTTGGTTCATTCATTTCCTCCTGGGGCAGATGGGAGTGTGAGAATGTTAGCTAAGCCCCAAATCTGCTTTTGTGGGGGGCAGGGGCTTGGTGAGGAGATGTACTGGGAAGCAGCGTGGCTCGGTGGAAAGAGCACGGGCTTGGGAGTCAGAGGTCATGGGTTCGAATTCCCGGCTCGGCCACTTGTCAGCTGTGTGACGGTGGGCAAGTCACTTCACTTCTCTGGGCCTCAATTACCTCATCTGTAAAATGGGGATTAAGACTGTGACCCCCCCCCACGTGGGACAACCTGATTCCCCTGTATCTATCCCGGCCCTTAGAACAGTGCTCTGCACATAGTGAGCACTTAACAAATACCAACGTTATTATCATCTAGACTGTAAGCTCGTTGTGGGCAGGGAATGTGTCAGTTTATTGTTAAATGGTACTCTCCCACACGCTTAGGACAGTGCTTTGCACATGGTAAGCGCTCAATCAATACGATTGAATGAATGAATTGTGTCGCGTCTGCTGTTCTTACCAGGGGTTAGGGTTGTCACTGTATCTACAATACGTCATTGGCCCGGAAAGTAATAAAGGGAACAAGACCCATTTCCATTTTCAGTCAGATCTGCTTAACTGAACACATGGGAGAGTAGCATGGCGTAGTGGATAGAGCATGGGGATGGTAGTCAGAAGGTCACGAGTTCTAATTCTGGCTCTGCCACTTGTCTGCTGTGTGACCCCGGGCAAATCACTTCATTTCTCTGGGCTTCACTTACCTCATCTGTAAAATCGGGATTTAAAACTGTGAGCCCGATATGGAACAGGGAATGCGTCCAACCCCATTCGCTTATTCCCCCCCACCTCAATGCTTAGTACAGTGCCTGACACATAATAAGTGCTTAACAAATACCACTATTACAATTGTTATTATTATTACAATACTGTTAGCTGTGCTCCCAGGTGCTGCTGGGAGACGGCAGCATGTCTGAGGGCCTTTGGTCTCTTCCGGCAGAAGCGGCGATTGGAAAGCCTCGTGTACCGCCCGCTGTGCCACCTGACGGAATCGCTCGCGGGGCCCCGGAACCTCATCAGGAAGCGTCTGGACAAGCTGCTGGACTTCGAGCGGGTGGAGGAGAAGCGGGCCGAGACGGGCAGCGTGACTTACGAGGAGGAGGCCACCAGGCACACCTACCAGGCCCTGAATTCCCTGCTGGTGTCCGAACTCCCCCGGTTTAACCAGGTGGCCGCCCGGTGGCTGGGGCAAATCCTCCGGACACTGATGGCCCTCCAGCGGGACCTGGCCCAGCGGGTGCTGAGTGAGGCGGAGGGAAAGCTGGCCCAGGTAAAGGGGGCTGATGGGTCTGCCCCGCCCCAGTCAGCTGAGGGAGAGGACATGATCAATCGTCGAGGAGGAGTGGGGAAATCCATTCACGGCACTAATGAAAACTGCAGCCTCAGTTCACTCCCAAATGGGCATATTTGTTCAGCACTTACTACGTGCTGATGGCCTAGTGGTTAGAGCGAAGCTCTGGGAGTCAGAAAGACCTGGGTTCTAATTCCATTCTACCATTTTTTCCATTCATTCGTTCATTCAATAGTATTTATTGAGCGCTTACTATGTGCAGAGCACTGTACTAAGCGCTTGGAATGTATAAATCGGTAACAGAGACAGTCCCTGCCCTTTGACGGGCTTACGGTCTGATCAGGGGAGACGGACAGACAAGAACAATAGCGAAATTATGTCTGAAAAGCTAAAAGAGTCATTGGCTAAAACTTTTTAGATGGTATTGGTTAAGTGCTTACTATGTGCCAAGTAGATACAAGCTAATCAGGTTGGACACAGTCCATGTCCCATATGGGGCTCACAGTTGTAATCCCCATTTTACAGATGAGGGAACTGAGATAAAAGAACAGTGAAGTGATGGAGCACTTGTTTGCTGTGTGACTTTGGGCAAGTCACTTCACTTCTCTGGGCTTCAGTGACTTCATCTGTAAAATGGGGAGTAAGACTGTGAGCTCCACATAGGACGGGGACTTTGTCCAACCCGATTAATTTGTATCTACTCCAGCACTTAATACAGTGCCTGGCACATATTAAATGCTTACCAGATACCACAATTATTATAATAATTTTAATTGTTATTATGCCAAGAACTGTACTAAGCATTAGGGTAGATACAAGATAATCAGGTCAGACAAAGTTCCTACCCCACACTGGGCTCACAGTCTCAAGTAGGAGGATGAAAAAGGGTTGAATCCCAGCTTGTGGATAGGGAAACTGAGGCATAAAAAGGAAGCATGGCCTAGTGGAAAAAGTATGGGCCCGGGAGTCAGAGGACATGGATTCCAATCCAGGTTCTGCCACTTGCCTTCTGTGTGACCTTGGGCAAGTCACTTAACTTCTGGGTGACTCGGTTTTCTCAACAGTAAAATGAATATTCAGTACCTGTTTTTTATTGGATCTGTTAAGCACTGACTATGTGCCAGGCACTGTAGTAGGTGCTGGGGCAGTTACAAGACGATCCTCCCTCCACTTAGACTGTGAGCCCCAAGTGGGATAACAACTGCGTTCGGCCTGATTGGCTTGTACCTACCCCAATGCATGGTACGGTGCTTGACGCTTAGTAAGTGCTTAACAAATACCATAAAAAACCAGTCAAGTGACTTTCCCAAAGTCATCCAGCAGGCAAGTGGCAGAGGTGGAATTAGAACCCAAGTCCTCGGACTTCCTGGCCTATGCTTGACTTGGGAGTGAAGGTTAGACTGTGCTTTATGTTGTATTAATGGTCTCTGACTGTAGGCAAGATTTAAACATAGGAAGTTTCAAGCTTCAGACTTAAAGGTTCAGAGGGGGAGATGATATTTGTGGGAATTAACGGTAATATAGATTGAGCATCTATGGTGTGCAAAGCACTGGAACATATCCAAGTATTCAAAGTTTCAGTCCCTGCACTAAAGAATTTACAATCCATTAGGGAAAAAGCATAGTTCAGAGAGAACTAATAGAGACATATAATAGGCTCAAGTAAATAAAAAACAAATAAATACACGAGGGCCAAAACAAAGTAAGAGCTTGGCACTCAGAACAGGAATCTCTTTCTCCTGGCCCATTCCTGTTTGAGGAAAGGGAGAGGGAGTGATCAGATCTTGAAACCAGCCCAACTGAGATTGGACAGCCCCAACCTGATATGAGCCTTTCCTCATCTCCTACAAATAGCGTGGCTCAGTGAAAAGAGCATGGGCTTTGGAGTCAGAGGTCATGGGTTCGAATCCCAGCTCTGCCACTTGTCAGCTGTGTGACTGTTGGCAAGTCACTTAACTTCTTGGTGCTTCAGTTACCTCATCTGTAAAATGGGGATTAAGATTGTGAGCCCCACGTGGGACAACCTGATTCCCCTGTGTCTACCCCAGCGCTTAGAACAGTGCTCTGCACATAGTAAGCGCTTAACAAATACCAACATTATTATTAAATACTGTCTTGGGCTCTAAAAGTGGCTCTGCTGGCCCTGAAGACCATACACTTCTCCTCTAAGCTCTAAACTTCCTGTGGGCAGGGAAAGTGTTACAGTGTACTCTCCCTGGCGCTTAGTACAGGGCTCTGCACACATTGAGCACTCAAATATCACTGATTGAAGGTGTCCGTGAAATACCTCAACCGCAGGCAAATTATTGATGTACCTGGGCCTCTTTCCATTTAAGAATATTCTTCACGCCTCCTCCTTTAATGCAGGAGATATGGAAATCCTGGTCAGTGCAGTGAAGGTGAAGTCTTCACCTCAAGACTGAGGTGGCTCTGGCGGAGCGATGCCAGCTCAGAGCCACCTCCATCTTGAGCTGGTTCACCCACGACAGGTCCTACTGGTGCCTGTGGTGGTTTGGGATGCAAGAAACCTTTCCTATGGCCATAACCTCAGGGTCGGAAGAGTAGGTGCTTCTGAGCTTTCCACAATCCTAACAGCGATGAGGGAATCCAGACCCAATTACTTTAAATCAGAGAGGAGAGCCGTTAGTAATGGCTTCTCTCAGAGAATCTCAAGTGTCATTAATGTCTGGAAAATCCAAAAGGGCCACTGAGTTTTCTGCTTGGGACGGTGTATAGCTTCTTGTGGGCTGGGAATGTGTCTGTTTATAGTGCTTAGTACAGTGCTCTGCACCCAGTAAAAGATCAATAAATACAATTGAATGAATGAACTTCTCCAGTGCTAGGAAAAGAGGAATCTTCACCTACTGGAGGACCTTTCCTCCCTTCTCTGCCTCTGCATATTGTCTTTCCAGGCTATCTGCATCTGCTCCCTACCGTGAGGTCTCAATCAATCAATCAACTGTATTTCTTGAGCGCTTACTGTGTGCGGAGCACTTCACTAAACACTTGGGAGAATTGATGGGCACATTCCCCGCCCACAGCGAATCTCATTTAATAAGTCTTCTCTTTGTCTTTCAGCTTCCTCACAGTCAAGTCCCGGAGGCTACCTTCAGAAAGCTGGTGCAGGATTCAGTGGACCAGGCCAGCCGTCGGCTTCAGTCCTTCTGCCAGTCATTTGAAGCAGTCATGCCAAGCCCCACAGTACAAGTAGGTGTCCAGGAAGTAGAGCATCTCACCTTTCTGTGACCTCTGGGGAAACGCGGGAGGGGTGGAACCGTCTTAATGCTCACCCCAGTCTTCCCCGAAGCACAGTGGATGCTCCCCTCCAGAACAGGTTGCCAAGGAAAGGTATAATCCTAGCAATTTTGGGTTGGGAGAGGACTGCTGGCCGGGACCAGACAAGAAATCCCGTGGTGATTCTGGGACAGTTCTCCTGATTGGTCAGGCATCTTTGTCAAGAGGGTAGGCTTTGAGAGGAAAAGGAGACCTTAGAGACGTATGTCCCGTTCACTATATTTATTTCAAAGGAATCCAATCCTACTCACTTAAGGGAGGCCACACATTTATTTTACTCTTTAGAGGGATCCATCGTTTGTCCAGAAAATGTGCTATTAGACTATTTAACATGTTTTGAGCACACTAAGTACAAATTGCTCAGTCATCTCAAAATTGTGTTCACAGTGCTTTTTTAGTGGAAATTTTGTTAAGCATTCTTTATGTGCTAGGTACTGCTCTAAGCACTGTAGATAGAAGCTAATCATTCATTCAATAGTATTTATTGAGCGCTCACTAAAGTGCGGTGCTTGGAATGTACAATTCAGTAACAGGTTGAACACAGTCCATTTCCCATATAAGGCTTACAGTCTTAATCCCCGTTTTACAGATGAGGGAACTGAGGCCCAGGGGAAGCAGCGTGGCTCAGTGGAAAGAGCCTGGGCTTCGGAGTCAGAGGTCATGGGTTCGATTCCCGGCTCTGCCACTTGTCAGCTGTGTGACTGTGGGCAAGTCACTTCACTTCTCTGTGGCTCAGTTGCCTCATCTGTAAAATGGGGATTAACCGTGAGCCTCACATGGGACAACCTGATTACCCTGTACCCCAGTGCTTAGAACAGTGTTCTGCACATAGTAAGCGCTTAACCAATACCAACATTTAGTGACTTGCCCAAAAAGTGAAAAGAGCAGGCGCCTGGGAGTCAGAGGTCCTGAGTTCTAATCCCAGCTCTTCCACATACCTTAACTCCTCTATGCTTCAGTTTCCTCAGCTGTGAAATGGGGATTAAATACCCATTCTCTCTCCTACAAAGAATGTGAGCTCCAAGTGGTACAGAAACTGTCCAACCTGATTAACTTGAATCTACCCCAGTGCTCAGAAGAGTGCTTGACACAAAGTAAGCGTTTAACAAATTTAATAATAATAATAGTAATTAAATGAGCTACTAATAATAATGTTGGTATTTGTTAAGCGCTTACTATGTGCAGAGCACTGTTCTAAGTGCTGGGATAGATACAGGGTAATCAGGTTGTCCCACGTGAGGCTCACAGTTAATCCCCATTTTACAGATGAGGGAACTGAGGCACAGAGAAGTGAAGTGACTTGCCCACAGTCACACAGCTGACGAGTGGCAGATCCGGGAATCGAACCCATGACCTCTGACTCCCGAGCCCGGGCTCTTTCCACCGAGCCACGCTGCAGTCAGTGGTATTTATTGAGTGCTTACTTTGTGCAGAACAGTGCACTAAATGCTTGGGAGAGTACAACAGAGTTAGCAGACACGATCCTTGGCCATAAAGAGCGTACAGTCTAGCGCTTAGTGTAGCCTAGAGGAAAGGACACTGAGAAGAAGACAGGCTTCGGTTTGCATCCAAGTTGTGCCCCTGACTCAATGAGCCTTGAGGTGAGCCACTTAGACTCTCTATTTCTCAGTGCCTTCAGTGACAGAATCATGAGCACAGTTCTCCCCTATTCTGCCGAGTGAGTAAATTCAGCTGTGTCCAATGGCCCAGGGCAGAGAGGAATAATAAAAAATACTATCATTATTATTATGGTACTTGTTAAGCGCTTACTCTGTGCCAGGCATTGTTCTAAGCTCTGGGGTAGATACAAGCGGATCAGGTTGGACACAGTCCCTTGTTCCCCATGGGGTTCACACTCTTAATCCCCATTTTACAGATGAGGTAACTGAGGTACAGAGAATAAACATATGAGGATTGTTACTCCAGTTTACTTTATGGCAGCTTTATCCCAGACAAGTCTCAGATCGGAATTCACACACCCTTTCATTCAGTCGTGTTTATTGTGCACTTACTGTGTGCAGAGCACTGTACTAAGCGCTTGGAAAGTATAAATCAGTAACAGATAGAGACAATCCCTACCCAGCAATGGGCTCACAGTCTTCAAAATAGGGACTCTGACCATTATATTTACCCACTCCTTGTTTCCCAGGGATGTGTACTGGGAGGACAAATTGTGACTCTTTATGTCCACGAAGCCCCAGCTTTCTCTAAAGAATGTGTTAATTCAAGGTGTTAGTAGAAAAGGAGCATGTTGGTATTTGTTAAGCGCTTACTATGTGCAGAGCACTGTTCTAAGCGCTGGGATAAACACAGGGGAATCAGGTTGTCCCACGTGGGGCTCACAGTCTTAATCCCCATTTTACAGATGAGGGAACTGAGGCACAGAGAAGTTAAGTGACTTGCCCACAGTCACACAGCTGACAAGTGGCAGAGCTGGGATTCGAACTCATGAGCCCTGACTCCAAAGCCCGTGGCATTGTGGATAGAGCCCGGGCCTGGAAGTCAGAAGGTCATGTGTTCTAATCCCGCCTCTGCCACATGTCTGCTGTGTGACCTCGGGCAAGCCATTTCACTTCCCTGGGCCTGAGTTACCTCATCTGTAAAATGGGGATTAAGAGTGTGAGCCCCATGGGAGACAGGGATTGTGTCCAACCTGATTAACTTGTATCTACCCCAGTGCTTAAAACAGGGCTTGGCACATAGTAAGTGCTTAAGAAGTACCATAATAATTATTATAATTATGATTACCACACACCAAAGCTCGTGTCGGGAGGCATGGGGGGGGTTGCTGCACCAGAGTAGCCCATCGGCCGATGGTATTAATTTCATTCAATCGTATTTATGGAGCGCTTACTGTGTGCAGAGCACTTTACTTAGCGCTTGTACTAAGTACAATTCAGCAACAAATAGAGACAATCCCTACCCAACAACAGGCTCCAAGTGTAGCACTAATTGAGCACTTACTGTGTGCAGAGCACTGTACTAAGAGCAGAACCCTGTGGGCAGCGGACCTGCACAAGAAGGATCTCTGGGGGATTTTACACGGCGTCACGAGGTGCTTCTTCTAGCATTTTCCACGTCTTCCCTCCTCTCCCAGCCTCTCAGCCCTAGAACCGAGCGACAGGTCCAGGCGCTGGTGAGCAAACATGGCCCCGACAAGCTGTACCAGGTGACCAGCAACGTCAGCGGTAGCCGAGAGCTGGACCTCGTCCTGCAGAGGGGGCAGATCGTGGCCCTCCTGCAAGACCGGGACACCAAAGGCCACCGGGATCGGTGGCTGGTGGATTCTGGAGGTAAACCCGGGACCTGGGAAGCTGCTGCCGCTCTGAGCCAATCGGATCAATCCATCAGTGGTATTTATTGAGTGCTCGCTGTGTGCGGAGCACCGCCTTGAGCGTCTGAGCGAGGACGATTCAACAGAGTTCGTAGTCACGTCAGTTTTTTTAGTTGTTTTTGTTCAACGCTTACTACGTGCTAAACAATGGGGAAGCTACAAGCTTATCCCACACAGGGCTCACAGTCTTAATCCCCATTTTTACAGATGAGGTAACCGAGGCTCAGAGAAGAGAAGTGACTTGCCCAAGGTCACACAGCAGACAAGTTGGCAGAGCTGCGATTAGAACCCAGGTCCTTCTCTATTCCGAGGCCCGTGCTCTATTCACTAGGCTATTCTGCTTTCCCTGAGGGCAAGCTGTCGGAGAAGCATTGAGACGTCCGAGGCAGAGAAGCAAGTCAGGGTTTTGGCTGTGGGAACTGGATCACTGGCTAAATCCTTAAGGAGCCCATCTTAAAGTGCTCTCCCGTCTTTCTGCTCACGTCTTTGCACTGAGTGAGGGAAGGAACCCTCTCTTGGATGGAGTCTGTCACACCCTTCATTTTGGGGAACCTTCCAAAGATGATGGGTGTTGCAGCAGACTCGTTCCCCCACTCCCATCCCCATCATCTCAGTATCTTTCAGTCATTCATATTTATTGAGTGCTTACTGGGTGCAGAGCACTTGGGAGAGTACGATACAGCAATAAATAGTCACATTCCCTCCCTGCTGCTCTCACCCTAACTCCTAAAATATAGCCAGATGAAAAGGGGATCAAGTTGGAGAAAGGCTGGAGAAAGGGGGTGATGGGTGGGCTGCCCCTCCCTGTTAGAGTTTAAAGGAATTATAACGGGAAGCTGGCAGAAGTCAACCAAATTCTGGAATTGACCAATAGCAAGCAACGTGGCACAGTGGGTAGAACGTGAGCCTGGGAGTCAGAGGGTCATAGCTACTAATCCCAGCTCTGCAGCGGTACCGGTAGGGCTTAAATACAAGAATAAGTGGAAATTTATTGAATAATAATAATATTTTAAGGGCTTACTACGTGCCAAGCGCACTAAGCCCTGGAGCACAAGATTCCTTCACCCTGCTGGGGTTCCTGAACCACTGGTTTCAGGGAGACCGGTTTCCTCCACCAAGAGAAGGAATCGGAGAAGACTCCACAGCAGTGTCGACTGCAGGGAGTCTCTCCCCACTGGAAAGAGGGCTGGATCAGACTCACAATACACCATGTGTCTTTGCAGGTCACCGAGGGTATGTGCCAGCTGGAAAGCTGCAGCCCTACCACCTGGTCCAAACTCAGACCTCCAAGACCCAGACGTTGGCCCCGGATGAGGCGGGAGAAAAGAGAAGACATTCTTATACGCCCCTGGAGAATCCCAAGGCCCCAATCCACTTTGTGGAACCTATTTTCCAAGTACGAAGGTTTGATTGAAAACCCGGGGATTTCTGTTCTTTCTGCAGATGTAGGCGCGGGCACCTAATTCTTATCGTACCCTTCTGCCCAAACCTCGAGGAAGTTGGGGAAAGGAGAGACAGAGAGAGGGAGGGACAGAGTGACAGAGACAGAATGGGGAGGTACCAGCTTGAGAAAGCAGGGCTACGGTGATTTGCCTATTTAGACTATCATTCATTCATTCATTCATTCAATAGTATTTATTGAGCACTTACTATATGCAGAGCACTGTACTAAGCGCTTGGAATGGACAATTCGGCAACAGATAGAGACAATCCCTGCCCAATGACGGGCTCACCTGCCTCTTCCTCTCCCCTTTACCCGGCACCGAGCCTGGCAACACAGATCCGAGAAATGATGCAGGATTCAAACGGGGATGAAAATGTGGGTCAAGATGGTGTCCGACCTGATTAGCTTGTACGTACCCCGGCGCTTAATACAGTCCCTGGACGTAGTGAGTGCTTAAAGATTACCACAAGAAGCTAAAACAAACTGAACCGTCCCCAGAGCGGCGCTATCAGGACCGGGACCCTGCGGGGCGAAGTCCCTCCGAGAGCCCACCCCAGTCGGAAGGAAACTGGGATAGCGGCAGTTTAGTCTCTAGGCCCGGTCGTGCTTGCTCCTAAGGCTTTCCCTGTGCACTTTCAGGTGGTGGCGGCTTACCCGTTCGCTGCCCGGAGCGGGCATGAAGTCAGCCTGCAGGCTGGTCAGGTGGTGACCGTCCTGGAGCCTCACGACAAGAAGGGCAGCCCCGAGTGGAGCCTGGTGGAAGTGAGCGGGCAGCGGGGCTACGTGCCTTCCGCCTTCCTGGTCACGGTGCCCGTCCCGGAGCCCTGGGGCTGGGGCTCGGCTGCTTTGGGGGGACCGGCTCAGTAATGGGCAAGTACCGTGGAGGCGCCGTATCAGGCGGAGGGGCCGGCGATGGCGTTCGAAGTTAGAACCTGAGGTTGACTGGACTCCCGGTGGACGGAGAGGAAACCCAGGGTGGGTGAAGAGGAGATGGGGCAGAAAGGGAGGAAGCCTCTCACCTGCGGTCTCTACCCCCAGGTCTTGGTGGTCCTCGAGGACTGCAGGAGAGCTAATTGTCAGGCCTGGGGGTGGCATGGGATCAGGAGGGGAGATGTGGGTGACACTGTGAGTGAGGTAAAGGGGCCAGAGAAGAAGGGTGTGCGGTTTGTGTGTGGGGGGGTGGGTTGTTCGGGGATGAAAGCCCAGTGTAGACCCTTGGGTAAGAATCAGGTAGCTGCCAAGCGGTGATGGGTGGGCTGAGCCTCATCGATAGAATCTGAAGAAGTTATATCGGGAAGTTGGCAGAAGTCAACCAGATCTAGGAACTGACCACTAACAAGCAGTATGGCTTAGTAGATACAGCATGGGCCTCGGAGTCAGAAGGTCATGGGTTCTAATCCCAGCTCCGCTGCTTGTCTGCTGTGTGTCCTTGGGCAAGTCAATTTACTTCTCTGTGCCTCAGTTCCCTCATCTGGAAAATGGGGATTGAGACTGGGAGCCCCATGTGGGACAGGGACCGTGTCCAACCCGATTTGCTTGTAGCCACCCCAGCGCTTAGTACAGTGCCTGGCACCTAGCAAGAGATTAATATCACAGTTATTATTATTATAAATAACCACCAGCCTTGGCCTAGAGGAATATATAAAACACAACAGGGTGATATTAGGAGCTTTGGGAGGGAATCTCTCTGGGGCTCTCACTAGCTACCTGTTGCTTCCAAACCGTAACAGTCAACACCATTCATTCATTCAATCGTATTTATTGAGTGCTTACTATGTGCAGAGCACTGTACTGAGCGCTTGGAATGTACAATCCCACTAGTAAAGAAGGTAATGACTGAATGAATTTAGAGACTGAGTCACTCCCTTCTGTCAGAGAGGACTAGGGAACAATGGAGCAGTGATATGAGCAGGGTACCTTTGGTAGGGAATGTTCCAGAACCCCAGTCTCCACAAGACAGTGCTTGAATTATTTCCATGGACATTCAGTCCCTGTTTGGGCCACTCTAGCCTCTTCCTGGCTTAGAGATGTGATCAACTGGACAACAGAAGTAGAATCGTGGTGGTTTGGGAAACCGTTTCCTCCGCTGAAATGATCACCGCAGCCATTGTGAAGAAGCCGCTCAGAAAAGTACCCTGGACCTTGGTGCCACTGAAAGAGGAGTGATTTTAGGGGTTTGTGGTAGCGGATACCTTAAGGTTATGCTATCCCCCTCTGATTTTCAGAATTGTGCTTCCAGGTGGGCTGACAAGCATCTGGGTATCAGTTAGCTAGTTCTGCTTCCAGAGGGCTACTCATTAGGCCTTGGAGAATGCATAGTCTCTCTCTCCATGCTGCCACTTCCAAAACTGCGTGTCGGAAATGTGTGACTCTCACATATACTGGGGATTGTGCGTTATCACCAGCTTTTAATTAAGGATTTACCAATATATTTTGTATTTAGTTATGCACCCGACTTTAAATCAAGGTAAATCACTTCTGAAAGGGGTAGCCTCCCATCCTCCACTGCCCAAAAGCCTTACCTTTCCCTGCAAGTGGACATGGGCTGCCTTTCCTGCCCCCCAGGAATCCTGGTCCGCCACCTGGCTGAACACAGCCCTTCCAGAAGACCTACAGGTCCCAGACTCACTGCGTCGACCCTTCCTCCAGGATTCCCCGGTATCAGTTGAGTTGGGCTGCCCATCCTCATGCTCACCTGGTTCCAATTAAGCTAAAAGGGTCAGGAACTTTTTCCACAAATCGCTAGCTCCAGCCTCCTTCTCCCTAATCCTCTCCTGTGGTTGGCTGGGCTCCATCTGATGTTAACAGGTTCATTCATTCATTCAATAGTATTTATTGAGCGCTTGCTATGTGCAGAGCACTGTACTAAGCGCTTGGAATGGACAAATCGGCAACAGATAGAGACGGTCCCTGCCCTGTGACGGGCTTACAGTCTAATCGGGGGAGACGGACAGACAAGAACAATGGCAATAAATAGAATCGAGGGGAAGAACATCTCATTAAAACAATAGCAAATAAATAGAATCAGGGTGATGTACATCTCATTAACAAAATAAATAGGGTAATGACAAAATAAATAGGGTAATGGAGTGCCAATCACTTGAATGGCCCTCTACATAGATGACCTTTCTCTTTGGGAGGGGTTACTTAGGAGTGAAGGAGAAGCAGCACGGCCTAGTGGATAGAGCACGGGCCTGGGAGGTAGAAGAGCCTGGGTTCTATTCCTGGTTCTGCCACTTACATTGTGGGTGACTTTGGGTAAATCACTTTATTGGTCAGGGTCTCAGTTACCTCATCTGTAAAATGGGGATGAAGACTGGGAGTCCCGTGTGATGCATCGACACATTCAACTTGATTTGCTTCTATCAACCTTGGCCCTTAGTACAATACCTGGCACAAAAGCCCTGAACAAGTCCAATGAAAAAGAAGTAATCACCCATCTGAGAAACCTCTGGGCTCATCTCTCTATCTCCAGGGGAGGGACTAGCCTCGCTTGACTGTAGGGTGGCCTTGCGGAAAGAGCACGGGCCTGGAAGTTGGAGGACCTAGGCTCTAATCCCGGCTCTGCCAACTGCTGTGTGACCTTGGGCAAGTCACTGAACTTCTCTGTGCCTCAGTTTCCTCAACTGTAAAATGGGGATTAAATACCTGTTCTCCCTCCTACTTCGATTCTGAGCCAAATGAGGGACAGGGACTGTCTTACCTAATTAACTCGCACCTATCCCAGCACTTAGAACCATGTTTGACACATAGTTAACAGTTTAACAAATACCATAAAACAAAAATTACCAGTGAGCCCAGAAGTAAGGGGTGATTCGTGGCCACAAATCCTTGAAGTCTCTAGCTGGATTGAGACAGAGCGAGGTGGTGATCTGTTGATAAGAATTCCCATTTAAGCTGGAAACCATTTCAAATAGGAACACTCTCTGCTATATAGTGTGTACTGCAATCAAACAGTCAATCAATGGTATTTATTGAGCACTTACTGTGTGCAGAGCACTGTACTAAGCACTTGGGAGAGTATAACAGAATTCGTAGACATGTTCCCTGCAGAATGATGTGCACTAAATGCCACAAGAGGCCTAATCAAATGCTGATTATGGATACCATATTCCAGAAGGGGAATCCTTAAAGTTTCTTAGAACACAGAGAGCATGAGTGTTGGTCCTCAGAAATGACATGGTTAAGAGTTACGAACATCTGGATAATGAGGAAAGTTATTTTCCAAAAGATTTGGACTCCTGGCAGAGACAGGATGACAGATGGGACCAGTTGTCTGCAGTGAATTCCAAACAATGTGCCTTTGTAGAGAAGCCAGGACTGTGGTTCTGTAGATTTTTGTTGTTGATGTTGATCAGTGAGTCTATAATTATTAAATTATTTAATAATTTATCTGATCTCATTTGGTTTCCCAAGTGGGGAGCATAAACGAGGAACTCCAGGTTTGGAAATCAAAAGTTCTGGTTCCGATTCTGCCGTTGACTCATGGCAGAAACTTGGGGTGTGTGTGGGGGCGGAGCGGGGGGAGGGGAGCTGAACTTCTCTGAGCCTCAGTTTCCCCTTCTAAATGAGGAATGGTACATGTTGGTTCATATCTGGGAAGATTTCCTGAGATTAATAACTGATATTGTAAACTTCTTGTAATAAAGACTTGTTGCACTGAAGGAAAATATTCTTTTTCTTAACTTTACTCTGGCAGTGGCAGTACCCTGGTGTTAAAATGTGCTCATTCAATCCAAGTTTAACTACTTCTCCAGAACCTCCAGTGATTGCCCATCCACCTCTGCATCCAACAGAAACTCTTAACCATTGGCTTTAAAGCACTCAATCACCTTGCCCGCTCCTACCTTACCTCACTGATTTCCTACTACAATTTAACATACTCGCTTTGCTCCTCTGATGCCAACCTGCTCACTGTATTTTGATCTTGTCTATCTCGTCACTGACACCTTGTCCACGTTCTGCCTCTGGCCTGGAACACCCTCACCCATTCAGATAGGAAAGACCCCCCGACCCTCGTCACCTTCAGAGCCTTAATAAAATCACATCTTCTCCAAGAGGCCACCCCCCAACTAAACCCTCATTTTCCCTACTCCCTCTCCCTTCTTCATCAGCCTTGCGCTTAGATTTGTATCCTTTATTTACACGCTCTCAGCCCCACAGCACTTACACAGTCATAATTTATTTTAATGCCAGTCTTCCCCTCTGGACTGTAAGCTCCTGGCGGAGAGGGAACAGGTCTACCAACTCTGTCCTTGTACTCTCCCAAGCACTTAGCACAGTAAGCTCTCAATAAATATGACCGATCACCTGTTACTCCGCTGAACATTACATATTTTAGCACAGAAGAGGCGAAGACGAAGGTCCGAGGCTGGGATTAAGGGAAACAGAATCCATCTTGGGGAGAGAAAGAGACCCGATCTGGAGAAATAAGGCAGAGGAAGTTTCCTTTTGTCTCCGAACCCTCTGGCAATTAGAATTTCCGGCCTAGGACACTGTGGCCAGTAGAATTTCCCAACCTTATAGCCTGTGACTGCCCATTTGGATTTGAGAACTGGGAGCATGTTGTAGGAAGGGAATGTGTCTACCAACTCTGTTGCATCGTACCCTCCCAAGTGCTTAGTACAGTACTCTGCACACAGTAAGCACTCAATAACTGCCGCTGATTGATTGATGTTACTACTATGATGAAAGATGGAATACGTAAAGCTAAACTAACAAAAAAACAGAGGCAAGAACGAACGTTATCAGGGCACAAAAATATTATGGTTAAAAGAGGCCATTTTTCAAGCTCTTTTATCACCCAGGTGGGGCTGTCCAGGGCCTAGCAGTCACCACAAGCTTTTCCAAGTTTTATTTCCCTTGCTACTTCAACTTTAACATTTCCAAATTGCCAAAGCACTTGAGTCCTTAAGCCACCCTCCCACCACTTAGTCCTTATGTTTATATCTTTGGCTTCCACCTACCTGTAATTGATTTCAGTTTCTCCTCAGGTGGGTTGCAGGTTCTTTGAGGGTAGGGATCATAATAATAATAATGTTGGTATTTGTTAAGCACTTACTATGTGCAGAGCACTGTTCTAAGCGCTGGGGGATACAAGGTGATCAGGTTGCCCCACAATTAATCCCAATTTTACAGATGAGGGAACTGAGGCCCAGAGAAGTGAAGTGACTTGCCCATAGTCACATAGCTGACAAGTGGTAGAGCCGGGATCCGAACCCATGACCTCTGATTCCCAAGCCCGGGCTCTTTCCACTGAGCCACACTGCTTCTCTTGTCTAGGCAGCAAGGCCTAGTGGATAGACCACGGGTCTGGAAGTCAGAAGGACCTGGGTTCTAATTTAGGCTCCGTCACGTGTCTGCTGTGTGACCTTGGGCAAGTCACTTCACTTCTCTGTGCCTCAGTTACCCTACCTGTAAAATGGGGATTAAGATTATGAGCCCCATGGGACATGGCCGGCGTCCAACCCTATTTGCTTTTATCTACCCCGGTGCTTTAGTACAGTGCCTGGAACATTAGTAAGCACTTAAATACCATAATCATTATTATTAACTCTAGTCTTCTCTCCCAAATGCTAACCATGGTGCTCTGCACAAAATAAGAGCTCCCAACATAGGATTGATCGATTCTAAAATCTGTGAAAGTGTGCTATTACAGCCTCCCACCCCCTGCAACCCACAAAACACACAAACCCCCCAATCCTTCCCACCCCCGCCCCTCTCCCCAGTCAGGCCAGAATGGCCGGCAATCATTTTGACAGTACAGTTTTGTGTGAGTGGAAACATCCATATCTGTAGAGGGAAGTTTTGAGGATGTACCACTGTTAAAAATTCTGAGATCGACTTCAGATTCCAGATGAATTACAGAGCAGCTATGGTGAATGTTGTTGGCAAATCTTCATTCTCAACAAACTTGGTTTACATTCCAACTGACCACCCAGAGGAAAGAAGTGTCTTTTATCCCTCATAATAACATGCCCTTCTATATATTTTGTTTTCAATTTCAGATACTTTATTTTATGCTTAATTCGTTCCCTTTATAGTGTGCCTAAAGAACAGAGTTCAATCCTCATTCATGTTAATGTTTACATTTTTACATACTTTCTACAGCAATGTCAATCTGTTCCTTTGACCTGAGGAGCTGAAGTGAATCTTGAAAAAATTCAATACCATTTGTGTTACCTCCGGGGTAATATCACCTAGAAGTTGCCCTGCAATTTCTTGTACTTTTTTTCTTATTTTATTGTTTTATACCCATTACACCCAACACTTCAAATTCCCCTTCAGGAAGCTAAGGATTGGAAAGAGTATGGGCCTGGAAGTGAGAAGACCTGGTTCTGACATTTGCCTGCTGTGTGACCTTGGGGAAATCACTTCACTTCTCTGGGCCTCAGTTACCCTCATCTGTAAAATGAGGATTAAGACTGTGAGCTCCAAGTCGCACAAGGCCTCTGTCCAACTTGATCAGCTTGTATTCATTCATTCAATAGGATTTATTGAGCGCTTATTATGTGCAGAGCACTGTACTAAGCACTTGGAATGTACAATTCGGCAACAGATAGAGATAATCCCTGCCCATTGACGGGCTTACAGTCTCTATCCGGCCTCTTAGAACGGTGTCTGGAACACAATAAGCGCTTAACAAATACCATGAGGTAAAAAAATACATAGGGTAGCCTGCTGTTGATTTAAACAGACTTTAGAAGAGAGAAACTTTGTTGTCAATCAATCAATCTGGAATATTTATTGAATGCCTACTGTTTTCAAAATATTGAAAAAAGTGCTAAGTAAAGATCATCTTCAAAGTCCTTCTGAAATCATCCCATCCCCTCCAGGAGGACTTCTCTGATTAGCCTTTCTTCTCCTTAGGTCATATCCTCCCAACGACCACCTCAGGAATTTGGTGACATTTCTGCACTCATGCCCTCCCAATCAACCGTCATCTTCATCAGTGGCATTTATTGAGCACTTAACGGCGTGCAGATCATTGTACTAAGCGCTTGGGAGAGTACAAAACAATGTAGTTGGTAGACGTGACCCCCTGCCTGCAGTGAGCTTACAGCCTAGAGGGAACTTACCCGTAACATTTCTGTCCATAATAACTCATCTCTCCTACTACTTACCCATTTTCCCATCCTCATAGCCATCTTTCTGCCTTTCGTCCTCCAAGCTGTAATTTATTTTGTGTGTTTCTCCTCTAGAATGCAGGCTAGAGGCACTCAGTATACTATTAGTTGACTGACTGATGGCAGATAATAATAATAACGATGGCATTTGTTAAGCGCTTACTATGTGCGAAGCACTGTTGTAAGCACTGGGGGGGATACAAGGTGATCAGGTTGTTCCCCCATGGGACTCACAGTCTTCATCCCCATTTTACAGATGAGTTAACTGAGGCACAGAGCAGTTCAGTCACTTGTCCAAAGTCACGCAACTGACAAGCGGCAGAAACGGGATTAGAACCCATGACCTCTGACTCCCAAGCCCCTGCTCTTTCCACTGAACCATGCTGCTTGTTCTGCAATCCAATCCAAAGATCTGCAAGATTAAGAGCTTTACTAATTTTTTCAATCAAGCGCAGACCGGATGTCACCAAAGACGACTGGGCTGTCGACTCTGGATCTTTTAGCTCATTCTGCCACTGACCTGTCAAATGATCGTTCTGTACCATCTGTAAACTGGACACATGGATATCTATCTCTCGTTGAGAAGCATCATGGCTTAGTGGGTAGAGCAGGGGCTTGGGAGTCAGAGGACATGGGTTCTAATCCCGGCTCCGCTACTTATCAGTTGTGTCACTCTGATGTCACTTAACTTCTCTATGCCTCAGTGATCTCATCTGTAACTGCAAGCATGTGGGACAATGTGATTACCTTGTATCTAAGCGCTTAGAACAGTGCCTGGCACATAGTAAGCACTTAACAAATAATATCATCATCATCTTAGTTGCCACAAGCGGGCTTAGTCTCCACTGAGATCCTGAGATGCTTAGATTATGGGATTCTCAGTTAAGAACTATTTCCGTATAATTTATTCCAAGCAAGTAGTTAAAATATGCTAGCACATCATAAGGATGCTAAGGATGCTAATCTGAGCTTTCTCTGACTAAGCCCTCATTTTCTCTTCTCCCACTCCCTTCTGCGTTGCCCCGATCTGCTCCCTTTATTCATCCCTCTCCTTCCGCAGCACTTACGAGCATAACCGAATTGTATTTACCCATCTAGACTGTATTCTCGTCATGGGCAAAGAATGGATCTACCAACTCTGTTATATTGTTACATTGTGCTCTCCCAAGCGCTTAGTACAGGGCTCTGCACACAGTAAGAACTCAATAAATACGATTGATTGATGGATTGATGATGCAACAGGTGCTGTCCATGTTAGTGCAAAGGGCAGTTTTCTGCCTCTGGCATCCTGGCAGCGGGTGGAGTTCCACGGAGAGGCTGGTGATGGTGGGGATTAGAACCGCTCTGAATCCCAGGGTTTCCCATTTTTAATAATAATAATAATAATAATGGTGCTTGTTAAACACTTAGTATGTGTCGGGCACTGTACTAAGCACTGAGATAGATGCAAGGGTTGGGGTTGGATACATTCTCTGCCCCCCGTGGGGCTCGCAGACTTAATCCTTATTTTACAGATGAAGGAACTGAGACTCAGAGAAGCAAGTGACTTGCCCAAAGTCACACAGCAGACTAGAGGCTTGGCCGGGATTAGAACCCATGACTTTCTGACTGCCGAGCCCGTGGTCTGTCCTCTACACCATGCTGCTTCTCTAAATAATAACTGTGGCATTTGCTAAGCACTTAGTGTGTGTCAGGCAAGTGTCGGGGTGGATATAAGCAAATCGGGTTAGACACAGCATGGAAAGCAGTGTGGCTTAGTGGAGAGAGCCTGGGCCAGAGAGCCAGAGGACCTGGGTTCTAGTCTTGGCTCTGCTATTGGCTTGCTATGTGACTTTGGGCTAGTTACTCAACTTCTCAGTGCCTCAGTTTCCTCAACTGCAAAATGGGGATTCACTACTGCTTTTAGACTGTGAGCCCCATGTGGGGCAGGGACTGGGTCTGACCTGATCATCTCTACCCAGTGCTTAATACACTACTTGGGATATAATAAACACTTAAAAGCCACCATGGCTATTAATATTCTTATTGTCATTATTATTATTCTTGTTAGAATTAGAGCCCAATGTTCTGACACTTTGAGAAGCAGCACGGCCTAGTTGAAAGAGCACTAGTCTGGAAATCAGAGGAGCTGGGTTCTAATGTCGTGCACTAAGCAGCGTGGCTTAGTGGCAAGAGCCCGGGCTTGGGAGTGAGAGGTCGTGGGTTCTAATTCTGGCTCTGCCACTTGTCAGCTTCATGACCTTGGGCAAGTCACGTCACTTCTCTGGGCCTCAGTGACCTCATCTGTAAAATGGGGATGAGACTGTGAGGCCCACGTGGGACAACCTGCTTACTTTGTATCCACCCCAGGGCTTAGAACACTGCTTGGCACATAGCAAGAGCTTAATTTCCCAATTGTCTCTATCTGTTGCTGAATTGTACATTCCAAGCGCTTAGTCCAGTGCTCTGCACATAGTAAGCGCTCAGTAAATACGATTGAATGAGTAACATCGGCTCTGCCACTGGTCTGCTGGGTGACCAACAGGCAAGCCACTTCACTTCTCTGTGCCTCAGTTACCTCATCTGTAAAATGAGTATTAAATCCTTCCCCTTGGGACTTAGACTGTGACCCCTTTGGAGGACGGGGACTGTGTCCAACCTGATTTCCCTACCCCACTGGGCTTGATGTATAGCAAAGCGCTTAACATATACCATAAAAAACACAAAGTGACCCCTCTGGATTTTCCCCTGCTCGTTATCTGCTGAAGCAAGGGCACGGCCAGAGGCCCTGGCATCTCTATAACCTGTTTTGGTGGCAGAAGGATCCCAATTCCCCTTCTGGGGGAAGCAGCGTGGCTCAGTGGAAAGAGCCCGGGCTTCGGAGTCAGAGGTCGTGAGTTTGACTCCCGGCTCTGCCGCTTGTCAGCTGTGTGACTGTGGGCGAGTCACTTCACTTCTCTGGGCCTCAGTTACCTCGTCTGTAAAATGGGGATTAACTGTGAGCCTCACGTGGGACAACCTGATGACCCTGTATCTACCCCAGCGCTTAGAGCAGTGCTCTGCACATAGTAAGCGCTTAACAAATACCAACATTATTTTTAGCCTGGTCCCCTGGATCGCCTTGTGCGACGATTGGCTGAACGTTCAACTGTTGGCCACTAGGTGGCTCTAAACGCTCACCTACCCAACTGGGAATCAATCAATCAGTCCTATTTCCTTCCTTCATTCATTCAATAGTATTTATTGAGCGCTTACTATGTGCAGAGCACTGTACTAAGCGCTTGGAATGTACACTTCGGCAACAGATAGAGACAATCCCTGCCCAGTGACGGGCTCACGGTCTCAACAGGGGAGACAGACAGCAAAGCAAAACAGAACAAAACCCAAGAAGACATCATCAAGATAAATAGAATCAAGGAGATATACACCTCATTAACCAAATAAATAGGGTAATAAATAATACCTACGAATGAGCACAGTGCTGAGGGGAAAGGGAAGCAGCGTGGCTCAGTGGAAAGAGACCGGGCTTGGGACTCAGAGATCACAGGTTCGAATCCCCACTCTGCCACCTGTCAGCTGTGCGACTGTGGGCAAGTCACTTCACTTCTCTGGACCTCACTTCCCTCATCTGTAAAATGGAGATTCGGACTGTGAGCCTCTCGTGGGACAACCTGATGATCCTGTATCTCCCCCAGCACTTAGAACAGTGCTCTGCGCATAGTAAGCGCTTAAGAAATACCAACATTATTATTACTAAAGGGGAAGAGCGGGGATGGGGGGGAGGGGGAAGGAGGGGGATCAGAGGGAAAAGGGAAACATATCTCAGTCTTGTCACATTATAAAGCCCTAGATGAGAAAGTTCTCTGAAGGAACGAAAGTGGTACAAAGCTTTCAGAATAAAAACAAGCAGCATATATACAGCTGGGTGGACGGCAGAATTTGGAGAGCGTCTAATCAAGGAAACATAATGAGTGGGCTCTTTTTAATGGTATTTGTTTGAGTGCTTACTATGTGGAGGTCACTTCAAGCTCCAAATGGAACAGAACCAACTGGGGGTGTCTAGTACCCTCCTGAGGAGCCTGAAGGGAAACTAGCATTTGATTTCTGAGGCTTCCATTTCTCTCTCCATATCGTCTCTTCATTTATTCAGCCAACGGGAAACTGCTAGCAAGTTCATCGGATGTGTTATGCAAATCATCGGGACATTTTAGACTTCAACCCCAAACCTTTCTCTGAGAAGGAAGGGAAAAAGCGAAAGGCTCCGGACAAGTAAGATTGCTGAAACTGAAATGATCTGCTCCCCTCAGCTCACCGAGCCGCCGTGCCATCAACCCTATCAGTTCTCTGTCCCTGGTAAGAGAGGAAAGGCTTGGAGCAAAGGTCGCTGGACTGAAAAATCCCCTCTTTTTTCTCTTGATATCCCAGTTGGCTTTCTATGCTCCTCCCGAGTTCACCTCCTATCCAGGGTGGTCAATTTATCCAGTTTTACCCAGGACAGTTTGGTTTTCAGCTGGTCTGTCCCCGATCCGGTAGGAGAAAGGAAGAGAGAGAGATTGGCAAAGGAGAGTTTGGCACGTTTTTGAGTGTGGTCCCGTGCCAGAGTTCAGAACTGACAAAAGCACAACTCCAGAATAAGAAAGAGTCCTGGAATGGCTCTTTCCGGGCAGTAGGTGACACTGGCATTCCTAGCTTGACCCCCTTGCCCCTGGAAGACCACTGTGACTATCTCCAACTTTTCCCACAAAGCCCACTTAGTTCAATTGATTGATTCAATCATATTTATTGAGCCCTTACCGTGTTCAGAGCACTGTACTGAGCATCTGGGAGAGAAGAGTACAACAAAAAACAGGTACATTCTCTGCCCACAGTGAGCTTACAGTCTAGAGTGAGAAAGACAGACATTAATATAAATTCTGGACTCTGGTTAGAAATGTGTTTTTTTAAAAAATTTTCAGCACTGATGCTATTGTTGGCCTCCCTACTTCTAACTGTATCTTCTTCCTGACTCTGTAATTTATTCTTTTATTTATATTAATGTTTGCCTCACCCTCTGGACAGTAAGCCTGTTATGAGCAGGGAATGTGTCTTTACTGTTATACTGTACTCTCCCAAGTACTCAGTACAGTGCTCTGCACACAGTAAGTGCTTGATAAATACAATTGAATGAACGAATGACCCTCCTGCTGTCTCTGAGCCAATGCGCTCTTTTGTCCCCCTCTGTGGAGTCCTTCCCCCCTCTAAATCTCCAAACTATCTTCCTTCTCACCTTCAAATTCCTCCAAAGAAAAGCCGCCTCCTTCAGCAAGCATTCCTCACCTCCTGGGTGATGTCATCCCTTCAGCCACTCTTAATACTTTTATATTTTTTGCTTTATTTAATAACTTGCTTTGATAATATCTGTGGTAGTCCACTTTATAGTATTAATAGTATTTAAGTGCTTACTATGTGTCAAGTACTTTTCTAAGTCGTGGGGTAGATACAAGGTAATCAGGTTGCACTGCTTTGCAGCTGCGTCTTCTGCTTCTAGTATACGTTCCCGCTCGGTGTTCAATACATAAGGGTGATGGTTTGCAGGATGATTTAAAACAAATCTAATCTGCAGAGCAGGGTTGCCATTTCATCCTAAAGGTTAGAGCTACTAAGCTATGAAAACTTCATCCCTCTCAGCCTTAGAATGTAGATCTGAGGAAGGTGAGCTATCAGGGAAGCTGATGATGTCTTCCCAGCAGCCAGCTGATCTCCTGAACTTTTATTTAAAGGATTTACCAAGAAGGGAAGCCTTCTATCTCTAGCTCATCAACACTCTGGAAAGGAATGGAGGTGAGATCCAAAGGAAGGCATTCATTCATCCCCTCTGAAAAAACCACTGCTCCAGAACTTCAGAGTAGGTTCCATTTCAGTCCCTTCCATTGACTTGTCTTTGTGACCGTGGACAAGTCACTGGAGGAGCAACGTGGCCTAGTGGATAAAGCACAGCCCGAAAGTCAGGAGGACCTGGATTCTAGTCCCTCCTTTGCCATTTGTCTGCTGTGTGACCTCGGGCAACTCACTTCACTTCTTTGTGCCTCAGTTACCTAATTTGTAAAATGGGGATTAAGACTGTGAGCTCCATGTGGGACAGGGACTGCTTGATCAGCTTGTGTCTGCCCCAGTGCTTAGTACACAACCTGGCACATAGTTAGCACTCTACGAATACCATTTGAAAAAAGTCATTTCTCTTCTTCATCTTCCTAGTCTAGGGCAAGGAGGAATGAAAAAATAGAAATCTACGAAGCAATTGGAATGGAGTGCTATAGACCCCTTGAGACATCATTACACTGTGAAGAGGATGAATTTGAGTTCTCTGGGAAACCCAACGCAAACCCGTGGAGAAATGAGACCAGCCCCTGACCGATACGTCCTCTGAGACGAGCTCCCTGGTCACTGAACGACCAAGGACCGTTTCCGGACAAGCAGTTACTCCTGGGGCATGTTTACGTTTTGGAGAGGAATCAAGAGGGTGGCAAAGGAGTCTGATGCAAAGCAAAACAGAGCAGATCTGGAAAGCCGGTTTTGAACAAGCGGGGACCAGGAACAGGGAAGGCTTTTGTGTTCCTGGCTCAGACCTTTGTTAGAGCAGATAAATGAGAGAAACCATGATCAATGTTAACTAATCTCTGTTGCGTTTCTTGCTGCACGCCAATCAGTGAATGGCATTTATTGACTGTTTACTGAGTGCAGAGTAATATACTAAGCACTTGGAAGGTACCATAGAGCAGACAAGATCCCTGCCCTGAAAGAACTAAACAGATAAAGGTCTTAAAAAGTCCCCAGACCCTAAGCCCCAAGTGCACTTGGATTTTCACCCTTAATTCACCCCACCCTCAGCCACCCGGCAATTAGGTACAGATCCGTAATTTATTTATATTAACATCTGCCTCCCCCTCTAAACTATAAGCTTGTTGTGGCCAGGGCACATCTCTCCCAACCCTGTTACAGTGTACACTTCCAGGTGCTCAGTACAGTGCTCTGCACATAGCAAGCGCTCCGTAAATACAAATGATTAACCGATTCTGCCACCTTCCTCCATTCCTGTGTTCCCACTTCAATAAGAGAGACAGAGCCAGCCTCCCAACCTCCACCTCTCCTTCCCATTTGTCCTTCTACAACACTCCCTCTGTTCTCCTCCACCCTTACCTGGTTGAGTGCTTACTATGTGCAAGGCATTGTACTAGGAACTGGGGTAGATACAAACTAATCAGGTTGGACTTAGTCCATATCCCACTTGGGGCTCACAGTCTTAATCCCCATTGTAACATTATTAAGTGCTGTTGGGTCGTTTCGATTCGTAGCGACTCCACGGACACACTTTCTCCAGTACTTCCTCCTCTGACATAAACTGCAACCTTTCTAATGGTTCTTCCATTATGGTCTCTATCCGTCTAGCTGCTGGTCTGCCTTGTTCATTTTTTCCCTGGACCTTTCCTAGCACTAGTGTCTACTTCAGAGAATTAGTTCTTCTGATTATGTGTCCAAAATATGCTAATCTAAGTGGAGTTATTTGGCCTTCCAAAGACCACTTGGGTTTAATTTGCTCTAAAATCCATTTGTTTGTTTTTCAGGCAGTCCACGGTATTCTCAAAAGCTTTCTCCGACACCACATCTCAAATGAATCGATGTTCTTCCTATCCTGTTTTTTCACCGTCCGGCTTTCGGATCCATACATCGTCACTGGAAACACCATAGAATTGACAATTTGTATTTTTGTGGCAATTGTAACATCAGCACATTGCTTGACTTTTTCCAAGCTCTTCATAGCAAGTCTTCCTACCATTAATCTTTGGAATGTTTCTTGGCTACTAGTTCCTTCATTATTGATTATCGATCCCGGGAGAGGAAAACTGTCAGCTGTTTCAATCTTCTCTCCATCCACTACAAACGTGTTAAAACTTCCAGTTGGGATGATCTTTGTTTTCTTGACATTCAAATGTAGGCCCATCGTTTTGCTCTGTTCCTTGATTTTTAATAATAAGCCCCTCAAATCTTCTTCACTTCCTGCTAGTAGGGTTGTATCATCAGCATAACAAAGGTCGTTTATACTCCTTCCTCCAATCTTTACTCCCGATTTGTCTTCATCCAATCTGGCTTCTCTCATTAGGTATTCGGTGTAAAGGATGAACAGATAATGCGATAAGATACATCCTGTTTTACACCCCCATTGTATTGATGAAGTAATTGAGGCACAGAAATGACTTGCCCAAGGTCACACATCAGAAAATAATAATGATTATGGTATTTGTTAAGGTATTTATTTTCTATGTGCCAGGCACTGTACTAGGTGCTGGGGTGGATACAAGCAAATTGAATTGGACACAGTCTCTGTCTCACATGGAGCTCAACTTCTCACTCTAGGCTTCAAGGCTGTCCATCACCTTGCCCCCTCCTACCTCTCCTCCCTTCTCTCTTTCCACTGCCCACCCCGCATGCTCTGCTCCTCTGCCACCCACCTCCTCACCGTCCCCGTTCTCGCCTATCCCGCCGTCGACCCCTGGGCCATACCCTCCCGCGGTCCTGGAACACCCTCTCTCCTCACCTCCGCCAAACTAATTCTCTTCCTCTCTTCAAAACCCTACTTACAGCTCACCTCCTCCAAGAGGCCTTCCCATACTGAGCTCCCCTTCTCCCTCTACTCCCTTTACCGCTCCCCTTCACCTCTCCGCAACTAAACTCTCTTTTCCCCCCAATTCCCTCTGCTCCTCCCACTCTCCCTTCCCATCCCCTCAGCACTGTACTCGTCCGCTCAACTGTATATATCTTCATTACCCTATTTATTTAGTTAATGAAATGTACATCGCCTTGATTCTATTTATTTGCCATTGTTTTAATGAGATGTTCATCCCCTTGATTCTATTTATTGCTATTGTTCTTGTCTGTCCGTCTCCCCCGATTAGACTGTATTCCCGTCAAAGAGCAGGGACTTTGTCTCTATCTGTTACCGATTTGTACATTCCAATCACTTAGTACAGTGCTCTGCACATAGTAAACACTCAATAAATACTACTGAATGAATGAATCCCCAGTTTACAGGTGAGGTAACTGAAGCACAGAGAATGTATTCATTCACTCATTCAAACATAATTTACTGAGTGCTTATTGTGTGCAGAGCACTGTACTAAGTGCTTGGAAAATACAATTCAGCAATAAAGAGAGACAATCCCGATCCACAACGGGCTTTCAGTCTAGAAGGAGGGAGAAAGACATCAAAACAAGTAAACAGGCATCAATATAAATAATGCCAGCTTTGGTGATGGATTGGATATGTGGGGTGATTGAGAGAGCAGAGTCAAGGATTTCACCAAGGTTTTGGGTTTGTGAGACAAGAAGGATGGTAGTGCCGTCCACAGTGATGGGAAAGTCAGGGAGAGGACAGGGTTTGGGAGGGAAGATAAGGAGCTCTGTCTTGGACATGTTGAGTTTTAGAGAAGTTAAGTGATTTGCCTAAGGTTAAACAACAGACAAGTGGCAGAGGCAGGATTAGAACTCATGACCTTCTGACTCCCAGGCCCATGCTCTATCCACCACGCCATGCTGCTGCTGCTTCTTTCCTGAGGTAGAGACCCTCTGGCACTTACCTGGGGCCCTCATTTCCCTAGAGAAAAGCAACTTTTGACCCCTTATGCCACTTCCACATTGAAAAAAGCCCAGTTTTTGCTGTGGCTGCTGGTCATTTCCTAGTTTTGCCTCTTCAGCTGCCACAAACCCCTCCAGCTTTACCACTCCTTCTAGCTCCTCAAAGTTGGAAGAAGGAGTACATTTGTGGGCATGAAGAATAGTTCGGTTTTAGACATGTTACTCTTGAGGTGTCAGTGGGACATCCAAACGGAAAAGTCTAGGAAGCAATAGGAGTTGTGGGATTAGGGGTTGGGGGTCTGTTTTGGGGAGTCTATCTAACTATCCACTAAGCCACGGGGAAGCAGGGATCGTGTCCAATCTGATTTGCTTGTATCCACATCAGAGCTTAGTACAGTGCTTGGCACATAGTAAGTGCTTAACAAATACCACAATTATTATTATTATTGGCATTATCAAGAAGCAGCATGGCCTAGTAGGTAGACCATGGGCCTGGGAGCAAAAGGGCCTGGTTTCTAATCCTGGATCTGTCTCTTGTCCACTGTGTGACCTTGGATGAGAGACTTCTCTGTGCCTCAGTTACCTCATCGGTCAAACGGGGCTTAAGACATTGAGGCCCATGTGGGACACCAACCTGATTAGCTAGTATCTTACCCCAGCACTTAGAACAGTGCCTGGAACATAGTAAGCGCCCTTATCTACCCCAGTGCTTAGTCTACTGCACTTAACAAATACCATTAAAAAAGTCATCTACCTAGAGGTGGTAGCTAAAGCCAGATTGAGTATATGACCTCCCAAGAATGTGGGTGTAATAGATCAAGAAGAATCAGAGACCCAGAGCAGGGTCTTGCGGGACTTCCACATGAAAGAACGGCAGAAACGAAATAAAAGAACCAGGTGAAGAGTAAAATCACAGTATTTTCAAGTGGGGGAATAGCTCCGAGGCAGTTGAAAAGTCAAGGAGGATTAGAACAGAGTAGATTTGGCTCTAAGAACATCTGGATAAACTTAGAGTGTGCTGTTTCAGTAGAATTAAGGGGTCAATAGCCTGATTGAAGAGGGTCAGAAAGAGAGTTATTAGAAAAAGAAATGAAGGCAGAGAACGTATAAGACCCTTTCTGTGATTTTGGATGTGAATGGTTGCAGGGAGAAGCAGCATGGGGTAGTGGATAGAGCATAGGCCTGGGAGTCAGAAGGTCATGGGTTTTAATCCCAGCTCCGCCACCTTGGGCAAATCATTTCACTTCTTTGGGCCTCTGTTCCATCATCTGTAAAATGGGGATCGAGACTGTGAACCCCATGGGGGACAGGGACTGTGTATCCATCCTAGCGCTTAGTACAGTACCTGGCACATAGATACCGTAGTGATTATTGTATCATTATATCATAATTGCTGGTGGTTGCTGAGGGATGGGCAGAGGCTTCGCTTTGCCGGGGGAAAGACCTGAGCTAGTTGGAGGACAGAAGGGAAGAGCTGTCAGAGCGAGGCCACGAAGATAGTTGAGGGTGGAGGGGGGTGAGAGGAAAGTGGGAACAAGCGGTTTTAGGAAATGAGAGGGAATAGGGTCAAAAATTCATGTGGAGGGAGTAGATTTGCAAACTGTAAATGTTCAATAAATATGATTAATAGCTCACTGTGGCCAGGGAACAGGTCTACCAATAGCATTATATTGTACTCTCCCAAGCGCTTAGTACTCTGCACACTGTAAGAGCTCAGTAAATACGATCTTATGATTCAGAGTATAGGTGGGAGACTTCCCCTTGAGAGACAGCAGGGAAGCAGGTGGAAGAGGAGGAAGAGAAGGAGAAGCAGCATGGCCTAGTGGAAAAAACACAGGCCTGGGAGTCAGAGGACCTGGGTTCTAATTCTGGCTCTGCCGCTAGTCTGCTGTGCAATATTGGGCAAGCCACAACTTCTCTGTGCTTTGGTTACCTCATCTGTAAAATGGGGATTACATCCTTCTTCCTCTGATTCAGACGGGGAGAGGGGCTGTGTCCAACCTAATTATCTATGTGTCTGACACATAATAAATGCCATAAAAAACAAACAAAAGCCAAACAACAGAAGAAGAACTCTTTGTGCCAAGCCTGAGCAATTGTGCCCAAGAATAAAGAGAAAGCACACATTTTTTCTACCCCTTGTATGCCCAGGCCCTCATGGATAAGCTATTCAACACTACTTCTGAGTGGCTTTTGGGCCCAAGTCAATCTTTCGGAGGCTCAATTGCCTCTAATAGAAGCTGAGAATAATGACCTACCTCACAGGAAGATGATGAGAAATGACTCATAATCATAGCTGCAAAACACACTGACAACATTAAGTACTAGAATAATAACACCGGATCTGGGAAGGGGTTGTAAAGCTGGTGAATTACTGCCCGATCCCTTGCTCTTACAAGAAGTGTACGTTGAGTTTCAACACATAACAGAAAACATCTCCTGAGCGAGCTATTCAGTGGAGGAAAAGGACAGTCACCCGAATGAAAGTTCGGCACGTGACTTCAGCAAATCAGGGAGCAAATGAGGTACTGTGTCCATCCTGATTATCTAGCCCAGCTTTTTTATTCAGTGTTTGGCATGTAGTCATCACTTTACAAATACCACAGTTATTATGATTATGAGAAGAAAATGAAATCAGATCCCAAACCAGAAGTCATAAAAGAGACTCGCTGCCAGCCTCTGGCCTGGAACTCCCTCCAGTATGACAGACAATGACTCTCCCCCCTTCAAAGCCCTATTGAAGGCCCAATCTCCTCCAAGAGCCTTCCCAGACTAAACTTTCCTTTCCTCTTCTCCCATTCCCTTTTGCATCGTACTGACTTGCTCCCTTTATTCAACCCCCCTCCCAGACCCACAGCACTTTGGTACATATCTGTAATTTGTCTATTTATATCACTGTTGGTCTCCCCATCTAGACTGAAAGCTCACTGTGGGCTTATGTGTCTGTTTACTGTTTTATAGTACTCTCCCAAGCGCTTAGTACCGTGCACCGCACACAGTAAGTGCTCACTAAATACTGTTGACTGACAGACTCACCTGAGAAGCATAGCTATTTCCACTGTAGATCAAGAGGAAACTCTTCTAGTTACTCTCTGTGAGTAAGCGCTTAAATTCAGTGAGTTCTCTGTGAGCCCATTGGGGGCAGGGATTGTCTATTTTTTGCTGAATTGTACTTTCCAAGCGTTTATTGGCAGTGTTCCGCACACAGTAAGCGCTCAACAAATACAATTGAATTATTGAATTAATTTACCTTCCAACTCAGCAGCTCATCATTGCTTCAATCGATCATATTTATTGAGCGTTTACTTTGTGGTGAGCACTATACTAACTGCTTGAGAGAGTTCAATACGTTACTGTTGATAGACATGTTCCCTGCCCACAAAGAGCTTACAGGCTAGGGGAGGAGACAGGCATTAATATGAATAAATACACAGCTAAATTCTTTCATTCGTTCATTAAGAAGCAGCATAGGGTAGTGGATAGAGCACAGGCCTGGGAGTCAGAAGGTCACGGGTTCTAATCCCAGATCTGCCACTTGTCTGCTATGTGACCTTGGGCAAATCACTACTCTGGACCTCAGTTATCTCATCTGGAAAATGGGGATTGAAATCGCGAACCCCACTTGGAACCGGGACTGTGTCCAACCCGATTTGCTTGTATCCACCCCAGTGCTTAGTAGTACAGTGCCTGGCATGTAGTTAGCGCTTAACAGATACCATTCTCTTCTAAATGGGTCCCATCTGGAGTCAGTTCCCTCACTTTTGTCTTTAAAAGGGGCAGTGGATTAAAACTTTAAAAATAACCTCCGTATATCAGTGGGATCCAGTGGAAAACCATTTAGTGCATGTATGACAGCAAACACAGTGACACAATGGCTCTTTCTCTCTGCCCATGACACCGTTGTCTATTTTAGAAATATCAGTAAACTTCACTTCCCTAAACCTCACAGCTTTCTCACGCTCAAATGTCTCACCCTACCCATGATCTGCTCCCATCTCTTTCTGGATCTGCGGCCTCTCTCTTTCTCCAAACTAAGGTGCCCCAATAGAAGGGTGACTGTGTGCTCTGTGTTTCAATCAATCAGTGGTATTTATTGAGCATCTACTATGTGCAAAGCAGTGTACTAAGCACTCAGGAGAGTACAAAACAACAGACCTTACAGTCTAGAGGGGGAGACAGACATGAAAATAAGTTATGGATACGTAGATAAGTTCTGTGGGGCTGAGGGTAGGGTGAAAATCAAGTACTTAAAGGGGACAGATCCAAGTGCCAGGGTGATGTAGGAGGGAGAGGGAGTAGGGAAAATGAGGGCTTAGTTGGCAAAGGCCTCTTGGAGGAGATGTGATTTTAATAAGGCTTTGGAGGTGGCGATCTGTCATATATGAAATGACAGGCCAGAGGGAGGATGTGGGAGAGAGGTCAGCAGCAAGATAGAAAAAATAGAGGTACCGTAAGTTGGCAGTGAAGGAGCAAAACGTGTGGGCTGGTTTGGAGAAGAAAATCAAGCGTGATAAGGTAGGAGGGGACGAGCCAGTTGAGTGCTTTAAAAGTCAAAGGTAAGATGTTGCTGTTGGATGCAGAGGTGGACGGGCAACGGTTTGAGATACTTGAGGAGTAGAGAAATGTGGAGTGACTTTTTTTTTTGAAAAATAATGTGGGCAGCAGAGTGAAATAAGGACTGGAGTGAGATGGGAGACAGGAAAGTCAATCAATCAGTCAATCAATGGTATTTATTGAACACTTACTATGTGCAGAGCACTCTTCTAAGCCCCTGGGAGGGTAAGACACAAAAGAATTAGCAGCCACGTTCCCTGCCCATAATCAGCTTACGGTCTAGAGGGGGAGACAGACATCACTATGAATAAATAAGCAGTTTACGATAAATAATTTAAAGATATGTACATAAGTGCTTCAGGGTGGGGAGAATATCAAATGTCCAAAGGTCACAGATCCAAATGTATTGACTACGCAGAAGGGAGAGAGAGCTGGGGAAAAGAGGGTTTAATCAGAGAAGGCCTCATGGAGAAGATATGACCTTGATTGTGCTTTAAAGGTGGAGATAATGGGGGTCTGACCTATGAGGAGGGGGAGGGAGTTCCAGGCTAGGGGAAGGATGTGGGAAAGGGGTTCTGCGACAAGATAGATGAGATCAGGGCAGCGTGAATAAACTGGTGCCAGAGGAGTGGAGTGTGCGGGCTGGGATGGAGTAGATCAGTGAGGTAAGATGGGAGGTTGATTGAGCGCTTTAAAGCCGACGGTAAGGAGTTTCCGTTTGATGTGGGGGTGGATGGGAAGCCATTGGAGGGTCTTGAGGAGTGGGGAGACATGGACTGAATGTTTTTGTTGATAAATGATCCATGCAGCAGAGTAAAATATAGATTGGAGTGGGGGGAGACAGGAAACCAGGAGGTCAGCGAGGAGGCAGATTCAGTAGTCAAGGCGGGATAGGATAAGTGCTTGGACCTGCACAGTAGTAGATTAGATGGAGAGGAGGGCAGATTTTAGCCATGTTGTGAAGGAAGAAGTGACAGGATTTGGTGACAGATAGACTATGGGGGTGGAGTGAGAGACGAGTCGAGGACAACACCAAGGTTACCGGCTTGTGAGACAGGGTGGATAGTGGTGTTGTCTACAACGATGGGAAAGATGAGGGAAGACGGGGTTTGGGTAGGAAATTAAGGAGTTCAGTTTTAGACATGTTTAATTTGAGGACAGCTTAGAGACTGATGCTGTCAAGATGGGATCATTTCTGATGTGCCCCTCTCTAGTTCATTCTCCTTACTTATAAATCTTAGATTGTAAGTCGCACAAAGGACAGGGACTGGGTCTAATTCCCTTCTGTGTATTCTCGTTCTGTTCTTAGTACAGTGTTTTGCACACCGTTAGTGCTTAATAAATACTATGCTGACTCTGGCCATCACCTCTGGGGCTGCCTGGTTCTGCTTTGTCCCTGGGTGGAGGGCAGGGGATATGTGTGTGTGTGAGTGGGGGGTGGAGGGGGAGTCTGTGTATTTGTGTGTTTGTCTTTCCAGATTTTGGCCTCACCCCTTAGCTCAGGAGAGGAGAAGACGACAACCCCACAACCATGCCCATCGAGGATGGCTCAGGCCCAGAATCCTTGTAGTCATACGGGACGTGGCAGTCTGCTCCCCTGAGCTTTCTGAATAATAATAATAATTGTGGTATTTATTGCTTAATATGTGTCCGGCACTGTACTAAATGCTGGGGTAGATACAAGGTAGATTGGACCCAGTCCCTGTTCCACATGGGGCTCACAGTATCAATCCCCATTTTACAGATGAGGTACCTGAGGCACAGAGAAGTGACGTGACCTGCTTTACAAGGTCACACAGCTGACAAGTGGGGGATCTGGGATTAGAACCCATGACGTTCTGACTTCCAGGCCCTTGCTCTATCCACTACGTGATGCTAGCCTATGACATAAGCGAGTGAGTTGAGCAACCTCTTTTGTCCAATTTAAATACAAATCAAAGATGTGCACATCCTCTCAACCCTCACTGACCAAATGGAAAGTCTCAGATCTAAGGCCTACCTGGTCTGCACTGTTTCTGTGGAATCTCTAAGGGAGCCACACTGGCAGTAAAAGGGCGATTTGGGGAATTAACAATCAAGGCAGAAGCAGCACCTTTTTATGGTACTTAAGTGCTTACTATGTGCCAGGCACTGTACTAAGTTCTGGGGAAGATACAAAGCCCACTGGGGCTCACAGTCTTTATCCCCGTTTTACAGATGAGGTAACTGAAGCACAGAAAAGTGAAGTGACTTGTCCAAGGTCACACATCAGACAAGTGGCCAAGCTGGGATAAGAACCCAGATCCATCAGTCAATCATATTTATTGAGCATTTACTATATGCAGAGCACTGCATTGAGTGCCCGGGCGGTCCTTCTGACTCCCGGGCCCATGCTCTATCCACTGGGTAACACTGCTTCTCAACAGTTTTCTTCCAACATCTCCTCCAGTGGAGTTTAGAGAGGTCCAGCTTGTCCCTTGTTTTAATCAATCAATCATATTTACTGAGCACTTACCATACTGTAATAAGGGCTTGGGAGAGTACAATAAAATAGAGTTGGTAGACACGTTCCTTATCCTGCAGTCTCCCTGTGTGCGTCCTGGCCTCAAGAGCAACTGGATGCAGAAATGGTCAGTGGCGCTCCCGAAGAACCATTGGCAATGAGCACTGCAACACCATCTTTCCCTCCCCGCTTCACCTTCTCTTCCTCCTCCTCTTCCCCCTCCTCTTGCTTTCCAGGAGAGGTTAAGGCCACCGCTTCCACATCAACACGGCTGTGTGTTTTTCGAGTCATGTCTCCTTCAAGCAGTCTTCCCTGATTAATTCCCAACCCACATGCTGTGTCAATCCAACAACCATCCTTGGCTCTAAGGGATCATATTCATCCTTAGCACTTACAATAATGATGATATTTTTTAAGTCCTCTCTCTCCCGACTCTAGCCTTTATTTCACTCTGCTGCCCCGATCAATTTTCTAAAAAAGGTTCAGTCCGCAACTCCCTACTTCTCAAGAATCTCCAGCGTTTGCCCATCCACCTCTACATCAAACAGAAATTCCTTACCAAAGGCTTCAAAGCACTCAATCAGTTCATCCCCTCCTACCTCACCTCACTGATTTCCTACCTTCACACAGCCCACACACTTCGCTCCTCAAATGCCACTGTATCTCAATCTCATCTATCTCGCCAGTGACCCCTTGTCCATTTCCTCCCCCTGGCCTGGAACATCCTCCTACTTCACTTAAGGCAGACCACCACTCTCCACACCTTCAGAGGCTTACTAAAATCACATCTCCTGCAAGAGATCTTTCCCATCTAAGCTCTCATTCCCCCTTTTTTCTTCTCCCTTCTGTGTCACTTGTGCATCTGGATCCGTACCCTTTAAGCCTTTGATAATCACCTCATCTTCAACTCCTGTCCTTTTATTCATATCCAAAATTTGTTTTAATGCCTGTCTCCCCCTTTAGACTATAAGCTCCTTGTGGAAAGGGAACAGGTCTACTAAGTCTGTTGTACTCTCCCAGATGCTTAGTACAGTGTTCTGCACACTGTAAGTGCTCAGTAGATACCACTGATTGATTACTACTTAGTAGGCACTGGAGTACATGCAAGATAATATTCATAATAATAATGGTATTCTTTAAGTACTATGTGACAGATATGTACTAAGAGCTGGGTTGGACATAATCCCTGTCCCAGATGAGGCTCATGGCCTCAATCGCCATTTTACAGTTAACTGGGTCACAGAGAAGTAAAGTGACTTGCCTAAGGTCTCAAAGCCAACAAATGGTGTACCTTCTGACTCCCAGGCCCGGGCTCTATCCATTATGCCATTCTTCTTCTGTTAATCAGTTAGCACCCAGTTCCTGTCTAACATGGGGTTCATGTTTTAAGAGGGAGGGCAAATGGGCATTTTATTCTCATTTTACAGCTGTGGGAAATGAGTGAGGTATAGAGAAGTTAAGTGATTTGACCAAATCGCACAGCAGGCAATGGACAGAGCTGGGACTACAATCAAATCTCCTGGCTCCTAGTCACATGGTTTTTCCGCTAGCAAATATAGATGATTCTATTAGTGGTATTTCCTGAGTGCTTATTGCGTGCCGAGCCTTGTACTACGCATTTGGGAGAGTACAATACAGTACAGTTGGTAGACATGTTCCAAGCATGGGCTTGGGACTCAGAGGTCATGGGTTTGAATCCTAGCTCTGCCACTTGTCAGCTGTGTGACTGTGGGCAAGTCACTTCACTTCTCTGTGCCTCAGTTACCTCATCTGCAAAATGGGGATGAAGACTGGGAGCCTCACGTGGGACAACCTGATTACCCTGCATCTACCCCACCGCTTAGAACAGTGCTCTGCACATAGTAAGCACTTAACAAATACCATCATTATTATAAGAAGCTTAAAATTAAAATAAGTTAGACATGTCCGTAAGTGTTGTAGGGTTCCGGGTTGGGTGAATATCAAGTACTGAAAGGGAACAGATCCAAATGCAGAATTGAGTTGGAGTAGGGGAAAAGAGCACTTAATTGGGTGAAGCCTCTTGAAGAAGTTATTTTAATAGGACTTTGAAGATTGGGAGAGTGGTGGTCTGTCAGATATGAAGGGGGAGGGAGTTCTAGGGTCAGAAGGCAGATGTAGGCAAGGGGTCGGGGGTGAAATAGATGAGATTGAGGTACAGTGAGTAGGTTAACATTAGAAGAGCAAAGTGAGTGGGCTGGGTTGTAGTAGGAAATCAGCAAGGGAAGATAGGGGGCAAGCTGAGTGCATTAAAGCTTTTATATTCCATTTATTGTTTTGGCTATCTCCTCCTGATATATTTGTACTATCTGCTGTACCCTTGTTCTTCCTCTGATTTTTGTAAATAATTTGTAAGTAATTTAAGTTTGCCTGCCTCCTCCATTAAATTGTAAGTTCCTAGAAGGCAGGAACTACATCTTTTGTTACTAGATGTACCCTTCCAAGCATTTAAGACAGTAGGTGCTCAATAAATCTCATTGATGATGATGATAATGATGGTGATCAAACATACTTGAAGTTCAGACAATAGCCAGCAAATTCAGCTTGATTTTCTGTCCAATCCAATCTCCAATCCTGAAGCCTCCCTCCTAATCACCAGAACAACAATAATGGTCATTACTGAACAAAGCAAAAAGCAGTCCTTGCAAACCTCTAACTTGGACTTCAGACGGTCTCCCTGGCCTGGTCAGGTTGTGTTTAAATTCAGAAATAATTTCCTTCTGGATCCCTGAAGTCACTTCTTTCATTCTGTAGCCTCTATAAGCAATTGTTGATGATGAGCACAGCTAAGGTGAATTACTCATTGTCATGCTAAAACAGCACTCCTGGGTTGTATTTAACCGGTTAGGGGGGTTTGAACTCACTTCATTCAGGGCAATTGAATAGGGACCCAGAAATTCAAGAAATAGGATACTAACTCCACCATCTTTACTGCATGCATGCTATCAAGCTTCCACCAAAGTTGGGGAGAAACCTGTCTCCAATCAGTCAATCAAACGATCAAATTTATTGAACACTAGAAGCAGCATGGCTTAGTGGAAAGAGCACAGACTTGGAAGTCTGAGAACGTGGGTTCTGATCCCCGCTCTGCCACTTGTCTGCTGTGTGACTTTGGGCAAGCTGCTTAATTACTCTTTGCCTCAGTTACCACATGCGGAAAATGAGGATTAAGACTGTGAGCCCCACTGGGGACAACATGATTGCCTTGTATCTACCCCAGAGCTTAGAACAGTGCTTGGCCCATAGTAAGTTCTTAACAAACACCATAATAATAATATTCATTCATTCATTCAATAGTATTTTTTGAGTGCTTATTATGTGCAGAGCACTGTACTAAGCACTTAGAATGTACAAATCGGTAACAGATAGAGACAGTCCCTGCCCTTTGACGGGCTTACGGTCTAATCGGGGGAGACGGGCAGACGAGAACAATGGCAGTAAATAGAATCAAGGGGATGAACATCTCATTAAAACAATAGCAAATAAATAGAATCAAGGTGATGTACATCTCATTAACAAAATAAATAGGGTAATGAAAATACATACAGTTGAGCGGACGAGTACAGTGCTGAGGGGATGGGAAGGGAGGGGGGAGGAGCAGAGGGAAAGGGGGGAAAAGAGGGCTTAGCTGAGGAGAGGTGAAGGGGGGTAGAGGGAGCAGAGGGAGAAGGGGAGCTCAGTAATAATAATACTAAGCATTTGGGAAAGTACCATATAACAGTTGGTAGACATGTTCCCTGCCCACAAGTAGCTTTAGGTAAAGAAGGGGAAATAAACACTGAAATAGATTATGGATATGGACATAAGTGTTGTGGGGCTGAGGGTGGGGTGAATAAAAGGTAGGAATCCAAAGTTGCACCTGGAAAACCCCTTTAGGCCCCCCCACTCTTTTTTAAGCTCTCAGTGGGCAACTCCCTCGGCTCTAGCCTAGCAGCCCCGCTGGACCACCGGAGAAAGAGAAGCAGCCTGTCTGAGACCCTGAACGGAGGGTGGGATGGCGGCAGCAGCAGCCGAGGGAATCTTTAGCTAAGTTATCCAGATTAGGCCTGGGAAGTGAGGAGCAAGGCCTCAGGTTTGGTTGGGGATGTGAAGAGGCCTCAAACCAAGCCGAAATACTGAGGAAGGAGAGAGCGGCCTCTAGACTGTAAGCTCGCTGTGGTCAACCTCGCTCTGTCACTGTTCGGCTGTGTGACCTTGGGCAAGTCACTTCTCTGTGCCTCAGCTCCCTCATCTGTAAAATGGGGTTTGAGACTGTGAACCCCAAGTGGGAGAAGGACTGTGTCCAACCCGATTTGCGGGTATCCACCCCAGTGCTTAGTACAGTCCTGCCACATAGCAAGCGCTTAACAAATACCATAATTATCATTATTCATTCAGTCAGTCATATTTATTGAGCATTTACTGTGTGCAGAGCACTGTACTAAGCGCTTGGGAGGGTACAATACAACAATAAATAGACATATTCCCTGCCTTTAACAAGCTTACAGTCTTGCAGGGGAGGAGGGTGAATCAGATATTAATAGAAAGAAATGAATTACAGATGCTGTGGGGCTGGGAGAGGGGATGAACGAAAGAAGGAAGTTGGTGAGACGCAGAAGAGAGTGTCTGTGTTACTTTATATTGTACTCTCCAAGCTCTCACTACAGTGCTCTGCACACAGTAAGCACTCAGTAAGTATGACTGACTGGCTGAGGGAGGCCAAGATCAGCACCATTTCTTGCCCCCTTCCACCTCCAGAGGTTAGAAAAACAATCCCATCCCCAGGATGTTACACCCGTGGGGGGCAAGGCACCCCTGCCCTGGTAGGTCCTGAAGACTTTTCTGGGCCTCGGTTACTTCATCTGTAAAATGGGGATCATGACTTTGAGCCCCAAGTGGGACATCAATTGGGTCCAACCTCCCCCTTCAAAGCCCTACTGAAGGCTCACCTCCTCCAAGAGACCTTCCCAGACTAAGTCCCCCTTTTCCTCAGCTCCCCCTCCCTTCCGCGTCACCTCCCCTGACTCCCTTTGCTCTATCCCCCCTCCCACCCCACAGCACTTATATATGTATATATCTATAATTCTATTTATTTATATTGATGCCGGCTTACTTGTTTTGTTGTCTATCTCCCCCCTTCTAGACTGTAAGCCCAGTATGGGCAGGGATTGTCTCTACTGCTGAACTATACTTTACTGCTTAGTACAGTGCTCTGCACACAATAAGCTCTCAATAAATACTACTGAATGAATGAATTAGTTTGTATCCACCTCAGTGCAGTACAGTGACTGACTCATAGTGATTGCTTAAAAAATACAAAAAAACAAACAAAAAACTTAAGCACTTTGACATCACCTAAGCTCTTCAGTATTTTGCACCCTACACCACTTTTCACTTATGTGCATATTCATTCATTCAACGTATTTATTGAGCGCTTATTGTGGGCAAAGCACTGTACTGTTTATACAACCTTACTTCCTCTTACTTGTAAATTTCTTTTCTGTCTCCTTCTCTGGCTTGTAAGCTCCTCAAGAGCAGGGATCATTTATACTAATTCTGCAGATTTCTCCCAAGTGATTCTCCCCACCTAGACTGTAAGCTTAGCAGGGAATGTCGCCGTTATATTGTCATATTGTACTCTCCTGAGCTTGTAGTACAGTGTTCTGCACATAGTAAGCACTCAATAAATAAAATTGACTGACAGCAGTGCTCTAACCAAAGTACATACTCAATTAATAGTCTTGATCGATTGTGACTGCTTCCATGTAAGCCACACCCTTTCCTCAACCTTAAATTTCTGCCCTAATTCCTAGTTTAGTGGATGGAGTATGAGCCTGGGAGTCAGAAGACCTGGGTTCTAATTCCGGCTCTGCCGTTGCTTACTGTGTGATCCTGGGCACGTCACTTAGCTTGTCTGTGCCTTGGCTTTCTCAACTGTAAAATGGGGATTAAATACCTGCTCTCCCTCCCGCTTAGACTGTGAGCCCCATGTGGGACAACCTTATTAACCGGTATCCACGTCAGAACTTAGAACAGTATTTGGCTCGAAGTAAGTGCTTAAAAAATATAATAATGTTGGTATTTGTTAAGCGCTTACTATGTGCAGAGCGCTGTTCTAAGCGCTGGGGCAGATACAGGGTAATCAGTTTGTCCCACATGAGGCTCACTGATAATCCCATTTTACAGCCTGATAATCCCATTTTACAGATGAGGTAACTGAGGCACAGAGAAGTGAAGTGACTTGCCCACAGTCACACAGCTGACAAGTGGCAGAGCCGGAGTTGAACCCATGACCTCTGATTCCGAAGCCCACGCTCTTTTCACTGAGCCACACTGCTTCTCCTACTACGGCTACTAAAAATGTCACCAAGAGTGGGCTTCACATGCAGATTTCTTTATCTTTGCTCAGATTGGATCTAGCATTAACCCCTGTGGACTCCTCCCTCCCCCTCCCAACTCTCGCTGCTTCTTTGGCAACGAGCCTCCTGGTTTCTGCCCAGTGGCTGCTTTCAGTCCCTTGCGGATTCACGACAACCCTCCAAGCCAAATTTCCCAAGACTCTGTGTCAAATGTTTCTGTTAAAAAGTCAGAATACGTAACATCTGTTTCAACCCCTTTCACCGTCGATTTTGTAATTGCATCAGAAGTCTCGATTTCACCCTCTCTGATGTTTTCCATTGCTGAACATTCCATTATCCATTTGATATTTACAGATTTACTCTCTTAACAGCTATTTCATTAGCTGGCTAAATAATGACATCAGACTTCCCACAGAGCCATGTTCAGAAAAGCCCTGATCTGCCTGGGAGAATCGGTTTCTTTCCCATTCCCCTTTCCCCCAAGATGCCGGCAGGTCTGCAGTTTTCCATAGCTTCTCTTAAAGGACACGCTCCTCCAACTTATCCCCCAGTGCAGACCTCCTGATCCAAATCTGTTCCAATTAGATGAGAGGGCTTTCTTGTTGCACACACTAAGTGCTGGATTGATGTGATCTGTGGCCATTGTGGATTCTTTGTTATCCCCCAATTGGTCGAATATCCTTTTTTTTCCTTTGTATGTTTCTCTTTTCTGATTAATATTAAAAGGGGAGTTGGGCCTCTACTCCATCCTCTTCATCTCCTGCTCATTTACCAGGGGAAAGGAACGAGAAGAAGCACGGCTTAGCGGATTCAGCATGGGCCTGGGAGTCAGAAGGACCTAGGTTCGAAACCCTCCTCTGCCATTTGCCTGCTGTGTCATCTTCGGCAACTCACTTAACTTCTCTGGGCCTCAGTTACCTCCTCTGTAAAATGGAGATTTGGAGTGTGAGCCCCATGTGGGACAGGGGCTGAGTCCAGCCTGATTAACTCGTATCTACCCCAGTGCTTAGAACAGTGCTTGGCACATAGTAAGGTGCCTAACGAGAGCCATATTTAGCAAGGAGGAAAATGGAGTTCATCTGTAGACTGTAAGCTCACTGAGGGCAGGGAATGTGTTTACCAACTCTGTTATACTGTTGCATTGCACTCTCCCAAACTCTTAATGCAGTGCCTCAGTTAACTCATCTGTAAAATGGGAATTAAATCCTCCTCTCTTCTACTTAGACTGTGAGCCCCATGTGAGACAGGGACTGTGCTCAACGTGATTATCTTGAATCTTCCCCAGTGTTGAGAACAGTGCTTGATACAGAGTAAACACTTTAATTAATACCATTTAAAAAAATTGTGTCACCATTTCTCAAAATCCCCTGATAGCTTACTCATTCATCTCTGCACGGAACAGAAACTTCTGACCCTTGGCTTTAAGGCTCGCCTTGATCTTTCGCCTCCTCACCTTTCCACTGTATTTTACTCCACCCTGGCTCACACTCTCCGTTTCCCCCAGTTTCATCTCCTCACTGAGCCTTGTTTTTCATTCTCCTGCCTCAGTTCCTCTAACACCCGCCCTTCCCCCTGCCTGGAACTCTCCCACTTCAAACATCATCTGCCATCCCACCTACTGCGGGAGACTTTCCCTGAATAATTTTCAATTCTTGCCAAATCACATCCCCTCCTTTGACATCTCAGCACCACTGCTCCTCTTTAGCTATTTCGCTCACCCTATTTCTCATTTCCTAGTCATTTCTGCAGACTAATAGTTGTAATAATAACGACGGGATTTGTTTAAACACTTACTATGTGCCAAGAATAATAATGTTGGTATTTGTTAATCGCTTACTATGCGCCAAACACTCCCGGGGGAGATACAAGGTAATCAGGTTGTCCCACGTGGGGCTCACAGTCTTAATTCCCATTTTACAGATGAGGTAACTGCGGCACAGAGAAGTCAAGTGATCTGTTCAAGGTCACCCAGCAGACACACGGTGAAGCAGGGATTAGAACCCAGGTCCTCCTGACTCCAAGTCCTGTGCTCTATCCACTAGGCCAAGCTGTTTCTCTAAATGATCGATTGGTCGATTGATTGAGGGGGAAGGAAAGGGGGAACATACAGGTACCTCACTGTCAACGTCTTCTATGTTAAACTTCCTGTTTCCCCTAGGTAATTCCAGGGATACCACAGGCCTCGGAGGAGGAAGATAGAGGGGGAGGGTGTGACGTTCCAGTCAATCTGGATCCAGGGATTCCCTGCCTCCTGCCACGAAGTGCTAAAGAGCGGCAGTGTCCAGTTATTTTAATCTCCTTGAGGGCAGGGATGACGTCTACCAACTCTGTTGAACTGAACTCTCCGAGGCTCTTGATATTCATTCATTCAATTGTATTTATTGAGTGCTTACTGTGTGCAGAGCACTGTATTAAGCGCTTGGGAAAGTACAGTACAATAATAAACAGTGACATCCCTGCCTACAATGAGCTTAATCATAATGTTGGTATTTGTTAAGCGTTTACTATGTGCAGAGCACTGTTCTAAGCGCTGGGGAGATATAACGTAATCAGGTTGTCCCACGTGAGGCTCACAGTCTTCATCCCCATTTGACAGATGAGGTAACTGAGGCAGAGAGAAGTTAACTGACTTGCCCACAGTCACACAGCTGACAAGTGGCAGAGCTGGGATTCGAACCCATGACCGCCGACTCCCAAGCCCGTACTCTTTCCACTGAGCCACGCTGCTTCTCTAGAAGCGTCTCTAGAAGCTCTGTAAGCTGCTAGTTTACAGTCTAGAGGGGGAAAGACAGACATCAATACAAATAAATTCAGTGAAAGATTTGTACATAAGTTCTGGGGGGCTGGAAGGGGGAAAGAGCAAAGGGACCAAGTCAGGGTGATAGAGATTGGCATGCAATGAGCGCTCAATAAATACCACTGATTGATCTACTAAGGTCTACAATCTCAGGAATGACTGCAGAGATCTGTTACTCACCTGATGGGGGTGTTCCCTTCATCCAAGGGTGTGGGTGAGAATATTTTCAATGAGTCACAAAAATTAATTTGAATTTACATATTTAAGGTTGGAAGCCAGGGAGCTTGACATACATTTTTTACAAATATATTAATTAGCATTTTGAACCGATAGCCCAGACATTTATTTAAAAATGGACTAAAACCCTGGGTGTTTCCCCTTCCGTTTTTATTAAAATCCCCTTTTGGTTTTTGCAGCCTGTCTCCTATTATTAACTCATTCCAAGGATGAACTCAATTCAAGACTTTGGAGAGATCTGGAAATTATATATACCTTGGTGATTAACCAATCTCAGTAGCTATTTTTAACTAATCAATTCATTTTGATATTCTGAAGCACTTACTAGATGGCGAACAGTTTACTAAATGCTGAAGCAAATGTAATAGGAGTGACTCTATCCCTGACCCACAAAGGGTTCACAGTTTAAGAGGCAAGGAGTTTGTGGAGTTTATCCATCACTAGAGAAATAGTGTGGTTTAGTAGAAAGAGCACCGGCCTGGAAGCCTAATCCCAGCTGTACCACCTTTTCTTTTTTAATTACTCTGATAAATTAAGCATTGACTTTATTATTTATTTGTTAAGCACTTGCTCTGTGCCAGGCACTGTACTAAGCGCTGGGATAGATACAAGGTACTCTTGTTGGATCTCATCCGTGTCCCAAATGGGGCTCACACTCTTAATCTGGTGAAACAGCATGGTATAATGTGAAACAATACGGCAGAGTGGGAAACATTATGGCATAGTGGATGGAGCACGGACCTGGGAGTCAGAAGGTCATGGGTTCTAATCCTGGCTCTGCCACTGGTCTGCTGGGTGACCTTGGGTAAGCCACTTTGCTTTTCTGTGCCTCAGTTACCTCATCTGAAAATGGGGATTGAGACTGTGAGCTCCATGTGGGATGGGAATTGGGCCCAGTCCACTTGGCTTGCATCCACCCCAGCACTTAGTACAGTGCCTGGCACATAGTAAGCGCTTAGTAAATACCATAATTATTACTAGTCACCATTATGCAGATGAGGTATCTGAGGTCCAGAGAAGTGAAGTGACTTGCCTAACGTCACACAGCAGACAAGTGGTGGAGCCAGGATTAGAACCCAAGTCTTCTGACTTCCAGGCCTGGGCTCTTCCAGTAGGCCCACTGCTTCTCATGCTTCAGCAGACACAAACTTGTCCTCTGTCTGTGACCCCGGGCAACTCACTTAACTTCCCCTGGGCCTCGGTTTCCTCATTTATAAAGTGGAGATCGAATACCTGTTCTCCCCCTTGTTTAGGCTGTGAGAGGGAATGTTTCCAACCTGGTTACCTTGTGCCTACCCCAGTGCTTAGAACAGTGCATGACACTTGACAAACACCACAATTCTGAATTATTACTAGAACTCACCACAGCCCCATTCTTGCTCCCCCTCAATCCTCTCCACTCTTCCTACCTTCACTTGGACCTCACGTCATCAGAAGTGAACTTCAGTCGCTTGAATTCCAGAAGTCAGCAACATCTTAACAGCTCCTCCATCTTCTGCTTCCCAACTGGGAGCTTAGCTCTGCTATTTATACAACCAAAGGGCGTTACTTATTAGCCCCGGTTAATATTACCTTAATAAAATCATCAGATCAAGTTGGCTTACACTGAGACTGAATCGTTCATTCATTAGCTCGAGCATCTTAATTTATTTGTACCGCTGGTCCTGGAAAGAGGCTGGGGTTTTAGTTGTCGGGTCACTGGGGTTTGAGTTCCAGTGATCTGTTGCAAATCCCTTAGCCTCTTTGGATCTCTTGAACCTTGGGATCTTTCCTCTGGTCACATGCTTTGCAGCTTAGTCTGGGTGTCACCATGCAGGCTTCTGTAGGCACCCTTTTTATCAGGATAATGAGGAATTGCAAAATGCCGTTGATGCGGTGCTCGTTTGGGGGCAAGCAGCACATTGATCTCCGGGTCATTTTCATCAAAGGAGATTTGACAATAGCGGCTGGAGGCAGAATCTTGGAGAGAGTCCTCTTTTTCATCCCTGCTGGCACTGATACTTTGCAGCTAGGGCTTCCTTGCTCAGGTGCGTCTTGTTCCTCTTTGCAAAGACTTTCATTCTCCAGGTGTTTGACACCGTACTGCCCAGAGGGTTCGGATAATATCTGCTAACGGTCTTTATGATATGATAGGAGGTGTACAACCCCTTGATTCTATTTATCGTGATTATGTTGTCTTGTTTTTGTCCATCTGTCTCCCCCGATTAGACTGTGAGCCCGTCATTGGTCAGGGATTGGCTCTATCTCCGGCCGAATTGTCCATTCCAAGCGCTTAATACAGTGCTCTGCGCATAGTAAGCGCTCAATAAATACTGTAGAATGAATACGATACTATAAGAACAACGTGATGGAGTGGAAAGAGCCTAGGAGCCAGAAGACCTGGGTTCCAAGGCCTCTTCTGCCACGTATTTGCTGGGTAACCTTGGAAAGTCATTTAACTTCTCTGTGCCTCAGTTTCCTCATCTGGGAAATGACAATTCAATGCTGATTCACCCTCTTACTTAGGGTGTGAGTCCCAAGAGGGACAGGGACTGTAGCTGACCTGATTAACTTGTATCTATTCCGGCACTTACAACAGTCTTGTCTTGACTTATGCTGTCGAACCCTCTCTGACCCATAGCGACTCCATGGACACATTCATTCATTCAATAGTATTTATTGAGCGCTTTCTATGTGCAGAGCACTGGACTAAGCGCTTGGAATGGCCAAATCGGCAACAGATAGAGACAGTCCCAGCCCACGGACGGGCTTACAGTCTAATCGGCGCATGTCTCCCAGAAGGCCCCACCTCCATCTACAATCATTCTGGTAGTGTATCCACAGAATTTCTTGGTAAAAATCCAGACATGGTTTACCATCACCTCCTTCTGTGCTTTAAATTTGAGCGCTCAGTAAATACGACCGACTGACTGAATGAATGAAAGAAATGGCGGAGCCGGGATCCAGGTCCTCTTTCCACTGTTCATTCAGTAGTATTTAGTGAGTGCTTACTATGTGCAGAGCACTGTACTAAGCGCTTGGAATGAACAAGTCGGCAACAGATAGAGACGGTCCCTGCCGTTTGACGGGCTTACAGTCTAGGCCATGCTGCTTCTCTTGATGCACGGTAAATGCTTGCTAAATATAATAATACCACTCTTTTTCAACACTCTGCCGGAATTGACAGGGAGATCTTGCAGTCCATGGATTATGCCAGCATTTTGCCACTCTCCCAAACACTTAGTACAGTTCTCTGCACATAGTAAGCGCTCAATAAATAGCACCGATTGATGAGTACCCCTCACAGTGTTCGCCTGATTTTGCTATTCCTCCCATTCCAGTGCCCCTCAGTGATGTAATCAATGGGGAGCCATCAGCGTGGCTCAGCGGAAAGAGCCTGGGCTTCGGAGTCAGAGGTCATGAGTTCGACTCCCGGCTCTGCCACTTGTCAGCTGTGTGACTGTGGACAAGTCACTTGACTTCTCTGGGCCTCAGTGACCTCATCTGTAAAATGGGGATTAAATGTGAGCCTCACATGGGACAACCTGATGACCCTGTATCTACCCCAGCGCTTAGAACAGTGCTCTGCACATAGTAAGCGCTTAGCAAATACCAACATTATTATGATCTTCAGGGCTGTGTGTGCATCCCTAGATATCATCAGTGGTATTTAGTGAGCTCTTATTATGTGCAGAGCTCTATACTAAGCTCCTGGGGGAGTACCTAGTGGACAGACCACTGTCCTGAGAATCAGAAGGATCTGGGTTCTAATCCCAGCTCTGGCGCTTGTCTGCTGTGTGACCTTGGGCAAGTCACTTAACTTCTCCGTGCCTCAGTTACCTCATCTGTAAAATGGGGATTAAGAATGTGAGCCCCCTGGGAGACACGGACTGGGGCCAACCTGGTTAACTTGTATCTACCCCAGCGCTTAGTACAGTGGATGGCACATAGTAAGCACTTAATTATTAAATTGACACAAACACCATAATTATTAAAACACCCCAGAGTTGGCAGACACGTTCCCTGCCCACAACCAGCCTACAGCCTAGAGGGGGAGACAGGCATTAATCTAAATAAATAATATTTTTCTCTTCTCTTCCAGAGGAGACGGCATTGGGAAAGATGAACTATGGTTTGGCACACCCACTGAGCACAACTCGATCAATCCCTAGGTCCGATGACTTTTCACCACATTTCGGCATCACTTTCAGCCTGGGTTTTGAAATTGCGTAAGATAAATCAGTTTGTCAGCATTGGCGTGACTGCAGTAGGCCTGTTCAGAACCCTGACGGATCTTTTTCACTCTTGTAGAGGTCTAAGCACTGATAATGTAGGCAAATACCTTCCACTTAGGGCAGAGGTGAACAAAAGATAATAATGTAACTATGTGGGTATCTGTTAAGCGCTTACTATGTGCAGAGCACTGTTCTAAGCGCTGGGGTAGATACAGGGTCATCAGGTTGCCCCACGTGAGGCTCACGGTTAATCCCCATTTTACAGATGAGGTAACTGAGGCACAGAGAAGTGAAGGGACTTGCCCACAGTCACACAGCTGACAAGTGGCAGAGCTGGGATTCGAACCCATGACCGCTGAGTCTGAAGCCCGTGCTCTTTCCGCTGAGCCACACTGCTTCTCTAAGATAGCCTCGGACTGGCTGTACCCTATTTGACAATCGATTCTATCAAATTACTATTATGCCCCACAAAGGAAAATTACATAAATAACACCATTGCCCATAAAAATCAAAAACACATCTCTCTGGTTTACAGTGCAGGTAGGACTTAAATCCTCTCAGAGGGATTTTTAGGCAATAAATGCCCCAACAATTTTAATGATGGGTTTTGGAAATGCCAAATATTTAATGTGTGACCCTCCACAATTTTTATGTTATTTGTTAAGTGCTTAGTCCGTGCCAGCTATTGTTCAAAGCGTGGGGTGGATATAAGACAATCAGGTTGGTTATAGACTATGTCTTTCATGGGGGGGGTCACAGTCTTAAGCCCCATTTTACAGATGTGATAACTGAGGCACAGAGAAGTGAAGTGACTTGCCCAAGATCATACTGCAGACAAGTGGAGGAGCTGGGATTAGAACCCAGGTCCCTCTGACTCCCAGACCACGCTCTCTCCATTAGGCTATGCTGCTTCTCCATTATTAAAACTAGTAAGGGAACTCTGGGCCCGATTAATTTTTCACCCCTGCCTGAAAGTCAATCACTTGTGCCTCTGGGCAAATCAGGGAGTTGCAAGATGAGCACCTGCTTGATTGCAAAGCCAATATCCGTAAATCATTATTTGGAAAAAGGAAATCGCTTACCACGATTCATAATGGGATAGAGAAGCAGCGTGGCTCAGCGGAAAGAGCCCGGGCTTTGGAGTCAGAGGTCATGAGTTCGAATCCTAGCTCTGCCACTTGTCAGCTGTGTGACTGTGGGCAAGTCACTTCGCTTCTCTGGGCCTCAGTTCCCTCATCTGTAAAATGGGGATGAAGACTGTGAGCCCCACGTGGGACAACCTGATTCCCCTGTGTCTACCCCAGCGCTTAGAACAGTGCTCGGCACATAGTAAGTGCTTAACAAATACCAACATTATTATTATTTTCTTCGAAAAACGGAGCGGCCTAGTGGAAAGAGCCCAGGCCTGGGAATCAGAGAACCTGGCTTCTATTCCTGGCCTCCCCTACTCGTCTGCTGTGTGACCTTGCGCTAGTCACTTGGATTCTCTGTGCCTCATTTCCCTCATCTGCAAAATCAGAACGCAATATCAATTCCTATTCTACGCCCTACTTAAACTGTGAGCCCCAAGTGGGATCTGAATAGCCTATATCTACCTCAGCATTGATGGATCTACCTCCACATCCTTACTAGTTCCCTTACTAGTTTTAATAATGGAGAAGCAGCATAGCCTAATGGATAGAGCGTGGCCTGGGAGTCGGAGGGACCTGGGTTCTATTCCTGGCCTCCCCTACTCGTCTGCTGTGTGACCTTGCGCTTGTCACTTGGATTCTCTGTGCCTCATTTCCCTCATCTGCAAAATCAGAATTCAATATCAACTCCTATTCCACACCCTACTTAAAGCGTGAGCCCCAAGTGGGACCTGAGTAGCGTTGATGGATCTACCTCCGCAACCTTGTAACTACCTCAGCTTTTAGTACAGTGCCTGAACATAGTAAGTGCTTAACAGATATCATTAATGCTATCATTATCACCATCAACGTGACCATAATCATTACGATTCAGGGCAGGCCATTATACATTAGATTTTGAAACATCAGCGGTGATACCTGAGGAGTCCGGGTGCATAAAAAAGGGAATCTTTTATGGCCGTCTTCTAAACCGTTCCACATGGGAGGTGTTGTCAAACGCCACTGCGAATCCTCAAAGTGCCCTCCTATTCTGGTGGTACCTTTGGTTTGTTGTGTGTCAATCAGTTAACCAATCAATCAAAACTATTGAGCACTTACTATCAAAAATTGCCAATAAATCACAGTTATTGAGCATTTAACGTATGCAGAGCACGGATCTGAGTGTTGGAGAGAGTTCAGTCAAATTAGTAGATAGGATTCTGTTCAGGAAGCTTACATTCTAGTGATGGAGGCAAGACTAAAATAAATTGCGGTTATGTAAAGATACGTACATCAGTGCTGAAAGGATTGTATCTACTTAAGTGCTAGGGAAGTGCTAAAATGGCAGTTGAGGGACGTAAGGTGGGGTGACGAGAAATTCCTCAGGGAAGACCTTCTGGATTTCACAAGGGCTTGGAAGAATGGGAGAACCTGTGGAATGGGAAAAGGGAAACAGGGTGACCTAGTAGAAAGACCACAGGCCTGGGAGTTGAAGGATCTGGGCCCTCATCTTGTCTCCACCACTTACTAGCTGTGTGACCTTGGACAAGTCACTTAGCTTCTCTGTGCTAGACGGTAAGCTCAGCGTGGGCAGGGAATGTGTCTTTTATAGTGTTGTGTTGTACTCTCCCAAACCCTTAGTACAGTGCTTTGAACATGGTAAGTGCTCAATAAATACGATTGTGCCTCAGTTGCCTCATCTGCAAAATGGAAATTCCACACCTCCCTCCTTCTTAGACTATGAACTCCGTGTGGGACCTGATTATCTTATATCTACCCCAGCTTTTAGTACAGAGCTTGGCACATAGTAAGCGCTTAACGAATACATTATCGGGAGTAGTAGTTCTCGACGGGAGGAAGGGCAGGAGCAAGAGGTCAGCAGTGGGAGAGATGGGAACGAGGCACTGTGAGTAGATGAGATTCAGAGGAGCAAAGAGTGTGAGCTGGGTTAGAGTGGGAGAAGAGAGTGGATCTGTAGGAGGGAGAGAGAGCTGATCGAAGGCCTTAAAGCTGATGGTCAGGAATTCTTTTTTGATGTGAAGGAGGAGTGGGCAGCCATTAGAGAGCTTCGAGTTGTGCGGAGACATTTTAGAAAAATGATCTTGGCAGCGAGTGAAGTTTGGACTGGAGAGGGGAGTGACTAAAAGCAGGGAGATCAGAGAGGAGGTTGGCCCAGTAATCACACTAGGCTAGGACAGGTTCCTAGACGGGTGTGTTGGGAGGGTATTTCAGTTGTCTTTCTGGTAGCTGTAATGTGTTCCACTGAGGCACGCATACCCCCACGCCCACTCCTTGGGGTCAACAGGAGGCCTTGCTAGAAGACAGGGTAGAAAAAGGGGTGCTCTCGGTGGGTTGAAACAGAATATTTTTAGAAGACTTATTCAAAGGCAGCTGCCCGCTCTGCCCTCATGAACATCATAAGCTTCGGCTGAGAGAGGATTTCATATCCGTCATCCCAAGACCCCCGTTGACCCATTAGCTGGAATTAGCCGATGAAGCATCGTGGCCCAGTGGATAGAGCGTGGGCCTAGGAGTCAGAAGGACCTGGGTTCTAATCCTCGCTCTGCCGCTTATCTGTGGCTTTGGGGAAGGCACTTTACTTTTCCGTGCCTCAATTACCTCATCTGTAAAATGGGGATTAGGAATGTGAGCCTCATGTGGGACATGGACTGTCCAACCTGATTACCTTGTATCTATCCCAGCGCTTAGTATATAGTGCTAGACAAGTAATAAGCACTTAACAAATACCATGAAACAGTTGAAAAAGATGTGATTCAGTCAAGGCAATTTGAAGAGCTGGGGAAGGTAGAGGACGATGATGAAAGTCTGCCCTTCTCTCCTCATTCATCTATTCATTCAATAATATTTACTGAGCTCTTACTGTGTTCAGAGCACTGTACTAGTGCTTGAGAGAGCACAATACAACAATAAACAGACGCATTCCCTGCCCACAACGAGCTTACAGTCTAAAGGCGGGGAGACAGACATTACTATGAAAAATATTACAGATAGGTACGTAAGTGCTGCGGGGTCGGGAGTGGGGAAGAACAGAGGGAGCAAGTCAGGGTAACGCAGAAGAGAGTGGGAGAAGAGGAAAGGGGGGTTTAGTCAGGGAAGGCCTCCTGGAGGAGAAGAGCCTTCAGTAAGGCTATGAAGGGCAGGGAGAGTGACTGTTGGATTTGAGGAAGGAGGTTTTTCCAGGCCAGAGGCCAGACACAGGCTTATCTAGCAACAGCTCCCTTTGGAGGTGATTAAGATGCCTTTTCCCTCTCAGAATCGCACCTGGAGAGAGTTTTCAGTACTTAACCAGTCTCGGCTATGGGAGGGAGAGGCATACCCATTCCGTTTCTAGCTGGGCAGTAGCTAGTGAATGGAAGACAATCTGCTATAAGTCAAAATTCACCTGTGCTGAGCAGCAGTGGCATGAGAGTCCAGGGCAGAGACTCAAGTCTATCGTGTCAAGACAGCGGTGGTAAATCACTTCCATATTTTTACCAAGAAAACTTTACGGATTACACTTGCGGAGGGAGATGGGGTGTTCTGGGAGAGATGAGTCCAAGGGGTCACTAGCATGAGACAAGACAAGACACCTTTTTAGTTTAATAGGTTAAAACAGTGTACGTGGCAAATACTTGTGTTGTTAATGACGACGATGATGCTGTTCCTTATAGACTACTGGCTATAACTATTCCTTTTCCCTAAGCTTCTCTAGACTGTAAGTTCACTGTGGGCAAGGTCAGAACAGAAGGCAGAGCCAAAGCGGGGTCCAAAACCGGAAGGGGAGAAAGGGTAGCGGAGCCGTCCATTCCAGATCTCTGGGCCACAGTGTACAGCTGCCCCTTTGCACCGGCCAAAAGAACCATTTTCCCGGCCCCTCCCGCCTCTGCCAACGCCACGGACTTCTCCCGGGTAGCGGGAAGCCCACCCTGGCTGCGCTTTTTTTTAAAAATGGTATTTAAGTGCTCACTTTGTGCCAGGCACTGTTCTAAGCGCTGGGGTGGACCCAAGCTAACCAGGTTGGACACAGTCCCCGTCTCACATGGGGCTCCCAGTCTTAATCTCCATTTTGCAGGTGAAGGAACAGAGGCAAAGAGAAGTGAAGTGACTTGTCCAAGGTCTCGCAGCGGACAGGTGGCGGAGTCGGGATTAGAACCCAGGTCCTCGTGACTCCCGGGCCCCAGCCACTAGACGTCACTGCTTTCCTGCTCCTCGGCTGGGGCTACCGATCCCTGGGGTTCCTGGGAGGGGTGGCAGACCCTGCTTTCTGTCCATGTGACCGGTTTGTCTTTGGCTCCGGCGGCCCCGAAGCCTCTGATTTACCTTGCAGGCTCTGGACATACTGACTTGTTTCTCGGGGAGGTGCGTTCCACTGCGGGGAGGGGCAGAGAACTTGCTGTTTACCGTATCTTGTTTGATCTGGGCTGTGTTCCGATAGATGTCCTGGCCTCGGAGTCCTCAACACAGGCCAACTAACCTTCCCCTGGCCTTGGGAGGGAGATCCATGACCCGGCTAGGACCCGGGACCCTTCCTCTCACTTAATAATAATAATGTTGGTATTTGTTAAGCGCTTACTACGTGCCGAGCACTGTTCTAAGCGCTGGGGTAGACACAGGGGAATCAGGTTGTCCCACGTGGGGCTCACAGTCTTAAACCCCATTTTCCAGATGAGGTCACTGAGGCACCGAGAAGTGAAGTGACTTAACCAAAGTCACACAGCTGACAAGTGGCGGAGCCGGGATCGAACCCATGACCTCTGACTCCAAAGCCCGGGCTCTTTCCACCGAGCCACGCCGCTTCACTTCCGCCCCTGAACCACCTTGGCCCATCCTGCTCCTAAAATAGGGATAATGGCATTTGTTAAGCACTTACTATGTGTCAAGCACTGTCCACAGCACTGGGGGTGGATACAAGCAAACCCAATTGGACACAGTCCCCGTCCCACGTGGGTCTCGCAGTCTTGATTCCCATGTTACAGATGAGGTCATTCATTCATTCAATAGTATTTATTGAGCGCTTACTACGTGCAGTGCACTGTACTAAGCGCTCGGAATGGACAAATCGGTAACAGATAGAGACGGTCCCTGCCCTTTGACGGGCTTACGGTCTGATCGGGGGAGACGGACGGACGAGAACGATAGCAGTAAATAGAATCGAGACTTGCCCGAGGTCACTCTGGCAAGCGGCAGAGCCAGCTTCTTGATCCCAAATTCTACGTCGCTCTCTTTTTAAAATATAAAATGAGATAAAAAAGGTATTAAGCACTTACTATGTATTAGACACTGTACTAAGTGCTGGAGTAGTCACAAGATTGGACACAGTTCATGTCCCACAGGAGTAGCTGCATGGTGTAGAGAAGCAGCTCAGGCCTGTGAGTCAGAAGGTCATGAGTTCTAATCCCCATTCCACCACTTGTCTGCTGTGTGACCTTGCGAAAGTCACTCTACTTTTCTGTGCCTCAGTCTCCTCATCTGTAAAATAGGGATTGAGACTGGGAGCCCTAAGTAGAACAGAGGCTGTGAGCAACCTGATTACCTTGCATCTACCCCAGTGCTTAGAACAGTGCTTGGCACATGGTAAATGCTTCACACATACCATTATTATTATTATTTGGGGTTTATAGTCTTAATCCCCATTTTACAGACGAGGTAACTGAGGCACAGGGAAGCGAAGTGACTTGGACAAGGTCACACAGCAGACAAGCGGCTGAGCCGGGATTACGACTCAGGTCTTCTCATTCCCAGGCCCATGCTCAACCCTGTAGGACATGCTGCTTCCTTCCGGGAGGATATGTCCCTGCCAGGTTATTTAATAATAATGGTGGTATTTGTCAAGCGTTTACTATGTGCAAAGCACTGTTCTAAGCGCTGGGGGATACAAGGTGAAGCAGCGTGGCTCAGTGAAAAGAGCACGGGCTTTGGAGTCAGAGGTCATGGGTTCGAACTCCGGCTCTGCCACTTGTCAGCTGTGTGACTGTGGGCAAGTCACTTCACTTCTCGGTGCCTCAGTGACCTCATCTGTAAAATGGGGATTAAGACTGGGAGCCCCACGTGGGACAACCTGATTCCCCTGTGTCTACCCCAGCGCTTAGAACAGTGCTTGGCACATAGTAAGCGCTCAACAAATACCAACACTATTATTATTAAGGTGAACAGTTGTCCCACGTGGGGCTCACAGTTTTAATCCCCCTTTTACAGATGAAAGGACAACATTATTTAAAAAGACAACATTCAATCAATCATCAGCCAGCCAATGGTATTTGAGTGCTTACTGTGTGTAGAGTGCTGTACTAAGCACTTGGAAAAGTACAACAATATAGCAGAGGTATTCCCCGCCCATAACAAGCTTACACGCTGCCTTTTACTGTCCAGCCAGAGCGTGCAGTGAGATTACTTGGGAGTCAGAGTTCATGGGTTCGAATCCCGGCTCGGCCACTTGCCAGCTGTGTGACTTTGGGCGAGTCACTTCACTTCTCTGTGCCTCAGTGACCTCATCTGTAAAATGGGGATTAAAACTGTGAGCCCCACGTGGGACAACCTGCTTACCTTGTATCCCCCAGCGCTTAGAACAGTGCTTGGCACATAGTAAGCGCTTAACAAATACCACCATTAATTACTTGGGAGAGAAAAACCGCCGTGTGCAGAGCACTGTACCCAGAGCTCTGCAAAGGGCAATGAGTAATGAGGCATGATCCCTGCCCTCAAGGAGCTTCCGACCTAGAGGGGAGTGGCAAGGTAGTGCCAGGCCTCAAGTGCTCCCCGCCAGCCAAGACCCTCAGCTAGACACCCTCCCTGTCCCCAGGAGTCACCTTGGGCCACCATGTGACCACCTACTGGGCCCATTTCCCCGCTGGACAAAATCCACTAAATAATGGCGATGGTCAGAAAGCTGCGGAAGGTGGAGGACAAACGGGGCCGTGGCCGGCGGCTTCATGCCCCAAGGGACCACCTTTCCCTCCCGTTGGCCAGCTGGTCGGCTCCGGGTCCCTGCCGGCCACCCCGCTGATCGGGGACTGTCACTGACTCCTGGCTGAGGAGGAGAAGGGTGCTGTTCGGAGAGGTGATTTGACACCTCCCATACACTCATCCTCCTCCTGGCCACCACCAGGGCCCCCAAGGGAGAGGTGGCCACGGCACGATCCCAGAAATGCTCATGGAGCGGAAGGTAGCCTCGCCGGGTGAGTGGTCCCGGCAGGGCGCTGGGGAAAGCAGCTGGAAGTCTTTATGAAGCACTTACTACATGCCAGACACCGTACTAAGCAATGCGATAGTTAGAAGATAATCAAGTCAGGCTCACAGTCCCAATCCCCATTTTACAGATGAGGTAACTGAGGCATTGAGAACTTCATTCAATTCAATATGTATTGAGTGCTGACTGTGTGCAGAGCACTGTACTAAACGCTTGGGAGAGTACGATACAAAAATAAACAGACACATCCCCTGCCTACGGCAAGCTTACAGTCGGGGTCGGGGGGGGGGGTGGGGGAGACAGAGACATTAATATAAACAAATAAATTATAGATATTTACATATGGGTGAGGGAGAAGAAAGGGAGCAAGTCAGGGAAAACTGTGGAATGTTTCATGAATTCGCGTGTCACCTTTGTGCAGGGATCCTGCTAATCTTCTCTCTATTGTTCCAATTTTAGTATATATGCTGACTTGTCCAAGGTCACGCAGCAGTCAAATGGCGGAGCCAGGATTAGAACCCAGGTCTTCTGACTCCCTAGGCCGAGCTCACCGCACCAGGCTATGCTTCATCTTTCATCTACCCTATTTATTTCGTTAAGGAGCTGTACATCACCTTGATTCTATTTCTTTGCTATTGTTTTAATGAGATGTTCACCCCCTCGATTCTATTTATTGCTATCGTTCTTATCTGTCCGTCTCCCCCGATTAGACCGTAAGCCGTCAGAGGGCAGGGACTGTCTCTGTTACCGAGTTGGACATTCCAAGCGCTTAGTACAGTGCTCTGCACATAGTAAGCGCTCAATAAATACTATCGAATGAATCTTTCAGCTTCTTTTTATCTACTTTAGGGGGACCTTGCCCCCTTCTTTTGCTGTGGGACCACTGCCTTCCCCTCCCAGATCCCTGCCAGTGAAGGAGCTACCGCAGAGCCTTGGAACTCAGTGAGGCAGACTCGGCCACTCAGTCGGTTGTATTTATTGAGTGCTTACTGTGGGCAGACCGCTGTACTGAGCACTGGGGAGAGTAAAATACAACAATAAACAGACACACTCCCTGCTGACAATGAGCTCGCAGTCTAGAGGGGAAGGCAGACATGAATATAAATAAGTCACAGATAAATACAGCTATATCTATTTGTACATATGCAGAGGGAGCCCTGGCCTTTGCAAAGGTGCCCTGTATTGTATCAGTCCCGAACAGGGAACAGAAGCTGAAATCCCGACTGTCGACAATAAAGTCGGATAATCACTCTCCCGGTCCTCAAAGCTTTATTGAAGGCCCACCTCCTCCAAGAGGCCTTCCCTGACTAAGCCCTCCTTTCCTCTTCTCCCACTCCCTTCTGTGTCACCCTGATCTACTCCCTCTTTTCATCCCTCCTCCCAGCCCCACAGCACTTATTTACATATTTGTAATTTATTTATTCAAACGTCTGTCTCCCCTCTGGATTATAAACTCGCCGTGAGCAGGGAATGTGTTATATTGTTATATCACCTTCTCTCAAGGACTTAGTAACTGTGCTTCGCACATAGTAAGTGCTCAGTAAATACTACTGAATGAGTGAATGAATCAGTCACCCCGACGACAGGTAGACTAGTCACTCTGAGGATGAACTGGAAACAGACAAGCTTCAACACGGACTGGTATAAAGCGACAACAGCCAAGAGACCGTTTGGCTTTGGGCATCCAGAAATGGTCTTCATCCAATCCGTGAGGCCTTCGGGAAGCATGGCCAGAGTTCTTCTCATTATTAATAATGATAATCCTGGTGGTATTTGGTAAGCTCTCACTGTGTGTCAAGCACTGTACTAAGCACTGGGGAACATACAAGATAATCAGGTCACAAGAGTTCCCATCCCACGTGAGGCTCAGATTCCCTGGGGCGGGGCTAAAAGGATTTGATCCCCATTTTTAGATGAAGAAACAAATAACAGATGTTGATGCTTAGTTCAATCGTATTTATTGAATCAATCATATAGAAGCAGCGTGACTCAGTGGAAAGAGCCCGGGCTTGGGAGTCAGAGGTCATGGGTTCGACTCCCGGCTCTGCCACCTGTGAGCTGTGTGACTGTGGGCAAGTCACTTCACTTCTCTGTGCCTCAGTGACTTCATCTGTAAAATGGGGATGAAGACTGTGAGCCTCACGTGGGACAACCTGATTCCCCTGTATCTACCCCAGTGCTTAGAACAGTGCTCCGCACATAGTAAGTGCTTAACAAATACCAACATTATTATAAATACCATAAAAAGATGACCTTTTTATGGTACTCATTAAGTGATTACTACGGATCAAACGCTGTTCTAAGCACTGGGGTAGGTACGACAGCTGAGGAAACTGAGGCACGGAGAAGTTAAGCGACTTGCCCAAGGTCATACAGCAAGCAATTGGCAGAGTCGGGATTAGATTCCAGGCCCTCTGACTCCCTGTCCCAAGGTCTTTTCACTAGGCCACGCTACAGAGGCTGCATCACCTTGCCACTTTAGCTTCCATTAAAGATTCTAGGTAATTCTAGATGCTATCTCTTCCCTCCTTCCCATTCTCTCCTTCCTTTTTCTTTCTTTCCCTCTCCCCCCTTCTTTCTTTCTTCTTTCTCTATCCCCTCTCTCCCTTTTATCCCCCCTCTTTCCATCATCTCCCTCTCTCCTCTTTCTCTCTCTCTCCCCACCCCTCCCCCCCATCTGCCCCAGCTCTGCTGCACACTCCACAATCCAAGAGGTGTCTAATCTTAAAACAAACTCATTCTGCATCAGAAGTGTGATTGTTTATTAAAAAGAGGTTCAAAGGCTGTTTCTCCCCTGTGAACAGGACTGCCTATGACTGTGTCCTCAAATACTCTCTCCAACTGGGGTGAATTTAGCCATCTTGGATTGCCTCATCCTCCCCGAAGCTACAACACCCTCTCAATCCATTGGTGCCTCCGGGGTGAGTGACCTTGATGTGCCACGTGCGGCAGAGAACAAGAAGGGGCAAGGTTCTCCCTGGAAACGATCGAACGGCAGCAGCAGTAGCAGCGTGGAAGCAGCGTGGTCTAGTGGCTTCGCGGAAAGAGTCCGGGTCTGGGAACTGGAGGACCTGGGCTCTGATCCCAGAGCCTCCTCTTACCTGCTCCGTGATCTCGGGCAAATCACTTCACCGGGCCTCAGTTACCTCATCTGCAAAATGGTGATTTAGTCTCTCTTACACTGTGGGCCCCTTGTGGGACCTGATGATCTTGTCTTTACCTCAGGTCTTAGTACAGTGCTTGGCACAAAGTAAGCATTTAAAACGCTATGATCATTATCATCATCAGCAAGAGCGGCATTAACAGAGCAGCGATAGCTGCCGAAGTCCGTTTTCGAGCCACCTTCCCGTGATATCCACTCCCTTCCCCCATACACCCCAGATCACACTAACTTTCTGATTGGACCTTACTTGCAACTCTCCTACTTCCAAAACAATGCCCATCCCTTTCCCCCTTGCCAACATGGAACTTTTTCCCTCGTCCCTCTAGACTGCAAGCTTGTCTCTAGACTGTAAGCTCTTTGTGGGTGGGGAATATATCTGTTTATTGTTATATTGTACTCTCTCAAGCACTTAGTACAGTGCTCTCCACACAGTAAGGGCTCAATAAATATGATCGACACTCTTCAAATTTGCCAAACCACATCCTTTTTAACTTTCAAAGTCTTCCTAAAACGTTGTTCCTCGACAAGGGGCATTCCCTACCTAATCCTGCACCTTCTTGATCTTGCCAGGTGGATTTGTGAGTGCTAAAGTGATTCATCTGCTTATTTCTTATGCATTTATTTGCTTGCTTCTTTTTTTTTTAATCATTTGGTGTCTGTGGTCTTACTCTTTCACCCACCGCATATTTGGCAGTTTGATTTTCTTGCTTCTCCCATTTGAAGACCAGATTTTTTATTCCTACAGTAATATCCCAAATGCCTACTTCAGTGGTTTACATAGAGTAATAATGATATCGTTCATTATCTGCTATATGCCAAGCCCTAGACTGGAGACTGTGTCTCTCTTGTGGGCAGGGAATGTATCAACCAGCTCTGTTATAGTGTACTCTCTCAGGCACTTAGTACAGTGCTCTGCACACAGTAAGTGTTCAATAACTACAGTTAGTGGATTGACTGATGCACTGAGCGTTGGGGTAAAGACAAGAAAATCAGAATGGACATAGCCTCTGTCGCTCATGGGGTTCACGGACTTAAGAGCGAGGGACAAAAATCCTCCCCACCCCTTTCACAAATGAGGAAACTGAGGCTCAGAAAACTTAAATGACTTGCCCACCCAGCAGGCAAGTGGCAGAGATAGGTTTAGTATCCAGATCCCCCGAATTCCAAGACTGGGCTCTTCCCAGTAGGCTACCCTGTCAAAGTTCTTGGTTCTGTTCAGAACTGGAGGAATCTGGAGGTTATTTCTGGGGGAGTCCAGGGTTCGAATGAACATTTGGTGAGATCATGGATCTTTGAGAATATCTGAATGCCAAGGAATTGTTTCAGCCATTGCCATATATAGGGAATGTGTGTTTTCTATTATATTGTACTCCCCCAAGTGCTTAGTATAGTGTTCTGCCCACAATAAGTGCTCAATAAATACAGCTGACTGACTGATCGGGATACTACAGAGTTAGTTAATGCATTCCCTACCCGCAAGGAGCTTAGAGTCTTAAGGGAGAAGCTGATATTAAAATAGATTTCCAATAGGTACCTGAGTGCAGTGGGGCTGAGGGTGGGGTGGATATCAAGTGATTAAATGGTACAGCTCTTAGACTATTAGCTCGTTGTGAGCAGGGAGTGTGTTGTACTCTCCCAAGTGCTCAGTACAGTGCTCAATAAACATGACAATAAATGAATGAACCAACAAGTGCATAGGTAACACAGAAGGAGAGGGAGTAAGGGAAATGAGGGCTTGGTTGGGGAAAGCCTTTGGCAGATGGGATTTTAATAAGGCTTTGAAGATGGTGAATTCTTTTTACCTTTCTGGGTGGACTCCAGATAGTCTGACTATATTTTCTGCTTTCTTGGGGAGGGGGAAAATTGAGGTCAGTCGCTGTACCGAAGCATTCCGGATCTGTTTATCTCGAGTTGAATGATTTTAGCTAACTCTTGAGCTATTGCAATCCTGCAGTTTTAACCCTCTTGAATAGCCAGAGAGAAAATCCAACCTGGCCCTGGGTTGTCTGTAATAATAATATTATTGGTATTAATAGCGCCAGTACAGTCGGTTAATAACGTCTGTCTCGAGACTGTAAGCTTGTTTTGAACAAAGAACTTGTCTGCTAATTCTTTGTATTGTACTCTAATAAGCGCTTAGTAAAATACCATTGATTTAGAACACTTTGATATAATAAAATACTATCAATAATATTAACTGTAGTTTTAGAGAAGCAGCATGGCTTAGTGGAAAGAACAGGGGGTTGGGAGTCAGAGGTCATGGGTTCTAATCCCAGCTCCACCACTTGTCAACTGTGTGACTTTGGACAAGTCACAACTTCTCTGTGCCTCATCCGTAAAATGGGGATTAAGACTGTGAGCCCCACATGGGACAACCTGATCACCTTGTATCTATCCCAGTGCTTAGAACAGTGTTTGGCACAAAGTAAGCGCTTAACAAATACCATCATCGTCATTACCTCATCCTAGTGGAAAGAGCTGGGCCAGGGAGTGAGAGGAACTGGGTTCTAGTCCTGCCTCTGCCACTTATAATTACAGCATTTGTTAAGTGCATACTATGTGCCAAGGACGCCTTCTAAGCACTGGGCACCGTTCTAAATGCTGGACTTAGTTGCTGTGTCACCTTGGGTAGGTCACAACTTTCCTGGGCCTCAGTTTGCTCATCTGTAAAACATTGATTCAAAACCCATTCTCCTTCCTAATTAGACTGTGAACCTCATGGGGGATTGAGACTGTGTCTGACCTCCATAGCCTGCGTCTACCCAAGTGCTTTCAATAGCTCTTGACATATAATAAGGGCTTAAAGAATACGATAATAATTATTATTATTACTATTATGGTCTTTAGGAAAATCTGGGGTTTCCTTCTCTGACTAGAAGCTCATTTCCCTACCCTATTTCCCAATTTTTTTAAAAAATGGTATTTGTTAAGCACTTACTATGTGCCAGGCACTAATCTAAGTGCTAGGGTAGGTACAAGGTAATCAGGTTAGACACAGTTCATGTCCCGCATGGGGCTCAGAGGCCTATTACGTGCCGTCCAGTCATTTCTGATTCATAATGACTACATGGATATATTTTCTCCAGAACGTCCCATCCTGTCATAATCCGCAACCTAACAGTTCTTCCGTTATCTCTGTCACGGTCTCTATCCATCGAGCTGCTGGTTTGTCTCTTCCACGTTTTCCCTGGACTTTTCCTAGCATTAGCGTCTTCTCCAGAGAATTAGTCCTCCTCATTAGGTGTCCAAAATATACTAATCTAAGTGGAGTCATTTGGCCTTCCAAAGGCCACTTTGGCTTAATTTTCCCCAAAAATATTTCTCAGGCAGTCCATGCTATTCACAAAAGCCTTCAACACCACATTTCAAAAGAATCGATGTTCTTTCTATCCTATTTCACTGTCCAGCTTTCAGATCTATACATTATCACTGGAAACACTTTAGGCTTGACAATTTGCACTAATCCCCATTTTACAGATGAGGTAACTAAGGCACAGAGAATTTACAAGACTTGCCCAAGGTCACACAGCAGACAAGTGGCAGAGCCACTTGGGTGGTAGGTACTTAAGTAGGTTCACCCCAACCCCCCTATTCCCACAACCCTTGTGTACAAATCCTTATACTCAGTTCATTATTTCATTCACTCAAATTGTATCTTTTGAGCACTGACTGTGTGCAAAGCACTCTACTAAGAGCTTGGGAGAGTACAATATGGCTAGAGAAGCAGCGTGACTCAGTGGAAAGAGCCTGGGCTTGGGAAGTCAGAGGTCATGGGTTCTAATCTTGCCTCCGCCACTTGTCAGTGGTGTGACTTGGGGCAAGTCACGTCAGTTCTCTGTGCCTCAGTTACCGCATCTGTAAAATGGGGATTAAGACTGTGAGCCCCACATGGGACAACCTGATCAACTTGTATCCCCCCAGTGCTTAGAACGGTGCTTTGCACATAGTAAGAGCTTAACAAATACCATCATTATTATTATAAAGACACAATCCCTGCCCACAACGAGCTCAGTTGCTTCCCCTGCCTGCAATATATTCTAATGTCTGTCTCCCAGCTGGATTGTAAGTTCCATGAGGGCAGGGATCGTGTTTACTTGGTTGTACTCTCCCAAGCGCTTAGTACAGTGCTCTGCAAACAGTAAGCACTCAGTGAATACCGATGATCAATCGATTGATCAAGAGCAGGGGGAAAATGTCACTTTGGGGCGACAGGCAGTGATGAACATCTTGTCTGGGCAGAGGAAGGAGAAGGGAGGCAACCAGTGGCCACCCTGGGCACCAGGATTGGCTACTAATGGGTGAAATAGACTACCTGCTCGGTTCCCTCCCGCGGAGGCAGCTCCAGTGCTGCTTCTCCTTCCCCGGTCACCGGCGGGGCTGCCACGGCCCCATCCAGTCTGCCCGTCGCTGGACGTCAGGGTGGCAGGTCGTTAACACCCGCACGCCACGAGTGCTTCGACCGCTTTGTAAATCCCACAAAAGCCGCTGGGATCGGGGCCCGGCCGATGCTATCGAGCCCATAGATTCCGGTATTGTTGTCTCCTCATCAGTCTGTTAGTCTAATGTATTTCCTGAGCATTTACTGGGTGCAGAGCACTGTACTAGTGCTTGGGAAAGTACAACAACAAAACGCACACATTCCCTTCCCACAATGAGCTAGCAGTCAATATAGACATCAATATAAATAAATTACAAATATGTCTAAGTGCCATGGAGCTGGGGTGGGGGAGAGTGAATAAAAAACACAAGTCAGGGGGATGCAGGAGGGAGTGGGAGAAGAGAAAAGGAGGGCTTAGTCAGGGAAGGCCTCTTGGAGGAGATGTCTCTTCAATAAAGCTTTGAACTGGGGGAGAGTAATAGTCTGTCGGATTTGAGGAGGCGGGACGTTCCAGGCCAGAGGCAGGACGTGGGAGAGGGGTCGTAGGTGAGATAGGAGAGATGGAGGCACAGTGAGAAGGTTAGCATTAGAGGAGCAAAGTGTGGGGGCTGGGTTGTAGAAGACTAGACGCACTCCCTGCCCAAGTCGAGCTTACGGCCTAGAGGGGGAGGAGGACATTAATATAAATGAATTATAGATATGGACATAAGTGCTGAGGGAGGGGTCCAAATGGTACAAATCCAAGGGTAATCTCCCTGGATTCACCTCCTTTTGCCGCTCAAGGGAGTAGGCAGCTCTGAGATCGGGGGATGATGCAGAAACATTGGAAGGAAGAAACAAGGGTTGACCGCCTTCCTCGTTCCTGTTACCTAACCCTAACCATCATTTATTACTAATTGATACGTTTGCACTAATATCTGCCTCCCTGTCTAGACTGTAAGCTTGTCGTGAGTAGGGAATATGTCTATCAACTCTGTTTTATGGTACTCTCCCGAGGGCTGAGTACAGTGCTCTGCGCCCAGTAAGCACTTAATAAGTACGCTTTATCTGTTCCTGGATCGGTCTGTAGCAGATGGGGAGAAACACCCCAGGTGGAGCCAAGCTCATACTGGGTTTCCACAGAATGGTGCTCACGGCTGTAATCCCCAGTTTACAGATGAGGTAACTGAGGTACAGAGAAGTGAAGTGACTTGCCCAAGGTCACACAGCAGACAAGCGGCAGAGCTGGGATTAGAACCCAGGTCCTCTGACTCCCAGGCCTGTGCTCTTTCCACTAGGCCATGCTGCTTGTGTGTATATATGCCATATTTATAATTCTATTGAATTTAATAATGATGTATATCTATCTATAATTCTATTTATTTACACTGATGCTATTGATGCCTGTTTACTTGTTTTGATGTCTGCCTCCCCCCTTCTAGACTGTGAGCCCATTGTGGGCAGGGATTGTCTCTCTTTGTTGCTGAATTGTACTTTCCAAGCACTTAGTACAGTGCTCTTCACACAGTAAGTGCTCAATAAATGAGATTGAATGAATGAATGACTACTGCAGGGCTCGGAGGAGATGCAGTTAATGGGCTCTGCCACGGAAACAGCTCCCCTGGTCTTCTAGCCACATGTTCTGGCCGCTTCCCATCCTAGGCAACATCCTGGGCGTCACACGATCGGGTGGCAGATGCCAACAGCTACGACCTACACTAACGTGCTCAATTATGCAGCAATAATAGTATTGCCCTCGGAGAAAAATGCGCCTTGTGGACTAAATCCTTAACTAGATCAAGGGTTTAACTTTATCGGTGGCTACAGAAGCATTAAACCACTCCCAGGGGCAAAGTTTAGCTGGCTTGGCATTCCTTTAGGATCCCAAGATCTCAGACCAACCCTCCCTCTGCCTCAAACAATCCCTAAATGACTCCGGAGGCTATAGGAATCTTCTCAGTGCGGCCGCTTTCTTTCCCGAGAACACCGCAGGTGTCGGCTTGGAAGATCACGAAAACCCGGCTCCCTCTAGGTTGTGGGCAGGGAATATGTATACCAACTCGGTAGTAATATTACCCCCTCCCCAGGGCTTAGCACACTGCTCTGAATGCTTACTGTGTGCGGTAAATACGGCTGATTGATAAATACGATCGGCTGATCTCCCAATATTCCGGCCTCTGCTAGGAAAAGCGTGCAGATTTTTTAGGGTGTCACATAGGAAGTGGGTGGGGGGGGGGGGTTTCCCAGAGGTAGTTTGGGGTTCAAGCCTATCAGTGGATGGGTACGAGAAAATAGCAAACCGAAGACAAGTACAGAGAGACAGAGAGGTCCTCCTACCCCCACAGAGAACGGTAGAAATATAAACACAAGTTGTGCAGACAAAAACACAGGTGGAAATTCACAGAGGCTAAGGAGGAACACCTATACACACTCTCAAATACACCTGTAAGCTTGTTGTGGGCAGGGAATGTGTGTTTATTGTTGCATTGAACTTTCCCAAGTACTTAATACAGTTCTCTGCACACAGAAAGCACTCAAATACGATTGAATGAACGAATCCACCAACAGAATGCACAGGGAAGAGAAGCAGCATGGCCTAGTGATTAGAGCATGGGTTTAGGAGTCAGAAGGACCTGGGTTCCAATCCTGTCTCCGCCACGTGTCCGCAGTGTGATCTTGGGCAAGTCGCTTCACTTCTCTGTGCTTCAGTTACCTCAACTGTAAAATGGGGATTAAAACTGTGAGACCCATGAGGACAGGGATTGGGTCCAACCTAATTACCAGTGCCTGTTAGATAGTAAGTGCTTAACAAATACCATAAAAAAAAACCCAGAAAAAACTAATCTCTGCATGCAGAGGCAGGGAGATGTGGTGAATGTCTGCCTAATGTCTGTCCACTGATTTGGGAAAGAATATGCTTTGCATTTGCCCAGTTTTGGGGCTTTTGAATTTTTAAGCCACAAGTCTCCCTCCTCTGAGGTTCCTGCTACCAAGCTCAGCAACTGGGAAATGGAAGAAATGATGTTAGAGAGAGCCTGAGGCCTGGGAGAAGGATGCAATGGTCTGCAATTATTTTCTCCCGCTTCAAAGTCTTACTGAAGGCACATCTCCAAGAGGCCTTCCCTGATTAAGCCCTCGTGTACTTTTCTCCCGCTCCCTTTGGCACCCTGATCTGCTCCTTTTATATTTACACCCCCTCAGCACTTATGTACGTAACTTCCAGACTCCCCGTGGAAAGGTGATATGGAAAGAGCATGGCATAATGGATAGAGCACAGGCCTGGGAGTCAGAAGGTTGTGGATTCTAATCCTGCCTCTGCCACTCGTCAGCTGTGTGACCTGAGCAAGTCACTTCACTTCTCTGTCCCTCAATTTCCTCATCTATAAAATGGATAATGAGACCGTGTAAGCTTGCTGTGGGCAGGAAATGTGTCTGTCTGTTGTTGTATTGTACTTTCCCAAGCACGTAGTGAAGTGCTCTGCACACAGTAAGATGAATGAACGATCCGACTGAGGAGGAGAGAGGATACATTTAATCTCCATTTCAGAGATGAGGAAACGGAGAAAAGTTAAATTTTGTGTTTTGGTTTTATGGTATTTGTGAAGTGCTATGTTCCAGGTACTGTTTAAAGTGCTGGGTTAAGAAACAAGCTAATCAGGTTGGACACTTACTATGTTCTAGATGGGGCTCACAGTCTTAATCCTCATTTCCAGCCCCCCAGGATGGATCTGTCAGTCAGCCTATCTTATTTGAGTGTTTACTGCGCGCAGACCACTCGAGAGAGTCCAATATAATATTAAGAAACAGCATGGCACAGTGGATAGAGCACGGGCCTGGGAGTCAGAAGGTCATGGGTTCTAATTCTGCCACCGCCACATATCTGCTGTATGACCTTGGGCAAGTCACTTTACTTCTCTGGGCCTCATTTAAATCATTTGTAAAATGGGGATGGAGACTGTGAGCCCCATCTGAGACAGGGACTGGGTCCAACCCGATTTGCTTGTATCCACCCCAGTGTTTAGTACAGTGCCTGGCACATAGTAAGTACTTAATAGCACAATTATTATTACTCCCTGCTCACAGTCTAGAGGGGAGACAGACATTAATATAAATTTTATATATATATATATATATATATATATATAAATGCAGTGAGGCTAGGAGGGGGGTATGAATAAAGAGAGCAAGTAAGGGGACTCAGAAGGGAGTGGGAGAAGTGGAAAGGTGGGCTTAGTCAGGGAAGACCTCTTGGAGGAGATGGGCCTTCAGTAAGGATCAAGCGAAATTCTGGCCTCTGATCCTTTTAGACACTTGTTTCCAGACCCCACCCATCCAAGTAGAACAAAGCCCAGAAGTAGGTGTAGGCCACACTCACAAAAATGGAGAAAAAAAAATCATCTACAGAGGAGCAATTGGATCTTCCATATTTAATGCCAGACCTCTGGACAACTGCCAAAGCCTCTTTAAGGACTCAGTGCCAATTTCAATTCAGCCTGGTCCTCATTTGAACCCACTTGCCTATAAACACGGAAAGGTGTCAGCAGACCACTAATTATCTGTTTTTCCTCCCATCCCCTCTCCAAGGCCTTATGACACAGCGGCAGCGAAATAGCCAGCAACCTGAAGAGGGAAGTCTAGTGGACAGAACACAGACCTAGGAATCAGAAGGACCTGGGTTCTAATCCTGGCTCTTCCACTTGTCTGCTGGGTGAGCTTGGGCAAGTCACTTCACTTCTCTGGACCTCACCTGTAAAATGGTGATGAAGACTGGGAATTCAAATGGGGATTAAGACTGGGAGTCTCTTGTGGAATGTGGACCGTGTCCAACCTTATTAGATTATATCTGCCTCGGCGCTTAGTACGGTACCTGGCACATACTAAATACTTAATATTAAAAAAAAGAGGGAAAGGGGGACCAATCAGTAGGCCCTCACACTGCCACATCAGGAAGGCTTGAGCAGGGCTGGGGAGACTTTCTGGCAGTTCACTGTGATGATCCTGAGGGCCTGGAGTGAGCGACCGGCAAGAGCCTTTAGTCTGACATGAGTGAATGTACTCCAAGATGGACAGAGAGGATCCCGGCAGCTAATACACTCCGCGTCTTCTCATTCATTCATTCGTATTTATTGAGCAATTACTGTGTGCAGAGCACCGCACTAAGTGCTTGGAAAGTACAGTTCGGCGACAGAGACAATCCCTGCCCAGCAACGGGCTCACAGTCTAGAGGGGGGAGACAGACAATAAAACAAAACAATCTCAATCACCGCTGACACAGGCAGGCTGAAATAATGCCATCTCTCAACATAGCAATAATAGTAACATTTGTTGAGTGCTATGTGCTAGGCACTGTACTAAATATTGAGGTAGACATAAGCAAATCAGGTTGGACACAGTCCCTGTCCCACATGGGGCTCACAGTCTTAATTCCCATTTTACAGGTGAGGTAACTGAGGCCCAGAGAAGTGAAGTGACTTACCCAAGGTCACCAAGAAGACAAGTGGAGGAGCCGGGATTAGAACCCATGCCCTTCTGACTCCCAGGCCTGTGCTCTACCCACTAGGCAACACCCTCCTTTTCACCCTCCTCCCACCCCGCCTTACCAGCATTCCCATCACACCCAGAGTCAGAATCTTTATAACACTTTGCCTCCTAATCTCTACCCTTTTACTAAATAGTAATACTTAGTAGTAATAATAATAATAATGGTATTTGTCAAGCACTGTTCTAAACACTGGGGTATATACAAGTTTATCTGGTTGGACACAATCACTTTCCCAGTACTTGGGCTGCCTGTAGTCTCTGACTAAGGTTTCTGATAAAAAAGTTTTAATAATAATGGTATTTGTTAAATATTTACTAGGTACCAGGCACTGTACTAGGTGTTGGATACGATTTAACTAGATCAGATACAGTGTCTGTCCCAAATAATAATAATAATAATATTGGTATTTGTTAAGCGCTTACTATGTGCAGAGCACCGTTCTAAGCGCTAGGGTAGATACAGGGTAATCAGGCTGTCCCACGTGAGGCTCAAAGTCTTAATCCCCATTTTACAGATGAGGTCACTGAGGCACCGAGAAGTTAAGTGACTTGCCCACAGTCACACAGCTGACAAGTGGCAGATCTGGGATTCGAACCCATGACCTCCGACTCCCCAGCCCGTGCTCTTTCCACTGAGCCACGCTGCTTCCACATCTTTGAAGGAGAGAAGACGCCAGTCTTGAACGAGCCCAGGAATAGGATAGAGAAACAGGGTGGCCTAGAGGAAAGTGGACAGTACTGGGAGCCTAATCCCGGCGGCACCATTTATCTGCTGTCTGACCTTGGGCAAGTCATTTTACTTCTCTGTGCCTCTGTTTCTTCATCTGTAAAACAGCGATTCAATCCCTGTTCTTCTTCCTACTTAGACCGGGGTATCTATGTTGGACAGGTACTGTGTCCATTGGGATTATTTTATATCTATCCTAATTCTCAGTACAATACCCAACGTGATTACCTTGTCTCTCTACCCCGGCACTTAATACAGTGCCTGGCATATAGTAAGCACGTAAATGCCATAAAAAAGGTAGGGGTGGGGGTTGTTGAGCAGTAGGGAGCAGAGGAAATAGTTGCCCATGGTTGCCGGGTGATGCCCTGGCATTAAGGGCAGCTTCTGGGCCCCGAGAGGCACGTGCACCGCTGGCATTTCTCCTTTTAGTGGATGTCTGCCGTTCCCTTTGCACCAGATTTCCTCTCGCCATGGCTCCCCAGCCAAGAAGGTGGACAGCAGCTCTAGGGGGAGAATCAGGGAGCTGGGAGGATGCTTGGCCTTCCCTCCTTGACTTCCCAGGGTACACTCCCTCAGAAGCCTCAGGTGCGGTGGTAATGTATAATTAGATTCAGTACTTTTCCTCACCACGGGAACTCCTTGCCACAGGAAGCTTTGCAGCCCAAAGGGATCAGTGGGTCCCAGAAGGATTTGTTTTGGGTAGCCCCATGAGCGAGGAGTCAGAATGGAATTTAAGGAGAAATAATTATAATTATGGAATTTGTTAAGCGCTTACTATATGCCAACCGCTGTTCTAAGTGCCGGAGTAGATACAAGTAGATCAGGTTGGACCCAGTCCCTGTCCCACGTGGGGCTCACGGTCTCAATCCCCGAATTGTAGATGAGATAACCGAGGCACAGAGAAGTGACCTGTGTGAGGTTACGCAGCAGACATGTGGCAGAGGCGGGATTAGAACCCAAGTCCTTCTAACTAATAATAATAATGATAATGGTGCTGGTTAAGCACTTACTACGTGCCAAGCACCATTTTAAGCACTGGGGTAGATGCAAGTTAATCAGGTTGGACACAGTCCCCGTCCTACATTTGATTCACAATCTTAATCCCCTTTTTATAGATAAGGTTACTGAGGCCCGGAGAAGTGAAATGGCTGCCCGAGATTGCCCAGCAGACAAGTAGAGGAGCTGGGCTTAGAGCCCATGTCCTTCTGACTCCCAGGAACTTAGAATTTGAAAGCTAAAGAGACACAGGAACTTTTCTTTTCAAGGTCATGGGGATGTCTTTCCCCTCCCAGCCCAGGGTCATTAAGAAGCAGGTACACAGAGAACTGGATTTGTGCTGAAACAGATGTTGCTATGCTCGTTAGAGCTGCCTCCTCAGCAGACACCAGCTGGGAGATCATCTCTCTCTTTCTCTGGAAAGACAGTCTCCCTTGTACTTAAATAATAATCGCGGTGTTGGTTAAGCACTTTCTCTGTGTCAAGTACTGTGGGAGTCAGCGGTCGTGGGTTCTAATCCCACCTCCACCACTTGTCAGCTGTGGGACTTTGCGCAAGTCGCTTCACTTCTCCGGGCCTCAGTTACCTCATCTGTAAAATGGGGATTAAGACTGGGAGCCCCACAGGGGACAACCCGATCACCTTGTATCCCCCCACTGCTTAGAACAGTGCTTTGCACATAGTAAGCACTTAATACCATCATTACTATTAAAAGACAGTCAGGTTGGACACAGTCCCTGTCCCACAAGGGGGTCACAGGTTAAGTAGGAGGGAGACCAGATACCGAATGCCCATTCTATAGAGGGGAAAAGTGGCCTAGAGAAGTAAAACGACTTACCCAAGGTCATACGGCAGGCTAGTGGCAAAGTTGGGATAGATCTCGGGTCCTCCGACTCCCAGGTCTGTGCTCTTTTCTCTAGGCTTATCGAAGGCACGTCTCCTCCAAGAGGCTTTCCCCGATTAAACCCTCCTTTCCACTTCACCCAGTCCCTTCTGCATCGCCCTGATTTACTCCCTTTATTCACTCTTCCGGCAACCCCACAGTACTTAGGTACCTATCGGCAATTCATTTCTTTATATTAATGTCTCTCTCCCACTAGACCATAAGCTCATTATGGGCAGCGAATGTGTCTACCAGATGTTATACTGATTCATCCCACTCTCCCAAGCCCTTAGTACAGTGTTCTGCACAATAAGTGGTCGACAAATGATTGATAGGTTATGCTGCTCTTTCCCCCCACCCCAAGATCCCTCTCTCATTCCATGAGGACCTCACCTTCAAACAGGAGGAAAATAATAGGGACACCTTTTTTTCTGTTTAGCATTTTGAAATTTCTGAAGCGCTTTCACATCAGTTATCTCACCGTATCCTAATACTTTCCCTGTGAGGTAGGAAGAGGCGGATAACTCCATTTTACAGACAAGGAAACTGAGGCGCAGAGAGGTTAAGTGACTCGTCTGTGGTTAGCACGGCAGGGGCAGTGGCAGGACTAGGACTCGGTCTCCCAACTCCCAGTTTGGGAGTTTTTCAAAAGAGGTGGGGAAAAGAAGTCTTTTCAGATTCTACTCCTCAGAGGACGTGTACACCCTAAGCTGATGGATTCTACCAAACTACTTCTTGACCTGTTCCACTCCCCACATCTTAGTTTCCTCATCCATAAATTGGGTTTCCTCTTCTTGAACACTGCTCTTCTGAGATGTGGTTTGAAATGATTCAAACATTTCCGTAGAGATCTGTGACCTCCTTAAAGATGGAGAATATATATTAAAAGAATATAAATACGTATATTGCAAGACAATCTCTGGAGTCCACCGACCATCTGTTTCTCACAGACACGGCATTTTTAGGAAGCACCCAAGACATTTTCCTCTGGAAAACATTTCCTGAATTGTTCTTGAAACCACCGGCAGTATCTACATAGCACACAGTGAATCGGGGATTTGGCAATTAAGTGATTCATTTATTCATGGTAGATAGCCAGACATTCATAAGATCCAGGTGATCTGACCTGACTGAATTCCTTCATAGCTGAAATATCTGATTTGAATGCCCACGCATTTTTTTTGGTCATTTTTATTATGGCATTTCCTAAGCGCTTACTCGGTGATGAGACCTGTTCTAAGCACTGGGGTAGATATAAGTTAATCAGGTTGACCACAATCCCTGTCCCACATGAGGCTCACCATCTAAGCAGAGGGAGAGCAGGTAGTGAATCCCCATTTTACAGTTGAGAAAAATGGAGGCACAGGGACGTTAAGTGACAAGGTGGAACAGCAAGCAATTGGCAGAACTGGAATTAAAAGCAAGGTCCTTTTTAATGGCCCTTTTTAAACACTTAATATTTGCCAGATATTCTACTAAGCACTGGAGAAGATACAAGCTAAAATCAGTTTGGACACAGTCCAAGCCCCACATGAGGCTCACAATCTTAACCCCCATTTTACAGATGAGGTAACCGAGGCACAGAGAAGATAAGTAACTTATCCAAAGTCACACAGCCGACAAGCGGCTGAGCCGGGGTTAGAACTCAGGTCCTTCCGACTCCTAGGCCTGCGCTCTATCCACTAGATCGTGCTGCTTCTCCCACTGATCAAATTGGTTGGATAGTTGCTCAATCCTCCACTGAAGTTTGGGTTACGTTCACACAGACAAACCCATTGTTCTGGCCTCCACACCCAGGTTGCTTCCCACTGCAGAACTTTTATTTTCCACATTCTACAGAACAGATGCAAATATGAACAAGGGTGAACATGAGAGGGGCTAATGAGGCATAAGTTACAGGAAAAGACGACACCAAGTGAGGAGGAGGAAGCAGAGGAGGAGGAATAGAGACCCATTCATTCATTCTGTCAGTAAATAGCATTTATTATCCCTCTTGCATTTGGATTTGAACCTTTTACTCACCCCTCCCTCAGCCCCATAGCACTTACGTGCCTACCCGTAATTATTTATATTAATGTCTGTCTCAACCCTCTAGACTGTAAGCTCATTGTGAGAAAGGAATGTCTCTACCCACTTTTATATTGTACTCTTGTCAGTCATATTTGAGCATTTACCGTGTGCAGAGGACTGTACTAAGCGCTTAGGAGAGTACAGTGCAACAGACACATTCACTGCCCACAACTAGCTTACAGTCTAGAGGGGAGGCAGGCATTAGTATTTTAAAAAGTTATATATGTACATAAGTGCTTTGGTGCTGGTGGTGAATAAAGGGAGCAAGTAAGGCTGCTCTGCACCAAGTATTCAATAAATATGAGTGATTGAGTGAGTGTGTGTGTACGCTAGGCACTTGAGAGAGTTCCTGCCTTTTTAGATGTCGGAGAGTCGTTGCCTATTCATAGCGACTTTAGGTACATATTCTCTCCAGAATGTCCTATCTTCTGAGTCATTCTGGTGTGTATATCCAGGGAATTTTCTTGGTAAAAATACAGAAGTGGTTTACCATTGCCTTCTTCTGCCCAGTAAAAACTAAAGTCTCTGCCACTGCCTTGGATCAACATTTGATCACTTGATCATCCAGCGCCTCCGCCTGTCACGCCGCCGCTTCCCAGCACAGGTGAATCAACTTTGACACTTTAATATAATGTTGGTATTTGTTAAGCGCTTACTATGTGCAGAGCACTATTCTAAGCGCTGGGGTAGATACAGGGTCATCAGGTTGTCCCACGTGAGGCTCACAGTTAGTCCCCATTTGACAGATGAGGTCACTGAGGCACAGAGAAGTGAAGTGACTTGCCCACAGTCACACAGCGGACAAGTGGCAGAGCCGGGAGTCGAACTCATGACCTCTGACTCCGAAGCCCAGGCTCTTTCCACTGAGCCACGCTGCTTCCCATTATGGGTAACCCTGATGAGAGAGTATCTCTCACTGGCATAGCCCTAAGCTTCATTGGCGTACGCAAACTCTCCTGCCACGGCAATTTACAATCCAAGGCGGGAGGCTGGCTGACATACTAGTCGTTGCAGGGTGGGGTGAGTGATGGCTGGGACTGTTTGCAAGAGGTGGTGACTGGGAGTCACTAGACAACTCTGCTCTTGGGACACCAAGTTCAGGGGCTACCCATCTCCTCACTTGGGCCCAGAGTGGCGAGACCTATTGGAAGGGCCAGGACTGTACCTGGGCCAGTCCTAGGCTGGAGTGGTTTTAGGAACAACTGGAAGGGATGGAAAAGGCTTTCTTTCACCACTTTTTTTAGGTTAAGAGGGCCACTGGGCCCAGAAGTTGTTTCTTAGCCTTGCACCGGGCTCTGAGCAGGCCCGACGCCAGACGTTGGCCCTAGCCCCCAACCCTATTCCTCCACTCCGCGGGGAGGTGCGAGGGCCAGGAGCTGAAACTCTGGAGGCAAGAAGAAAAATAGGCAGGGAAAGGGACAGAGAAGACCACGCTGGAGGTTCTCATCCCAACTCTACCACTTGTCGGCTCGGTGACCTCGGGAACATCACTTTACTTCTCTGAGCCTCAGTTACCTTATCTGTAAAATGGATTTTGAGACTAGGAGCCCATATGGGACAGGGACTATGTCCAACCTGAATTGCTTGTACCCACCTCAGCACTTAGTACAGTAGTAAGTTAGTAAGCATTTTAAAAATGCCAAAATTTAGGTGACAGATAACTGGACATGCCCAGGGACACAGCACGAACCAAACTACCTACCAGTCCCTGCCTTGACCCTTTCTCATTTAGCATTATATTGTTAAAGACACTAAGCATGATACAGATCAATTCGGGTTCTGATACGAGGCCCGGCTTTCACCACAGTGAAAGACCTCTCACAGCCGGTGAATTATATCAGAGACTGGGCGAGGCAGCGAAAACTCGCTCCTACGGAAGACAGGATGATCGATGTGGCTCCCAATTCTACATTTCTCTGAGAGAGAATGCGGTGGGCAGATTTGCAACTTGAACAATCATTTGGTTTAGGGCAACCAATGCACCGTTTACTGGCTCCAATTAATTTCAGTGTGAGTTGCGAAGCCCACCTCTCCCAAACCCCAAATGGTTTCACGAAGTCTGGTGAGTATTGTGTTTCCACCAAAAAGCAGTAAGTCACTTCATGACATTAATAAATAGTAATAATGGTATTTGTTAAGAGCTTACTATGTGCCAAGCACTGTTCTAAGCGCTGGGGTAGATACAAGGTAAATCAGGTTGTCCCATGTGGCGGGCTCAGGCTTCATCCCCATTTTACAGATGAGGTCACTGAGGCAGAGAGAAGTTAAGTGACTTGCCCAAAGTCACACAGCTGACAAATGGCAGAGGCAGAATTTGAACCCATGACCTCTGACTCTCAAGCCCATGCTCTTTCCACTAAGCCACACTGCTTCTCATCGGCTTCAACTATTTATGAGTAAATTTCTCTTATGGTCCTGTCTCTAGCCCAAACAGCCGACTTAACTGATGGATTTTTCTTCATACTCGAGAGAAAAATAAACTGATTTATGGGCAATGGGGCCATATAAGAGATTTCTAGGATCTAGAAGATACTGACTTAATGCAGTGGTTTTTTGTTTTTTAAATAGTGTTTGTTGAAGTTCTGTGTGTCAAACTCTGTTCTAAGCACTGGGGTAGATACAAGTTAATCAGCCACACATGGGGATCACAGTTTAAGTAGGAATAATAATAATCTTGGTATTTGTTAAGCGCTTATTATGTGCAGAACACTATTCTAAGCGCTGGGGTAGATACAGGGTCATCAGGCTGTCCCACGTGAGGCTCACAGTCTTAATCCCCATTTTACAGATAAGTGAAGGAGTTGAGTCTCCATTTTACAGTTGAGGCCAGTGAGGCACAGAACACTTAAATGACTTGCCCAGAGTCACACAGCAGGCAAGTGACAGAGCGGGGATTAGAACCCAGGTCCTCTGACTCCCAGTGTACTTTATCCACTAGGCCCCGCTGCTTCTAAAGTGTTTTTCAAATTGTTCTATCAGTGATATATTTAAGGGCTCCTCTCCTTACCACAATCTTGCCATTTCCACCCCAACAAAATTTTGCCAAGATGTCCACAATGTTAAGCAGGGGAGAACTTTACTAATGTATTTTCTTTGCTCCAGAGACAATAGGCTAAATGGAATGGATGGAAAAATAGGGAATCAAAGAGGGAGAGAGAGGGAGAGAGGGAAAAAGTACAATAGCCATCAATCCTAGGCACAAGTCAGGTGCTTCCACTTGTAAATAATTCATTCATTCATTCAATATTATTTATTGAGCGCTTACTATGTGCAGAGAACTGTACTAAGCACTTGGAATGTATAAATCGGTAACAGATACAGTCCCTGCCCTTTGACAGGCTTACAGTTTAATCAATTACTAATTGGAATTACTAATAATAATTGGAATAGTCCATAAGCACCTATCTGTTGAGCACTGTGCTAAGCACTGGGGTAGATACAAGGCAATCAGGTCAGATAGAGTCTCTGTCCCACATGGGCTCCTAGTCAGAGGGAGGAAGAACATTATTTGATCTTCCTTTTACAGATGAGGAGATGGAGGCACGGAGAAGATAGTGACTTACCCAAGGTCACACAGCAGACAACCAGCAGAGTTAGGATTAGAACCCAGGTCTCCTGGTTCTCAACCCCACGCTCCTTTTACTAGGTTCCATTATTGCTTCTCCAATTTCCAATTGCCTCAGTGCCCATTTTATAAGCAGCCCCTAGACTGTAGAACTCAGACAAATGATTATCAGAAAAATACATAGAATGAAGCAAAAGAAACTTTTGTTCACCCTCCACAGTCCTTAGCATCTCCAGAACACCAACAACACGTTTAAACATATTGTTAACCCTATTCTGTCTTGACCAGTTTTTTCTTTCCCTTAGATACAGAAGTGAGAGTTCTAGCCAGTTAACTCCAAATTTGAATTCAGAAATCCTGATCTCTTTCACTGTGGTACATCGAGTTCTTCCCGTTCAAATGAAATGCTGTTCAGTACGTGTAGAAATCCAAAAGAAATCTCCTAGAAAAATAAGCCAGTGAGCCATAATCAAATCAATCAAGCCATGGTATTTTTGGAGGGCTTACTGAGGGAAGAGCACTGAACTAGGTGCTTAGGAGAGTACAATACAACATAAACAGACACATTCTCTGTCCCCAACCACACTACCCTACTCCCACCACTTTATTTTGGGAAGGGTGTTTGTTAAGTACTTGCTAGGTATCAGGCACAGTTCTAAGCACTGGGGCTGTTGTCATATTGTCAGGTCATGGTCCCATCTCTTCCAGAACACCCCACCTCCAATTGTTCCGGTAGTGTCATCAGAGTTTTCTTGGTAAAAATACGAAAGCGGTTTACCGTTACCTCCTTTGGAATCACTGGGGCAGATACAAGCTAATCAAGACTATAAACTCACTGTGGGCAAGGAGCATATCTGGTAATTCTGTTGTACTGTACTCTCCCAAAGCACTTGGTATAATGTGCTGCAGTTAATAAGTGTGCAATAAATACAAGTGGTGGGACATAGTCCATGGCCCACATGGGACTCACAGTATTAATCCTCACTTTACACATGAGGTAACCAAGGCCCAGAGAAGTTAAGTGACTTACCCCAGGCCACCCAAAAGCCAAGTGACGGAACTACAGTTATAACCCAGGTCCTGAGGGCCGAGCCCGTACTCTCGCCGTTAGCCCACCTAACTCCTCTATTACCAAAATTCATTCCCAAATTGCACAGAGCAGTCACTCCTCATCCTTATGAGTAGAAAACAGGCTGCAGAAGTAATACACCAAACTGTGACAAGGGTAAATAAGGAACTATCAGAACTATGCCCATGCTGTAGAGACACGGGGATTATAACGGCAATAGCGTGGCTCCAGCTAGGGAACCAGATAGAACTGGAAATTGTTAATGGCCATCATAACCTCTCCCAGTTGAGAGGTTGGGTTGAATTTGTTCCAAATCAAATATGTTTCCAGAAGATTTTATAGCCATTTTAGAAGATTAAATCCCCAACACCCTAACTACTACAAAAGGAGATCAAGGTGGTCAAATGTCCAATCTCTAGTTTAAAGATAAAGAAAAAAGATTCAGGGATTTAATATCTCATCCAAACCACATACTTGTATCTGTGTCCAGGGCAAAACCTCTTCAGTTGTGACAGACTTCAAATTGGGCCTGAGAGGGTTGGCAGACCCTAACTGCTGAGATGGCGATAGCTTTTGAGTGTTAGCAGTACTCAGTCAACACCCCCATTTTCTCTTATTTAACTCCCGTAGCTCCAATCGCCTTACCCCCTCCAGCTGTGTTGATCATTAAGCACCTTGGCTTAATAATCTCCCCTCCCACACACACTGGGAGTTTGTTGTGAGCAGAGAATATATCTACCAACTCCCAAGCACTTAGTACAGTATAAGCACTCAGTAAATACCATTGATTGATTGATTAGAGGAGAAATGTGGCCTAGTGGAAAAAGCATAGGTCTGGGAGTCACACGATTTGGACTCTAATCCCAGCTCCGCTACATGCCTACTGTTTGACCTTGGGCAAATCACTTAACTTCTCTGTGCCTCAGTTTCCTCATCTGCAAAGTGGGGATTTTATATCTAGTCCCACTCTTATTAAATTGAGAACCCCATGTGGGACTGGATTGTGTCTGACCTGATGATTTTATGTCTTTCCCAGTTCTTAGAACAGCACAGAAGGTGCTTTACAAATGCAAGTATTATCATTGGTCTGTCAGAAAAGGCAGTGAAAGGAGTCGGGGAGAGGGTGGCGCTTCAGAGAGAGATCCAGGGTTAGCCGGAGACATTCGGTTTCCCTGGGGCCAACCAGGAGCCAAGAGGTCCATGCTCTATGTTCTGCATGACGCTATCATGCCTCCCTGTAGGTACAGTGTATGTCACACGCCACATTTCACAAGTTTCTCCCCTACTGCCCCCCTTGAAAGATTGCCCTGGAGATCTCGACTCTAAGCCCACCCCTTTTAGACTGTACTTAATCACTCTGGACCCTTTGAGGAGGCCAGGGTCATGACCGTCTTTGAGAAGCAGCGTGGTCAAGTGGATAGGCTTGGGAGTCAGAAGGACCTGGGTTCTAATCCCGGCCCCACCACTTGTCTAATGGGTGACCTAGGGCAAGTCACTTCTCTGTGTTTGAGTTGCCTCATATGCAAAATAGAGATTGAGACTGTGAGCCCCATATGGGACAGAGACAGTGTGCATCCTGAATCCTGAATATCTAACCTAGGGCTTAGCACAATATCTGCCACATAGTAAGCACTTAACACATACAATTGAAAAAACAAACAAAAAAAGAGAGGGGCATCTGCCATCTTTAGGAAGTTCCACAAGGTCTATCTCATTGCAGAGCACCTGCATGAACAGCTTACCTCGCTTATCATCTGCAGCTGGCCTTGGTTGAGTTTCCTTTCCTGACATCTTCCTTTGGCCTTTGCTAAGGCCCAGTTTCCCTTACTTGGCTTATCAGAGGGAAATCTGTCTATGGAGAAGAAAATCTGAGAGTCTGGAACCAAATCAAGGCGGACTCTCACCCACCGGATGGCTGATTTCTGAGAGAATGATTTCCTCGTTCCCGAATTGTTTTCTATAAAATGTCAACAGGTACGTGCCAAAATCCTTTCTGGGTCATTCAGAGCCCTGGCAAAATATTGGACCCTTCAACAGTGCTACTGGGCTTTCTCAAGGGGTGAGAATGAAAGTGACTAGAAGACCCAACCTCAGTGGGATGCGCCCAGAATTTTAGGGACCATGGGATCAACCCAGTTTAGGTGCTTTATGGATTCTTTGACAGCCCCTAAAACCTCAAGGGCAAAAAAGGTCGAATGAAATATGTAGGCAGGGTGATTAGTTGGAGGTATCAGGGAGGGAGAAAGGGCTAGCGGGGAGGATATGAACCAATTCCAGACTCTGTGATTTCAATGTCGCAGAAGCTGTTCCCAGAGCCCCAGACTCTTTGTGGGGTCCAAGCTGCAAGGCCTAGTAAAATGAGTACATGCCTGGGGGTAAGGAAGGCTGGGTTCTGTCACTTGCCTGCTGTGTGACATTTGCAGTCACTCAAACTAGCTGTGCTAAAATTGCCTCACCTGTTACAAAGCAGATAAAATACCTGTTCTGTCCCTTTTACAGTCTTAATCCCATGAGGGATAGGGATTATGTCCGATCTGCTTGTATTGTATCAACTCCAGCACTTAGTACAGTGTTTTTTACATTGCGAGCACTTCACAGATATGACGATTATTATAATCATTACAGCTGACCTGCATGGCCTGGGCTAGTCACACTCATCTGCTCTTTTTTGCCTGTCTATCCAACAGGACTAAGCAGTGGGGTTTTCCCCGGCCTAGTGGAAAGAACATGCTCCTGGGAGTCAGAAGGTCATGGGTTCGAATCCTGGTTCTGCCACTTGTCTGCTGTGGGACACTGGACAAGTCACTTCACTTTTCTGGGCCTCGGTTACCTCATTTGTAAAATGAGGATTAAGACTGCGAGCCCCAAGTGGGATAGGGAGCTGTGTCCTAGCCGATTTCCTTGTATCCACCCCAGCACTTAGTACAGTGCCTGACACATAGTCAGTGCTTAACAAATACCATAATTATTATTTTCCTACAATGTTTTATCCTTGCTTCAGGCTGGGGAAGCCTGGTGAGTGCAATCACCCCAGGGATATTTTTTGGAGCTGAGGCTGCACCGCAGATGACCTTGCTGAGAGGCAGCATGGCTTAGTGGATAGAGCACGAGCCTGGGCGTCAGAAAGCCCTGGGTTTTAATACCGGCTCTGCCTTGTGTCTGCTGTCTGACCTTGGGCAAGTCACTTCACTTCTCTGTGTCTCAGTTTCCTCATCTGAAAAATGGGGATGAAGACTGTGAGTCCCATGTGGACGGGGACTGTGTTCAACCTGATTTGCTTGTATCCACCCCAAAACTTAGGAAGAGTCCCTGGCACATAGTAAGTGCTTAACAAATATCACAATTATTATCATTATTATCCCTTCTCACCTTCTCCCCCAACCAGGCCCCTCAGCCTCTTACTCCAACCCAAATCCTTATTTATTGAGGTTCTTTGGTCATTTCCCACTGGACTGTGAGCTCCTTGAGGGAAGGGATAATGTCTACCAACTCTATTGTATCGTCCTCTCCCAAGCACTTAGGAGAGTGCTCTGCCCATAGTAAGCGCTCAGTAAATACCACTGACTGATCAATTTTCCATTACAGACTATACTAACGACTGTCACCCTTAAACTCATTATGTGCAGGGAACATGCCTGCTTGCTCTGTTGTATTGTACTCTCTCAAGCACTTAGTGCAGTGCTCTGCACATAGTAAGTGTTCAATTAATACAGTGCTTTATACATAGTAAGTGCTCAATACATACCGATAATGATGATGATTAACAAACATGACTGTGGCTCCATGAGCCAAGTGCTCAGAAAGTGGTTTATTGGCCTCAACCTGACCTTGACTGACCAGCCAAGGAAATGGGGGCAGGTCCTTTTCAGTTCATTTCCATGAACACCAGGTTCACTCCATTTTCCCTTTGCTTTAATTTCCATGCTGTCTTCCAGAAGAACCATAAATCCACGTGTGCCCTTCCTCTCTCTGCTGGGAACAGACTTGGGTATAATGGCTGTCTCGTCCCTAGCAGGGCCCCGGACTGACTAAAGCCCCAAGGTCTGCAACTGGACAGACCTGTAGAATCCAGTTTCTTTAATTTCTACAATCTCTCATTCTCTCCTTTTTCAGCACTCGATCAGTTCCCTCCTCTTTATCCCTCTCCTCCCTCTTCCCCTCAGCTTACCCACTTCTTTCCTCTGAAGCCAGCTTAGCCACCACGTGTCGCTTTCATCTCCTGTCACAGACCCACCAGACTGGAAGTTTCTTGAGGGGAGGGATCATGTCTTCCAACTCTACTAGACTTGCCTAAGCTCTCGAAACACTTCTCCGTGATAGGAGGGGTGCAGAAAACGCTACTGATTGATTGAGTGACCTGAGGCTCACACCTTCTCCCCACCCTGTCATGTTCTTCCACTTGCTCTCCCCCTCTTCAAAGACCTCTAAGATTACCCCTCCTCCAGGTGTAGGCTGTTTTCTCCCTGATTTTATTTTCTCCGATTGCCACTTCAGTCCTTTCCTACCTCTTAAGCGTTTAAATTGTCACTATCTATCAATCAATCATATTGATCGAGTACTTACTGAGTGCAGAGCACAGTACTAAGCGCTTGGGAGAGTACAACACTACAATATAACACACACATTCCCTGCCCACAACCAGCTTACAGTCTTCATTCAATCAGTGGTATTTGTTGAGCACTTACCGTGTGCAGAGCACTGTTCTGAGCACTCGGGAGAGTACAATATAATAGAGTTGGTAGACCCATTCCCTCCCCACATAGAGCTAGAATGGAAGAGTACAATACAACAGAGTTAGTTGTGTACATACATAAGTGTTGTGTGAACATATCTACTTGATGACATCCCCTATCTGTAATTTATCTGTCTCCTCTACTAGACTGCAAGTTTCTTGAGGGCAGGGATCTGGTCTACTCATTCTACTATATTATATTCTCCCAAGTACTTAGTACAGTGCCCTGCACACAGTTAAGCGCTAATTAAATACCACTGATAGAACAATTTCCAGAGTAGGGGATGAGACTCCATTTTGTGCCACAAATTCCTACCACCTTCGGCAAACAGTTCATTCATTCAATCAATTGTATTTATTGAACGCTTTCAGTTTGCTCTCTCTCAGATTGTCTTTTTCCACCTGGGCAACTGTGGCCTGTTTATAACCAGCCCCTGGGGCAAACAGTGGTGTCTTTCGCCCTGGTGAGATCAAGGTCTCTGAAATTTACACCCCTCTGATCTGTTGGCTGATGTTGGGGGTGGAGGGTGGTGCTGTTTGCCTTTGATTAGGGTGGTCTTTCATTTTCTGGGAGAGACCTCATTTTTAGCAGACGTGAGAGTAGTCAAGATTGGGAGTATATTTTCGGGTCGATTCAAGTATTTTGCTTGCTTAAGTCTGGACTGCATTTTCGGGTTGAGATTTTGATCTGGTGGGAACATTATGTAATTTGTCAGCAAATAAATAAACTATTCTCAGGGAAGCTTGCTTTGACCCATTTCCCAAGGAACCACCGGGTTGGCTCCTTCGCCAAGGTGAGTCTGTTACCGAAGGCTTAACCAAATAGTTGGGCGAGGTCAAGGGAGCTTTCCACATTACCGTCCTTTAAGACAGGAATGCCAGTTTTGGGGTTGGGCTTTGGGTTTCACCACATATATTCAAAGTAAAAACTGGATGTGTAGACAAGTGACAGTTACAAAGGTACCTACCCACCAAATCAACCACTTCAAAAGTTACTGACAATTTAGCGTGGCCCTGTTGTTCAAGGAGATGAAACATTTTTCTTCTGATTTTTTCACGGGGTTCTTTCATTCGTTCAGTCGTATCTACTGAGTGCTTACTGTGTGCGTGAGGTAAAAGAGGCACAGAGAAGTAAAGTGATTCATCCAGGGTCATAAAGCAGACAAGTGGCAGAGCTGGGATTAGAACCCAGGTCCTTCTGATTCCCAGGCCCGTGTTCTTTCCATTAATAATAATAATAATAATGTTGGTATTTGTTAAGCGCTTACTATGTGCCGAGCACTGTTCTAAGCGCTGGAGTAGACATAGGGGAATCAGGTCGTCCCACGTGGGGCTCACAGTCTTAATCCCCATTTTACAGATGAGGGAACTGAGGCACAGAGAAGTTAAGTGACTCGCCCACGGTCACACAGCCGACAAGTGGCAGAGCTGGGATTCGAACTCATGAGCCCTGACTCCAAAGCCCGTGCTCTTTCCACTGAGCCGCGCTGCTCCTCATACGCCATGCTCCTTCTATTCCTTCTGATTCTCATTTAGAGATCCTTGGAGGAAGACTGTCCAATTAGGGGAGGAAGAATCTGAATCGTTTTGACCCTTCCATCCTGGGAAGTCCTTCTCACATCCTAGGAATTTGTAGCTATAAATTTTTTTAAAAAAATGGTATTTGTTCATTCATTCATATTTACTGAGCTCTTATTTTGTGCAAAACACTGCACTTGGGGGTACAGTATAGTAACAAACACAGTCCTGTCCACAACGATCTCACAGGCTGGGCAGGGCGGGCGTAAGGGGTGGCGTGGGAAACACAGACATTAATATAGATATATAAACAAATAACAGATTTGTTAAGTGCTTACTATGTGCCAGGCACTGTTTTGAGCACTGGGGTAGATTGAAAGTTGGACCCAATCCATGTCCCACATGGGGCTCACAGTCTCAATCTCCATTTTACAGATGAGGTAACTGAGACACAGAGAAGTTAAGTAACTTGTCCAAGGTCATGCAGAGGATGTGTCAGAGCTTGGTTTAGGACCCAGGTCCGTTTCTGCTTCCCTGGCTGCTTATTAGGAGGGATTGGAGAGAGGAAATCAACTTAGTTTAACCAGAGGCAGAAAGAATCAATCAGGAGAGCCTGAGTGTAGGAAGTGGGATTTTAAAGAACTGTCACACTATGTGATTCAAATCAAGCCATTTGTACTTGGATTTATATGCTTTATTCACCCCTCTGTCAGCCCCGCAGCACTTATGTACATATATACCATAATTTATTTTTTATATTAATGTCTGTCTCCCCCTCTAGACTGAAAGTCAGTGTGGGCAGGGAATTTATCTATCAACTCTGTTGTATTGTACTCTCCCAATTCCTTAGTTCAGTACTCTGCACGCAGCATGCACTCAAAAAATACGAACGACCGACTGATTGCTCAGAGTGATCCATTCATTTGGATTTTCTTCTCCCAGGAACAGTGTTATCAGTGGGGGATTGGTTTCCTCCAGCAAGGTCGGGAGTTCTTTTGTTACCAAAATTACCCACATGGGTGTATCCTGTTGTAGAAGAGTTAAGTAGCTATGGTAATAATAATAATTATGGTATTTGTTAAGCACTTAATTATGTGCCAGGCACTGAACTAAACACTGGGGTGGACACAAGCAGATCGGGTTGGATACAGTCCCTGTCCCACGTGGGGCTCACAGTCTCAATCCCTATTTTACAGATGAGGTCACTGAGGCCCAGAGAAGTGAAGTGCCTTGCCCAAGGTCACACAGCTGACAAGTGGCGGAGTCGGAATTAGAACCCATAAGCTTTGACTCCCGAGCCCGGGCACTTTCCACTGAGCCACACTGCTTCTCATAAAATGTGTCATCAGGCCTTACTGTAAGTGAAGTAAAATTGTTGTATGGATCAGCACTGGTAACTCTGTGGTGAACAGCAGGCTCCCACCCCCGTGACCCCTCTCCATCCCCTGGACTTTCCTGCTTATCTCCTCCCCTTCTTCAAATTTCCCTCCTCCTCCTCCTTCCCTGTTTCCCCCTCTTCCCCACTTCCCAACCTCCTGGAACAGGTGCCACAAAGGAGGCTAGTGTTGTAAAATTAAACCCGTGTATTCCAAAGATGAAAAGAATGTACATTTAGAAACACAAGCACCTTCCATACTAACTCGAAATGTCTTAGTTAAGGACTGGCTTGACAAGCTCCCATTTTTTTCAATGGTCTTTATTAAGCACTTACTATGTGTCAAACCCTTTTTTAAGCCCTGGGGAAGGTACGAGTTAAGTCAGACACAGTCCTGTCCCTCATGGAGATCGCAGTTTAAGTAGGAGGCTGTAAGTTCTTCGTGGGCAGGGATTGCGTTCACCAACTCTATCATATTATACTTTCCTAGATCAGTGCTCTGCAAACAGTAAGCGCTCAATAAATACCCTCGATTGATCGGTTGACTCTCCCTGCTACTCTCACCTATAACCCTGACCCTTTAACCTCCTTACCCCCTGCCCCTCTCCCTTCCACCCCCCTCCCCCAGCCAAAGAAGGAGAGTCTCGATCCCTACTTCCTATAGGTGGACAGCTGGATGTGAAAAAATATATGTATTTTGTCATCTGAAGGCCAGGGGAACCAGCATAGCCTAGCAAATAGAGCACAGACCTGGGTGTCAGAAGGACCCGGGTTCTAATCCCTACTCCACCACTTGTCTGCTGGGTGACCATGGGCAAGTCACTTCACTTCTCTGTGCCTCAGTGACCTCATCTGTAAGATGGGGATTAAGACTGTGAGCCCCATGTGGGACAGGGACTGTGTCCAACCACTTGTCTGCTGGGTGACCACGGGCAAGTCACTTCTCTGTGCCTCAGTGACCTCATCAGTAAAATGGGGATGAAGGCTGTGAGCCCTACGTGGGACAACCTGATCACCTTATAGCCCCCCAGCGCTTAGAACAGTGCTTTGCACATAGTAAGCGCTTAACAGATGCCATCGTCGTCATTATTGAGAAGCAGCGTGGCTCAGTGGAAAGAGCCCGGGCTTGGGAGTCAGAGGTCAGGGGTTGGAATCCCGGCTCTGCCACTTGGCAGTTGTGTGACCGTGGGCAAGTCACTTCACTTCTCTGGGCCTCAGTGATCTCATCTGTAAAATGGGGATGAAGACTGTGAGCCTCACGTGGGACAACGTGATTACTCTGTATCTACCCCAGCGCTTAGAACAGTGCTCTGCCCATAGTAAGCGCTTAACAAATATCAACATTATTATTATTATAGTCTTGTATCTATCCCAGTGGTTAGTACAGTGCCTGGCACATAATAAGCACTCAACAAATACCATTAAAAAAAAAAGGAAAAATGCTCGTAAGCAAAGTGGGTGGATTCAACCATCTGTAGAGGGAGGCCAGGATTCCGTCCACAAAAACTGTCATGCAAAACTGTCATGCACGATACCCGTTGCCCTTTAAAAATCAGCTCCAGTCCTTAACTCTGTGACCTGCTGCTGCAAAGAATATTCTGATACTACCGTATATTGCCATGTAGAGATAGGGAGTGTGGTAAAAAATAACTAACCCTCTTGGGCTCCAGCAGTATTCCTCGCCTTAACTGGACATGGCAGAACAGTTATCAGTGCAGCTCCATGCTCCTGGTAGGCCAGGGGCGGCTCTCCCCGCTGAATGTGGCAACACGTGACTTGAACACGGCCCCGGTTTGATGGAGCTCCTGTTACTGACAACGTTGTTGAAATCCTTTGGATGGAATCCAGACTTGGGAGAAACTTGATGTTAAACAGCCACAACGATCTGTCATCCGGGGCGTTCTGCTGGATCTTAGCCGTTCGTCACTCTCCAGCCTGTGGCTCGTGTCACTGGCAGCGAGCCCTCCCGCATCAAAAACACATTTGTTGACTCAATAACCTGCAGCCCAATACAACCGGCCCCTCGTTTAGACTATCGGGACCGAGCCGGAGAGACCTTCCGGAGCTGGGGAGACCGTTCAGCTCTGGGGAGACCATTCAGAGCTGGGAAGACTGTGCAGAGATGGGGGAGACCATTCAGAGCTGAGGAAACTGTAGAGATTATTTTGATATCACCGTATATTGCCATGTAGAGATAGGGAGTGTGGTAAAAAAAATAATTATTCACCCATTCAATCGTATTTATTGAGCGCTTACTGGGTGCAGAGCACTGTACTAAGCATTATCCCTCTTAGGCTCCAGCAGTATTTCTCGATTTATAGATCAGAGATTGTTCAGAATCGGGGAGGCACATCTCCTCCAAGAAGCCTTCCCAGACTAAGCTCCTCCTCTCCTCTTCTCCCACTCCTTTCTGCGTCACCGTGACTTCCTCCCTTTGTTCTTCCCCGCTTCCCGGCCCCAGAGCACTTAATTAATTTATTTATATTGATGTCTGTCTCCCCTCTTCTAGACTGTAAGCTCCTTGTCGGCAGGGAATGTGTTTATTGTTGTACTGTATTCTTCCAAGCGCTTAGCATAGTCCTCTGCACACCGTAAACGCTCAATGAACCCGATGGAATAAATGAACGGATTCATAGCTGAGAGGATTGTTCAGAGCTAGAGGGACCTTTCAGAACTGGGGAGGTTATTCAGAGCAGGGGAGACCATTCAGAGCTGAGGTGACCGTGACAGTGACAAGGCCACTGGGTCAGGTTTTGGGATCAGTGCCACCAGTGGCTCCTCTGTTTCATTCCCATAAGATGAGACTCTCCATCTTGACCTTGGACAGGGAACTGGTTTGCCTTGGAACAACGCTGAGGAGAGGGATGAGCCACGTTCCAACTCTGTCCGGAGTCAGCGGCGTGACATGTAAATCACAGAGACAGTGTCAGATTGGGTTAGCCCTCAGATCTAGCCTTTTGTCTTCTCTATATTGATTTTTTTTTTCCTCTTGGCAACAAGAGGCAGCCTTTAAAACTTGTGTTTTTGCAGCTTTCTTCCAAAAACCTGTGGCTTATCTCCTCCACCTCTCCCCTAACCAGAGTAAGGAGAACCTCCTCTTCAGCTTCCTTCTAGACTTGTAGGCTAGTCTTCCGTCTCCTTGTCCTCTGTCTACCCGACACCTCTCCTGACTTTTGTTTTATTCTTTTTAAACAAATATTGGACAGGCGGAAACAGTGGACAGGCGGAAACGGACGTGAACTTTCAGCTAACCTCCTTGTCGCTGTCTTCAGTGAAAAGTTTACAGGTGGAAGGAATTCGGAGTCAACTCCAACCCTTCCTTAAGCCTTTACGATGTGCCAAGCACTGTCCTAACCACTGAGATAGTTACAAGATAAGGAGGTCCCAGGTGGGGTTCCATTTCTAAGTAGGAGGGAGAACCGGTATTAAATCCTCATTTTGCAGATGAGGAAACTGGGGCACAGAGAATTCATTCAATCGTATTTAGTGAGCGCTTACTGTGTGCAGGGCAGAGTACTAACGCGCTTGGAATGTCCAATTTGGCGATTCGTCAGAGAAGTTGAATGACATGCCCAAGGTCAAGCAGCGGGCTAGCGGTGGAGCCGGGATTCGAACTCAGGTCTTCTGACTTCCAGGCCTGTGCTCTTTCCACAAGACCATGCTGCTTCTCAGATAAAGTAGTTGGGTTTTTTAGCTTATATTTCCGTAGCTATCGCTATTGACTAGGTATCGCTATTGACCCTGAGATGGGTAAAACACCGGAGAAGCAGCGGAGCCTAGTGGATAGACCGTGGGCCTGGGAGTCAGAAGGACCTGGGTTCTAATCCCGGCTCTGTCCCTTGTCTGCCGTGTGACCTTGGGCAAGTCACTTCGCTTCTCTGTGCCTCAGTCACCTCATCTGTAAAATGGGGATTGGGACTGTGAGCGAGCCCCCACGTGGGACAAGAACTGTGTCCAACCTGATTGGCTTGTATCTATCCTAGCGGTTAGTACAGTGCCTGGCACACAGTAAACACTCGACAAAGACCATAAAAAAAGGAGTGTGAGGAGGAAGGGGAGAGGGCCAGAAGAGACAGTTGGTGACTTGTGTAACCTTATTAGAGGCGGCTAGTGCCAAGCGCTCCATAAAATATGACAGTGAATGAATGAAGCCATGCGGAGTCAGAAGGGAACGCCGTTCCTCTTTTTATTAGTGAAGGGAGAGGGAGGCGGCCCTGCCTGAAGTTTTTCTCCTGTGTCCTTCACAATCACGCAATCGTATTTACTGAGCACTTACCACGTGCAGAGCAGTGTGCTAAGCTCTTGGGATAGTACAGCATGACAGTTATGAACAGAGCTGTAACAGCAGGGAACCTAGACTGAGTTGAGAAGACACTGGACCGGCAACTTTCTGCACCTGCAGAGCGGGTCGCTGCACACGGTCAGTGCTCCGTTTTTTGGTTTTTGCTGGTATTCGTTAAGCACTTACTGGGTGCCAGGCACTGTACTAAGCACTAGGGTAGATACAAGCTAATCAGGATGGCTGCATTCCATGTCCCACGTGGGGCTCACAGTCTTATCCCCCATTTTACAGCTGAGCTATGTGAGGCACAGAGAAGGTCAGCCAATTACCCAAGGTCACACAGCAGAAAAGTAGCAGAGCTGGGATTAGAACCCAGGTCCTTCTGACTCCCGGGCCGGTACTCTATCCACTAGACCACACTGCTTCTCAGTGATTGATGGGCACTACTTTTCACTTATTAAATTTGCTTGTGCCGTTTCCCAAGCGGTGTCTGCTGCTGTAAGTCAAAATAATAATAATTATGGTATTTGTTAAGCACTTACTATGTGCAGAGCACCGTTCTAAGCGCCGAGGAAGATACAGGGTAATCAGATTGTCCCACGTGGGGCTCACTTTTTTAATCCCCATTTTTACAGATGAGGTAACTGAGGCACAGAGAAGTGAAATGACTTGCCCAAGGTCACACAGCAGACGAGTCCCAAGGGTAGTTTCCCCAGAGGAGAATCCAAGATTAGGGTGGGGGAAGGGACTCTCTGTTTTTCTCTCCACCCCGGGTTATTAGTATTTTCCACTGGGGGGAAGATCAGACTCATTAATGAAGTGAAATGAAAACTGGAACGATTTGTTCCGCGGATGATTGCTCTTCTTGTCTAAAAGAAGAGCTGCATGTTCAATTCCTGGAGTGCCATGCGTTCATTGTGAATTCAGTACAAGTAAATATATTCCACTGAATAAAGATAGAGAGATCACTCTCTGGGTATCTGCTAATACGAGTGAATTTCAATTTCCCCTTTCTATTGAGGAGGAAGCTAGTAACCCCAAATCTTGCATTGTGAATAGGGGGCTCCTGCTCCTTCTCTTCCTCCTCCTATTTCTCCTGCTCCTTCTCCCCCTCCTGCTCCTCCTTCTCTTTCTCCTCCCCCTCTTCCTTCTCATCCTCTTCCTCCTGCTCTTCCTCCTTCAGCGAAACGTTTACAGGTGGCAGGAATTCAACCCCAAGCATTCTCCTTCTTCTCCTCCTCCTTCTGCTCCTCCTCCTCCTGATCTTCCTCCTTCAGTGAAATGTTTATACGTGGAAGGAATTCAGAGTCGACCCCAACTATTCCCCCCCGAGCATTAGCTCTCTCATTCACCCCACACATCCACTCCGTCACCAAGACCTGCCGGTCTCACCTTTATGATATCGCCAAGATCCGCCCTTTCGTCTCCACCCAAACGGCTACCTTACTGCTACGGGCTCTCGTAATATCCCGGCTGGATTATCGTGTCAGCCTGCTCCCTGATCTCCCTTCCTCCCGTCTCTCCCCGCTCCAGTCTATTCTTCACTCCGCTGCCCGGCTCATCTTCTTGCAGAAACGCTCTGGGCCTGTCACTCCCCTTCTTAAAAACCTCCAGCGGTTGCTTATCGACCTCCGCACGAAACAGAAACTTCTCACTCTGGGCTTCGAGGCTCTCCATCAGCTCGCCCCTTCCCACCTCTCCTCCCTTCTCTCTTTCTACCGCCCACCCCGTAGGCTCCGCTCCTCCGCCGCCCACCTCCTCACCGTCCCCCGTTCTCGCCTCTCCCACCGTCGAGCCCCGGCCCACACCCTCCCGCTGTCCCGGAATGCCCTCCCTCCTCACCTCCGCCAAACTAACTCTCTTCCCCTCTTCAAAACCCTACTGAGAGCTCGCCTCCTCCAAGAGGCCTTCCCAGACTGAGCTTCCCCTTTTCTCTCTGCTCCCTCTGCTGCCTCTCTGCCCCCGCCTTCACCTCCCCTCAGCTAAACCCCCTTCCCCCCCCTTTCCCTCTGCTCCTCCCCCTCTCCCTTCCCCTCCCCTCAGCGCTGTGCTCATCCGCTCATTATTATATACTTTTATTACCCTATTTATTTTGTTAATGAGATGTCCATCCCCTTGATTCTATTTATTGCTATTGTTTTTGTCTGTCTCCCCAGATTAGACTGTAAGCCCGTCAATGGGCAGGGATTGTCTCTGTTGCCAAATTGTACATTCCAAGTGCTTAGTACAGTGCTCTGCACATAGTAAGTGCTCATTGAATACTATTGAATGAATGAATTTCTCCTCCTCTTCCTCCTCCTCCTCCTCCTTTTCTTTCTCCTCCTCCTCTTCCTTCTTTTCTTTCTCCTCCTCCTCTTCCTCTTCCTCCTCATTCTCCTCCTCCTCTTGACTGGCCTGTACCCTCTTCTCCAGCTGCCTTACCCTTGGATGAAGGGGAGAATTGCTTCCAGCCATCAGAGAGGCCTTATGATCCTCAAGGGAGAGGAATCGATCTATTAAAATGTAGCTTCTCCCCCCCTAGACTGTAAGCTCACTGTGGACAGGGAACGTGTGTACCAACTCTGTTTTATCACGCTCTCCCAAGTGCTTAGCACAGTGCTCTGCACACAGTAAATGCTCAAAAAATAGGACTGATTGATAAGCTTGAAACACATTTCCCTCTTCAATAGAATTGTAACAATAATTGTGATATTTGTTAGGCACTTACTAAGTGCCAAGCCCTGTACTAAGCACTGAGGCAGATACAGGATCATCAGGTCTGACCCAGTTCCGGTCCCCCATGGGGCCCACAGTCCAAGTAGGAGGAAGAACAGGCACCGAATCCCCATTTTACAGAGGAGGAAATTGAGGCCCAGAGAAGTTAGGTGGCTTGCCTAAAGTCACAGAGGAAGCAAGCAGCAGAGCTGGGATTAGAACCCAGGTCTTCTGACTTCTGGGCCATGGCTCTTTCCCCTGGGTCATGCTGCTTCAGAAACCTCTAATGATGCCCCATTTCTTCTCATTAAAACAAAAAACTCCTGACCATTGGCTTCAAGGTTGATGATGATGATAGTGATTGTTCAGCGTTTACTATGTGCCAAGCACTGTTCTAAGCGCTGGGCTAGATACAAGATAATCAGGTTGTCCCACGTGGGGCTCGCCATTTTAATCCCCATTTCACAGATGAGGAAACTGAGGCACAGAGAAGTTAAGTGACGTCCAAAGTCACACCTAAGCGGTGGAGTCGGAATTAGAACCCACGTCCTCTGACTCCCAACCCCGTGCTCTTTTCACTAAGCCACTGCCAGCTGTCTCCCTCTTTGGAAAGAGCCCGGGCTTAGGAGTCAGAGGGCATGGGTTCGAATGCCGGCTCTGCCGCCTGGCGGCCGTGTGACTGTGGGCAAGTCACTTCACTTCTCTGGGCCTCAGTTCCCTCCTCTGTAAAATGGGGATGAAGCCTGTGAGCCTCACGGTGGGACGACCCGATGACCCTGTATCTCCCCCAGCGCTTAGAACGGTGCTTTGCACATAGTCAGCGCTTAACAAATACCAACATTATTATTATTATTACCTAACTGCTCTCTTCTCCCTCTCCACCCCAGCTCACACTCTTCATGAGAATCTAACTTACCTCGTTCACAACCCCCTTGTCTCTTGACCACTGCTCATAGTTTTTCTCTTATTTAGATGATCTTCCTCTGTCCACTCTGTCAAACCACATCCCTCTCCTCCTTCAAAGACCCCTTAAAGCTCAACTCTCCATCTTCCCGGTCTGGCCTGAGCATTTGTGTGTAAGCCTGCTTACTTATCTCTTATCTATTTATTGGTACCTTTTATCCCTGGAACCTGCCCCTTTAATCTTTGGTTAAACCGAAGGTGAAAGAATCACAAGAGAAGCAGTGCGGCGTAATGGATAGCGCGCGGGCCTGGGAGTCAGAAGGACCTGGGTTCTAATTCCTGCTCCGTCACAAGTCTCCCGGGTGACCTCGGACAAGTCACTTCTCTGTGCCTCAGTTACCTCATTTGTAAAATGAGGATTAAGACTGTGAGCTCCATGTGGGACAGGGACTGTGTCCAACCCGATTAGCTTGTGTCTACCCTAGCACTTAGCACAGGGCCTGGCACATACTAAGCGCTCTACAAACACCACTTAGAAAACAAAAAAGAACCCCTAACATTCATTCATTCAATCGTATTTATTGAGCGCTTGCTATGTGCAGAGCACTGTACTAAGCGCTTGGAATGGACAAATCGGCAACAGATAGAGACAATCCCTGCCTAATAACGGGATCACCGTCCAAACAGTGGGCCGACATTCACTGTGCTATACAGAGTAGAGGGTCCTGCACAAACTCTAGGTGCTCAATAAATACTAGCAATTGATTACCCAAGCGCTTAGTAGAGTGCTCTGCACATAGTAAGCGCTCAATAAATACGATTGAATGAATGAATGACCACTTCTCACGTCATTTAGTTACTATTAGGATGTTATGTTCTGAATTATTCATTCATTCATTCAATCGTATTTATTGAGCGCTTACTATGTGAAGAGCAACAGATAGAGACGGTCCCTGCCCTCTGACGGGCTTCCGGTCTAATCGGGGGAGACGGGCAGACGAGAACGATGGCAGTAAATACTTGAGCAACCGTTAGACAACCGTTTCGCAAGATGTTTAATGTTCTTGTCTCGTCTCCCGCTGCGGCGGCGTCTTCAACCCTTAGCGGCACCGTGGACATCTCTCTCCCAGAAGGCCCCACCGCCATCTGCGATCGTTCTGGTAGTGTCTCCACAGAGTTTTCTTGGGGAAAAAATCCAGAAGTGGTTTACCGTCGCCTCCTTCCACGCAGTAAACTCGAGTCTCCACCCTCGACTCTCCCCCGTGCCGCCGCTGCCCGGCACATGTGAGTTTTGATTTGTAGCGGATTGTCTTCTACTCGCCGGCCGCTGCCCGAACCAGGAATGGAATGGGTGTGCCTCTGCTTGACTCTCCCTCCCGCGTAGTCGAGATTGGTGGGGTACCGGAAACTCTCTAGCTGCGATACTGAGGGGGTGTGTTTAATGTTACAGCAGCATAAAGATACTTCAGCCACGTGGCCTAGTGGAAGGAGCACAGGCCTGGGCATCCAAGGACCCGGATTCCAATCACTTGCCGGCCGTGTGAACTTGGGAAAGTCACTTTACTTCCGTGTGACTCCGTTAGCTCTTCTGTCAAAATGGGGATACGATACCTGTCCTCCCTCCTACTCAGATTGCGAGCTCCATGGGGAACAGAAACTGTGTCCGACCTGATTGTCTTGTTTTTAGAACAGTGCTTGGCACATAGTAAGCGCTTAACAAGATTCATAATTATTAGTCTTATTAGAGAAGTAGCGTGGCTTAGTAGAAAGAGCATGGGCTTGGGAGTTGCGAGATGTGGGTTCTAATCCTAGCTCTGCCACCCGCCTGCCGGGTGACTTTGGGCAAGGCACTTGGCTTCTCTGTGCCTCAGTTACCTCATCTGTGAAATGAGGATTAAGACTGTGAGCCCCACGTGGAACAAACTGATTACCTTGTATCTACCCCAGTGCTTAGAAAAGTGCTTGGCACGTAGTAAGCGCTGGTTCTTGTCTGTCTCCTCCGATTAGACTCTACCCGTCCCGTCAAAGGGCAGGGACCGTCTCTATCTGTTCCCGATTTGTCCATTCCAAGCGCTTAGTACAGTGCTCTGCACATAGGAAGCGCTCAGTAAATACTATTGAATGAACGAATGAACAAATACCATCATCGCTATGATTATCATTATTACATTTTCCTGCGGCTTCTGGAATGAGCCCTACTTTATAACGTGCAAGTCTATAGGGAAACCCCACCAGACAGCCATTCGAGAAACGTAACTCAGTTGTAGCATGGGGTGCAACTGCACGGTATTCTGCCCACCGTAACTGTTGTTGTTGACGATGATAATGAGATAACGAAGACGCGCCTTCTTCCCGCGTGGCCCAGCACGGACGCTGCGGGGATTCACGGAGGTGGAAACTGGCATGGGTCCGCTGAGCCGCGGAACCCATTTCCCTCCCTCACCGAGGGTCCCTACACTCAGACTCCTCTGTGCACTCTGGCCAGGGATAGTAGGTATTCCTGGGCACTCTTGGCATCCCCCGTTTCAGACAATCAGCCACTCTGCCTCTTCAGGACCTCCTCGATTACCGTATCGGATTCCCGGCTGATCGCTGCTCCTCCTCTCTCTCCCCACACCATCCACACTTCACTCCGTCGCCCGCTTTGTGTTTCTACGAAAACATTCAGTCCACGTTTCCCCCCTTCTCAAGAAGCTCCGGTGGTTTCCCATCCACCTCTGCGTCAGACAGAAACTCCTCCCCCTCGGCTTTAAACCTCTCTCTCAATCACTTTACCCCTCCTACCTCACCTCCCTGCTCTCCTACGACACCTCAGCCCCCACAGTTTGCTCCTCCGATGCCAACCTACTCGCTGTACCTCCATCTCTTCTGTGTCTCGCCGTCAACCTCTTGCCCACGTCCAGGCTCTGGACCGGAACGCCTTCCCTCCTCCTATCTGACCAACGATTACTCTCCCCTACTTGAAAGCCTTACTGAAGGCACATCTCCTCCAAGAAGCCTTCCTGACTAGGCCCTCATTTTCTCTTCTTCCACTCCCTTCTGCGTCCGCCTTGATCTTGGATTTACCCCTTTTATTCACCCCTCCCTCAGCGCCGCAGCACTCACGTACGAACCCAATATTGACTTATTCATATTAATATCTATCTCTAAGCTTGTCGTGGGCAGGGAACATCTCTACCAATTCTATTTCGTACTCTCCCAAGCACTCAGTACGGTGCTCTGCACCCGGTAAGCACTCAATAAATATGACTGATCGATTGATCGGCCAGTCACCGCTCTCTCCCTGCCACCGAGGAGACTCCGCCCCATCAGTGCGACAGAGAAAAAACACGCACGGCATGAGGTGTCCACAAAACCCTGGGAACTTGGCGGCTGCTGTAGCGGTCACTGTGGTTACGGGAGTGCCCTGCACTCCGAACCTCAAGGAGCCTGAAATCCTGCTCCTCTAGGTACAGCCTCTTGTTGATTTTGGTGTAGTCTGTTTATTTGTCTGTGTCTTGCTTTATTGTTTCAGCTGTCCCGTCTCCAGTCCCCTTGCCCCACTTACACTCTTAAATTGGGAGCCACCCCCTAAGGGAGAGTGACCATATCTAATTCCCACCTGCATATGCTCTCTCATCACTTAGATCAGTGCTCTATACCCAGTCAAAGATACTATTACTATTCCTCCTATTACAACTTAGTGTAACCACTCTCACTCTAGTGTTGTGTACTCTCCCCACTGCTTAGTACAGCGCTCTGCACCCAGTGAGTGCTCAATAAATACGATTGAATGATTGAATGAATATTACTATTCCCACTCTTACCCTAGTGTTTTGTACTCTCCCCACTGCTTAGCACAGTGCTCTGCACCCGGTGAGTGCTCAATAAATACGATTGGACGATTGAATGAATATTACGATTACTATTCCCCCTCTTACTCTAGTGTTGTGTACTCTCCCCACGGCTTAGTACAGTGCTCTGCACCCGGTGAGTGCTCAATAAATACGATTGGACGATTGAATGACTATGACGATTACTATTCCCCCTCTTACTCTAGTGTTGTGTACTCTCCCCACGGCTTAGTACAGTGCTCTGCACCCGGTGAGTGCTCAATAAATACGATTGGACGATTGAATGACTATGACGATTACTATTCCCCCTCTTACTCTAGTGTTTTGTACTTTCCCCACTGCTTAATACAGTGCTCTGCACTCAGTGAGTGCTCAATACGATTGAATGAATATTACTATTACTATTCCCACTATTACTGCTGCTATAACAGGCGGTTGTGTCGGAGCAGTTGAGGAGCAGGGAGAAGGGAAGAGTCTGGAAAGAAACAAGAATTTTGCCCGACACCGGAGGTGACCGTGCTTTGCTTAGTCAGTCGATCCAAGATCTGCTCCTTCAGGGCAGGAAACGTGTCTCCCAACTGTGCTATATTTTAGTCCCCCAAGCTCTTCGAAGCGGCATGGCGCAGAGGAAAGAACACGGGCCTGGAAATCAGAAGGTCGTGGGTTCTAATCCCAGTTGTCTGCTGGGTGACTTTGGGTGAGTCACTTCACTTTTCTGAGCCTCAGTTCCCTCTCCTGTAAGATGGGGATCGAGATCGTGAGCCCCACGTGAGACAGGGACCGTGTCCAACCTGATCCACCCTAGCGCTTAGTACAGTGCCTGGCACACAGTAAGCGCTTAAGAAAGACAACAATTATTATTATTTCTGTTCTGTATATAATAAGCTTTTAATAAGTAGGATTGAATGATTGGTAATAATAATAATGATAATAATGTTGGTATTTGTTAAGCGCTTAGTATGTGCAGAACACTGTTCTAAGCGCTGGGGTAGATACAGGGTAATCAGGTTGTCCCACGTGAGGCTCACAATCTCCATCCCCATTTTACAGATGAGGGAACTGAGGCCCAGAGAAGTGAAGTGACTTGCCCACAGTCACACAGCTGACAAGTGGCAGAGCTGGGATTCGAACTCGTGACCTCCGACTCCCAAGCCGGGGCTCTTTTCCGCTGAGCCACGCTGAACCTTTACTGTGTGCAAAGATGACTTTAATAAGAGGTTGGGAAAATACAAAACAGTAGAGTTGGTAGACACGATCCTTCCTTTCAAGCATCTTACAGTCTAGCGGGGGGCGGGGGGAGGCAGACAGTAGAATGAATTACAGTTGGGGGAAACGGCAGAGTTATAAGCTAATACGGGTAACAGCTGTTGGGGGGAGGGTGAGTATCAAAGTGCTTAAGGGGGTACGACTTAAGTGCGTAGACAGTGCGGGAAGAGAAGGCTAATAGGGTGGGGAGATGAAAGGTTAGTCAGGGAAGGTTTCCTGAAGAAGACATTTCCCAGGAGAAGCAGCGTGGTGTAGTGGATAAATAATAATAATAATGTTGGTATTTGTTAAGCGCTTACTGCGTGCAGAGCACCGTTCTAAGCGCTGGGTTGGACACAGGGGAATCAGGTTGTCCCACGTGGGGCTCGCAGTCTTCATCCCCATTTTCCAGATGAGGTCACTGAGGCACAGAGAAGTGAAGTGACTCGCCCACACCCACACAGCTGACAAGTGGCAGAGCCGGGATTCGAACCCATGACCTCTGACTCCCAAGCCCGGGCTCTTTCCACTGAGCCACGTAAACCATGGGCTCTAGTCCCAGCTCTGCCACTTGCCTGCTGTGTGACCTTGGGCAAATCACTTTACTTCTCTGGGCCTCAGTTACCTCATCTGGAAAATGGGGATTAACTGTGAGCCTCACGTGGGACAACCCGATCACCCTGTCTCTCCCCCAGCGCTTAGAACGGTGCTCTGCACATAGTAAGCGCTTAACAAATACCAACATTATTATTATCTCATCTGGAAAATGAGGATTGAGACTGGGAGCCGCATGGGGGACAGGGACTGTGTCCAACCTGATTAACTTGGATTTAGCCCAGTGCTTAGAAGAGTGCTTGGCACTTAGTAAGTGCTTAACAAGTACCGGAATTATTGTTATTATTATTAAATTATTCTAGTAGATCTATAGTATTTATTAGGCACTTACTGTGTGCAGAGCACTGTGGTCTGGCGGACCACAGGGAGGAGGGAGTTCCAGACAGTCCTCTGCTCTACTCTTCCCGATCCAATCTAGGGATTGATTTTAGCTGAATGGTGCCATAGTCACTGGGATTTTTTGGCAATGTTAAATTCATCTGCGACCCTAATGAGATTGCTGATAAAATGTCTCAGCTGCTAGCAATCCGTAGCAGCTGCCTGTCTCCAGCGGGGAAATAAAGCATCGTCTATGATGTCCAGGGCACATGGTCCACAGCTGTCCCGCTGCACTGAGGCGGGAGCCGAGGGGCCCCCTCCGGCCGTCACACAGGAGGAACGGAGGCCTGGGCTGCCCCTCCGGGATCCTTGGTCTCACACAGCTCCCCGTCGCCCCGGGCAGAGGGCCTGAGCCAGGAAGGGCTTAGGATCCGGGAGCCGATCCCGTCCCTCTCGTCTTCGTTTTCACATTCCCCGTCCCGAGGCGTCCATTCCGGAGAGTTCACCTCGAGCGCTGAGTGAGGGATGGCGGCTCCGTTCCTCGGCCCAGTCGGCCATCTGGCGTGGGTGGTCGCGTTGCGGGGGACGGCTGCCTGCCCGAGAGGGCGACGGGACTCCGGGGTCTCAGGTCCTGCTGTCAGCGCTGGTCTCGGGACCCCCAGAAGGGTCGGTGACCCAGGAGTCCCGAGTGGGCGAGGGCAGAGACCGAAAGGCAGCTGGGGTAGGGATGAGGCTAGGGCCCGTGGCCCATGGAGGGAAATGACTCCCGTAGGGACGGCAATTGGCATCTGGTCCGTTAACCCGTGAAGGCTGTGGCCGATCGGTGTCCCTTTCATTTGTAATGTCACTGACACGATAAGTTTAGTGACCTCGTTCTGGCCCCCACCCGGGGTTATGCGAGATTAGCTAGACACTCCAAAATAGCCCGGCTCCGGCCTCCAATCCTCGGGCCTGAGTCTAGGAGAGCAGGGAGGACGTCCGCGCGGCCCGGGGCGTGATAGGAAATCATTTCCGACTGAGTTCGGGGCCCTGGATCGGATCCTCCCCTTGATCCCCTGATTCTTTCCCGGCCTCTTTCACAGCCAAAGCGGCAGACTGAGCGATCAGGGGTCCAAAGGGTAAGTGAGGAAACAGCAGAGTGAGAAGAAAGAGAAAAGCTAGACTTTTGATATTTGGTTTTTATTAAATGCTTACTATGTGCCAGGCACTGTACTGGCGTGGCTTAGCGGAAAGAGCCCGGGCTTGGGAGTCAGAGATTGTGGGTTCTAATCCCTGCTCTGCTGCTTATCGGCTGTGTGACTTGGGGCAAGTCACTTAACCTCTCTGCGCCTCAGTTACCTCATCTGTAGAATGGCGATTAAGGACTGTGAGACCCACGTGGGACAACCTGATTACCTTGTATCTACCCCACTACTTAGAACAGTGCTTGGCATGTAGTAAGCGCTTAACAAATGCCATAATAATAATAATAAGCATTATTATTATTACTAAGTGCTGGGATAGATAAGGATAGATGCAAGCTAATCAGGTTGGACACCTCCATGCCCCCTAGGATTCACAGTCTTAATCCCCATTTTACAAAGGGAGCAAGTGAGGCACAGAGAAGTGACTTGCCCATGTCCAACCCAGCACTAGTAGAGTGCCCGGCACACAGTAAGTACTTAACAAATGCCACAGTTATTATTGTTATTATTGTTATCGTACAGCAGACAAGTGGTGGAGTTGGAATTAGAACCCAGGTCCTTCTGACTCCCAGACCCAAGCTCTTTCGACTAGGCTATGCTGCTTCTCCAAAATGTCCAAAATGGACTCTTCACCCACGCCGGTTTATCCTTGGAAATGGAACTTGATCGAGAAAAGAAGTTAATATGTCGACCATCCGTACAGCCAGGAGCTGATCTGCATACGTAAATCATGGAACTGGAATTAGGCCGACCCTTGAGAAATGGTCTCTTGGGTTTTGGAAGCATTAATTTACTTTAAAAAGGGCCCGGTCACTGCACAGTTGAGGATGAAGCATACCCATTGGCGTGGAAATAGCTGCTCCCCTTTGTTATATTTGCAGAAGAAACGCTCCTGCCTAATCTGCTGCCCACAGCTCACCCCCAGAGTTAAACAAAAATATCCCTCAATGGTGGGGTGACTCTCCCAAGCCTGTGCTGGCCCCTGGTCTCTCCAGCAACTCCCATTTCTCTATAATCCCTCTCCTCGGTACCGGCAAACCGCGCTGCTACTTTCATCCTCGCCTTCCCGCTCCTGAATTCAGGCATTCTCCCATGCCACTCCCTAAGCCCAGAACAATTCCACGTTTCAAGTTGGCCGAACGCCCTCACCCCTCTCACCCGCAAGTCATCAGCGGGGATTTATGGGGTGCCGACGGAGCTGCCAGAGTTGGGCTAGCACTTCCTCCCTGGGCTCTCCTTGATTTTGCTCGTTTCGAGGCAAGAAAGCACAGCCATCTAGTCATTCCACACTCCCAACCTACCAGCTCTGAGTGGAAATGAGCCTGTAAGTATCAGTGAAACAGGCCCCAGCGTCCCCCAGCCTAGTGTTGCTCGCGTCAGACCACTCAACGGAGATTTAGGGAATCACCGTTGCCTAGACTGGAAGCTCCTTGAGGGCAGAGATCTTGTCTGCCTACTCTGTTGAGAAGCCGCATGGCCTAGTGGAAAGAACAGAGGTCTGAGAGTCAGAGTACTTCTGTTCTAATCCTGGCCCCAGCACTAACCTGGTGTGTGACCTTGGGCAAGTCACTTGTCTGTGCCTCACTTCCCTCATCGGCAAAATGGGGATTCAATACCTGTTCTCCCTCTTACTTTGGGTGCGAGTCCCAAGTGAGATCTTAACTTCTCCGTGCCTCACTTGCCTCATCTGTAAAATGGGGATTAAGACTGTGAGCCCCATGTGGGACAACCTGATTACCTTGTATCTACCCCAGCGTTTAGAATAATAATAATAATAATGATAGTATTTGTTAAGTGCTTACTATGTGCCGAGCACTATTCTAAGCTCTAGGGTAGATACAGGTTAATCAGGTTGTGGGACGTGGGGCTCACAGTCGCAATCCCCAATTTACAGATGAGGTAACTGAGGCACAGAGAAGTGAAGTGACTTGCCCAAAGTCACACGGCTGACGAGTGGTGGAGATGGGATTAGAACCCGTGATCTCTGACTCCCAATCCCGTGCTCTTTCCACTAAGCCACTCTGCATCTCAGTGCCTGGCGCATAGTAAATGCTTAACAAATACCATAATTATTATTACCTTCTAAAGTCAGTCGGTCGTATTTACGGATCGCCTACCGTATATAACAATAAACGGGCACGTTTCCTGCCCACAGTGGGCTTGCCTTTTACTCCCCGCCTCTTCTTCTGGACTCCTTCCCCTTCCTCTTTCCCTCTTCCCCTCCAAGGAAGAGCAGTCCAGATCTGGGTCAGCGTACCCACATTTTCCGGGAGCTCTCTAACCCCAGAGGTACAGGACTGGAACATGAGAATTAAGACCTAAGATCCAGGGTTCCTTCCCCTCCCTGCCCCCATATGTTCCCTTCACCCCCTGAGAGAGACGACTGTTCACCCCGCTGCCATAGGGAGACTGGAAAGGAGCCAGCTCCGAGGCTCCTTGTAGGTCAGGAAATGTGTCTACCAGTTCTGTCCTATGGTACCCTCAATCAATCACTGGATATTGAGTGCTCACTGTGTGCAGAGCACAGTACTAAGCACTTAGGAGAGTACAGTATAACAGAGTTGGTGGACACGTTCCCTGCCCAGTGCTTAGTGCGGTGTTCTGCGCACGATAAGCACTCAGTAAACACGATTGATCGAGTGGTCTTTTCCTGATGGGAATTTTACGGTACCTCGTGGGCATCTATTATGGGGAAGCCATGAGAGCGAGCTCGCTTACCCACCCTCGATGTACAGGTTTGGCAGCTCTGAACAAGCTGGGAACTTTAGGTTGGTGTCAGGACTCTATCACTAGTATAAATTGGGTGAAAAGAGCGAGGGACCTTATGATAATCTTAATAATAACGATAATGATGATAATGGTATTTATTAAGAGCTTACTAGGTGTCAAACACTGTACTAAACACTGGAGTAGATAACGGTGCAATTGGGTAGGATATAATCCCCACCTAAATAAGGGGCTCCTAGTGTAAGGGGGCGAGATAACAGGTTTTTAATCCTCATTTTACAGATGAGGAAACTGAGTCACAGAGAAGCTAAGTGATTTTTCCAAGGTCCCACAGCAGAAAAGTGGCAGAAGAACCCAAGTCTCTTGACTCCCAGTTTTGTGCTCTTTGGACTAACCTTTCTGCCAGAAATTGTCTGTCTCTTGGGGATAAGGAGGCCAGGGAGTAATGTTGTGTAAGTCTTTTTGACTCATTTTGACCCAAGAAAAGAGAAAATAATGGGAGGAAAGAGGAGAGGAGGCTCAATTCCCCTTTCCGCCTGGGACCACGTAGTCCTGGATGAGGTTTAAGAATCCAATTCACCACCTGAGAAAACTGAGAAAGGAGGTGGAGAATTTAAGAACACTCGAGAATGAGATTTTCTTATGACTCAGTTGATCCTTCTGAAACAATTCAGACTTGGCTCTTTAGACGCAACAAGGCAAAAGACACGATTCTGTTATTTCATAAATCAGGAATAGAAAAGCATACTAATAGGACAGTGCTTTCCCACCTATTTTTGAGAGAATCGGTCAGGAGACTAGCACATCTTTTTGTACCAGAGATTGAAAGGTCCTGGAGAATCTCCCGCCCTTTTGCTCTTAATAATGGGGGGAGAGAACAGTGAATTAGAATACCTCTTTTTTCTTTTTTTAATGCTATTTAAGTGCTTTTAAAAATGGCATTTATTAAGCACTTATTGTGTGTAAAACACTGTTATAGATACAAGTTAATCAGATAGGATAGAGTCCCTGTACCTCATGAAGCTCACAGTTTAAGTAGGGGGACAACAGGTATTGAATCTTCATTTTGCAGCTGAGGAAACTGAGGCACAGAGAAGTTAAATGACTTGCCCAAGGTCACACCGCAGGTAAGTGGCAGAGCTGGGATTAGAACCCAGTCCTCCAGTTTAGAGAATCCTCTAGCTTAGAGTCCTGCGCTTTAGCCACTTGGCCTAGGACACATTTATTATGAGCCAGGGAATTAAGTTGGATATGGTCCATGTCCCATGTGTAGCTCACAGTCTTAATCCTCATTTTATAGCTGAGGTACTTAAGCTACAAAGAAGTTAAGCGACTTGTTCAAGCTCCCACAGCAGACAAGTGGCAGAGCTGGAATTAGAACCCAGGTCCTTCTGACTCCCAGGCCAAGATCACACAGCAGACAAATGGCTGAGCCAGAATTAAAACCCAGGTCCTCTGACTCCAGAGGATAACCTCTTACAAGGGTATAGAAAATGTTAACAGGAAATCATTCCTATACTTTAAAAAAGACCCAGTAATTAGCTTTCATCCTCCCTTACTAGGACAACGAGGGGGAGGATTTACCAAAGAACCCGGCAAGCCTTGTAAATCTCCTTAGAAGAGCAAGATCCACTAGTTTGAAAAGTCCTGTGTTTACACTATCCGTAGCTCCTCAAGGAGAAGTAGAAAAAAAAAATTATTTCGTGTCCACTGTGTGTAGAACAGTCAATCAATTGTATTTATTAAATGCTTACTGTGTGCAAAGTACTGAAATAAGCACTTGGGAGAGTACAAAAATATACTAGGAAAAAATATATGGGTGAGAAGGAGATCCGATTCCTGGTCCCCAAGAGTCATTCAATCTAAGAATAAAGTAGACTATAAGTTCGTTGTGGGCAGGGAATGTGTCTGTTTATTACTGTACTGTCCTCTCCCAAGGGCTTAGTACAGTGCTCTGCACACAGTAAGCACTCAATAAATACAAATGAATGAATGAAGTGGGGGAAATAGGGTTGGTCACAGATATATACAGAAAGATGAAATAATAATGAATACACACTTAGACGGGGAGCCGCGTGTGGAACAGGGAGCGGGTCCAACCTAATTAACTTGTACCTAGTCCTGCACTTAAAACAGTGTTTGACACACAGTAAGCGCTTAACAAATATCATTTAAAAAAAAACCAACCGAAAAGACAAGGACGAAGATGAATCCAGTCAGTACAACAGGGTACTGTGGCTAGAGGAACAGGATTTCAGGCTCCTCACAGCTCAGAGCTCAACAGTCAAAGCAGAGCTGTGGCCACAGACACCTTCAAGGCCTTGCCAAGAGCTCACCTCCTCCAGGAGGCCTTCCCAGACTGAGCCCTCCCTTTCCCTCTGCTCCTCCTCCCCTCCCCATTCCCCCTTCTCCAGCCCTCTGCCCTTCCCCCTTCCCCTCCCCACAGCACTGTGCATAATTTATATATTATTTATAACTCTACTTATTTTGTTAGCGATGTGTATATATCTATGATTCTATTTATCTTGATGATATATAGGCCAGACTACTTGTTGGGTTTTTTTGTTCTGTTTTGTTTTGTTGTCTGTCTCTCCCGTTTAGACTGGGAGCCCATTGTTGGGCAGGGGTGGTCTCTATCTGTTGCCAAATTGTACATTCCAAGTGCTTAGTACAGTGCTCTGCACATAGTAAACGTTCAATAAATATGATTGAATGAATGAACGGAGGTGGGAGTGGAGCTGTGAGCCCGTTTCGGGGCAGGGATTGTGTCCGTTGCTGAATTGTACATTATAAGCGCTTAGGACAGTGCTCTGCACATAGTTAGCACTCAAGAAATACTATTGAATGAATAAAGGTTGAGATACTCTTCACTGACGCTGCCTCTTAATAATAACGTTGGTATTTGTTAAGCGCTTACTATGTGCCGAGCACTGTTCTAAGCGCTGGGGGAGATACAAGGTAATTAGGTGAGGCTCACAGTCTTAATCCCCATTTTACAGATGAGGGACTGAGGCACCGAGAAGTTAAATGACTTGCCCAAAGTCACACAGCTGACAAGTGGCAGAGCCGGCATTAGAACCCGTGACCTTTGACTCCTAAGCCCGTGATCTTTCCACTGAGCCACGCTGCTTCTTGCCTCTTGACCCTTCCCAGGTCAGAGCAAGGGCTTCTGGAAAGTGCAGATGTTGGGGCGGGGTTGAAAAACTTCTCACCTGGGATGCAGATCTCTGCAGTCCGGTGATTTGGGGAACTATTGGGACCTCACTGTTGCCGTTAGTAGTAAGTAATAATAAAGATCATTATGGTATTTGTTAAGCACTTACTTTGTGCCAAGCATTGTTCTAAGTTCTGGGGTAGGTTCATGGTAATAGAGTAGAAGTGATGGTATTTATTAAGCACTTTCTGTGTGCAAAGCACTGTACTAAGCGTTGGAAAAGAGCACACTGGTGGGAATTAGTAAACCCATCATCGGGCAGGGATTGTCTCTATCTGTTGCCTGATTGTACATTCCAAGTACAGTGCTCTGCACGTATATATTTTCGTTACCCTATTTATTTTGTTAATGAATTGTATATCGCCTCGATTCTATTTAGTCGCCATTGTTTTTACGAGATGTTCTTCCCCTCGACGCTGTTTAGTGCCATTGTTCTTGTCTGTCCGTCTCCCCCGATTAGACCGTAAGCCCGTCAAACGGCAGGGACTGTCTCTATCTGTTGCCGACTTGTTCATCCCAAGCGCTTAGTACAGTGCTCTGCACATAGTAAGCGCTCAATAAATACTATTGAATGAATGAATGAATGAATAAATACTAGTGAACGAATGAATGAATGAATTACACCCTGTCCCTGGTCCTCAATAATAATAATACTATGTGCGAAGCACTGTTCATTCAATTCATTCAATAGTATTTATTGAGCGCTTACTATGTGCAGAGCACTGTACTAAGCGCTTGGAATGAACGAGTCGGTTCTAATCCCTGGGGTAGATACAAGGTAATCAGGTAATAATAATTATAATAACGATGACATTTGTTAAGCGCTTACTATGTACAAAGCACTGTTCTAAGTGCTGGGGGGATACAAGGTGATCAGGGGGTCCCACGTGGAGCTCACAATCTTACTCCCCATCTTAGAGATGAGGGAACAGCCAAAGCAGAGCCGTGGCCACAGAAGCAAAGCGACCTGCCCGAAGCCACGCAGCTGACAAGTGGCCGAGCCGGGATTAGAACCCACGACCTCTGACTCCCAAGCCCGTGCTCTTGCCACCGAGCCACGCTGCTTCTCCAAACGGTGGGGAGAGGGTACTGGGTACATAAGGACAGGTGAACCAGTCAAATCACTAAGACAAGGATAAACGCTCACAATGTCAAAACACACAAAACAGAATGAAACAAAATCCACTGGCTACTGCGACTAGAAGAAAAGAGGTTCAGGTTCTCCGTGGCTCAGAGTCCATCTGTCACTACTACGGGCGCAACGACTGGTGCAATTACAGCAGCACCTCAGTGTGGCTAACGCTCTCAATTCTGTGACGTCTCAGGGGGCCGCTTCTGACCTTCCCGCTGCAATAGCGCCAGGTACCGCCACCTCGCCCACATCCTGCCTCTGGCCTGGAAAGCCCTCCCTCCCCCAAAATGGCAGACAATGACTCTGCCCCGCTACAAAGCCTCAATGAAGGCCCACCTCCTCCGAGAGGCCTTCCCTGACCAAGCCCTTCTTTCCTCTTCTCCCAGTCCCTTTCACGTCGCCCTGACTTGCTCCCTTGATTTATGTTGGTATTTGTTAAGCGCTTACTATGCGCAGAGCACTGTTCTAAGCGCTGGGGTAGATACAGGGTAATCAGGTCGTCCCACGGGAGGCTCACAGTTAATCCCCATTTTACAGACGAGGGAACTGAGGCACGGAGAAGTGAAGTGACTTGCCCGCAGTCACGCAGCTGACAGGTGGCAGAGATTTGAACTCATGACCTCTGACTCCCAAGCCCGTGCTCTTTCCGCTGAGCCACACTGCTTCTCAATCCCCACCTTTGCTCATCCCCACCCGACCCAGCCCCACAGCACTTCTGTATAATTCATTTATATTAATGTCTTGTCTCCCCTTCTAGACTCTAAGCTCACTGTGGGCAGGGATTGTTTTCCCCAAATGAAATGGGTGCGCTCTTCAATTCCTCAAAATTGGACTGGGTAAAGTCCTAAAGAATATGTGACTCTGAACCGTTCGATAGATTGGGTAAAGTGATATTTTTCATCTCTCACTTCTGTGAGTCTAAGAATAAAGACAGGCATAAATAAGAAAATAAGCAAATGCCACGAGCTGGGGAGAAGAGTGGCAGAGAGGAGAAAAAAATATCATGAAATAGAGAAATGATGTTCTAAATACAGAATATTCTATCAGTGACACTGAAGATGGAACTGAGTTTACTGAAAGGATTTAAGACTGCGATATTAGTCTGGCTTTAACCACAGCTCTGAAAGAAAGAAAAATGATATCAGGAGAAACAAACAAGCCAAATAGCGTGGAAGAAGATTAGAGAAAATGCCCCATTTTTCCACTTTGAAAACAGACCTGATGGATTAAGCGACCGGAAGCTCTCGGTACTATCAAAATACCACCCATAGGATACATAATCCCCAACCCGACAGAAAAATGGCCACCCAAGGCAACAGCGCTTACGCCAAGATGTGTTTGGCTGTCGGGACGAAGGAAAATTTCCATCAGTAAATCAATCGATGGTATTTATAGAACGCTTATTGTACGCAGGGCACTGCACTAAAAGCACTTGGGCAAGTATAGTACAATAGAGTTGGTAGACACCATCCCTGCTGACAAGGATTTTAGTCTATAGTGGAAACATACATTAAAATAAATGATAGATAGCGGGAATTGTAGAGTATAATAATAGCTATACAAGTGCGGTGGGCCTCGAGTGAGAATCAGAGAACTTAAGGGGTTCACAGCCAGGGGCATAGGTTCATTCAATCGTATTTATTGAGCGCTTACTGTGTGCTTGACGCAACTGTACTAGGTTGACGCAGAGGAGAGGGCAGATAGGGGAAATGAGGGGTAAATCAGGGAAGGTCTCTTGGAGGAGATGTGATTTTAGGAGGGTTTTGAGTGGACGACTCTAGGCTATGAAGGGGGAGGGAGTTCCAGGGGCGAGGGAGTCTGTGGACAAGAGGTCGGTGCTGGTATAGGTGAAATGGAGGTATAGAGAGTAAACTGGCGTCATAGGTGCTTACTATGTGCCGAGCACTGTTGTAATGGCCGGGGTAGATACAAGTTAATCAGGTGGGACACAGTCCCCGTTCCTCATGAGGCTCACACTCTGTAACCAACTTTCTTCCTTGCTTTTGATGTCTCCTCCTTCCCTGGACCCCTTCCCTTTCCCCCTCTCTTCTTTCCTTCTCTCCTACTTCTTATCTGGGCCACTCCTCGATTATAATCACCTTGTTTCCAGCAGTAACAGCAGGCAACGGTCCTCTGAGCTTTCTGCAAGGTTTGGCTCTGCATCAAATCCATCTGTGCATAGATAAGGGAAGAAAGAATAGAGAAAAATCGTAACGATGACATTTGTTATGCACTTACTATGTGACAAGCTCTATACTAAGCCCTGTGGTAGACACAGGTTAATCAGGTTGCACACAGATCTCATGGGGCTCACAGCCTAATAGGGAGGGCGATCGGGTATTTAGTTTCCATTTTACAGATGAGGAAACTGAGGCCCAGAGACGTGAAGTGGCTTTCCCATAGGTCCTCTGACTCCCAGGCCCATGATCTCTTTACAAGGCCACGCTGCTTCTCTAACTCCCTCTCTTGAGTCATACCTTCAGTGGAATGCCCGGAAAACTTTCATCCCCATACAACTTCTACGGGAAGCAGGCCTCCGATCGAAATCCCGGGATCATTCTTAGACTGGGAGTCCCATATGGGATAGGGACTGCCTGGTCTAATGGATGGGGCCCGCACCTGGGAGTCAGAACACTTGGCTCTTGATCCCAGCTCCACCCCTTTGGTGTGTGACCCTGGGCAAGTCATTTTACTTCTCTGGGCCTCAGTTATCTCATCTGGAAATTGGGGATTAAGACTGTGAACCCCATGTGGGACAAGGAAAATGTCCAACCTGAATAGCTTGCATCCACCCCAGCACTTAGGAGAGTGCCTAGTACAGTGCCTGCGGGCATACTATAAGCACTTAACAAATGCCATAAACAAATCTTGTATCTAGCCCAGTGCTTAGGACCATTCTCGGAACATAATAAACACGATTACTATTATTATTAGTAGTAGTAGTAATAATTTTGGTATTTGTTAAGTGCTTACTATGTACCAGGCACTGTACTAAGCACTGAGGTAAATACAAGATAATCAGGTTGGACACAATCGCTGTCCCACATAGGACTCACCGTCTTAATCCCCATTTTACAGATGAGGGAACCGAGGCCCAGAGAAGTTAAATGAGTTGCCCGAGGTCACACAGCAGACAAGTGGCATGGCTCGGCGGAAAGAGCCCGGGCTTGGGAGTCAGAGGTTGTGGGTTCTGATCCCGGCTCCGCCCCCTTCTCAGCTGTGTGACTTTGGGCAAGTCACTTAACTTCTCGGTGCCTCAGTTACCTCATCTGGAAAATGGGGATTAAGACTGTGAGCCTCACGTGGGACAACCTGATGACCCTGTATCTCCCCCAGCGCTTAGAACAGTGCTTGACACCTAGTCAGCGCTTTACAAATGCCAACATTATCAAGCGGCAGCGTCTGGATTGGGACCCAGAGCCTCTGAGTCCGAAGCCCATGCTCTTTCCACTAGGCCACGCTGCTCCTCAATTTTTACGAGTGAGGAAACCGAGTCAAAGAGAAGTTAAGAGACAGAACTGGTAATAATAGTAGTAGTCTACCCTCATCCACACTCAACCTAGACTCTGGACTATCTGCGGAACTTCTTCCCCTCCCAGCCTCGCCTGGACAGGTGGCCGGCGAAGCCAACAAGGAGTGAACCCACCTGAAACCAACCAGGATTACGAAGCAGGCAGAGACGGGGGCTACGTAAATCTTGGGGATTAAACCACCTCTTGTTCAAAGTCCCCAAATGGGTGCCGATGAAACAAACAACACCACTGTGAAAGAAGGGACGCTGAGAGTTTGGCTCCAGTCCGGCGTATTTATTGAGAGCTTCTGGGCACTGTACTAAGCGCTTGGGAGAGTACACTACGACAATATCACAGAGCCATACTGTGCCATCTGCCACCATCTGGGACGTCGGCCGAACAGCCGAGCGGGAAGGGATCTAGCAGCGGGAGGGATGAGGATGAGAGCACGCTGAAATTGACGTGAGAGGTTTCAAAAACACGAAACCAATCCCGCGAGCCTCAGAGAATGCGGATTCGTTCAATTCATTCCGTGCCTTTTGAAAAACCAACCGGATCGATTTTGTGGGCCGAGGAGGACTGTCAGCTGGCGATGCCTGGGAGCCTCACGTGGAAGTGGCAAAAGATTCCCAGGGATCTAAGCTGGGAGACTCTGGAAACCTGCAAGGGGCTGGCAGGAGGTGTTTAAAATCAGCTCCGTCATCTATTAACTTTTCCTAGCCTAAGTGTTATTTAGTTCCGACTGCGTCTTTTCCTCTTCCCTCTGTACTGCCGCGGTGAAAACACAAAGTCCTGGATTTATGGAACAATTTCTTCCTCTGTCAGTCAACAGAACTAGGGAGCACTGACGAGTCCTGAAGGGAATTATGAAGGAAAACCATAGCAAGGTCAATCAGTCAATTATATTTATTGAGCACTCTCTACGTGCAGAGCACTGTACCAAGCCCTCAGGTGAGTAATAATAATAATGTTGGTATTTGTTAAGCGCTTACTATGTGCCGAGCACTGTTCTAAGCGCTGGGGTAGACATAGGAGAATCAGGTTGTCCCACGTGCGGTTCACAGTCTTAATCCCCATTTTACAGATGAGGGAACTGAGGCACAGAGAAGTGAAGTGACTTGCCCACAGTCACACAGCCGACAAGTGGCAGATCTGGGATTCGAACTCATGAGCCCTGACTCCAAAGCCCGTGCTCTTTCCACTGAGCCACGCTGCTTCTCCGTACTCCGTACGACACAACAAAATTAGCAGGCACGCTCCCTGCCCGAAGTGAGCTTACAGTCTAGGTGGGGAGACAGACATTAAGGTCCCAGTAACTCTCCAGAATTGTCGCACATTTTTCAATCAGTTAGTGGCATTTGTTGAGGGTTAAGTATGTGCCGAGTGCCGAGGAGCAGCGTGGCGTAGTGGATAGAGCACGGACTTGGGAGTCAGAAGGTCGTAGGTTCTAATCCCGGCTCCTCGGTTGCCTTCCGTGTGACCTCGGGCAAGGCACTTCGCTTCTCTGTGCCTCGGTTGCCTCATCTGTGAAATGGGGATCGACACCGTGAGCCCCATTTACTCACAGTCTCAACCTGAATTGCTTGCATCCGCCCCAGAGCTTAGTGCAATGCCTGGCGCACAGTAAGTGCTTAACAAATGTCGCAGTTATTATTATTACTAAGCATCTGGGCGAGTTCACTGCAAAAGAGTACGTAGAAACGGTGCCTGCTCTCGAGGAACTGCCAGTGTGGTAGGTTTCATTTAGGATGACAGCTTCGTAAGAATGTGAAGAGACTCCTTGTAGCCGAGAGGGGAAAAAAACATGTGGACGTAGGGTTGTTATTCCTCTGGTAATACATTACTCTCCCTCTAATATTCATTATTATCTGTCTCTTCAACTTGAGGGCCAGGATCGTGTCGTCCTTCTCCACTGGACTCTCCCAGGTGTTTAATACAGAGGCGGCATGTCCTAGTGGAGAGCATGGGCCTGGGAGTCAGAGGGCCCAGGTTCTAATCTTGATTCTATTATTGCTATTGTTTTTGTCTTGATTCTATTCATTGCTATTGTTTTTGTCCGTCCGTCTCCCCCGATTAGACCGTAAGCCCGTCGGGGCAGGGACCGTCTCTATCTGTTACCGATTTGTCCATTCCAAGCGCTTAGTACAGTGCTCTGCACATAGTAAGCGCTCAGTAAATACTATTGAACGAATGAATGAATAATCCCGGCTCTGCCTCATATCTGCTGTGTGACCTCCGGCGAGCCATTTAACTTCTCTGTGCTTCAGTTACCTCATCTGGAAAATGGGAATTCAGTACCTGTTCTCCCTCTTGTTTAGACGTGAGTCCCATGTGGTCAGGGGCTGTGTCCAACCTGGTCATCTTGTATCCACAACAGCGCACAGCACAGTGCTTGGCACATAGTAAGCATTTAGTAACAGTTACACTGTAAACAATTACAATCCCCTTAGAGAAGCAGCGTGGCTCAGTGGCAAGAGCCTGGGCGTGGGAGTCATAGCTCATGGGTTCGAATCCCGGCTCCGCCGCCTGTCAGCTGGGTGACCTGGGGCAAGTCACTCAACTTCTCTGTGCCTCGGTTACCTCATCTGTAAAATGGGGATTAAGATTGTGAGCCTCACGTGGGACATCCCGATGACCCTGTATCTCCCCCAGCGCTTAGAACGGCGCTCTGCACATAGTAAGCGCTTAACAAATACCAACGTTATCATGATTATAGACTGTAAGCTTGCTGTGGGGAGGGAATGTGTCTGACCCCCACCTTCAATCGTTCCGGTAGTGTATCCATAGAGTTTTCGTGGTAAAAGTATGGAAGCGGTTTACAGTTGCCTCCTCCCGCGCAGTAAACTTGAATCTCCGCCCTTGACTCTCTCCCGGGCCGCTGCTGCCCAGCACAGGTGAGTTTTGACCTGTAGCAGATTGTTTTCCACTCGCTAGTCATTGCCCAAGCTAGGAATGGAATGGGTAGGCCTCTGCTTGACTCTCCCTCCCTTAGTCGAGACTGGTAGAGGACTGAAAACTCTCCAGGGGCCACCCCGAGAGGGGAAATAATAAAGGTGGTGTTTACTAAATCAGTCAGTGTCAATCGTATTTACTGAGCGCTTTCTGTGTGCAGAGCAGTGAACTATGCTCCTGGGAGAGTACAGTAGAGTGAGAAGATATGATCCCTGCCCTTAAGGAATCTATAATCTAGGGAGGGAGACGCTAAAATGAAATTCAGGTCAGAGGGAACAATAGAAAACAAAGCCGCGTGCCTAAGTTCTGTCGGGTTTGATGTCTGTCCTTAGGAGTTTAGGTGACGTGGAAGTGCCGAAGTGGCAGATGAGAGAGGAAAGGGCAGGGAGGTTTATGCCTCCTTTTTTTTCCACCCTGCTGGGCAGTGGCAACAGACTTAGTTAATGGGCGAAAGAGGATGGGCTATGAAGGCGGTGAGAAAGCTTCAAATTCTGCGACTTGGCCCTGCTCTTTAGAGTACCTTTAGGAAGCGTTTTGGTGGGAGAAGGTTGAACTGCAGGAAAGAAAGACATTTCGCTCCGCCTCGGAAGGTGGGAGCAGCATGGCTTAGTGGATAAAGCACGGGCCTGGGAGCCACGGGACTTGGGTTCTATTCCTGGCTCGGCCACTTGTCTGCTGTGTGACCTTGAGCAAGTCACTTAACGTCTCTGAGCCTCAACTGCAAAATGGGGATTCAACGCCCGATCTCTCTCCTACTTAGGCTGTGAGCCCCATCTGGGACAAAGACTGTATTTGGCCTATTAACCTGTATCCACCCCAGCACTTAAAACAGTGCCTGACACATGGTAGGTGCTTAACGAAAACCGTAAGAAAACGTTTAACGTTTAATTTCGGTTACGTTTAGGTTCGTTAGACTGAAAGGTCCTGAAGCAGTCTTCTAGCACATTCTCCTGCCTTCAGGGACATCTGAATATTACAACCATGGCATTTTTTAAGTACTTACACTGGGTTAAACACAAATAAATAGGATGGGACATTATCCCTTGTCCCATATGGGATTCACACTCTATCCTATCCCCATTATACAGATGAGGAGCGGAGACCTATAGAGATTAAAGGACTGGCTCAAGATCTCACGGCAGACCAGTAGCAGGGGTAGGTCTAGAACCCGGATTTCTGTGTCACCATCCTGTGCTCTTTTGACTAGACCACACTGCCTCCTCGTCTTCAGACAAATGAGGATCTGAGAGTTACCTCAGCCTGTCTTTATATCTCAAGCCCTCCTTGTTCAAGTTCGGGACCTTTCTTCTAGGCCTCGCCCAGCTTCTCCACATGTCTCTTAAGTGATAGGCAGGGAATGTGTCTGTTATATTGTTATACTGTTCTCTCCCAAGTCCCTCACAGGGTCGCACCTGGAGGGTTTCCAGTACTCTACCGGTCTCGACTATGGGAGGGAGAGTCAAGTAGAGGCCTACCCATTCCACTCCTAGCTTGGCCAGTGGCTAGCGCGTGGAAGGCCATCAAAACTCCCCCGTGCTGGGCAGCAGCGGCATGGGAGAGAGTTGAGGGCGGAGACTCGTTCACTGCGCGGAAGGAGACAGTGGTAAACAGCTTCCGAATTTTTACCAAGAAAACTCTACGGATACACAACCAGAATGATTGCAGAATGAGGTGGGGCATTTCTGTGCTAAGGGCAGGAGATGACGCGACAGCATAAAACAAGACAAGACTCTCCCAAGTGCTTTGTACAGTGCTCTTCACACATTAAGTGCATAATAAAAGTGATTGACTGGCTGACTGACCGAGTCTTAAACGATGGAGTCCAGAATTCCACAGAACGGTCCAGACCATTGTGGGTGTCCTGGTGAAAGAAAGAAAAGGGAACTGGGAACCAGCCCAAATCCCTAGTTCCGCCTAGGCTGCCTTGAATGGAGTAATGGTACTCACTCCGATTCCCCCCGGTCTTTCCTCCTAAGTGGGATGTTCATGCCACCGACTTCTTCTGAGGCTGCGGTGAGGATTAATAGTTAATGCCTGGAGAGGACCTTTGCTTCCAGGCTGTAAAGAAACTCAAATTTCTCAGGAACCTTGAGTTTCCCAGGGAGGGGATATCTTCAAGTGCAAAGTTCATGAACGTTGTTCAATTTTCTTAGGCATCCTTTTATAGTCACATGGAGGAGCCGGGGGAGAGAGAGGAGGGGAGGGAGGTGGGAAAATCTCCATTCATTCTGCTGCAATTGAGCTGTGCAGCTTGGCCCCAGGGGATGGCTGCAGTGTGTTGAAAAATGGAGAGGGGAAGATAAAAGTTGTGGTAAATTTTCAACTTCAACCCAGCCAATATAATCTCCCACAGAAACAAATTACACCCTGGGTGAGTCAGTCAGTTGTATGTGAGCCCGTTATTGGGCAGGGACTGTCTCTATCTGTTGCCGAATTGTACATTCCAAATGCTTAGTACAGTGCTCTGCACATAGTAAGCGCTCAATAAATACGTTTGAATGAATGAATGAATGAATGAATTTACTGAGCACTTACTGTGAGCAGAGCACTGCTCTAAATGCTTGGGAGAATACAATAAAACAATTTAACAGACAAGTTCCCAGCCCACAAAGAGCTTTCAGTCTAGAGGGGGAGACAGATATTAATATAAATTAAACAAAGACGGATGTGTTCATAAACTCTGTAGGGCCGGGAGGTGGAGGGGATGAATAAAGGGAGCGAGTCAGGGAGACACAGTAAGGAGTGGGAGAAGAGGAGAGGAGGGCTTAGTCAGGGAAGGACCCTTGGAGGAAATATGCAAGAGATGGTAAAGAGTTTCGTTGGATGTGGAGGTGGATGGGCAACCACTGGAAGTTCTTAAGGAATGGGGAAATGTGAACTAAACATTTTTGTAGAAAAATAATCTGGGTCGCAGAGTGAAGTACAGACTGGAGTGGGGAGAGTCAGGAGGCAGGGACGTCAAAGAGGAAGCTGAAAGGATAATCAAAGCAGGATAGAATAAGTGCTTGGATTAACGCGATAGCAGTTTGGATGGAGAGAGATGTGGCCAAGGCTCTGCCCCTCCCAACCATCTCTCAGAAGCCTCCGGGGCAGGTACAAGGTACTCTCCTTCACTCAGGATTAGCCTGAGTAGGGAAGTGAAGAATACTTTGGTGATGAGCATATGTCCAGTATGGCCCATCTCCTCTCCTTTTCTGAGAATGCAGAGAACTGGCTCCCCCCCTAAAGATAGAGGGAAGAACCCAGAATATGTCAGATTTTCCACATGCCTGAACACTACCTGGGGAATTTGCTAGCTCCGCGGGAATGACCGTCTTTTAGGCTGTAGTCTGCTGTTTATTAGGTGACTGCTAGTCTGACAGAATAATGCATTTTCCCACCTACTCTGAGAATAGAGCTGCAGCATATCCTTTGCACTATGTGCCAGGCACTGAACGAAGGGCTGGGGTAGATACAAACTAATCAGCTTGGACACAGTCAGTGTCCCACTTGGGGCTCACAATCTTAATCATTTTACAAATGAGGAAACTGAGCCACAGAGAAATCGAGTGACGTGCGCAAGGTCACGTACAGCAGGCAAGTGACGGAACCGTTACATCCCCGCTGGAGAAACAGGGTGGAATAGTGGAAAGGATATAGGTCTGGAAGACAGAATATCCGAGTTCTAATCCAGTTCTGTTACTGGCCTGCTGTGAGACCTGGGTTAGTCGTTTAACCACTCTGAGCCTCAGTTTCCTTACATGTCTTCCCCTCTAGATTCTGTCTCCCGCTCCAGATTGAAAGCTCGTCGTGGGCAGGGAACATGTCTACCAACTCTGTTATATTGTAACCCTCCAAGAGCTTAGTACAGTGCTCTGCACACAGTAATCATTCAATAAATATGATCGATTGATTGATCTATATTCCCCTTCTTCCTGAATCATCCATATTGGCTGTCTACATCAGGGGTCAATGACTTCTGAGCTCTGGAGTCGGGCTTGGGAGAGTCACTGGTTGTCCTCTCAGGTCATTGCGGGCAAGGACTGGGTCTGTTTGTTGTTATATTGTACTCTCCCAAGTGTTTAGTAGAGTGTTCTGCGCACGGTAAGCACTTAATAAATACGATCGGCAGACTGACTGATGTTAGTTTGCCATGGGCAGGGAACGTGTCTGCTAATTCTGTTGTTGCTCTCCCAAGGGCTTAGTACAGAGTTCTGCACGTGGTAAGTGCTCAATAAATACAATTGACTGCCTGATGTAAGCTCGCTATGAACCGGGAACGTGTCTGCTAATTCCGTTGTACTCTCCCAAGTGCTTAGTACAGTGCTCTGCACTTTAGTTCTCAATAAATTCCATTGATTGATTGATTGATGGGGAAGCGCTAGAGTTTCTTCAGGGCCCAAATGTCCATAGAGGAAAGTGATTCTTGCCAATTCCAGGGACTGGCTTCCTCTGGCTCGCGTGGCCATTTTGGCTCCAGACTTTGGGATGATGAAGGTCATCAGGAAGAGTAGCAGATCGCTACGTATGCTGACCGTTCACGCCTTGACCCTGGCTCCGGCTCCGGCCTGGGTGGAATGTCTGATCCTGGTGGACTTCACTCGTCCAGTTGAAGGTCTCGGAGCTCCTAGCCAAGGCTCCGAGGCCTGAAGCAAGGCTGCCATCGCCAGAACCCGGGTCTTGCTCTCAGCCCGGCATCAACCTGTACATCGAAGTTGCCCGTCCCCAGATACAGTGGTCAAACCGACGTTTCGCTTTGCCCCCTTAGATATCTCCTGGGGCAGAAAGGACCCCAAGAAGGGCTGGAGATCTCAGGAACACATCCTAGGAGAGGGTCTGATCAGCTTAAGGGGATTCTGGGAAGGAGATAACGATCGGAGGCTGGGAGTGAGTGCCAGGAAGTGGTGAAGGAATCGATAACGGCGACGTGCATTCCGTTCGGCCGCCGAAGGGCGGCGAAACAAGAGATTCCAGCTGAATAAAAGACGGATTAAGGCGGCTCTGAAGGGGGTTGGGCCTGGTCTTTGAGGCTAATGATATTTTTCAAGGGAGTTTTTACAACTTCACGTTTCCTGCTGGGAAGTGAAAATAGAGCCGATGAGACCACGGCCAGGCCTCTGGTGTTCTCGGCCCTGCCCACGGGTGCCAGGCTAGTTGGAGAGAAGCAGTGTGGCCTAGCCAGGGGGGCAGAGAGACCGTCTTAGCCGCTGCCACCTGGGGGGCAGGCTGCCTTGGGAACTGCCACAAGGCGGTGGGGGGCAGGGTGGGGTTGTCCCTCTAGACTCTAAGCTCACTGTGGGCAGGGAATGTGTCTGTTTATTATGTTGCAGTCTCCTGAGCTTTAAGGACAGTGCTCTGCACACAGTAAGCACTTAATAAATACAACTGAATGAAGGAATGGGTCAGACTGTCTTAGCCGTTGCCATGAGAAGGGCCAGGGCTCAAGACTGTGACAAGAGAGTGACGATCCTCTCTACCCCTTCTCTTCCTCCTTCCCCCTCTCCTGCTTCCCTCTGACTTTTTCTTTTATTCCTTTCCCCGATTCCTTCTCTCCCTTTCCCCCTTACTTCCCCTCTCTCCTTTCCACTCCTCCCTTTAAAGCGTGGTCCGGTGGATAGAGCCCGGACCTGGAAGTCAGAAGGACCAGGGTCCTAATCCCGACTCCGCCACTGGTCTGTTGTGTGAACTTGGACAAATCACTTCACTTCTCTGTGCCTCAGTTACCTCATCTGTAAAATGGGGATTAAAACTGTGAGCCCTGTGTGGGACAGGGATTGTGTCCAACTCAATTACCTTGTAGGTTCCCCAGGACTTTGTACAGTGCTCGACATCTAGTAGAGGCTTAACAAATAACACAATTATTAATTATTCCTATTATTACTTCTGCTTTCTCTGCATTTCTTGCTTTCTCCTTTTTCCCCTACTCTCCCTGTGCCTCTGTCTCTCTCCTTCCTTCTATTCTCTCTGGCCTTGCCCACTTTAGGACCTTAGCCCAGTTGGGTCTTCCACCCCTTCCTCACCTTATAGTGATTAAAATGATTGGGATTCTGGTATTGCTTCCGATTAATGGCCTTCAGCCTTCTATATAAATGTTTATAAAAACAATTGCCTTGGAGGTCGATCAAAAAATGAGCCTGTAAGCATTTGCATTTAGAAACATGTGGATTTAGGAATCTGGGGGGGGGGGGGGCAAACTATCATTTGCTTTGCCCCGCGCTGACATGGCTAGTATGAGATGAGAGAGGAGTTAGCTTGGAAAATAATTTCTAAATCCATATGCTTCTTATTGATGCAAAGGTCGACAGCCTCGTTTTCACTCTGCGTCTGAGGGAAATTTTGCTTTTCTCATCATTTCTACAGATGGCTTAAGGCAGTATGTTTGAGAAGCAGCATGGTTTCCTGAAAAAAAGCACAGGCTTGGGAGGCAGGAGACCTAAATTTTAATCCCAGCTCCACCTCTTGCCTGTTATGTGACCTTGAGACTGTCACTTGATTTCTTCATGCCTCATGTTCCTCATCTGCAAAATGGGATTAAATACCCATTCTCCCTCCCTCTTAGACTGTGGGTGAGCCCCAGGGTAGGGGTAGGGACTGTGTCCAACTCAATTATCTTGTCTCTACCCCAGTGCTTAGTACAATACTAGGCACAAAGTGAATGCTCACTATGCATCACAGTTATCGTTAGGCAATACAGGAGAGGTATTTTCCCTGAGAGTCAATCAGTCATTCGTAATTACTGAGTGCTTACTGTGTGCAGACCACTGTACTAAGTGCTTGGGAGAGTACAACAGACCAGAGTGGGTAGACACGTTCCCTGCCCACAGTGAGTTTAGAGTCTACATGGGGGGAGAATTAGAGGTGTCATAAATAGGCAGAGCTCTTCATCGGCCCCAGCGTTTGTGTGATTCATTCATCCACTAGTATTTATTGAGCACTTACTATTCATTCAATAGTATTTATTGAGCGCTTACTATGTGCAGAGCACCGTACTGAGCGCTTGGAATGTACAAATCGGTAACAGATAGAGACAGTCCCCGCCCTTTGACGGGTTTACAGTCTAAACTATGTGCAGAGCACTGTACTAAGCACTTGGAATGTACAAATCGGCAACAGATACGGTCCCTGCCCATTAATGGGATTTCAACTCCTTCCTTAAAAAGAAAAGAGAAAATTCCAAAGTTTTCTACATATCGAATGGACATACTGTGTGGCCCTGAAGCACTACACCCAAAGATCTAGTGACTGCACCAGTGCACTTTTGAATACCCTAGACTAGTGAAGGCTAGAGCACGGTTGACTATTAAGTTGCAAGTTAAACACTGTGGTGGGTGGCAGTGAATTCCTTTTGAATTAGAAAAATGGGCTAATCTCTAATTTGCATTTTAGATAACTTCCCTAGATAATTTCCCTTTTGGTCTCTGGGCATTTTTCCCTTTGGAGGCAATTTGTCTTCCCTGGGTTGCTTCACACTTCTCTCACTCTGTGAGAACCCTTTTTATCCTCCCATTCTTCTGTTTCCCCTTCTTCTTACCCTCTGAAAGAAGCTCTGTGACAAGTCAATAATATTAATCGTGGTATTCATTAAGTGCTATGTGCCTAGCACGGGGGTAAATAGAAGCTAATCAGGTGGGATTCGCAGCCTAAGGGAGAGGGAGGAAAATGTATATATTAAATACAATTTAAGAATATATCTTAAAGTATTGTATCCCCATCTTACAGATGAAGAAACCGAGGCTCAGAGAAGTTAAGGGGCTCACCCAAGGTCATGCGGCAAACAAGGGGTGGAGCCGGGTTTAGAACACAGTTTTGCCTGACTCCCGACCCTGAGCTTTTTATACTCCATCAGGCTGTGAGAGAGAAGGGAGGCAGAAAGTCTCCGGAACTAAAACCCGCAACTGACCTACGGTTGCAGGACCGGGCACAGTGAGAAATACGGAGCCGGACACGGACCCTAGCCAGAGAGAATTGCTTATGAGAAGCAGCCTGGGTCGGGGGATAGAGCACAGGCCTGGGGGTCAGAAGGACCTGGGTTCTAATCCTGAGTCCACCACTTCTCCGCTGTGTGATCTTGGGTAATTCCCTTCACTTCTCTGTTCCTCAGTTACCTCGTCTGTAAAATGGGGATTGAGACTGTGAGCCCCATGTGGGACAGGGACTGTGTCCAAACTGATTTACTTGTATCTATCCCAGAACTTAGTACATTTAGTAACTTACATATTTATTTGTATTAGTGTCTGTCTCCCCCTCTAGACTGTGAGCTCGTTGTGGGCAGGAACTGTGTCTGTTTATTGTTTTATTGTACTTTCCCAAGCGCTTAGTACAGTGCTTTGCACCCAGTAAGCTCTCAATAAATACGATTCAATGAATAAATACAGTGTCTGGCACCTAGTAAGCACTTAATAATAATAATAATGATGATATTTGTTAAGTGCTTACTATGTGCAGAGCACTGTTCTAAGCACCGGGGTAGACACAGGGGAATCGGGTTGTCCCACGTGGGGCTCACAGTCTTAATCCCCCTTTTACAGATGAGGGAACTGAGGCCCAGAGAAGTGAAGTGACTTGCCCACAGTCACACAGCTGACAAGTGGGAGAGCCGGGACTCAAACCCATGACCTCTGGCTCCCAAGCCCGGGCTCTCTCCATGCTGCTTAACAAATACCACAACTATTATTATTCTTATTATGTGCCAATTAGGCACAGTGCTTTGCACACAATAAGTGTTCAATAAATATGAATAAATGAATGAATGAATGAATACAGTGCCTGGCACGTAGTGAGCACTTAAGAAATACCACAATTATTATTCTTCTTATTATGTTCCTATTAGGCACAGTGCCTTGCACACAGTAAGTGCTCATAATGAGAAGCAGCGTGGCTCAGTGGAAAAAGCACGGGCTTTGGAGTCAGAGGTCATGAGTTCGAATCCCAGCTCTGCCACTTGTCAGCTGTGTGACTGTGGGCAAGTCACTTAACTTCTCTGTGCCTCCAGTTACCTCATCTGTAAAATGGGGATTAAGACTGTGAGCCCCACGTGGGACAACCCGATTCCCCTGGGTCTACCTCAGCGCTTAGAACAGTGCTCTGCACATAGTAAGCGCTTAACAAATACCAACATTATTATTATTATTATAATGAATAAATTAGGCAGGATTGCTGATGTCAGGGGCCCTGTGGCTCCAAAACATCGCTTTTTGCCTGCTTAGGACAAATGCCACAGTGTTGATTTGTCACCAAATTAGATTCATCCCCAGCCAATCTATCAAAAATGGGAGTTTCCATGGCAAACGTCTTCTCTAAAGCACACCAGATCTGGGCGAACACGGTCACTTTGAATCGCTGTATCATTCTGGTTACGACACTTCTCTGTGTTCGGTCATGTCAACTGGTAAATACGGTCTTAAGTTAATAGAGTACCATAACCCAAGGCAACGCCTAACTTGACATTTCAACACTTCACCGTACAGTGAAGAATAATTTCCTCCTGTGGAGAACCAGTCCTTTCAGTAGAACTCTTTGGCAGACATGTGTAGGGTGAAAAGGCAAATGGAAAAAAAAATGGCTTTGAGAATCTTGGCCAAGGAGTAGAAGTTGGGAAGGAATCAATATCTGTGTCTGCGTGGGATAAAACTCTCCGACTTTTTCAAAAAGAATCCCCAAACCACAGCTTCTTGATGGTACAGATTCATTCAGGTTTCTTTTCTCCTAAAATGAAAGGGTCTGGCAAACTGTAAACAGTGTGAAAATAGTTTGAAACTTTTTCACATTCACGTATTTGGAAATGTGGAGCTATGGATCTGAGTCACGTGAAAGTGGGATTATTATAATATTAACGGTGGTATTTGTTAAGGGCCGACCATGTGGCAAACACTATACTAAGCGCTGGGGTAGATACAAGTTTACCAGGTCGGACTCAGTCCCTGTCCTTGTCTAACAGGAAGGGAGATCAGGTATTAACTTCCCATTTTACAGTGGAGGAAATTAAGACACCGAGAAGTTAAGTGACTTGCCCAAGGGCAGGCAGCAGGCAAAGTGGTGGAGCCGGTATAAGAATGCAGATCCTCTGACTGCCAGGCCAGTGCTCTTTCCACCAGGCCAAGCTCCTTGCAAGGTTGGTGTGTTTGGCCCAAGATTTAGCCTGAATGACAGCTACTAGGATAAGCGAAGAGCTCCATTCTAGTGTCCTTCAACCACTGCCAGGCTCCTTATATTCTGGGGAATGATAGCAGGGACCTTTTAAATTCAAAAAGAGGACTGACTAATCCTTGCCCTCTCCTCTCTACCTTCTGGGGGTTCACCCTCAAGTCCCAGAGGGTCTCCCCCAAAGGACTTCTAAGAGTGAGGAAGGAAAAGACCCAATCCATCAGTATTACACAGTGAGTACTTACTGAGAGCAGAGCACTGTTTTAAGCCCTTGGGCAAACCAGCAGATAGGAGTCAGTAATAATAATGTTGGTATTTGTTAAGCGCTTACTATGTGTTAGAGCACTGGTCTAATCAGGTTGTCCCACGTGAGGCTCACGGTTAATCCCCATTTTCCAGATGAGGTCAATGAGGCACAGAGAAGTGACTTGTCCACAGTCACCACCTGACAAGTGACAGAGCAGGAATTCGAACCCATGACCTCTGACTGCCAAGCCCCTGTCCTCCAGAAGTTTAGCATGGAGATAGGAAGAAGAAGAAGAAGAAGCAGATGTGAATATAAATCGGGACTGTGCTCATCTGAGTACGAAGATGTATCGAGAAGTGCTCCGTGTGCGTAGAGGGCGGCGAAGGGGTGTTGAGCTACAAGATTATAAAGTTCTCAAAACGATCCGGCTAGACCGGGCACAAATGAGAGCTAATGCCAATCGTTCAATCGTATTGGGTGTTGACCGTGTGCAGAGCACTGTACTAAGATCTTGGCGGAGTATATTATAATAGAGTTGGTAGACATGTTTCCTGCCCTCGATGAGCGGGAGTTCCTAGGAAGAGCTCTGAGATAACAATGATAATAATAATAATGGTATTTGTTAAGTGCTTGCTATGTGCTGAGCTGGGGTAGAGATGAGGTAATCAGGTTGTCCCACTTGAGGCTCACGGACCTAATCCCCATTTTACAGATGAGGGAACTGAGGCACAGAGAAGTTGAGTGGCTTGCCCAAGGTCACACAGCAGACAAGTGGCTGAGCTGGGATTAGAAGCTACGTCCTCGGACTCCCAGTCCCGTGCTCTATCCACCTCGCCATGCTGCTTCTCTAACATGTGTAAACCATCCATTCCTAACTACGCATCTGGAGGCCAACACTGCTGTGAACTGTGCTGGGGCCGGGCCTGTGCCGCTCTCCCCTCCCTCAACTTCCTTCCCCCCCGCCCTGGCTGGATTAGAACCCACGTCCTCTGACTCCCAAGCCCGTGCTCTTGCCACTGAGCCACACTGCTTGGGGATTAGCAGTAAATGTCTCTGTGCAGGTTCTCCCCTCCATGGATTTTACCTTGGTCACTGTCATCATCATCTCGGTGATATTTATCTAGCGCTTATTGTGTGCAGAGCACCTTAGAAGAGTACAATACAACAGAGTAAGCAAACAATTTCCCCACTCATGATGAATTTACAGCCTAGAGGGGGAGAGAGACATTAATATAAATTGTTCATAATATCTAATTTTCCAGCTTTGTACCCAAGTGCTGTGATCCTTGGCGGTTTGCTCTGCCTCCTGTAGATTTAAGTCCAAAGTGACAAAATCACCCCACAGAGTACAGTTGCTCCACCATAGATGTTGTCACTGAATTCCTTTCTTCTAACTTTTCAGCAGGTAGGCCTAGACTCTCAAGGAGGGACAGAGAGCAGTGAAATTCTCCATTTAAAGATTCTGAGGAGAGGGCCAAGTTCCTCCAGGCTATCTGGAAGGCCTCTCTTAAGCTTTCGGTCTTTCTCCGGGAATTAAAATCAGAGGTGTTGAGTGATCTTCACGGGATCCCAGGGATGCTGAGTAAGAGGCCTTATTTTCATTATTAAAATCCTAAGTGAAGAAACAGATTGAAATTAAATATTCCACACTGATCTTACCCAGTTTCTGGGTCCAGTGTACTTTAATGAGTATTGTGTTTTTCAACGAACACCTAACCGGTCCAGACCAGCGGGTCCCATTCTGTCCAAATTCTATCCGACAGTGGAGACGGAATATTTGAAAGAACTGTTTGATGGTTGATTTTTTTGACATCCATTCTAATGGTGAGGGATGTATTGTTTAATTTTCCCAACTTGCCCTCTAGTAACCTATTATGCGTCGCTTGCCACTAATGTATCCAGACCTCACGTGATCTAACTGATATTTTCGGCCAGCACAACTTCCTGCGGAAACAAATTCCATATGCTGACCACTCTTTGAAAAACACTCCACGAGACATGTATATATCACGGAAGAACTGGCTATTACACTGAGACCCCTCCACGTTCATTAGATGAATATTTATGTTCTTCATTTTCCAAAGCACGTTATGGAAGAAGCAGCTCAGTTCTCTCTTTCGGGCTTAAGAAGGGGGTACGTTATGCCCCTCCAACTGCAGAAGGGAGAGTCTTTGCCCTTTACCCTCTCAGATTCTGTGAAGCACAGCTCTAGATGGCTTTGAGCAAAATGGGCCCAGCCGCAGGGATCGGACTAGGTAAATTCCTGGTTTGTCACAGAGCTTAGTAGAGAGGGTGGAAGGGATTGATGATGTCGGGCTTGGCATCATTTTGGTGTGGGATTAGGGGCAGGTCGGAACTTAGATCATGGATTGCAATCCCGGGTCCTCCAGTTGTCTTCTCTGTGGCTATGGGCAAGTCACTTCACTTCTCTGTGCCCCAGTTACCTCACTGGCAAAATGGGGATGAAGACGGTGAGCCCCGTGCATCTCTCCATCCACTCCTCTGAAAAAAACAGCTTACCCCAAGGCTTGCGTGTGTCTGGCACATAGTAAGTGCTTAACAAATACCAGAAAAAAGCCCCACTTGACAATTGCTTGAAATCTTTCTGTAATCTGATCCTGTCTGGCTTCTTGAAACCTCTTCAGGGACAAATGGAGGCAAATAAGCATACCCAGGAGCAGGTCATTCATTCAATTCATTCATTCAATCGTATTTTTTGAGAGCTTACTGTGTGCAGAGCGCTGAACTAAGCACTTGGAAAGTACAATTCACCAACAAATAGAGACAATCCCTGTCCAACAACGGGCTCACGGTCCAGAAGGCGGGAGGCAGACTTCAAAACAAGTGAACAGGCAGGTGTGCTTACTTAGTGAGTTCTCCCCCTCTCTGAGAACTGTTCCCTATACAATTTTCTTCATTTCAGAATTTGATAAGCCCATTACTTCCAACTTGCTCCATTTCCAATGTGTCGGTCCTCCCACTTAGATCCCGAGTGGGACAACTACTGCGTCTGAATAGCTCATTTGCCCTTACCCCAGTGCTTAGCACAGGACTTGGCTCAGTCGAGGATGGAAGAACCTCCGTTCTGAGATTTCAGCCCTGAGGACCACTTGACCGTTAGCTCCTAGAGGCAGGGATCATTTCTACAAACTCCAATGTATTGGATTCTCCCAAGTGCTCAATACAGTGCCCTCTTCTTAATAAGTGGACAGTAATTACCACTTATTGATTGAGAACCTGAATGAAGGAATGGTTTCTAGTGCTAGTGGTGTGGACATCATCGTTCGTACTCGGTCTTCCCCTGTGGTAATATTCCCACTGAACAGGTAAGCCAGAAGGGGGTCAGTACATAGCCAAGTACCTGTACAGGCTTCTTCCCTTATATACAGGACTTATTTTCTGACAAAGTGACCAATACTGCTGGGCAGTAACTCCATAACCAGCCGGTTGGTTGCCCTGCTAAATGTCCAATAATTACCATCATCAATCAATCAGTGGTATTTATTGAGTGCTTATTGTGTGCAGAGCACTCTACTAGAGAAACAACATGGTGTAGTGGATAATCATGGCCCGGGATTCAGAAGATCGTGGGTTCTAATCCCGACTCCGCCACTTGCCTCTGTGCGGCTATGGGCAACCCACTTCTCTTCTCTGTGCCCCAGTTACCTCGTCAGTAAAATGGGGATGAAGACCGTGAGCCCTGTGCGGGACAGTGTCTGCGTGCAACCCGTTTTGCTCGTATCCACCCCAACGCTTAGTACAGTGCCTGGCACAGAATAAGTACTTAACAAACACCATATTAATTATTATTATTATCATTACTAGACACTTGGGAGAGAACAAATGCCGCAGAGCTGGTAGGCCTGTTCCTGCCCATGAGGAGCTTACGGTCTAGAGGGCTTAATCAATGTGGTCTGTTGGAATCAATCAGTCAATCCATCAATAATTGAGAGATTACTGTGTGAATGGCAAGATACAACTACTCTACGCTATAAGCTCGTTATGGACAGGGAATATGTCTGCTAATTCTGTTGTACTGTACTCTCCCAAGTGCTTAGTAGCGTGCTCTGCACACAGTAAGCGCTCAGGAAATAACACCGATTAACTGACTGATACTGAACTTCAGGGAAATATTGCTGCTTGGCCGGGGGGGGGGGGGGGTTCATTCATTCATTCATTCATTCAGTCATACTTATTGAGCGCTTACTGTGTGCAGAGCCCTGTACTAAGCACTTGGAAAGTACAATTCAGCAATAAAGAGAGACAATCCCTGCCCACACCGGGTTTACAGTCTAGGAGAGGGGAGACAGACAACAAAACAAATAAACAGGCATCAGTATAAAGAAATAGAATCCGTGGGTAGATGGATCTGCTTCTTCTCAGTCTGCATACGCCTTTAGGATGGACATTTTTCATCATCATCGTCATCATTTTCCATCATCAACGCTGCTTCATGGAGAAGCAGCGTGGCTCAGTGGAAAGAGCATGGGCTTTGGAGTCAGAGGTCATGGGTTCGAATCCCCGCTCCGCTACTTGTCAGCTGTGTGACTGTGGGCAAGTCACTTCACTTCTCTGTGCCTCAGTTACCTCATCTGTCAAATGGGGATTAAGACTGTGAGCCCCACGTGGGACAATCTGATTCCCCCGTGTCTACCCCAGCGCTTAGAACAGTGCTCTACACATAGTAAGCGCTTAACAAATACCAACATTATTATCTTTCAACCTCTCTCATTATTATTATGAATGGGGTATTAATTAAGTGCTTGCTGTGGAGTAGATAAAAGTTAATCAGGTCAGACACAGCCCTGAACAAGCATCGAATCTCCTCTTTACAGATGAGGGAACTGAGGCCCACCAAAGTGACGTGACTTGCCCAGAGTCACACAGCTGACAGCGGCAGAACGAGGATTGGAACACAGGTCCTCCGACTCCCAGGCCCCTGCTCTTTCCGCAAGATCATGCTATCTCTCTCGTCCCTCTGGGATCCTCTGGGAGCTCCCAACATTTGCTTCCTCCTCTGGAATCTTCCCAGATGCTCCTGGGATTGTTCAACAGATGGGAACGGGGTGTGGGGCGGGAATGATTCACTTAAGGGTTCGTAGCGTGGCCAACTTGGTCGAGCCCGAGCAACACTGCCGCCCATCCCCACTCCGGCTCAGCGTACGTCCGGCCTCCAGCCGCTGGACCGGGGGAAGATGCCCGTCACCTTGAATTGAACGTCAGCTTTCCTTTCAGCGGGGCCTCCGGCTGGCCCCTCGGTGACGGGCCGCAGAGTGATCCCTGAAAGTTGGCATTGGTCAGCGTTGTCCCTTCCCTAACCCCTGAGCAGCAGCCAGGCCTTGTGGGTAGAGGACCTGGGTTCTAATCCCGGCTCCACCTCGTATCTGCTGGGTGACCTTGTCCGTCTCCCCCGATCAGACCGTAAGCCCGTCAAAGGGCAGGGACCGTCTCTATCTGTTGCCGACTTGTTCATTCCAAGCGCTTAGTACGGTGCTCTGCACATAGTAAGCGCTCAATAAATACTATGGAATGAATGAATGAGTAAGTAATAATAATAATGATCGTATTTGTTACCTGCTTACTGTGTGCCAGGCACTGAGGTGGATGCAAGTAAATCAGGTCGAACACAGTCCCTGTCCCACAGAGCGCTCACAGTCTCAATCTCCATTTTACAAATGAGGTAACCGAAGCACAGAGAAGTGAAGTGACTTATCCAAGGCCACCCAGCAGACAAGCGGTGGAGCCGGGATTAGAACCCACGATGTTCTGACTCCCAGCCCCGTACTCTATCCACTATACCACGCTCCAGTCCTCCGCCGCCCACCTCCTCACCGTCCCTCGGTCTCGCCCATCCCGCCGTCGACCCCCGGGCCACGTCCTCCCGCGGTCCCGGAACGCCCTCCCTCCTCACCTCCGCCAAACCGATTCTCTTCCCCTCTTCGAAACCCTGCTGAGAGCTCACCTCCTCCAAGAGGCCTTCCCAGACTGAGCTCCCCCCTTTTTCCCTCTGCTCCCTCTACCCACCCCCTTCACCTCTCCACAGCTAAACCCTCTTCTCGCCCCTTTCCCTCTCCTCCTCCCCCTCTCCCGTCCCACCCCCTCGGCACCGTACTCGTCTGTATATATCTTCATCACCCTATTTATTTTGCTTAATGAGATGTACATCACCCTGATTCTATTTATTTGCCATTGTTTTAATGAGATGTTCTTCCCCTCGACTCTATTTATTGCCATCGTTCTCGTCTGCCCGTCTCCCCCGATTAGACTGTAAAGCCCGTCAGAGGGCGGGGACTGTCTCTATCTGTTGCCGACTTGTCCATTCCAAGCGCTTAGTACAGTGCTCTGCACATAGTAAGCGCTCAAGAAATACTATTGAATGAATGAATGAATGAATGTTGATTTCTCTGGGTCTCAGTTATCTCATCTGTAAAATGGTGATTTAAGACCGCGAGCCCCAAGAGGGAAAGGGGCTTTTTCCCACCTGATGAGTTTGTAAAAATAATAATAATTACGGTATTTGTGAAACGCTTACTATTTGCCAAGCACTGTACTAGGTTCTGGGGTGGATACGAGCAAATCGGGCTGGACTCAGTCCACACTGGAAGCAGCATGGTGTAGTGGATAGAGCACAGGTCTGGGAGTCAGGCGGTTTTGGGTTCTAATCCTGGCTCTGCCACTTTGCTATGTGACCTTGGGCAAGTCACTTCATTTCTCTGGACCTCAGTTTCTTCATCTGGAAAATGGGAATTAAAACTGTAAGCACTTTTTGGGACAGGGACTCTGTCCAGCTGGGGCTCACAGTCTAAATAGGTGGGAGAATGATTTAATCCCCACTTTACAGTTGAGGAAACTGAGGCATAGAAAAGTGAAGTGACTCACCCAAGGTCACACAGCAAGGAATTGGAAAAGAGCAGATTGGAACCCAGGCCCTCAGACTCCCAGGCCTGTGCTCTTTCCCCTAGGCTAGGCTCCCTTCCACGCTTCTTTTGAGGGGACAGAGAGGGCCGGAGCCTGGAGCTGCCCGTCGCAGGGTCCTGGCGGACCATGGTTGACCCAGCGAGTCCTCTGTGATCTCCAGGTATCTCTGAGAGAGCTGACGATCTATTTCTGAGACGCCACTAGTTTTTGGATTGCCCACCCTCATCCTAGAGAATGGCATTTTCCTTGCAGAGGGAGGGAGATTCTGTACCTAAAGGCTCCCCAGCTCAACTCACTGATGGGAGGAGAATAGAGTTCAACATACCTCCCGAAGGACCTCGTTTACTTCCTGCAAGTAATTAACTCCCTAGTAGCATCCGGACAAATAAGCTGTTGCTAGGATCTGTTTCCCCACTTTGCTTTTCCTTTAAAAATGCCTAGCACTTGAAATGAAAGGCTGGTTCATGTATTCTGGCCATGCAAACTTCAGGTTTCTCCTACCAGCATTCTCTTAATCCCATTGCCCGCATTTTGGGGAGTCAGAGGTCATGAGTTCGAATCCCAGCTCTGCCCCTTGTCAGCTGGGTGACTGTGGGCAAGTCACTCCACTTCTCTGTGCCTCAGTTCCCTCATCTGTCAAATGGGGATTAAGACTGTGAGCCCCACGGGGGACAACCTGATTACCCTGTATCTACCCCCAGCGCTTAGAACGGTGCTCTGCACGTAGTAAGCGCTTAACAAATACCAACCTTATGATTATTATTTTTGAATGCCAGCTTCTGCTTGACTATATGCATGGGCCTTGTGGTTGCGTTTATGTGAGTGAGGGACCCTTTTCTGTGTGTACTTCTCGACTGCTCCGTGTTTGTATCTGCAACTCCGACTCAGAGTTATTGCAAGATTTTTGACAGTAAACTCGCAAATGTGATGATGGTTGCTCATCACTATATATACATGGAAATATTTTTTGCTTGCCATTGTTTGGTTTGAAACTCAGACTGGTTTGATTGATACAAGCCACAGGAAAAAAAAAAAATAGAGGATGACTAACTTCTATTCATCATGCAGTTATGAAATATTAAAAACGACAAAGTGATTTAAGGAACAAGCACAGCTTAAAAATATATCACTAAACCCAACCTTTTAGCTGCCTGCCAAGCTCCAGGCCAAACCAAATTACAAGTTATAAACCCCGTCCAACCCTTAAGTGAATATTGGAATTCTGTGATGCATTAAGTGCCAGAGTAATAATACACTGCACTCGTATTGCACCTTTCTTCAAATGATGTTAAAGGACCTGAAACGTAAAAATTCATTTAGCCTCCCAACATTCCCGCAGGGTTGGAAAGATAGCTAAAAACCTGCTCCCCAGTTGGAAAAACTGGGACGCCATAGGTGACTGGCTAGAACCCTGCTGGCGTAAATTCCAGAACTGGGAATAGAAGCCTCTCTCACCTGCCATCTGCCAAGACCCTTCCTCTCCTCATTCCAATCCTCCTCAAACATCCCCTCCCCACCTCCACCGAATCTTTCTCGGGAAGTTTTCCCTAACTGGATATACTTGGGTCCCTTTTTCTCCTTAAACTCTGCTCAGGATTCTCCTTTCTCCAAATCTACTGGAGGAAACGGAAACCCCAAACCATCTCCACTGGGCTGGGTAGAGGTGACTCTCGTTAGCTTAGATCGGGGACGGAGGAGGGGAGCCTTTCATTTCGAACACAGTGATGATGTCGTTTTAGGGCCTCCAGTTGGAGGCACTTGGCAGGCAGGCTAGAGAAGGCATGTGAATAACAATAATAATGGTAATAATAATAATGGTATTCAAGTGTTTACTATGTGTCAGACACTCTACTAAGTGCCGGGGTGGATACAAGCAGATGGAGTTGGACGTTGGAGCCCCATATGAGAAGCAGCGTGGCTCGGTGGAAAGAGCCCGGGCTTGGGAGTCAGAGGTCATGGGTTCGAATCCCGGCTCGGCCACTTGTCAGCTGTGTGACTGTGGGCAAGTCACTTCACTTCTCTGGACCTCAGTGACCTCATCTGTAAAATGGGGATTAAGACTGTGAGCCTCACGTGGGACGACCTGATCACCCCGTCCCTCCCCCAGCGCTTAGAACAGTGCTCGGCACATAGTAAGCGCTTAACAAATACCAACGTTAGTATTATTCTGGGGCTCACCATCTCAATCCCCATTTTACAGATGGGGTATCTGAGGCACAAAGAAGTGAAGTGACTTGCCAAGGTCACCTAGCAGACAAGTGGTAGAGCCGGAATTAGAACCCACGACCTTCTGATTCCCAGGCCTGTGCCCTGACTCTATCAATCTTATCTATTGAGCACTAACTGCGTATAGTTCCTCTCAGGGTCACACCTGGAGAGTTTCCGGTCCTCTCCCCGTCTTGGCTAGAGGAGGGAGAGTCAGGCAGAGACCCGTCCATCCCATTCCCAGCTTGGGCAGGGGCTAGCGAGCGGCAGGCCATCTCCTACAAGTCAAAACTCACCTGTGCTGGGCGGCAGCGGCGCGGGAGAGACTCGAGGGTGTAGACTCAAGTTTAATACGTGGAGGGAGGCGCTGGCAAACCACCACCGGGCCCAAGGAAACTCTATGGATCCGCTGCCGGAACAAGCGCAGATGGAGGCGGGGCCTTCTGGGAGAGACGTGCCCGCGGCGTCGCTCCGGGTCGAAGACGACTTGACGGCGTAGGTAGAGAGTCCTGGGACTGTAAGCCTGGTGTGGGCAGGGATTGTCTATTTGTGGCTGAACTGTACTTTCCAAGTGCTCAGTACAGTGTTCTGAACGCAGTAAGCGCTCAGTGATTGAATGAATCCTAAGCGCTTGGGAGAGTGCAATATCAGAGAGTTGGTCGACGCATTCCTTGCCCACCGTAAGCTTACAGTCTGGAAGGGCATGAGAGTCAATCGGTCAATCAACCAGTGGTATATGATAATAATGTTAATAATGTTGGTATTTGTTAAGCGCCTACTACGTGCAGAGCACCGTTCTAAGTGCTGGGGAAGATACAGGGTGATCCTGTCCCACGTGAGGCTCACAGTTAATCCCCATTTCAAAGATGAGGGAACTGAGGCACAGAGAAGTGAAGTGACTTGCCCACAGTCACACAGGTGACTAGTGGCAGAGCGGGGAGTCGAACCCATGACCTCTGACTCCGAAGCCCGGGCTCTTTCCACTGAGCCACGCTGCTTCCCGTGCATCTTCTCCCTACTGAGTCCTGGGAGAATATAATAGAGTGAGAAGACCGATCCCTGCCCTTGAGTTTACAATCTACCCCACTAGTTTCAACGCTTAGAACAGAGCTTGGCACATAGTAAGCGCTTAACAAATACCATCTTTATTATTATAAACTCCTCGAGGGCGGGGATCAAGTCTACCTACTCTATTCCCGAGCCCTCAGTCGGGTAGACGGTCACCGTTGAGGCCAGGGAGGTAGGCTAAGCTGTGTGCTCGTTGTGGGCAGAGATCGTCACTGATTTCTGTGGTATCGTACTTTCCCAAGCATTTAGTACAGTGCCCTGCACACAGTCAGCGCTCAACAAATACGATTAAATGAATCGACCCATCATCTTATTTACTGAGTGTTAACCGTGTGCGGAGCACTGTACTAAGCACCGGGAGAGTACAGTGTAAATGAATAATAGTGATGGCCTTTGCGAAGCGCTGTGAGCCAAGCACTGTTCTAAGCGCTGGAGTAGATATGAGGTAATCAGGTTGTCCCACGTGGGGCTCACAAAGCCTTAATCCCCATTTTACAGATGAGGGAACTGAGGCACAGAGAAGTTAAGTGACCGGCCTGGGGTCACACAGCTAAGTGGCAGAGGAGGGATTAGAACCCACAGTCTCTGACTCCCAAGCCCGTGCCCTTGCCACCAAGCCACGTTGTGGCTATTGACTAGATAGACCCGGAGATACAGCCCAAAGGCCAGGAAAATAAACACACACGGACACACAAAGGCACACAACAGATCAGTGGCAGCAGGCATGGAGATCTAGAATCAGGGCAGGGAAGGAGAATACAGAGCAGCATGGCCTAGTGGGTAGAGCACGGACCTGGGAGTCAGCAGGTCGTGGGTTCTAATCCCGGCTCTGCCACTCGTCTGCGGTGTTACCTTAGGCAAGTCACTTCACTTCTCTGGGCTTCGGTTACCCCATCTGTAAAATGGGGATTAAGCGCGTGAGCCCTATGTGGGGGCCGTGTCCAACCCGATTATCCTGTATCTACCCCAGAGCTTCGAACAATGCCTGAAACACAGGAAGCACTTAACAAGTACCGTAATTGTTATTAGGACGAGTAAGGATGGACATGGAGAGCTGCGGTGAGCTCGGCCCTCTAATAATAATAATACTAATGTTGGTATTTATTAAGCGCTTACTATGTGCAGAGCACTGTTTTAAGCGCTGGGGGACATACAGGGCAATCGGGTCGGCCCACGTGAGGCTCGCAGTTAATCCCCGTTTTCCAGATGAGGTAACTGAGGCACAGAGAAGTGAGTGACTCGCCCACAGTCACACAGCTGCCAAGGGGCAGAGCCGGGAGTCGAACCCATGACCTCTGACTCCGAAGCCCCGGGCCCTTTCCACCGAGCAGCTGAGGCGAGGGCTGGCCAGGAGTTGGAGAGCCAGTTAGGACGGTGATGCCAGTCCTAATCAGGAGCCTTGTGGCAGCTCTATCATCCGCCCTCGCCTTCTTGGGCGAGGTGACGGGCGGGACTTGCTGCCCAAAAACCAGTGGGCAGAAGCAGACGGGCCGAATTCCCCGGTGGGAATGGCCCCCACACCCCTTTGGAGTCGAATCCACCAAGGGAACAAGCCCTTAGCGTGTCGCAGTGGGTTGAAGCGGGGAACACGGATGGGAAGAGGGATGAGATGCTCACGGCCTGGTGCAAAGAGCAAGGGCCTGGGAGTCAGAGGGCCTGGGTTATAACAATAAATGTGGTACGTGTTATGAGCTTACTATGGGGCAGGCGCTGTACTAAACACTGGGGTGGATACAAACAAATCGGGTTGGACACGGTCCCTGAGCCAGGTGGGGCTCATTTTACAGATGAGGTAAGTGAGGCACAGAAAAGTGAAGTGACTTGCCCAAGGTCACGCGGCAGACAAGTGGTAGAGCCAGGATTAGAACCCATGACCTCCTGACTCCCAGGCCCTCACTCTATTTACTATCCCATACCGTTTCGTCGCTCTGCCGGATGCTTGCTGTATAGTCCTGGGTAAGTCGCTTAACTTCTCGGTGTTCCAGTTCCCCCTCCTATTTAGACTGGGATTCCCGTGTGGGACAGGACTGGGTCCAACCAACCAGTGTCTGATACATAGTAAGCGCTTAACAAATGCCGTAAAAAAAAAAGTGCTCCAGAAAAATGAATCACTCAGACACCCCCAATTTGACCAAGCCGGGAAGGACAAGCAGCAGCGTGGCTTGACGGAAAGAGCCCGGGCTTGGGAGTCTAATCCCATCTCCGCCACTTGTCAGCTCTGTGACTCTGGGCAAGTCACTTAACTCCTCTCTGCCTCAGTTACCTCATCTGGAAAATGGGCCCCACGCGGGACAACCCGATGACCTTGTATCTACCCCAGTGCTTAGACCGGTGCTTGGCACGCAGTAAGCGCTTAACAAATGCCATTATTCCCGTGGCTCAGTGCAAAGAGCACGGGCTTTGGAGTCAGAGGTCACGAGTTCGAATCCCACTCTGCCACTTGTCAGCTGTGTGACTGTGGGCAAGTCACTTCACTTCTCTGTGCCTCAGTTCCCTCATCTGTAAAATGGGCACTAAGACCGTGAGCCCCACGTGGGACGACCCGATGACCCTGTATCTACCCCAGCGCTTAGAACAGTGCTCTGCACGTAGTAAGCGCTTAACAGATAGCAACAGTATTATTATTATTAGCTAAAGGTACGGCTTGGAGACTGCAGGAAGCAGGGAGAACAACTTCAGGAAGGCTGCCTGGCCGGAATTCTCCAAGGGCACCAGCCATCCTCCCGCCTGCCCGAGTAAACTTTTCGTCGCCGCACCGGAGGTGAGAAGTGAACGCAAGCCATGGGGCTACCTTGAGGTGCTGCAGACAGCAATAGTCAGAGAATCCGGGGGAATTCAGGGAGCAGAAGTTTGTCTCAGGGCCGAGAGAGTGTTTCCTTGCTTGCTTCGCCCCCGGTGAGCGCTCGATAAATACGGTTGAATCGATTCGATAAATACAGTTGAATCGATGAATGCACCCCCAAATTGTGATAATAACGTTGGCGTTGGTTAAGCGCTTACTGCGTACAGAGCACTGTTCTAAGCGCTGGGGGAGATACGGGGTGATCAGGTGGTCCCCCGTGAGGCTCACGGTTAATCCCCATTTTACAGACGAGGTTACTGAGGCACAGAGAAGTGAAGTGACTCGCCCACAGTCACGCAGCTGACAAGAGGCAGAGCCGGGAGTCGCGCCCATGACCTCCGACTCCGAAGCCCAGGCTCTTTCCACTGAGCCACAAGCGCTTAGTACAGTGCTCTGCACACAGCAAGTGCTCAATAAATACGATTGAATGAACGCACCAAAGGGGAGAACGGGGCAGGCTCACCCATAGCCGACACCGAAGGAAAGGGAAAAATAATGCATAGTATTTCGGTCGGTGGTACTTACTGTGCACGGCACTGTACTGAGCGCTTGGGAGAGAACACTACAACACAGCTGGTAGACAATTTCCCTGCCCACGGTGAGTTTAGTCTCAGTTGAAACCAATCGATCCATCAGTCCGATCAATAAGCCTGATTCCTCCCGCCCCTCCACCATGAGGAGGTGCTCCGAGTGGCTGTAGGCACGAGAATAGCAGTGGCTCGGTGGAAAGGGCCCGGGCTTGGGAGTCAGAGGTCATGGGTTCGCATCCCCGCTCTGCCACTTGTCAGCCGTGTGACTGTGGGCGAGTCGTTTCACTTCTCTGGGCCTCAGTTACCTCATCTGGAAAATGGGGATTAACTGTGGGCCAAACACGGGACAACCTGATTACCTTGTATCTCCCCCAGCGCTTAGAACGGTGCTCTGCACATAGTAAGCGCTTAACAAATACCAACATTATAAATCCGTGGTATTTATTGAGTGCTTACTGTGTGCAGAGCCTTGTACTAAGCTCCTGGGAGAGTTGAATACAACAGAGCTGGAAGGCACTGCTCCCCCTTCCCCCTGCTCTCTCTACCCTCCTTCACCTCTCCGCAGCTAAACCCTCTTCTCCCCCCCTCCCTCTCCTCCTCCCCCTCTCCCGTCCCCTCCCCTCAGCACCGTACTCGTCCGCTCGACTGTATATATCTTCATCGCCCTATTTATTTTGTTTAATGAGATGTCCATCGCCCTGATTCTATTTATTTGCTATTGTTTTAATGAGATGTTCTTCCCCTCGACCCTATTTATTTATTGCCATCGTTCTGGTCCCCCCATTAGACCGTAAGCCCGTCAAAGGGCAGGGACTGTCTCTATCTGTTACCAATTTGTACTTTCCAAGCGCTTAGTACAGTGCTCTGCACATAGTAAGCGCTCAATAAATACTATGGAATGAAAGGCACATTTCCTGCCCACAGTGAGCTTACAATCTAGAGGAAGCAGGGTGGCCTAGCGGATAGAGCACAGACCTGGGAGTCAGAAGGTCCATCGTATTTATTGAGTGGTTACTGTGTGCAAAGCACCGTACTAAGCGCTCGGTTCTAATTCCAGCTCTGTCAGTTGCCTGCTGCGTTTGACCTTGGGCAATTTCTCTGGGGCTCAGTTACCTCATCAGTAAAATGGGACGTGGACTGTGTCCAGCTGGACTAGTTTGTATCTAAATCACTCTTTTGCAACCCCTCTAGCATGTTGTGGGCAGGGAATGTGCCTGTTTATTGTCATATTGTGCTCTCAAGTGCTTAGTACAGTGTTTTGCACACAGTAAGCACTCAATAAAGACCACTGAATGAATGAGTGAATGAGTCTACTCCAGCACTTAGTAGAGTGCCAGGCACATAGTAAGCACTTAACAAATACCAAAAAAAAAGGGGATAAGCCTTGTCCATCTGCATTGTGGCATTGTTGAGGTATGTAATGGTATTGTCTCTATCTGTTGCCGAATTGTCCCTTCCGTGCGCTTAGTACAGTGCTCTGCGCCTAGTAAGCGCTCAATAAATACTATTGAACGAATGAATAATAATATTAATGATGATGGTATTTGTTAAGCGCTTACTACGTGCCGAGCACTGTTCTAAAAGCTGGCATAGATATAATGCAGTCAGGTCGGACACAGTCCCTGTCCCACATGGGGCGCACAGTCTTAATCCCCATTTTACAGATGAGGTAACTGAGACAGAGAGAAGTGAAATGACTTTCCCAAGGTCACACAGCAGACAAGCGGCAGGACTGGGAGCAGAACTCAGGTCCTCTGACTCCCAAGCCCTTGCTCTTGCCACTAGGCCACGTACAGAGCTCCTACCGTGGTCGGCTGCGGTACCCAGGGCGGGATGTGTCTTGGTATATCTGGACGCATGAGGGTGTGACAGATCGCCCATCCCTAGGAGCTGTCGCATTATATTTTTTATGTCGTGAGAGCTGGCTGGTGTAGTGGAGAGAGCATGGACCTGAGAGCCAGAAGGTCCTGAGTTCTAATAATAATAACGATGGTATTTGTTAAGCGCTTGCTATGTGCAAAGCACTGTTCTAAGCGCTGGGGGATACAAGGCGATCAGGTTGCCCCACGTGGGGTTCACAGTTTTAATCCCCATTTTACAGATGAGGTAGAAGTCACACAGATGGCAAGCGGAGGAGCCGGGATTCGAACCCATGACCTCTGGCTCCCAAACCCGGGCACGCTGATCCCAACTCTGCCGCTTTTCTGCTGTGTAGACTTGGGAAAGTCACTTCACTTCTCTGTGCTTCAGTTACCTCATCTATAAAAGGGGGATTAAGACTATGAACCCTATGCAGGACAGGGACCGTGTCCAATTTGCTTGAATGATGATGATGATGATGGTATTTGTTAAGCGCTTACTATGTGCCAAGCACTGTTCTAAGAGCTGGGGGAGATACAGAGCAATCAGATTGTCCCACGTGGGGCTCACAGTCTTTAACCCCGTTTTATAGATCAGGTAACTGTGGCACAGAGAAGTCAAGTGACTTGCCAAAAGTCACACAGCTGATAAGCGGAGGAGCCGGGATTAGAACCCGTGACCTCTGACTCCCAAGCCCGGGCTTTTTCCACTAAGCCCCGCAGCTCCACTCCAGCTCTTAGTACAGTGCCTGGCGCTTAACGTCTACCTCAGTTATCATTCTGATGCCGGGGTCAGGGTCTTCGGGGGCTAGTTTATTCAAGCCCGGGCCCCGAGAATGGAAAGGCACCACAAGCATCATCCCAACCTACTCCTGGAAAGACACGGAGCAAATTCCTTCCAAGAAGAAAGGGGAAAATCGGGCGGAGCGATCCCCGAGCAGGGCACCGAGATTTACCGTTTGCTCTCCACATTTGGTTTGGGCAGGTTAAGTGTAAGAGTAAACCCTGCCCTCTGCCCCAATGGCATTAATTGCATTCTCCGCTCTAATGTTTCTAAAGGGCACTCGCAATCTTTTCGGGTCACATTTCAAGTCGGTAATATTATATCCGGCTTCTCTGGGCCAAACGTCGTATCGGAGAAGCGGGCCGTTGAGGTTATAATCTCTTTGAGATTGCTCTGATTATAATCTATGGCTCATAACCGTATAAAATTATGGCCTTGGGTAACCTCCTTGGCTTGGAGGACGATGGGATTTTGGGGTGATCTCCGGAATGCCCCAGAATTGCAGGCTGTGCTCTAAATAGGTCAAAAATCTGTCTGCATTGCGGTATCCGAAACGCGCTCTTCGAAAATCAAGTCCTATACTTAGAATCCTAGAAATATCGGCTTGAAAGAGACCACCAGAGGATAGACAGATAATTATTTCTCCTGTCCCATGCAGATTTTACCCCGATCATTTCAGGAAGAGAGAGTTTTCTCATCTGTAAAATGGGGATTCAATTCTTGTGCTCCTTCCTATTTAGTCAGTGAGCCCCCATGCGGGACCCGGACTGTGTCCGACCTGATTACCCCGTAACGACCCCGGTGCTTAGAACGGTGCTCGACCCGCAGTAAGCGCTTAGCAGATAAGCTTCTTGTGAGCAAGGAATGTGTCTACCCACTTGTACGCTCCCATGCGCTTAGCACAGTGCTCTGCAGGCGGTAGGTGCTCCATCAATATGATTGATTATAGTTTTTGTTATCATTATTATTGTTCTGAGTGAATCGTCGGAACGTGAACACACTTGGCTGTCAGGGAAGATAGTGTGGAGAAGTGGAAAGAGTCTGGGACGGGGAGTCAGGAGACGCAGGTTTGAATCCCAGCTTCGCTACTGGGCTGCTGTGTGACATTAAGTCCCCTAACCTCTCTGAACCTCTATTTCGCCCTCCATAAAACATTCATTCATTCAATAGTATTTATTGAGCGCTTACTATGTGCGGAGCACTGTACTAAGCGCTTGGAATGGACAATTCGGGGATGATAGATTTGGAGCCCCCAGGAGGGGTAGAGAGGGAGGGAATCCAATCTCTTAAATTTATATCTAACCCAGCGCTTTGCGCATACTGAGCAATTAATAAATGCCACGGTTACAATTATAATCCCCACCTAATGTCTAACCTAAATCCTCTCTGTCGCGACTTCGGGTCTTTAACAAGGGGGACATGACGAGAGATGGGCGAGTTCCGCTTTAGCGGTTCTGCAGAGCGTCAAGACCTCCTAACCGAGCCGGTGAAGTTAAGAGTCAGGTGGTCAATCTAACATTTACTGAGCTCGCACGCTATGCCAGGAACTAGAGAGGCCATTTCAGCTGCCCAGAATGAGGCCCTTCCATTCCGAGCCGGCCTGACGTATACGTCCCGCATGGTGTACATACGTACAACGGGCGAGGGTCGGCGAGGTGCCCACGGGACGATGGCTCTCAAACGTCGTTCTTGGGGAGCCGGAGAGGTTGGGGGGGGTGGGAGGGAGGGTGCTCTGGTCACCCGAGGAGCAAAGGACAGAGTGGCCTCCACGGAACGATGGCTCTCCAACAAGGTTCGTGGGAAGCCGGAGTGGTTGGGGGCCAGTGGGGCCTCCGGTCCCCCAGACTTTGGACTGAGGCAGTCCGTGTGGGAAGGAGATGGTGGCTCCTCTGTGAGATCTGTCAGTCTTGGACAGGCACCAGAAGTCTTGGACACGTCCCCCGGGTTACCCAGCGCTCGGCCCAGTGGATCGAACACGGCCCCCGGGAGCCAGTAGGACCCGGATTCCAATCCCGGCTCCACCACTTGTCTGCTGGGTGACCTTGGACAAGTCACTTCACTTCCCTGTGCCTCAGTAACGTAAAATGGGGATTAAGAGCGGGAACCTCATGTGGGAAGAGAACTGTGTCTGACCTTGCATCTACCCCAGTGCTTAGAGCAGTGCTAGACACATAGTTATTAGTGGGGAGTGGAAAGACCTCCCTCTGAGAGGCAAACCAGAGAACCAGCCTCCAGTCGCAGGCACCCTTTGGGCAAAAGGGTCTGAAGGTAAGAGCTGGCTGTGGACGAGGGTCCACTGCAATAACCGCAGGGAACCTAAGGGTAGAGAGGTGGAGACCCGTCACTGGGCAGGGATTGTCTCTATCTGTTGCCGAACTGTACATTCCAAGTGCTTAGTACGGTGCTCTGCACATAGTAAGCGCTCAATAAATACTATTGAATGAACGAATGAATGGAGGAAGAGGAGGAAGGAGAGGAGAAGGAGGAGGAAGGAGAAGGAGTCGGGAGAGGAAAAGGAGGAAGAGAAAGAGGAGGAGGAGAAGGAGAAAGAAGGACCAGGAGGAGCAGGAGGAGGAAGAGGAGGAAGAAGAGGGAGAGGAGGGGGTGGAGGAGATAGGGAAAGAGGATTGGGAAGGGCATAGACTGGTTAGGGCCCTGCAGCCTAGCAGGAATGAACACCTCTGCCAAAGGGCCCCATTCCCCTCCCGGAGGCCTCTCTGGGTCTAGCTGCAGGCAGTCAGCTAATCAATCAGGTTTATTGAATAGGAGAAAAGCAGCGTGGCTCAGCGGAAAGAGCGCGGGCTTGGGAATCAGAGGTCACGGGTTCTAATCCCGTCTCCACCGCTTGTCAGTTTTGTGACTTCGGGCAGGTCACTTCACTTCTCTGTGCCTCGGTTCCCCCATCTGTAAAACGGGTATTAAGACCGTGAGCCCCACGTTGGACAACCTGATTACCTTGTATCTACTCTAGCGATTAGAACGGTGCTTGGCACGTAGTAAGCGCTTAACAAATACCATCATTATTATTATTATCACTGAGCACTCACTGTGTTCAGAGCACTGTACTAAGCACTTGGGAGAATAGGACATAACTGAGTTGGTAGACACATTCCCTACCCACAATGAGGTTACGGTCTAGAGGGATGAACTGAAAGCCTGGATAGAGGCAGTCACTTCAGTCTGGAAGAAAAAGCGTCCAGAGTGGGGTCACGTTTTTCACACCGGTCTAGTCCAGCTCTGGAGCAGTTTGGTTCTGTAGGATTCAGATGGTCTGGCCAGTTTGGGACTGGCACCAGTCTGGGCACATCCCTTGGGCCCTCCAAATGCCATTAGCAGGGAACGGGAAGACCTCCCTCTCGAAGGAGAAACAACGTGGCCCAGTGGAAGGAACCTGGACCTGGGAGTCAGAGGACATGGGTCTTAATCCCGGCTCCACCGCACGTCTACTGTGTGACCCTGCCTGGGCAAGTCACTTCATCTCTCTGTGCCTCAGTTCCCTTATCTGTAAAATGGGGATTCAGGGACAGGTGGAACACGGATAGGTATTTACCCTATCATTACTATGTTCAATTATATTATTACAATTATTATTATATGTTTGTGCTATTATAATTATTATATTATCATTATTTCGTATCTACCCTAGCACTTAGAACAATGCTAAACACATGCAAACCCTTAACAAATATCACTATCATTATTATTATTAATAATAAAGCTAACAGGAGAACCAGTGTCCAGGCACAGTCAACCTTTGAGCAAAAAGGTCCGTTGGTCATGGCTGGCTACGGACAAAGCGACTCTGAGCTACTCTGCACCGGGTTTGGAGGTAACCTAAACTCCAGGCGCGCTTTTCTGTCAAGTTCTGCACACCTGGATCTGGGTTGGCATTGATCTGGCCTCAAAGAGTCAGGGGACTTTTTTTTTTAATACTATGTGCTAGGCACCGTTCTAAGCACCAGAGTAGATTCAAGATACTTAGGTTGGACACAGTTCCCGTCCCACGTAGGGCTCGCAGTCTTACTCTCTATTTTGCATATGATGAAACTGAGGCTCAGAGAAGTGAAGTGACTTGCCCAGGGTCACGCAACAGACAAGTAGTGGAGCTGGGATTAGAACCCAGATCCTTTTGACTCCTAGGCCTGTACTCTGTCCAAAGGGCTATGCTGCCAATACTGCCATTGACCTGGTCCAATCACCTCCTGGATGCAGGTTACTAGATTACTAGATTGCTGCGTCAGCCTGCTCTCTGATCTCCCTTCCTCCTCTCTCGCCCCGCTCCAGTCTATTCTTCACTCCGCTGCCCGGCTCGTCTTCCTGCAGAAAGCTCTGGGCGTGTCTCTCCCCTTCTTAAAAACCTCCAGTGGTTGCCTATCGACCTCCGTGCAAAACAAAAACTTCTCACTCTAGGTTTTGAGGCTCTCCATCACCTTGCCCCTTCCCACCTCTCCTCCCTTCTCTCTTTCTACCGCCCACCCCGTAGGCTCCGCTCCTCCGCCGCCCACCTCCTCGTCGTCCCTCGGTCTCGCCCGTCCCGCCGTCGACTCCCGGGCCGCGTCCTCCCGCGGTCCCGGAACGCCCTCCCTCCTCACCTCCTCCAAGCTAATTCTCTTCCCCTCTTCAAAACCCTACTTACAGCTCACCTCCTCCAAGAGGCCTTCCCAGACTGAGCTCCCCTTCTCCCTCTACTCCCTCTCCCGCCCCCCCTTCACCTCTCCGCAGCTAAACCCTCTTTTCCCCCCATTTCCCTCCGCTCCTCCTTCTCTCCCTTCCCATCCCCTCAGCACTGTACTCGTCCGCTCAACTGTATATATTTACATTACCCTTTTTATTTTGTTAATGAAATGTACATCGCGTTGATTCTATTTATTTGCTATTGTTTTAATGAGATGTTCATCCCCTCCACTCTATTTATTGCTATCGTTCTCGTCCGTCCGTCTCCCCCGATCAGACCGTAAGCCCGTCAAAGGGCAGGGACTGTCTCTATCTGTTACCGATTTGAACATTCCAAGCGCTTAGTCCAGTGCTCTACACATAGTAAGCGCTCAATAAATACTATTGAATGAATGAATGGATGAATGAAATGCCTCCCAGGCAAGGATGAGTTCCAGTGAAACTTTTCAAGAAAATTTTCCAGTGAAACTTACTGCTCTGGACGATCAAATCTTCAGATACACAGGTTGCTTAGACCTTGGGTGACTTCTACATTCTCTGAGTTGCTGAGGCAGGAGTGAATATCTATTTACTACGTGGAAAGATCACACAGGAAGTTTGAATCGGAAAGGGGAGTGTAGGGAAGGGTCAAGAGAGAGAGATGGGGGTAGACAATGATCCCCACTTACCATTTCATTAGCTCGTCGTGAGAAGGGAACGTGTGTGCTTACTATGTCTTTTGTGCTGGATAGATACAAGTTAATTAGCCTGGATACAATCCCTGTCCAACATGAGGCTCTCACTCTATGTAAGGGGGGGAAACTGGTATTGAATCCCCATTTTGCAGTTGAGGAAACTGAGGCAAACAGAAGTTAATTGACAGTAGGTAAGTGGTGGATCCGGGACTAGAACTCAGGCCCTCTGGCTCCTGGGCCTATGCTCTTTCCACTAATAATAATAATGTTGGTATTTGTTAAGCGCTTATTATGGGCCAAGCACTGTTCTGAGCGCTGGGTTAGATACGGGGTAATCAGGTTGTCCCACGTGAGACTCACAGTCTTAATCCCCATTTTACAGATGAGGTCGCTGAGGTACAAAGAAGTGTCTCGCCCAAAGTCACACAGCAGACAAGTGGCGGAGCTGGGACTAGAACCCATGACCTCTGACTCCTAAGCCCGTGCTCTTTCCACTGCGCCACGCTGCTTCACTAGGCAACCCTGCTTCCCAGATGCTTCCTTCCCTTGTACTGTACTCTCCTAAGTGCATAGTACAGTGCTCTGCACCTAGTAAGTGCTCAAAAAACACCACTGACTGATCAATTGATTGATTTTCTCTTTGTCTTTGTTTACAGGACTCCAGCACATAAAATTCCCGAGGTTCCCTTTGAAGAGCTGCCACTGAGGGGAGAGGAATTCTCTCTGCCGACTAGGAAAAGGCGAACTCCCAGTGCAGGAGACAGGCAAGTTACGAAATTGAGTAGCTCCTTCATTGCGAGAAACGGCTTTGTCACCGAGGCAAGGGAAAGAAGCAATCTGACTAAATGAGGGGCATTGAAATGTTGCCATGAAGACAGCAGCGGAGTGAGATGCTTCTCTTTTATCGACCGTTATCGGGAAAATGATCTGGGCCCTGTTACCAGGACGTAGCAGGGTGACATCGATGCAGTCGGGCAGGAAACGGAGTAAAGGAGGCACGGTACGATGCAGGAGGGTGAAGGAGAGTTCCCTCCGGGAGAAAAGAGTGTGTGAGATAATGTTGAAGTGATAATACTAGATTCTAGTCCCGGGTCCTCGACTTGCCTGCTGTGGAAACTTGGACAAGTCCTTTAACTTAATAATAATAATCATAATGTTGGTATTTGTTAAGCGCTTACTCTGTGCAGAGCACCGTTCTAAGCGCTGGAGTAGATACAGGGTCATCAGGTTGTCCCACGTGAGGCTCACAGTCTTCATCCCCATTTCAATAATGTTGGTATTTGTTAAGCGCTTACTCTGTGCAGAGCACTGTTCTAAGCGCTGGAGTAGATACAGGGTCATCGGGTTGTCCCACGTGAGGCTCACAGTTAATCCCCATTTTACAGATGAGGTCACTGAGGCCCAGAGAAGTGAAGTGACTTGTCCACAGTCACCCAGCTGACAAGTGGCCGAGTTGGAATTCGAACCCATGACCTCTGACTCCTAAGCCCGGGCTCTTTCCACTGAGCCACGCTGCTTCTCTAACCTCTCTGTGCCTTGGTTGCCTTGCTTATAATACAGGGTTTCAATACCTGTTGTGTCCTCTCAGGGTCGAACCTGGAGAGTTTCCATTTCCAAACCGGTCTCCGCTGCAAGAGAGAGAGTCAAGCAGAGGCCTATCCATTCATTCATTAGTATTTATTGAGCGCTTACTATGTGCAGACCACTGTACTAAGCGCTTGGAATGTACAAATCGGTATCCATTCCATTCCTAGCTTGGCCAGTGGCTAGCGAGTGAAAGGCCATCTGCTCCAAGTCAAAACTCCCCCGTGCTGGACAGAAGCGGCACGGGAGACAGTCGAGGCTAGAGACTCAAGTCATTCATTCATTCATTCAATAGTATTTATTGAGCGCTTACTATGTGCAGAGGACTGTACTAAGCGCTTGGAATGTACAAGTCGGCAACAAGTTTACTGCAAGAAAGGAGGCAACGGGAAACCACTTCCATATTTTGACCAAGAAAACCCTACGGATACGCAACCGGGACGACTGCAGATGGAGGCGGGGCGTTCTGGGAGAGATGCGTCCCCCGATTAGACTGCCCGTCTCCCCCGATTAGACCGTCAGCCCGTCAAACGGCAGGGACCGTCTCTATCTGTTGCCGACTTGTTCATTCCAAGCGCTTAGTACAGTGCTCTGCACATAGTAAGCGCTCAATAAACACTATCGAATGAACGAATGAATGAATGTGTCCGTGGCGTCACTCTGGGTCTGAGACGACTCGACAGCCCGAGACAAGACGAGAATACCTGTTGCCCTTAGACTGTGAATCTCACGCGGGCTAGAGATCGCGTCCAACCTGATTAGATTGTCTCTACCTCAGTGCTGAGCTTAACAAGAGAAGCAGCGTGGTGTAGTGGATAGAACACGGCCCCGGGAGTCAGAAGATCACGGGTTCTAATCCTGGCTCTGCCACTTGTCTGTGCTGTGTGACCTGGGGCAAGTCACTTCATTTCTCTGCGCCTCGGTCACCTCATCTGTAAAATGGGGGTTGAGACCGTGACCCCCCCCACACGGGACAGGGACAGTGTCCAACTGGATTTGTTTGTGTTCACCCCAGCGCTCAGTACGGTGACTGGCAGATAGTGAGTGCTTAATAAATGCCATCATTAGTATTACATATCATTATCACTGCTGTTTTATTATTGTCACTGATATTATTATTGTTGTTTTTATTGTTACGCTCCTGAAGGAGAGGAATAGCTACTTCTAGGGAGGAAGCTGGTCTTCCTAATTATGCCTTCCAAAGTTTCCTTCCGAGAATCCGCTCTCCTTCTCGAGCATTAAAGCAGAAATACCAATAAATTAGCGTACGCTCCCAACACCTTAGTACAGTGCTCTGCTCACATTAAGTGCTCAATCAATACCACTGATCGATCATCCCTTTTCTGCAAATAAACCACACGGAAATAATACAAGCGCGTCATCATCCACAAACTACCCTGACCTTCTCTGGCACCTTTGCTTCAGAGAATTTTTAAGACTGAGAGCGATCGTGTCTCCCTCTTTCTTTTCAATGGAAAGAATTCAATGAAAAGGAGAGGACTCTTTCCCGCCTTACAAATAGCTTAAACGTACCAGAGCGCACAACTTTTCTTTTCGCTATCTGCTCTCCTCTTTGGCAATAAAGTAAATGAAATAAGGATCCCTTTCGACCCAGCACAAATTGGCAAGTGGGTGAGTGGCTACTTCCAAGACTGAGTTGGCTCGTTCCCTCCAGTGTTTCAACTCCTTTAGTGTGGGCCTACACTTGACGAAGCCAGGTGGCAAGTTGGAAATTCCCCGGCGAATCTGGGCTGGGTAAACAGCACCTGGCTGGCCTGGACATTTTGGGAACTTTGGGAATTCTGGGAGTTTACTGGCATATCCATCTGAAGTGGTTTCACCCCTGATCTCCCCACCCCATTTCCTCCACCTAATGCACCTTCAATACTACCTTATCACTTACGTGTCCAAGTCCTCAACCCACTACTTACTTGGTTATTCACCGCTTTCCCCTCCCCTCGACAGCACTTATGTACAAAATCCATAAACTCTCTTGCTCCCTCCCCTATGCATTATTTATCGTGAAGCAGCGTGGCTCAGTGGAAAGAGAGTCAGAAGTCACGGGTTCTAATCCCGGCTCCGCCACTTGCCAGCTGTGTGACTTTGGGCAAGTCACTTTACTTCTCTGTGCCTCAGTTCCCTCATCTGTAAAATGGGGTTTAAAACTGTGAGCCCCACGTGGGACGACCTGATCACCTTGTATCCCCCAGCGCTTAGAACAGTGCTCTGCCCATAGTAAGCGCTTAACAAATACCACAATTTATTTTTATTTATTATTTATTTTAATATTTGTCTCCCCCCAGTAGGCTGTAAGATCTTTGAGGGCAGGGATCATGTCTACTTAATCTATTGCATTCTCCCTTCCCCCTTCAGCTGAACCCCCTTTCCCTCTGCTCCCCCTCCCCTCCTCACCCGACCCTTTGCTCCCTCTTTCCCCCCTTCCCCTCAGCACTGTGCTCATTTATATATATTATTTATTACCCTATGTATTTTATTAATGAGGTGTACATCCCTTTGATTCTATTAACCGTGATAATGTTGTCTTGTTTTAGTTTTGTTCTGTTTTGCTCCGCCGTCTGTCTCCCCGGATTAGGCTGTGAGCCCGTCACTGGGCGGGATTGTCTCTATCTGTTGCCGAATTGTACATTCCAAGTGTTTAGTACAGTGCTCTGCACGTAGTAAGCACTCAGTAAATACTACTGGATGAATATTGCATTCTTACTCTATTGTACTCTCTCTTAGATTGTGAGCTTAATAATAGTAATAATAATAATAATAATACTGTTGGTATTTTTAAGCGCTTACTATGTGCAGAGCACTGTTCTAAGCGCTGGGGTATTTATTCATTCATTCATTCAATAATATTTATTGAGCGCTTACTATGTGCAGAGCACTGTACTAAGCGCTTGGAATGAACAAGTCGGTAACAGAGACAGTCCCTGCCCTTTGACGGGCTTACGGTCTGATCGGGGGAGACGGACGGAAGAGAACGATGGCGATAGATAGAGTCGAGGGGAAGAATATCTCGTAAGAACAATGGCGACTAAATAGAATCGAGGCGATGTACATCTCATTAACAAAATAAATAGGGTGATGAAAATATATACAGTTGAGTAGACGAGTACAGTGCTGAGGGGATGGGAAGGGAGAGGGGGAGGAGCGGAGGGAAATGGGGGGAAAAGAGGGTTAAGCTGCGGAGAGGTGAAGGGGGGCGGTAGAGGGAGTAGGGGGAGAAGGGGTGCTCAGTCTGGGAAGGCCTCTTGGAGGAGGTGAGTTTTAAGTAGGGTTTTGAAGAGGGAAAGAGAATCAGTTTGGCGGAGGTGAGGAGGGTGGGCGTTCCGGGACCGCGGGAGGACGCGGCCCGGGGGTCGACGGCGGGATGGGCGAGACCGAGGGACGGCGAGGAGGTGGGCGGCGGAGGAGCGGAGCCTACGGGGTGGGCGGTAGAAAGAGAGAAGGGAGGAGAGGTGGGAAGGGGCGAGCTGATGGAGAGCCTCGAAGCCTAGAGTGAGGAGTTTTTGTTTGGAGCGGAGGTCGATAGGCAACCACTGGAGGTGTTTAAGAAGGGGAGTGACAGGCCCAGAGCGTTTCTGCGGGAAGATGAGCCGGGCAGCGGAGTGAAGAATAGACTGGAGCGGGGCGACAGAGGAGGAAGGGAGATCAGAGAGAAGGAAGGGAGATCAGAGAGGGTAATCAGATACAGATACAGGGTAATCAGGTTGTCCCACGCGGGGCTCACAGTCTTAATCCCCATTTTACAGATGAGGTCACTGAGGCACAGAGAAGTGAAGTGACTTGCCCACAGTCACACAGCTGACAAGTGGCAGAGCTGGGATTCGAACCCATGACCATAATAGTAATAATAACAATAATAATAATAATAATAATAATTGTGTTATTCGTTAAGCGCTTACTTTGTGTCAGGGACTCTTCGAAGTTCTACATACAAGATAATGGGGTTTGACACTGTCCCTGTCCCAGGGGGCTCACAATTTTAATCTCCATTTTACAGACGAGGTAGCTGAGGCACAGAGAAGTGAAGTGACTTACCCAAGGCCACACGGTAGATAAATGGCAGAGTTGGGTTTAGAACCGCTTCCTGAGGAACAGGGATCATGTCTAATTCCCAAGTGAATACTTTCTCCTAGCAATTAATACACTCCTCTGCACACCGTAAATATTTAATAAATCCTCTTATTTATCAATCAACCAATGGTGTTTTCTGAGCGCTTATTATGTGCAGAGCACTGTACAGAGTGCTTCCTTATTTCATTACTTAATTGCCAAAGATCCTCCATAGAGGAGAACAGATAGCACGGAGAAAAATTGGGCGCTCTGCTATTTTTAAGCTATTTGTAAGGCGGGAAAGATTCCTCTTCTTCCCGTTGCATTCTTTCCATTGAAAAGAAAGAGGGAGACATGATCTCTCTCAGTCTTAAAAATCCTCTGAAGCAAAGGAGCCCGACAAGGTCGAGGTAGTTTGTTGATGATGACGCGCTTGTATCATATCTGTGTGGTTTATTTGTAGAAAAGGGATGATCGATCATTCGGTGGTATTTATTGAGCACTTAATGTGAGTGAAGCACTGTATTCAGGTGTTGGGAGAGGTGTTACCGGTTTAACAGAATTAATTGGTGTATGACGGGTTGGTAGCTTATAGTGGCCTGCACACAATAAATGCAATAAACAATAAACGCAATAACTGCCACTGATTGATTGACGAGTCTAAGTGAGAACAGTCTGAACTGAGTCTACCAGATTTAAGTAGAGCAGAACTAGCTGTGACAAAAACAGCAAATCATTGACTTAGTTTAGGACTTCCTGCCTGCCAGCTGGCTGAGAGGGAAGGAAACTGGCTACAGCTGGGGAAAATGGGATTAGAAAAGCAGTGGGGATTAGAGGAAAGAGCCCGGGTTTGGGAATCAGGGGACATGGGTTCTAATTCCGGCTCCACCACTCGTCTGCTGTGTGATCTTGGGCAAATCTCTTCAGTTCTCCGTGCCTCAGTTACCTCATCTGTAAAACGGGGATTGAGACCGTGAGCCCGAAGTGGGACAGGCACTGTGTCCAAGAAGCAGAGAAGCAGCGTGGCTCAGTGGAAAGAGCCCGGGCTTGGGAGTCAGAGGTCATGGTTTCGAATCCCGGCTCTGCCACTTGGCGGCTGTGTGACTGGGGGCAAGTCGCTTCACTTCTCTGGGCCTCAGTTCCCTCATCTGTAAAATGGGGATGAAGACCGTGAGCCTCACGTGGGACAACCCGATGACCCTGTATCTCCCCCAGCGCTTAGAACAGCGCTCTGCACGTAGTAAGTCCTTAACAAATACCAACATTACTATTATTATCCAACTCAATTTGCTTGTATCCTCCCCAGCGCTTAGAACTGTGCCCGCCACATAGTAAGCGCTTAACAAATATCATTATTATTATTATTCTCCGCTTTGTGACCTTGGGCAAATCGGTTCACTTTCCTGTGCCAAAGTTACTTCATCTGTAAAATGGGGATTAAGACAGTGAGCTCCAGGGGGACAGGGACCGTGTCCAACACCATTTACTCGCGTCTTCCGCAAAGCTAAGTACGCTGCCCGGCAGCTAGTTAAGCGCTTAGCAAATGCCACAGTTCTCATTCCCTCCCTTCCGAGTAGAACTTCCTGCCCCTTCATACGCTTCCCTGGCACCTGATCACTTGGGTTCTACTCCCTTATGCCCCAGCAATTATGTGCATGGTGTTAAACCTCCGTTGCCATCCCCTACCTGAAATTTATTTTAGTGTCTTTCTCCCCAGTTAGATTTTAAGCTCCTTGGCAGCAGGGACCATATCTACTAAATCTATTGTACTCTCCCAAGCACTGAGTAAACAGTGTTCTGCCCAGAATGAGCGTCCTGTAAATACTGTTGAGTCATTGTTCTCTTGTGTTTTTAATTATTATTATGAGTAACTTCCTCCAGAAAAAGGGTTTCCCTAAACCGTGGGGACTTCATTCATACTTTTACCCCACCCTCAGACCCACAGCACTTATGCACATACCCACAATTTATTCACGGTCCATCTCCCCTTCTAGACTGCAAGCTCCTCGTGGGCAGGGAATGCATCTTCCATCTCTGTTGTACTCTATCAAGAATTCAGCACAGTGCTCTGCACGGGGTAAGCACTTAATAAATGCCATTGTAACTTTATTTATTTATATTGATGTCTGTTTACTTGTATTGATGTCTGTCTCCGCCCCTCTAGACCGCCAGCTTGTTGTGGGCAGGGATTGTCTCTCTTTATTTCTGTACTGTACTTTCCTAAGTGCTTAGTACAGTGCTCTGCACACGGTAAGCTCTCAGTAAATATGATTGTTTGAATTGAATGAATGAATGAATTGATGAATTCACTAAGGTCACATCTCGTGGCTCAGTGGAAAGAGCCCGGGCTTCGGAGTCAGAGGTCATGAGTTCGACTCCCGGCTCTGCCACTTGTCAGCTGTGTGACCGTGGGCGAGTCACTTCACTTCTCTGTGCCTCGGTTACCTCATCTGTAAAATGGGGATTAACTGTGAGCCTCACGTGGGACAACCTGATGACCCTGTATCTCCCCCAGTGTTTAGAACAGTGCTCTGCACATAGTAAGCGCTTAACAAATACCAACATTATTATTATCTCCTCTAAGAGACCTTCTCCAAATTAACCCTCTTTCCCCCGGCTCGCTGTCCCTTCGGTGTCGTCTATTTGATTTGAGCATTTGATGTTTTCCCCATTCTCAATCTCCTTAGCACTTATGTATATTTCTTTAAATTATACATTATAAATTATTCATTTACATTAATGTCTGTCTCCCCTCTAATCTGTAAGCTCGTGGTGGGCAGGGTACTCTCCCAGGCGATTAGTACAGTACTCTGCACATAGTAAGTGCTCAATAAATCGCATTGATTGAATGCCACCGATAGATGAAACTCTTTGATATTTATTCCGGCCACAGAGCATTTGGGTAAATATCTTTATGTTCTACTATTTTGCTTTTCTGTAATTTATTTTAATGATGATGATGGTGGTGGTATTTATTAAGCCCTTACTATGTGCCAAGCACTGTTCTAAGAGCTGAGGTAAATACAAGGTAATCAGGTTGTCCCACATGGGGGCTCACTGTCTTAATCCCCATTTTACAGATGAAGAAACTGAGGCACAGAGAAGTTAATGTCTGTCTTCCCCCGTAGACTGTAAACTCCTCGCGGGCAGGGATCGCGTCTGCCATCCTTATTATACTGCGCTTTCCCAAACACTTAGTACAGTGCTCTGCAGATGCTAAACGTGCTCAAAAAATACCGCTGATTGATTTATTGATTGAGTTACGCCATGCCTATGCTTCTGCTTTCCCACTGTTTGTGAAATTGTGTTTCCTTTTCATAATAGTAATTAGAATAATAATGATATTTGTTAAGTGCTTACTACATGTGAGGCACTGTACTAAGCAAATTGGGTTGGGCATAGTCCCCGTTCTGTATAGGGCTCACAGTCTCAATCCCTTTGGAGTCAGAGGTCATGGGTTCGAATTCCGGCTCGGCCACTTGTCAGCTGTGTGACTTTGGGCAAGTCACTTCACTTCTCGGTGCCTCAGTTACCTCATCTGTAAAATGGGGATTAAGACTGTGAGCCTCACGTGGGACAACCTGATTCCCCTATGTCTACCCCAGCGCTTAGAACAGTGCTAGGCACATAGTAAGCGCTTAACAAATACCAACATTGTTATTAACAGAGGCTCAGAGAAGTGAAGTGATTTGCCCAAGACCACAGAGCCGACAAGTGGCAGAGACAGAATTAGAACCCATGATCTCCTGACTCCCAGGCCCATGCTCTATCCACTAGGCCATAATACAATTTATTGATAGTGGGGAATGCAGAAGGATGTCTTCAGTGGGCAGATTGATGCTGGAGGCTCTCCGGGGCCAAAGCTAATGTAGGGGCGGAGGGTGGGCATCAACCAGAGACTCGTAGGGCCATTTGTCCGGCTGGATTGGATTTTCTGGGAGCGACGCTTTGCGAGCCTGTTGTTGGGTAGGGATTGTCTCTATCTGTTGCCAAAGTGTACTATCCAAGCGCTTAGTACTGAGCTCTGAACCCAGTAAGGGCTCAATAAATACGACTGAATGAATGAATTTCAAAAATACAGAAAATGACTCAGCTCCAAGTTTTGCCCTTCCCCCAGCAAAGACTCTCATTCCCAATATGGAATGCTATTGTATGCGAGGCCCCGGGTTACCTCTCTTTGTTTAATGGGAATGGGAGAGATAGGTGATGTTTGCAAAGCCACAGCTCCTCATAATAAATAACAATCTGTGTGTCACTGTCCTTTTGACAAGGCTCTGCTCTCTGTAAGGGGTCTTTTAGAGAGGTAACAGGCTCCTCCCCTGGTTGGATTTCAAAGTCCTTCTGCCCTAGGCTTTCAGAACTGAAGGTGTCTCTGATGATGATGATCGTATTTGTTAAGCTCTTACTGTGTGCCAAGCACTGCTCTAAGCCCTGGGGTAGATCGAAAATAATCAGGTTGTCCCACGTGGGGCTCAATGTCTTAATCTCCCTTTTCCAGATGAGGTAACTGAGGCCCAGAGAAGCGAAGTGACTTGCCCCAAGTCACACAGCCGATAAGTGGCGGAGCCGGGATTAGAACCCACGACCCCCGACTCCCTAGCCCGGGCTCTTTCCACTAAGTCACGCTGCTTCTCTGGACCCATGAGGGAGAGAAGTGAAGGATAGGGGAATATGTCCCAAGCCAGCGTGGCGTCTGTGGCTGTTTCTTGATCTAGTGTACTCTCCAAGCGCTTAGTACAGTGCTTTGCACATAGTAAGGGCTCAATAGATCCTATTTATTGAGCGCTTACTACGACTGAATGAATGAATGAATGAATGAATGAATGCTAAGCCCTGCACTGAGCACAGCAAGAGTACCCTGCTGAAAATTAGACACGGTCCTTACGCATAAGGAACTGTCGGGCATGGAAAGGTTTGGCAAAAGAGACACGGGGAAAGGTGAAACATTAAAAAAAAAAAATAAACGAACATGAAAAGACAAAGATGAGACAAAAATACCACAGGAGTGAGAGCTGTTCATGGGCCAGGCTGTTCAGAGTCCATCAGTCCCAACAGCCACTGCCACGAGCACTGGCCTCCAAGTTCTAAAAATTCAGAAGCCCACAGGCTAATGCTCTTTGTCTTCACCCTGCCACAGTGGAATCATAATAATAATGGTATTTTTTAAGTGTTTACTATGTTCCAGGGACTGTACTAAGCGCTGGGGTGGATACAAGCAAATCAGGTGGGACACAGTCCCTGTCCCACGTGGGGCTCACGGCCTCAATCCCCATTTTGCAGATGAGGAAACTGAGGCACAGAGAAGTGAAGTGATTTGCCCAAGGTCTCACAACAGACAAGCAGCGTTTAGTACAGTGATTTGCAGACTGTAAGCTCTCCATAAATACGACCAATGGTAATAATAATGTGGCCGAGTGCACGACCTTCTGACGCCCAGGGCCATGCTCTATCCACTACGCCATGCTGCTTCTCAGAGGAGATGGTGTACTGCCTTTCTTTGTGGCACAAAACCTTCCTCAGAACCACGATCCTTTTGTTCGCAGAAATGGGAGAACAGCTCTATCAAAAAATCCATTTTCTAATCTGTCTCCCCCGATTAGACCGCAAGCCCGTCGAAGGGCAGGGGCCGTCTCTATCTGTTGCCGACCTGTTCATTCCAAGCGCTTGGTCCAGTGCTCTGCACATAGTAAGCGCTCAATAAATACTATTGAATGAATGAATGGTTTGCTCACCAAATTGAACAGGAAGGAATACCATTTGCATTCTGTCGAGATTCAAAAATAACCGATTCTCTGTTCTCCTCCGATGAACCCGGCCCTAGGAGCGTGGCAGTTCCACAGGAACTCTCTGCTTGGGGTCTGCGTTATGGTTTTCTTTGTTCCGCAGAGCGCTGAGCTCTCTGTTTTCCTTCGACTCTTTCTGTTTATCCAAATCCTCCTGATGAAGTACCACTATCTTATGACAGAGACTCCCTTCGGAGCTTGAAGACAGGGTGTGCCGCTAAACTGGCCAAAGGAAAAAAAAAATAGCTAAGTAAATAGACAGATCTGATTAGGATCCTTCTCTTTTCTTCCACTTGTGCTCTGTTGGCAATGGCAGTTCAGGTGGTGGAGGCCGGAAGAAGGAGGGAGGAGGAGAAATGAAAATCTTATTCCTAGCTATGCGGCATGTGACCTCGGCGATAGCTTTGGCACATCTGTACAGATGGAGCTAATCATCCCGGTTCTGGTCAGCCCAGCGGTCAATATTATCTCTGAAGCTCACACATCTAATCCCGGCTCCTCCACTTGCCCGCTGGGTGACCTTGGGTAAGTCACTTAACTCCTCCGTGCCTCAGTTACCTCATCCGGAAAAATGAGGATTAATACTGAGAAGCAGTATTGCTGCTACTGATTAATGCAGAGAAGCAGCGTGGCTCAGTGGAAAGAGCCCGGGCTTTGGAGTCAGAGATCATGGGTTCGAATCCCGGCTCGGCCACTTGTCGGCCGGGTGACTTTGGGCAAGTCACTTGACTTCTCGGTGCCTCGGTGACCTCATCTGTAAAATGAGGATGAAGACTGTGAGCCCCACGTGGGACGACCTGATTCCCCTGTGTCTACCCCGGCGCTTAGAACAGTGCTCGGCACATAGTAAGCGCTTAACAAATACCAACATTATTATTATTACTGTGGGCCCCACGTGGGATACGGACTGTGTCCGGCCTGATTAGTATACGTCTTCTTCGGTGCTCAGTATAGTGCCGGGCACACAGTAAGTGCTTAACAAATACCATAAAAAAATTGTGTAAAATGCTTTATTAAGACCTGGAAGAATTCATAGACTCGGATACACAGCCCCTCATCCGACAAGAATGATCACGGCCTAGTGGATAGAGGTGGATAGACAGTGCTCCGCACATAGTAAGCGCTCAATAAATACCACTGAATGAATGAATGATAGATCACGGGCCTGGGAGTCGGAAGGACTGGAGTTCTAATTCTGGCTCCACCACTTCTCTGCTGTGTGACCTTGGGCAAGTCACTTAACTTCTCAGTGCCTCAGTTAATCTCATCTGTAAAATGAGGATTAAGACTGTGAGCCCCATGTGGGATATGGATTTAGTCCAATCTGAATAACTTGTATCTGCCCCAGTGTTTAGTACAGTGCCTGGCACTTAACAAAACTGTTGGTAAGCACTGTAAACTCGTTGTGGGCAGGGAATGCATCTGTTTATTGTTGTCTATTTCCTGCCACATCCAACAGAATCTCCTGACCTTTGGCTTCGGGGCTTTCCGCTAGCTGTCTCTTTACCTTTCATTTTCAGTCGTATTTCTTGAGCGCTTACTGTGTGCAGAGCACTGTATTAAGCGTTTGGAACAGACAATTCAGCAACAGATAGAGACAATCCCTACCCAGCAACGGGCTAGTCTCTTTCTACGCCTCAGCCCATACTCCTCGCTCCTTCCGTATTAACTTCCTTGTCGGGTCTCGCCTGTCAAGTCGGCTCCGACCCATAGCGATGCCATGGACACATCTCTCCCAGAACGCTCCGCCTCCATCTGCAGTCATTCCGGTTGTGTATCCCTAGAGTTCTCCTTACTCTTGACTCTTGAGAAGCAGCACGTCCTAGTGGAATGAGCTGGGGTCTGGGGTTTAGAGGACCTGTTCTGCCAATTGCCCGCTGTGTGACCTTGGATGAGTCACTTAACTTCTCCGCACCTCAGTTTTCTCATCTGTAAAATGGGGATTCAATGCCTGCTCTCCCTCCTACTTAGACTGTAAGCCTCACGTGGGTCTGTGTCCAACCTGATTAACTTGTATCTTCCCCAGAGCTTAGGACAATGCTTGATGCATAGTAAGTGCTTAACAAATTATTATTATTACTGTTACTACTATTAAAAGACCCAATTCATTCATTCAATAGTATTTATTGAGTGCTTACTACGTGCAGAGCACTGTACTAAGCGCTTGGAATGTACAGATCGGTAACAGAGACAGTCCCTGCCCTTTGACGGGCTGACAGTCTAATCGGGGGAGACGGACAGACAAGAACAATAGCAATAAATAGAATCGAGGGGATGAACATCTCATTAAAACAATGGCAAATAAATAGAATCAAGGTGACGTACATCTCATTGACAAAATAAATAGGGTAATGAAAATATATACAGTTGAGCGGCCGAGATGCACACACCCTTCCCGTTGCGCGGGACTCTCTCATCCTTTAAATCTGCCGAGCCAAGTCACAGTTCTCCTTACCTTTGAGAAGCAGCGTGGCTCAGTGGAAAGAGCCCGGACTTGGGAGTCAGAGGCCATGGGTTCGAATCCCAGCTCTGCCACTTGTCAGCTGTGTGACTGTGGGCAAGTCGCTTCACTTCTCTGTGCCTCAGTGACCTCAACTGTAAAATGGGGATTAACTGTGAGCTTCACGTGGGACGCCCTGATTACCCTCTATCTACACCAGTGCTTAGAACAGTGCTCTGCACATAGTAAGGGCTTAACAAATACCAACATTATTATTAAAGCCTTCCTAAAAAGTTGCTTCCACCAGGAGGCAATTCCCAACTTATTTCCATCTGTAAAAATGGTGGTATTTGTTAAGTCCTTACTACGTTCAGAGTACTGTCCTAAGCACTAGGGTAGATAATGCAATTAGATCAGACGCAGTCCCCGGCTCACACGGGACTCACAGTCCAAGGGGGAGGAAGAACAAATATTTAATCATACGAGGCAGCTAAGGCACAGAGAAACTAACTGACTTGCCCAAAGTCACCCATCGGGCAAGTGGTGGAGTTGGGATTAGAAGTCCCAGGCCCAAGAGGCTCAGGATCAGGTTCTTTGTCTCAGGCTGGGCTGCTTTTGTTTCATTCATCTAGGAAATCACTAAAGCATCATGGCTTGAGTTATAATTTCCCAGTGAAAGAGATTAGCTTCTTTTCAGTGACAGGGTGAGTGGGCAAATTCTTAGATTGCCAGCCCCAAGAGGGATGGAGACCATGTCTAATTTCCACCCGTTTATTCTCTCCCAATGCTTAGTAAAAATATTAATGATAACAATGGTGTTGGTTCAGTGCTTGCTATGTGCCGGGCACTGTACTAAGTGTTTGGGCGGATACAAGCAAATCGGGTCGGTCACCGTCCCTGTCCCACGTGGGGCTCACAGTCTCAATCCCCGTTTTACAGATGAGGTAACTGAGGCCCAGAGAAGTGAAGTGAAATGCCCAAGGTCACACAGCAGACAAGTGGAGGGAAAGGGATTTAGAACCCACGACCTTCTGACTCCCAGGCCCGGGCTTTATCCACTACACCATGCTGCGCACACCAAGCACTTAATAAATACCACTTTTTACTACTAATAGGGTTCCAGAGAAAATTCCTTCAGGTAGTTTCCGTTGTTGAGCACAATTCCTGCCTTGGGCCATCAGGGCAAAGGAGGGCATAGTAGCGAAGACTTCAGTGATTCTTTCTCTGCAATAAATCTTAGCCAAGATAGTTCTTCCAGAGGTTTCCTCCCTATCGGTCGATCAATCACTGGTACTTATTGAGCACTTCCTGTGTGCAGAGCACTGTAATAATAATGTTGGTATTTGTTAAGCGTTTACTATGTGCAGAGCACTGTTCTAAGCGCTGGGGTAGACACAGGGGAATCTGGTTGTCCCACGTGGGGCTCACAGTCTTAATCCCCATTTTACAGATGAGGCGACTGAGGCACAGAGAAGTGAAGTGACTTGCCCAGAGTCACACAGCTGACAAGTGGCCGAGCCGGGATTCGAACCCATGACCTCTGACTCCAAAGCCCGTGCTCTTTCCCCTGAGCCACGCTGCTTCTCTATACTCAAGGAGAGACACTGGCGGAAACCCCCTGGAGAAGGATCAACTGAATTGCGCTCAAATGTATTTGCATGAATGCTGGACGTTGTTCTGGTTGATTTTCATAATTCAACTAACGTAGAATTCAAAGGGGTTTTGCTTTGCAAATCTTGCTTCCGTTTGCCAAAAAAAAATCAGTACTTGGATCCCGTATCTGGGGATTTGAAATGGCAAACCTCTCCAGAGCGTACGAGTGGGTTGAGCGATTCGTAATAATGTTGGTATTTGTTAAGCGCTTACTAGGTGCCGAGCACTGTTCTAAGCGCTGAGGGAGATACAGGGAAATCAGGTCGGCCCACGTGGGGCTCACACACTTTTAATCCCCATTTTACAGATGAGGGAACTGAGGCACAGAGAAGTGAAGTGACTCGCCCAGAGTCACACAGCTGCCAAGTGGCAGAGCCGGGAGTCGAACTCATGACCTCTGACTCCGAAGCCCGGGCTCTTTCCACCGAGCCACGCTGCTTCTCTCGTTCATTCGTTCATCGTCGTATTTATTAAGCGCTTACTAAGTGTACTTAGTGTTCCAAGTGAACACTGTAGTAAGCGCTTGGGAGAGTAATTCATTTCAATTCAATTCAATCGTATTTATTAATATTAATGTTGGTTTATTTATTAATAATAATGTTGGTTTTTTTAAGCTCTTACTATGTGCAGAGCACCGTTCTAAGCGCTGGGGTAGACACAGGGGAATCAGGTGGTCCCACGTGGGGCTCCCAGTCTTCATCCCCATTTTACAGATGAGGGAACTGAGGCCCAGAGAAGTGAAGTGACTCGCCCACAGTCACACAGCCGCCAAGTGGCAGAGCCGGGAGTCGAACTCATGACCTCTGACTCCGAAGCCCGGGCTCTTTCCACCGAGCCACGCTGCTTCTCTCGTTCATTCGTTCATCGTCGTATTTATTAAGCGCTTACTAAGTGTACTTAGTGTACCAAGTGAACACTGTACTAAGCGCTTGGGAGAGTAATTCAGCGTGGTACAGTGGAAAGAGCGTGGGCTTGGGAGTCAGAGTTCATGGGTTCGAATCCCGGCTCCGCCACTTGCCAGCTGTGTGACTTTGGGCGAGTCACTTCACTTCTCTGTGCCTCAGTGACCTCATCTGTAAAATGGGGATTAAAACTGTGAGCCCCACGTGGGACAACCTGATTACCTTGTATCCCCCAGCGCTTAGAACAGTGCTTTGCACATAGTAAGCGCTTAACAAATACCACCATTTATTTTTATTTAATTCATTTCAATTCAATTCAATCGTATTTATTAAGCACTTTCATTCATTCAATAGTATTTATTGAGCGCTTACCATGTGCAGAGTACTGTACTAAGCTCTTGGGAAAGAACAATACAATAATAAACAGGGACAATCCCTGCCCAGGAAGAGCTCACAATCTAGAAGGGGGTAGGGGGTGGGGAGTACAGTATAACAGAAAAAAGACACATTCCCTGACCACAAAGAGAGTTATAATGTACAGGATTTAGAACCCACGACCTTCTGACTCCCAGGCCCGGGCTTTATCCACTACACCATGCTGCGCACACAGTAAGCACTTAATAAATACTACTTTTTACTACTAATGGGGCTCCAGAGAAATCAGCTGTGTGACTTTGGGCAGGTCACTTCACTTCTCTGTGCCTCAGTTCCCTCATCTGTAAAATGGGGATTAAAACCGTGAGCCTCACGTGGGACGACCCGATGACCCTGTATCTCCCCCAAGCGCTTAGAACAGCGCTCTGTACATAGTAAGTGCTTAACAAATACCAACATTATTATTATTATTATTATTATTAGAGGGACAGACGGACATGCCCAGAGCTTAGAACAGTGAGAAGCAGCGTGGCTCAGTGGAAAGAGCCCGGGCTTTGGAGTCAGACGTCATGGGTTCGAATCCCGGCTCGGCCACTTGTCAGCTGGGTGACTTTGGGCCAGCCACTTAACTTCTCGATGCCCCAGTTCCCTCATCTGTAAAATGGGGATTAAGACCGTGAGCCCCACGTGGGACAACCCGATTCCCCTGTGTCTACCCCAGCGCTTAGAACGGTGCTCGGCACATAGTAAACGCTTAACAAAATACCAACATTATTATTATTATTATTATTAACAGTCCTCTGCACATAGTAAGCGCTTAACAAATACCCACATTATTATTATTAAACACATAATTATTTAACATAAATATAAATAATATGATATATTATATATATAAACATATTCATTTACATAAGTGCTGTGGGGCTGGAGGCCTTCCCAGACTGAGCTCCCCTTCTCCCCCTACTCTCTCTCCCGCCCCCCCTCCACCTCTCCGCAGCTTAACCCTCTTTTCCCCCCATCTCCCTCCGCTCCTCCCCCTCTCCCTTCCCACCCCCTCGGCGCCGTCCCCGTCCCCTCAACTGTATATATTTTCATCACCCTATTCATTTTGTCAATGAGATGTACATCGCCTCGATTCCATTTAGTCGCCATTGTTTTTACGAGCTGTTCTTCCCCTCGACTCTATTTATCGCCACCGTTCCCGTCCGTCCGTCTCCCCCGATCAGACCGTGAGCCCGTCAAAGGGCAGGGACCGTCTCTATCTGTGGCCGACTTGTTCATTCCAAGCGCTTAGTCCGGTGCTCTGCACATAGTAAGCGCTCAGTAAATACTGCTGAATGAATAAAGGGAACAAGATAGGGTGACACAGAATGGAACGGGGGAAGAGGAAAGAAGGGCTCAGTCAGAGAAGGCCTCTCGGAGGAGAAGACAATCGGCAGGGCTTCACCCTACTCGGTTGCCACCAGCCCAGTAGCCGGTTCTGGACGTCCAGTTGCCCCCAGCCACGCAGCGGGTCCCGGTTGGGACGAGGCAACCTTCGCCCATCTGATTTCAGTTTCGGAGACTCGGTCCCGGGCAGAGCTTTTCTGCTTCCTCCTTAACGGACTAACTCTTTCAGCTTGGCTCTCCTCTTCATATTTTGGGGCCTGGGTCTCCTCCTCCTCTCCCTGCCAACCATTTGCCCAGCTTCCTTCAGCTGTGGAACTCCCTCCCCTTTCATACGGGATGAAATACCCCTCTCGCCTCACCTTCCAAGCCCTCCTAAAATCACATCTCCACCAAGAGGAGAAGCAGCATGACCTAATAATAATAATGTTGGTATTTGTTAAGCGCTTACTATGTGCCGAGCACTGTTCTAAGCGCTGGGGTGGACACAGGGGAATCAGGTTGTCCCACCTGGGGCTCAACAGTCTTCATCCCCATTTTACAGATGAGGGAACTGAGGCACCGAGAAGTGAAGTGACTCGCCCACAGTCACCCAGCTGACAAGTGGCAGAGCCGGGGTTCGAACCCATGACCTCTGACTCCAAAACCCGTGCTCTTTCCAGTGACCCACGCTGCTTCCCAATACACTCCCACTTCCCCTATCTGTAATTTATTCGTTCTTTCATTCCTTCAATAGTATTTATGGAGCGCTTACTATGTGCAGAGCACTGTACTAAGCGCTTGGAATGTACAAATTGACTGTAATGTCTGTCTGCCTCTCTAGACTGTAAGCCTCTTGTAAGCAGGACTTGTCAGAAGCAGCACGGCGCACTGGATAGAGCGCCGGCCTGACAGAGAAGCGGCGCGGCTCAGTGGAAAGAGCCCGGGCTTTGGGGTCCGGGGTCACGGGTTCGAATCCCTGCTCTGCCACTTCTCAGCTGTGTGACTGTGGGCCAGTCACTTAACTTCTCTGTGCCTCACTTCCCTCATCTGTAAAATGGGGATGAAGACCGTGAGCCCCACGTGGGACGACCTGATTCCCCTGTGTCTACCCCAGCGCTTAGAACAGTGCTCGGCACATAGTAAGCGCTTAACAAATAAGAACATTATTATTATGGGTTCTAATCCCTAACGGACCACTTGCCTGCTGCGTGAACTTGGGCAAATCACTTTACTTCGCTGGGCCTTAGTCACCTCATCTGTAAAATGGGGAGTGAGACTGTGTGCCAGGCACCGTGCTAATCGCTGGGGTGGATACAAGCAAGTCGGGTTGGACACAGGCCCTGTCCCACGTGGGGCTTACAGTCTCAATCCCCATTTTACAGATGAGATAACTGAGGCACAGAGAAATGAAGTGACTCGCCAGAGGTCACCCAACAGACCAGTGGCGGAGCCGGGATTAGAATCCATGACTTCTGACTCCCAGGCCCGTGTTCTATCTCCTCTGCCATCCCGCTTCTCGATTGACTGAGGGCTAGCCTGTGGGATTTTCCTTCTGACTGTGGAGGAATGTGGCATGCTCCCCGGTTACCCAGGTAATACTCAGGGAAAATGCTAAGATTTCTTGGCACATTGGCATGGAAATCACTCAGAGAAAATCACTCTGAGTAGGGCAGTGTTGCTGGGAACATTAGGGGAGGAGGATGAATGGCTCAGGTTACACTCTCAAACTCTTTTTTTTTTTGCACCATTCCTCGCTCCTTTGGGGATCTTTGATCTTAGAAAGCGTATAAAAAGGGGAAATCCACAGTCAAAAAAGAAAATATGCCAAGTATGGCAGCCAGTTGAGATTTTATAAGTCATCGAATCACACTGCCGGAAGGGAATTTGAGAGATCGAGCTGCCTCCAGGCAGCGAATATATAAACCACCCAGGACTTTTCCGGCCCTTTGAGGGTAGAGACTTCTCAACCTCCCAGGATAGCTCCTATTCCCCAGCTAGTCAAGAAGTCCTTCTTTTATTTCCAACCGAAGACGCTTCTGCTTTAATTTTCGTTCTTTTTCCCTTGTTCAATCCCTCGCCCGACACGAAGAACCGTGATCGAGTGTCTTGCCCGTAAAATCTTTTCCTTTGTTTGAAAGCAGTTACTAAATCATTCCTGAGCCTTCTCTAGGCTAAGCAACCTCAGCGCCTTTAATCTTTCCTCCTAGGTTTCCTCTAAACCCCTTAGCAAGCGCGGAGTCCGACACTGGACGAAATACTTCGATAAGGATTAGACCGGGGCTAACATTCCCCGGGTTACAGCCCGGGACTATATCCAGCACTGTTTGCTGATTTATACCGTCACACGTAGGCCCTGTCTCCAGCTATATATCCAGTCAGTCGGTCGCACTTATTGAGCGTTTACCGTGTGCAGAGCACTGTCCTAAGCGCTTTGGAGCGTACGATATCACAATATAACAGACACGTTCCCTGCCCACAACGAGCTTAAGACTGTAAGCCCCATGCGGGACAGGGACTACGTCCAACCCGATTAGCTTAATAGTGATATTCGTATTTGTTAAGCGCTCACTATGCGCAGAGCACCGTTCTGAGCGCTGGGGGAGATACAGGGTCATCGGGTCGTCCCACGTGAGGCTCACAGTTAATCCCCATTTTACAGATGAGGGAGCCGAGGCCCAGAGAAGTGAAGTGACTCGCCCACAGTCACACAGCTGACAAGTGGCGGAGCCGGGAGTCGAACCCGTGACCTCTGACTCCGAAGCCCAGGCTCTTGCCACTGAGCCACACTGCTTGCATCCACCTCAGGGCTTAGTACAGTGCCTAGCACAGGGTAAGCGTTTAACCAATACCATAATTATTATTATCATCCCATCCTCCCCTTGCCCTACTCTGTTCCTAGCTTTCCAATCAATCAATCAATCAATCAATCAATCGTATTTATTGAGCGCTTACTGTGTGCAGAGCACTGGTTAAGCGCTTGGGAGGGTACAACACAACAATATAACAGACACATTCCCTGTCCACAGAGAGTTTACAGTCTAGAGGACGAACTTACAGCCCAGGCTTAGGGGAAAGAGCCCGGGCTTGGGAGTCAGAGGTCATGGGTTCTAATCCCGGCTCCACCACCTGTCTGCTGTGTTACCTTGGGCAAGTCCCTTAACGTCTCTGTGCCTCAGCTCCCTCATCTGTAAAATGGGGATGAAGACTGTGAGCCCCCCCCGGGACCACCTGATTACCTTGTATCTACCTCAGCGCTTAGAACAGTGCTCGGCACATAGTAAGTGCTTAACAAATACCATCATCATCATCATTAGAGTCTAGAGCTGACGGTCTACAGTCTCTGTGGAGAAGCAGCTTGGCTCAGTGGAAAGAGCCGGGGCTGGGGAGTCAGAGGTCCTGGGTTCTAATCCCGGCTCCGCCGCTCGTCAGCTGTGTGACCTCGGGCAAATCACTTCACTTCTCTGTGCCTCAGTTACCACATCTGTGAAATGGGGATGAAGACCGCGAGCCCTACGTGGGGCAACCTGATTACCTTGTATCTACCCCAGCGCTTAGAACGGTGCTTGACGCGTCGTAAGCGGCTAATAAATACCGTCATTATTTCCAGCTGCTTTCCTGCGTCTCCTCTTGCGTTCCTGCCGACCCCACTGACTCCACACCTTAGATTTAATTTTTTTAAACTCATCACAGAGATGCCAGAGGTCACTTTTGCGAGCCAAACACGGCTGCTGCTGCCAAGCGAGGATGGTCACCTCCTCCTTTCCCGTTTGTTGCTTTACCTTTTCACCCGGGCCAGAACTGTGAGAACAGGGACAGAAGTGGATCCAGAAGGGCTGGGGGTGGGAGAACTGACTGGAAACTCATTGTGAGCAGGGCTGAGGTAGCTGTTTATTGTTGTAATATACTCTCCCGAGCGCTTAGGGGAAAGTGGCGGGGAGGAGTTTACAGCATAATTCTTCCTGACCTGCGTAGAGCGAAACCATCGAGGCCGATCCTGGAACGGAGCCCAGATAATTGTAAGTTTCTGGGCAAATGTACTTTACCGTACAGCCCCGCGTGATGCAATCACCGTTTCCAAGAACATAAGCAGGTTGTATCATGAGTTGTTTCTGTACAGGAGAGTGAAAGGATTAATTCACAACTTTTGTATGTCATGATCTGGTTACCGCAACCCAGCACCATGTTGATGTTTGAAATAATAACGCTGCTTGCTAACTCATGTTGGGCCGGTAGGTACACTATGATCCTGGGGTTATTCACTCTATCTGTTCCCAGTAAATCTCTCTCCATCCTATATTTGCATTGGCTTTTTTTTTTTTTTTAATCCGAACCACACTACCTTTCGGGAAGGCAATTATTCTAATTTGTCTAGTTTCACTCTCGATTTTATTATGCGTATATCCGTAATTTATTTATTTATATTAAGGTCTCTCTCCCTCTAGACTTGTAAGCTCACTGCGGTCAGGGAATGGGTCTGTCAGATGGTTGTGTTGTACTCTCCCAAGCGCTTACTACAGTGCTCTGCACACGGTGAGTGCTCAGTAAATATGACTGAATGGTTGATTGATTGAATTTGATCTCCCGCTCTCCCAAGCGCTTAGTACAGAGGAAGTGTTCAATAAAGATGATTAATTGGTTGATTGAGTCCAATCTCCCAGAGTATTAGCAACCACCTAGACCCACTGTAACTGTTCCATCCCAGCATGGCTCAGTGGAAAGAGCACGGGCTTTGGAGTCAGAGGTCATGGGTTCGAATCCCGGCTCCGCCTCTTGTCAGCTGTGTGACCGTGGGCAAGTCACTTCACTTCTCTGGGCCTCAGTTCCCTCATCTGTAAAATGGGGATTAAGACTCTGAGCCCCACGTGGGACAACCTGATTCCCTTGTGTGTACCCCAGCGCTTAGAACAGTGCTCTGCACATAGTAAGCGCTTAACAAATACCAACATTATTATTATTATTATTATTATCCCCAAACCACTGGGAATCTTCTCAGTTTTCCTCCAAGCTATCCTGACCCTCTTTAGGAACCTCATCCGAGTAGGGAGAGAGAAGAAAAAAGGTCATAATGACTCCTCGTGTTCCTACTGCATTTTTTTTTTTCCCAAAGAACCAAAATGCTTTCTCCTTCAGGAGAAATCCTGGAGTCATTCCTCTATCTCTAGGCTGGTTGTCATTTTGAGCACACATAACTTATTACACCCTTACACTTGAGTGCAAAGGAGAGAAAGATCGAGAAAGAAGGTGTAAGTAGAGAAGTTTTGCCACTGTATTTCTCAGCTTATTTTAACATCCTATGGTCACAGTAACACTACAGTCCTTTTTGACACTGCCTTTTTTTTTTGTTATCAACATTCAGGTACATTGTTTGGTAAAACTAACAGAGCCTGGCCACTTTATCGCGTCTCTTCTCAATGCAACCTTTTGCCCAAGTACAGAAGTGCAAAGGGCAGTGAAAGGCCAAAGCCAGGTCCCCAGTTTAAAAATGTGAGTTCTGCAGGCTGAGGTCAAAGCCGACTGAATGCAAGATTCTATTCCCGGTGAATTTCCCCCGTCATTCTCTGGCATCTATTTGGGATGATGAAATATACATACCCAACATGGCTTCCTCTTTTTGCATTTGGGAGGCTAAACGTGCACGATCGTGGAAAAACTGCCTCCACGGGTCCCTTTAGGTGCTATTACAAAATCGGCGCATCACCTCTGTCTTACTTGGGAGCCGGCCGGCGATAACTCTTTTCCGGCCGTCACGCAAGTCCGGAATCTTAAACTTTGTCTTTTATCGTGTCAGCATCTCTGTCTAGTACAGACTAGAAGCCCCATGTGGGGCAGGGATTGAGTCCAAACTGATTAGCTTCTAACTATCCTGGTACCTAGTACAGTGCCTGGCACATAGTAAGTGCTTAATAATAATAATAATAATAATAATGTTGGTATTTGTTAAGCGCTTACTATGTGCAGAGCACTGTTCTAAGCGCCGGGGTAGATGCAGGGTAATCAGGTCGTCCCACGTGAGGCTCACTGTTAATCCCCATTTTCCAGATGAGGGAACTGAGGCACAGAGAAGTGAAGTGACTTGCTCACAGTCACACAGCCGACAAGTGGCAGAGCCGGGATTCGAACCCATGAACTCTGACTCCCAAGCCCGGGCTCTTTCCACTGAGCCACGCTGCTGCTTAACCAATACCACTGGAAAAAAAAAATCCCAGTGGATGGCTCCGTAACCTATAAAAGGCAATTGTTTCCTGTCTTCTATTAGTAATGTTTGTTTTTGCCGTTAACCTTTTTTCAGAAGGGGACATTGATGAGTTTGCTAATTTTTAACAATCATAACTGCGGTCTTGACTGCTTACGATGTGCCAGGCACCGTCCTAAGCACTGGGGTAGATAGGAGGTAATCGGATGGGACAGAGTCCCTGTCCCGCGGAGAGCTCACGGTCTTCACCCCCATTTTGAATTATAGGGCAGGTGCTAAAACACCAATCTCTTAGCTTTTTCCTAATCCATAGTGTACTATAGTTTCTCAATCTGTAAAATGGGTACAATACAGGCTTCAAGTCCTTACTCCCAGGAGACGAAAGCCCCGGGGAAACAGCGTGGACTAATGGTAAGAGAGCACGGGACCGGTAGTTGAAGCATCTGGATTCTTATTCTGACTCTGACACTTGCCTGCTGTGTGGCCTTAGTCAGGTCACAATTTCTCCGTGCCTCAGCTTCCTCGTTCATCAAATGGGGGCTCAATTCCTGTTCTCCCTCCCCGCTGAGACTGTCTCACGTGGAACAATGACCATTCATTCATTCATTCGTATTTATTGAGCGCTTACTATGTGCAGGGCACTGTACTAAGCACTTGGAACGTACAATTCGGCAACAGATAGAGACGATCCCTGCCCAATGACGGGCTTACGGTCTAATCGGGGGAGACGGACGGACAAAAACAAGACAATATAATCACGATTAACAGGATCAAGGGGATGGACGCCTCATTACAGAGAAGCAGCGCGGCTCAGTGGAAGGAGCCCGGGCTTGGGAGTCAGAGGTCATGGGTTCAAATCCCGGCTCTGCCACCTGTCAGCTGTGTGACTGTGGGCGAGTCACTTCCCTTCTCTGTGCCTCAGTGACCTCATCTGTAAAATGGGGATGAAGACTGTGAGCCCCACGTGGGACAACCTGATGACCCTGTATCTCCCCCAGGGCTTAGAGCAGTGGCTCTGCACATAGTAAGCGCTTAACAAATACCAACATTATTATTAACCAAATAAATAAGGTAATTCAAATATATACAAATGAGCACAGTGCTGAGGGGAAGGGAGAGGGGGAGGAGCAGAGGGATTACGGCTGATCGGATTGTGTCTGCCCCCGTGCTTAGCACAGCGCTCGGCACATAGTACCAGCTTAACAAATACCACAGTTGATATTATTATTGTTACTGGGGTCAGGCGGTAGCACTAGGTTGGATATCATTTCCCTCTATCCTCAACTCAGTCCGCCCTTTCCTAAGTAATTTTTTAATGGCATTGGTTAAGCGCTTTCTAGATGCCAGGTATTGTACCGAGCACTGGGGTAGATGCAAAGTGATCAGGTTGGACACAGTCCCTGTCGGGCATGGGACTCACAGTCTTAATCTCCATTTTACAGATGAGGGAACTGAGGCCCAGAGAAGCTAAGTCACTTGCCCAAGGTCGCATAGCAGAATAGTGGTGGAGCCGGAATTAGAACCCGGGGCCTTCTGCCTCCCAGGCCGGGGCTCGATCCACTAGGCCCCGCTGCTTCCCAGCAGTTGTGGGAGACACTCAAAGCATCTGGGGGGAGATGACAGATTAATTAGGGGCAGGAAACTCGACGGAGGGAGGAGGATCTCCGTTCTATGTGAAAAGGGCCATTTGGCCATTTCAAGGGCCCAGCGGATAATTTTTTTAACCAAACTGTAAAAGCAAAATAAAATCACCTCCTTCTCTGACCCTCCCCCAGGGTCGTACCTGGAGAATTTCCAGTCCTCTACCAGTCTCGGCTACGGGAGGGAGAGTCAAGCAGAGGCCTACCCATTCCAATCGTAGGTTGGCCAGTGGCTAGCGAGCGGATGGCCATCCGCTACGAGTCAAAAGTCACCCGTGCTGGGCAGCGGCGGCACGGGAGAGAGTCGAGGGCGGAGACTCGCGTGTACTGCAATGGTAAACCGCTTCCGTATATTTGCCAAGAAAACTCCAAGGCTCCACTAGCGGAAGGATTTCGAACGGAAAGCGGGGCGTCCTGAGAGAGATAATAATGATCATAACAATGTTGGTATTTGTCAAGCGCTTACTGTGTGCAGAGCACTGTTCTGAGCGTTGGTTTGTCCCACATGAGGCTCCCAGTCTTCATCCCCATTTTACAGATGAGGGAACTGAAGCGCAGGGAAGTGAAGTGACTCGCCCCCAGTCACACAGCTGACCAGTGGCAGAGCCGGGATTCGAACTCATGACGTCTGACTCCCAAGCCCGGGCCCTTTCCACTGAGCCACGCTGCTTCTCGAGAGATGGGTCAGTGGGGTCGCTATGAGTTGGAAACGACTCGAAGGCATAAGAAAAGGCGAGACTTCTCCGACCTAATTCCTGCTCCCCTGGATTCTACTTATCGCCCCTCGATTCTATTTATCGCCACGGTTCTCGTCCGTCCGTCTCCCCCGATTAGACCGTAAACCCGTCAAAGGGCAGGGACCGTCTCTATCTGTTACCGATTTGTCCATTCCGAGCGCTTAGTACGGTGCTCTGCACATAGAAAGCGTTCAATAAATACTATTGAATGAATGAATGAATGAAAAGAAGCTGCACAGGTATCCGGGAAACTTAGACGTTTTTAATTTTTCTCTCGAGTCTGGAAGGCCGGTGGAGTAGCACCTGCCATATACTTCAAGGGGGTGGTAATAACTTCATCAGCGTTCCCTTTGGAAAAAAAAGTTTCGGCGTAAATACAAACATCACTAATAGAAGCCCGAAAACGACAATTTGTTCCCGCTTCCTAACGTGTGGGTGGTCTGTGTGAAATATTGATCGAGTGAAAGAAAAGCAGGTGAATTTCACCCTGAAGTAATAGGTGACTAGCCTGTCTCAGGCCCTGTGGTACAATAATAATAATAATATTTGTAAAAAGCTTACTTGGTACGGAGCTCTGTCCTAAAAGCTTGGGGGATAGAAGTCAATCAGGCGGGACACAGTCCCTGGCCCACATGGGGCTCACAAGTCCTAGTAGGAAGGGGAACAGGGAATGTGTGACTGTGGGCAAGTCACTTCACTTCTCTGTGCCTCAGTTCCCTCACCTGTAAAATGGGGATTAACCGTGAGCCTCACGTGGGACGACCTGATGACCCTGCATCTGCCCCGGCGCTTAAAACAGTGCTCTGAACATAGTAAGCGCTTAACAAATAAATACCAACGTTATTATTAGTAGTAGAGAGAGCACGGACCTAGGAGTCAGGAGCCCCCCGGGTTTTAATTCCAGCTCTGCCCCTTTGCTGCGTGACCCTGGGCGAGTCACTACTTCACTTCTGAGCCTCAGTTACCTCCTCTGTAAAATGGGGATTAAGACCGTGAGCCCAGTGTGGGACATAGATTGGGTCCAACCTGCTTAGTTTATATTTACCCGGGTGCTTAGTAGAGTCCGGGCCTATAGTAAGTGTTTAACGGATGCCATGTTTAACTGATGCCATTGAAACAATAAATGACTGTTCATCCAGTTCTTCTATAAAGCGCGCTCTTACTAAGCTTTTTAGACAGAAAGGTGGTTGAGGATTAGGAGATGTACTTTTGTCAATTTAAGCGTGTCTGCATCCGACAGGATGTTGCTGTCGGCAGGATGTCGGCAGAAAAGATCCTGCCTGCGCCTGGGACGTCGGTTTGTCAGGAATGAAGCCCCCATGTCACAGGACAACAAAAGATACACGAAACCGGAAAGGATGGAGAAAAGTCGGGCCAATCAGTTCATTCATTCGGTAGTATTTATTGAGCGCTTACTACGTGCAGAGCACGGTACTAAGCGCTTGGAATGGACAGATCGGTAACAGATAGAGACGGTCCCTGCCCACTGACGGGGGGAGACGGACAGACAGGAACGGTAGCAATAAATAGAATCAAGGGGATGGACATCTCATTAAAACAATAGCAATAAATAGAATCGAGGTGATGTACATCTTCATTAACAGAATAAATAGGGTAGTGAAAATATATACAATTGAGCGAGTGAGCCCAGTGCCGAGGGGAGGGGAAGAGGGGGAGGAGCAGAGGGAAAGGGGGGGGAAAAGAGGGAAATGGGGGGAAAAGAGGGAAATGGAGGGAAAAGAGGGCTTAGCTGAGGGGAGGTGAAGGGGGGTGTGGCGATAGGTGTTCTCCCTTGGCCCAGCGGAACGAGCGCATGAGGCCGATGACCTGGGTTCTAATCCTGGCTCTGCCACTTGCCTGCTGTGTGACCTTGGGCTAAGTCACTTAATTTCTGGGTGCCTCAGTTTTCTCATTTGCCAAAAAATAGAGATTAAATAACTGTTCTCCCACCGGTTTAGACTGTGGGCCCCATGTGGGACAAGAACGGGGTCTGTCTGTTCTGCTTAAACTGTACCCCGGCCCCTAGTTCACTGCGTAGCACGTAGTAAACCCCTAACGGGTCTACCGTTATGGAGTAACGTGAGGAGAAGCGGCGTGGCTCAGCGGAAGGGGCCCGGGCCGGGGAGTCAGAGGTCACGGGTCCGCATCCCGGTTCTGCCGCTTCTCAGCTGTGTGACTTTGGGCACGTCCCAACTTCCCTGCGCCTCAGTTACCTCATCTGTAAAACGGGGATGAAGACCGTGAGCTTCCTGTGGGACAACCCGCTTGCCCCGTATCTCCCCCAGCGCTTAGAACAGTGTCTGCACGTCGTAGGCGCTTAACAAATACCAACACTTTTATTATTATGAATAAATACCGTGATTGCTATATTTTACCACAGACAATCCTAGCGTCTAACTAGAAATCCTTACAACCAGGGGACTGCCTATTTCTGAATAGAGCCTAGCGCTTTACACTCCGAAGGCCCTCAAGGAATACCACCGATGGATCGATCGATCGATGGATCGACAAGCTGGAACTTAGTAAAGGTTCAATGACAAGGTCAACGATGAGGTCCCCGCTCCTGACCGTGCATGGACTAGAGACCGGGGCTTTACTCCTTCCGTGGGTGTGATTTATAAATGGAACTTGGCGCTGCAGATATCCGCTGTCATCCCGCCGAAGACGGAGAAGTCACACGACGATCTACATCTGGGGGGGAAAGGAGTTGGAAGTGATAAGGGCTCATTTTCCCAGACTTGTCACAAGCCTGGCAAATCCTGGGGTCCCAACGCGGCCAGAGGGGGAATAAGAGAAGCAGCGCGGCTCAGTGGAAAGAGCTCGGGCTTGGGAGTCAGAGGTCACGGGTTCTGATCCCGACCCTGCCGCTTGCCGGCTGTGTGACTTTGGGCAAGTCTCTTCACTTCTCCGGGCCTCAGTGACCTCATCTATAAAATGGGGATGAAAACCGTGAGCCCCACGTGGGACAACCTGATCACCCTGTATCCCCCCAGCGCTTAGAACAGTGCTCTGCACATAGTAAGCGCTTAACGGATACCAACGTTATTATAAGGAGGGTCTGGGCAGGCTCAATCCAATGAATGTCTGTGGAGATGATCTGTTATCGATAGTGACCTCCTTGGTCAGATTAATCATCCCGTAAGACCTCTGTGGCTCTAGGTTTTGTCCTAGTTAACTTCGTGTACATATGTGGGGGGTGTCATAATAATAATAATCGCGGTATTTGTGGAAGCGGCGTGGCTCCGTGGAAAGAGCCCGGGCTTCGGAGTCAGAGGTCATGGGTTCGACTCCCGGCTCTGCCCCTTGTCAGCTGGGTGACCGTGGGCGAGTCACTTCGCTTCTCTGTGCCTCAGTGACCCCGTCTGTAAAATGGGGATTAACTGTGAGCCTCACGTGGGACGACCCGATTCCCCTGTATCTCCCCCAGCGCTTAGAACAGGGCTCTGCGCATAGTAAGCGCTCAACAAATACCAACGTTATTATTATTATTACTATTATTCAGCGCTTACTACGGGCCAGGCCCTGTTCTAAGCGCTGGAGTGGGTCTACGTGATGCAGCCCCAGTCTTGGTCTTCCTTCAACGGCTTGCCTGCCGGGTGACCTTGGGTAAGTCACTTCACTTCCCTGGGCCTCAGTGACCTCATCTCTAAAATGAGGATCGAGACCGTGAGCCCTACGTGGGACGGGGACTCTGTCCGGCCCCATTTGCCCGCATCCTCCCCAGTGCTTAGTACAGGGCCTCACACGTAGTAAGCGCTTAACAAATGCCGTCGTCACTATCGTGAAAAAATAACGTCCGTGGAGAAAAACGGTCCGGTGATGGCTCTGAGGGGGTGGAATGAAGAAGCCACAGCCGCTGTTTTGAGGAACTTTAGTCATTCAATCATTCAATAGTATTTATTGAGCGCTTGCTACGTGCAGAGCACCGGACTAAGCGCTCGGAATGGACAAATCGGCAACAGATAGAGACGGTCCCTGCCCTCTGACGGGCTTCCGGTCTGATCGGGGGAGACGGACAAAAGCAGTAGCGATAAATAGGATCGAGGGGATGGACATCTCATTAACAAAATAAATAGGGTAATAAAAATAGAGACAAGTGATCGGGGACCTGGAGCCAATTCACTCTCTCCTCTAGAGTGAGCTCCCTCCACCCTCTAGACTGAATTCCCTCCTTCCTCTAGATTGAGCTCCCTCCCTCCCCTTCCAAGCGCTTAGTGCAGTGTTCTGCGCACAGTCAGCATTCGGTAAATAGGATCGATTGACTCGGTGGGTGCTCCTTGCTCTTGATGAGAAGCACCGTGGGCTAGTGGACTGAGCTAATTAATTAATGTTGGTATTCGTTAAGCGCTTACGCTGTGCAGGGCACCGTTCTAAGCGCTGGGGGAGATACAGGGTCATCGGGTCGTCCCACGTGAGACTCACAGTTAGTCCCCATTTGACAGATGAGGGAACCGAGGCCCAGAGAAGCGAAGTGACTCGCCCACGGTCACCCAGCTGACGAGTGGCCGAGCCGGGAGTCGAACCCATGACCCCTGACTCCGAAGCCCGGGCTCGTTCCACGGAGCCATGCTGCTTCCCTAGTGAGCTAGGAGCTCACTCCTCTAGTCAGTCAGTCGAAACACAGGAGCCCCCGTCGGGGAAATGCGTCCTGTAAATCCCAGTTAATAATACTGCTGGTATTTGTTAAGCGCTTACTATGTGCCGAGCACCGTTCTAAGCGCTGGGGTGGACACGGGGGAATCAGGTTGCCCCACGTGGGGCTCACGGTCTTCATCCTCATTTTGCAGATGAGGTCACTGAGGCACCGAGAAGGGAAGTGACTCGCCCACATTCACACAGCTGACAAGTGGCCGAGCCGGGATTCGAACCCATGACTTCTGACTCCAAAGCCCGGGCTCTTTCCACCGAGCCACGCTGCTTACTGCCCCTCTTTGGGAATCTTGGCTGAATCGACCCTTTCTCCTCCCTTTCCGTTCCTCGATCTCCATTTGATAAGCTGGGGGGGGGGGGGGGGGGGGAGGGGGAGAGTATTTTTTTACCCCCCACTCTTGAGCGGAGACGAACAACCTCCAGCCGCCGAGCCAAGCGATATCCGGTAGCTCTCGACTTTTCCTTCTAGCGTGGCGGAGTGGATAGAGCCCGGGCCTGGTCATCAGAAGGTCATGGGTTCTAATTCAGGCTCCTCCACTTGTCTGCCGTGGGACCTTGGGCAAGGCACTTGGCTTCGCTGGGCCTCAGTGTCCTCATCCGTAAAATGGGGATTGAGACTGCGAGGCCCTTGGGGGGGTGGGGGGGGGGGTCACTTTTGCCGCTTAACTACTCTGTGCCTCAGTGACCTCATCTGTAAAATGGGGATTAAGACGGCGAGCCCCACGTGGGACAACCTGATTACCTTGCATCCACCCCAGCGTTTGGAACAGTGCTTGGCACAGAGTAAGTGCTTAAGAAATCGAATTGTACATTCTAAGCGCTTAGTACAGTGCTCTGCACATAGTAAGCGCTCAATAAATATGATTGAATGAACAAATACCATTATTATTATTATTATTATTATTATTAAGCCCTGGGGTGGATAAGCACAGGTTCGGTTGGACACAGTCTCTGCCCTATGTGAGGCTGACTGTCCCCATCCCCATTTTCCAGATGAGGTGACCGAGGCCCAGAGGAGTAAATGGACTTGGCCAAGGTCTCACAGCAGACAAGTGGCAGAGGCAGGACTAGGGTAGCAGCTTGACTCAGTGGAAAGAACCCGGGCTTAGGAGGCAGAGGTCGTGGGTTCTAATCCCGGCTCCACTACCTGTGCGCTGTGTGACCTTGGGCAAGCCGCTTCACTTCTCTGAGCCTCAGTCCCCTCATCTGGCAAATGGGGATGAGGACTGTGAGCCCCACGTGGGACGACCTGATGACCCTGTATCCATCCCAGGGCTTGGAACAGTGCTTGGCACAGAGTAAGCACTCAACCGGTACCAATATTAGTATATTGGCTTGGGAGTCAGAGGTCATGGGTTCGAATCCCGGCTACGCCACTTGTCAGCTGGGTGACTGTGGGCCAGTCACTTCACTTCTCTGGGCCTCAGTGACCGCATCTGCAAAATGGGGATGAAGACCGTGAGCCTCACGTGGGACCACCTGATGACCCTGTATCCCCTCCCCCCCCCCCCCCCGGCGCTTAGGACAGTGCTCGGCACGTACTAAGCGCTTAACAAATACCGACATTATTATATTGGGAATGACTCTGGTTCAGTGTCGGACTAGGTGCTGGGGAAAAAGGGACAGAGTCATGCTTGGTCATAATAATGATAACGTTGGTATTTGTTAAACGCTTACTCTGTGCCGCGCACTGTATTAAGCGCTGAGGTGATACTAATGTCGGCATCTGTTAAGCGCTTCCTATGGGCAGAGCACTGTTCTAAGCGCTGGGGGAGATAATAATAATGTTGGTATTTGTTAAGCGCTTCCTAGGTGCCGAGCACTGTTCTAAGCGCTGGGGGAGACACAGGGGGATCAGGTTGTCCCACTTGGGGCTCACACACGTTTAATCCCCATTTTACAGATGAGGGAACTGAGGCCCAGAGAGGTGAAGTGACTCGCCCACAGTCCCCCAGCTGACAAGGGGCAGAGGCTGGATTCGAACCCATGACCTCTGACTCCCAAGCCCGGGCTCTTGCCACTGAGCCAACTTGACGTTGACCGAGCCGGAGGCCCCGCCCACAAGGCGGAGGCCACGCCCATCCAGACCGGAGGCCCCGCCCACGGCGCCCCCAGACCCCGCCCACCAGACCGGGACCACGCGCCTGTCCCACCCGCAGCCCCGAGGCCCCGCCCCCAGGCGTTAGGCCACGCCCCCCGACCGTCCAATCGCAGCAGCGACAGCCCAGAGGCCCCGCCCACGGGCATTAGGCCCCGCCCCCCGACCGTCCAATCGCAGCAGCGACAGCCCAGAGGCCCCGCCCCCGGGCATTAGGCCCCGCCCCCTACCGTCCAATCGCAGCAGCGGTGGCCCCGAGGCCAGCCCCCAGGCGTTAGGCCCCGCCCCCTGACCGTCCAATCGCAGCAGGGGCAGCCCCGAGGCCCCGCCCCCAGGCATCAGGCCCCGCCCCCTGACCGTCCAATCGCAGCAGCGACAGCCCCGGGCCCCCGCCCCCTCCAGCCTGCAGGCCCCGCCCCTTCTACCCCTCAGCCCCGCCCCCAGGCATTAGGCTCCGCCCCCTGACCGTTCTCGGGCTGCAGCGGCTGCCCGAGGCCCCGCCCCCAGGCGTTAGGCGGCATCGATAACCACGAGGCTCCGCCCCCTTCTACCCCCAGCCCCGAGACCCCGCCCCCAGGCGTTAGGCCCCCCCCGCCCCGACCGTCCAATCGCCGCAGCGCCAGATCCGAGGCCCCGCCCCCAAGATTTAGGCCGCGCCCCCGACCGACCAATCGCTGCGACGACAACCCCGAGGCCCCTCCCCCTCCAGTCCGCGGGCCCCGCCCCCACAAATTAGGCCCCGCCCCCTGGTCGTCCAATCGCTGCAGCGATAGCCCCGAGGCCCCGCCCCCTCCATCCTGCAAGCCCCGCCCCAGCCTTGTCCGCAGCCCCCGAAGCTCCGCCCCCTGGCCGTCCTATCGCTGCAGCTGCAGCCTCGAGGCCCCGCCCCCCGTCGTCAGGCCCCGCCCCGACCGTCCAATCGCGGCAGCGATAGCCCGAGGCCCCGCCCCCAGGCACGAGGCCCCGCCCCTTTCCCGCCCGCAGCCCCGGGACCCCCGCCCCGGCCGTCCAATGGCGGCGGCGATAGCCCCGAGGCCCCGCCCCCGGGCACGAAGCCACGCCCCTTTCCCGCCCGCAGCCCCGGGACCCCCGCCCCGGCCGTCCAATGGCGGCGGCGATAGCTCCGAGGCCCCGCCCCTTCGCTCCCGCAGGCCCCGCCCCCCTCGGGTCCCGCAGCCCCTCCCCCCCCCCCCCCCCCCCCCCCCCCCCCCGGCCTCCCTCCTCCCTCCCTTCCCGCTGGCGGCGCCGGTCCCCGTCCGTGCCGGCCGGCCGCCGCTGCCCTTCCCCGCACGCCGCCTGCCTCCCTCCCTCCCTCCCTCCCCGCACGCTCCCGCACCCGCTCCCTCCGAACATGGCGGGGACCGACTGCGGCGCCCTGCTGGACGAGGAGCTCTCCTCCTTCTTCTTCAACTATCTGTCCGACGGCCAGGTAAGAGCGGGAGCCGGGGACCGGGAGATGCCCCTCCCGCAACGGGTCCCCTTCCCCCCCCCCCCCCCCCGCACACCGGACCTGCCCGGCCTGCGGCGGAGGAGCCGGGCGGTGCGGGAGTGTGGCGGGGGGGGCGGGGGGAAGCCCGTGTCTGCTGCAGTCCCAGCCTGGGCTGCACCGACCGGGGGGGAGCGGGGGAGCGGGGGTGGGCAGGGGACGGGGCAAGGGGCGAGGAGGGCGAGCTGCCGCCCGTGCTCCCGCAGCGGGGAGCCCGCAGCGGCCGGCCGCGTGCACGGGAGGGGGGGCTTCTCCACACCCTGATGCACAGCCGCGGGGGGAGATGCCCCCGATGCCCCTCCTGCCCCTCCCGCCGCCCCTGCTGCCCCTCCTGCCCCTGCCGCAGCCCCGCCCCCTCGGATCAGGAAAGCGCCCGGGCCCAAAGCCCCCGCCGCCGGAGCGGGGTGGGCGTAGGGCGGCCTTGCCATTCAGCACCACTTTCAGCACCACGTTCGGTCCCGGGAGGCCGCCCCGTCCCGTCCCCTCCCCTCCCGCTGGGGGTGGGGCCTCTCCTCCTTCCAAAGCCCCCTCGGGGTCCCCCTCTCTCTGGCCGGACCCCGCACGGGGGGCGGGGGGGCGGGGGGGGCCCTCTGCCCCGAGTTGGCCGAAAGTTGCGAGCGCCGTGCCCGGACACTGCATGGGACGCCTTCTTCTTCTTCTTCTTCTTCTTCCTCCTCCTGGCCGGGCCAGGCACGTGAGTGCCAATAGCGCATCCCTGCCCGGGCGAGCTTCATCCCCCCTCCTCGCCTCCTCCAGCCTAATGCCCTTCCCCCCCTTCATAAGCCCTGCTGAGATCCCCCCTCCTCCAGGAGGCCTTCCCGGCCCGAGCCCTTGGGCCTATTTATTACTCTATTTTCTTAATGACGCGCCGCTCTCTATTTTATTAATCGGCTCCGTGATTCGATTCGGCCCTGTCGTTGATGCCGCCGCTGGTCCTTTTTATCTCGACGGCGGTGATGCCCGTCCACTTGTTCTGCCGGCCGTCTGCCCCCCCCTTCTAGACCGTGAGCCCGTCGTTGGGAATATTTTGTCTCCATCGGTTGCCGAACCGCCCGTCCCGAGCGCTTAGTACAGTGCCCCGCACCCCGTAAGCGCCCAATCGATACTCTCGAATGAATGATCCGACGGTCCCGTTGGGGGGGGGGGGGTCCCTTAATCCTCGTTTAGGCAGAAGAGGCCGCTGGGGCTCGGAGAGGTGGAAGGGACTCGCCCGAGGTCGGCTCGGCAACGTTATGATTATTATCGTTATCATTATTAGCTCCCCGGGGGCGGGGGATGTGTTTGATGTTATAGTGTCCTCTCCCCGGCGCTTGGTACGGGGCCGTGCACACACTAAGCGCCCCCTAAATGCGATGCATAAATCATAAAGGATAATTGTGGTATTTGTTAAACGCTCACCGTGTGCCCCCTCCTAACCGCCGGGGTACTTACAAGCAAATGGGTTGGACACAGTCCCTGTCCCACCTGGGGCTCACGGTCTGCTTCTTTCTTTCTTTCTTTCTTTCTTTCTTTCTTTCTTTCTTTCTTTCTTTCTTTCTTTCTTTCTTTCTTTCTTTCTTCCTTCCGTCGTATTTATTGAGCACCTCCTGTATGCAGAGCGCTGGACTGAGCGCTTGGGAGAGCCCGGTGCAGCAGTAGAGACAATCCCGGCCCACAGTGAGCTCACCGTCTAGTGTGTTGTTGTGTTGTCCTCTCCCTAGCGCCTAGTCCAGTGCTCTGTGCGCAGGAGGCGCTCAGTAAGTAGGATGGAAAGCCCTCAAGCCTGTGGCAGACGGGAAAGTTCCCGCGTGGAGTCGGGAGTGAGGGATTCGTGAGCCCACAAACTGCCCATCCGACCCCCCCCCCCCTCGGGCCCGGGGGGCTTCAGTAATAGATGGCGGTATTTCTGAAGCGCTTACTATGTGCCGGGCACTGTACTGAGCGCCGGGGTGGATACAGAGCGAGGCGGACCCAACCCCTGTCCCACGTGGGGCTCTCGGGCCCAATCCCCATTTTCCCGAGGAGGGAACTGAGGCCCCCGAGAAGTGAAGTGACTCGCCCAGGGTCACACAGCAGGCAAGCGGCGGAGTGGGGATTGGAACCCAGGACCCGCCGAGGCCTAGGCCCGGACTTCAGCGACCCGAAAGGAGGCAGGAATCGGGGCAGGGCCGGCCGTTGGCCTGCGGAGCACCGTCCGTCCCCGGAAGACTGGGGGTCTGAATCCCTTCGGTGTCCCGATCCGGAATCGGGAGCGCTACGGTTTTGCGTGAATCGTGGAATGGGGAGGGAGGAGGTGGGAGGGAGAAGGGGATGGTGTGGGGTGGGGGGTGTGGGGGCCGAGAAGGTGGGCCCGAGGGCTGCTTTCATCATTAAAATCAGCTTTCAGAGTCATTAGAATCAGCTCTGGCCAACTGGAACGGGAGGAGCGAGGAGATGGGGTGCCTGGACTCAGAGTGGGAGACTCGGGAAAGTAGACTGCGTCTAATAATAATAATAATAATAATATCCATTCGTTCAGTCGTGTTTACTGAGGGCTTACTGTGTGCGGGACGCTGTACTAAGTGCTTGGAAAGTACAGTTCAGCGATAGAGAGAGACGATCCCTGCCCGCACTGGGCTTATGGTCCAGAGTGGGGGGTAAGAGACATCACCGTACTAAGCGCTGGGGTGAATAACAAGCTGATCAGGTTGGACACTGTCGCTGTTCCATATGGGACTCTCAGTCTTAATCCTCCTCATTTTATGGATTAGGTAATGGAGGCACAGAGAAGTAAAGTGATCCGCCCACGGTCACGGTGAACAGGCTTCAATAATTAATAATAATAATAATAGTAGTAGTATTTGTTAAGCGCTTACTCTGTGCCGGGCACTGGTCTAAGCACCGGGGGGAGATACACCGTAATCAGATTGTCCCACGTGGGGCTCCCGGTCTTAATCCCCATTTTTCACAGGCGAGGTCACTGAGGCACAGAGAAGTGAAGTGACTTGCCCAAGGTCCCCCAGCAGGCGAGCGGCAGAGCCGGGATTAGAACCCCCGGCTTCCGACCCCCAAGCCCGTGCTCCGGCCGCTGGGCCGTGCTGCTTCTCTACTAATATCGTGATAAGTGCTATTTGCTAAGCGCTCACGACGCTCAGAGAAGCCGCGCGGCTCGGTGGAAAGGGCCCGGGCTTGGGGGGGTCAGAGGTCATGGGTTCGAATCCCGGCTCCGCCGCTTGTCGGCCGTGTGACCGCGGGCGAGTCACTTCACTTCTCTGGGCCTCGGTTCCCTCGTCTGGAAGATGGGGATTAACCGTGAGCCTCACGTGCGACGACCTGATTCCCCTGTATCTCCCCCGGCGCTTAGGACGGTGCTCCGCCCCCGGTAAGCGCTTAACAAATACCGACATTCTTAACGTGCCGGATGCCGGACGGCGTGAAGCGATCGGCACGTTTCGGAGAGACGTCGGGCCCCAGACGGCACCGAGATCACTGCGAGGATTCGGTCGGTTATTCTTCGTGAGACTTTTAATTCAGCAGCGGCTCTCGTACAAGGTGCCCCGGAGGCGCGCCAGCTTGGGAAAACGTTCCCGGTATCCCAGATGCCGCCGTCGTGACGCTGTCGGAGGAGCTGCAGGTCGATCTTGGCAAGCTGGTGCAGTCCGGCTCGGTGGGTAGGGAAGGGACACCCCTGTCCTCTGGTGTGTGCGAAAGGGTTAAGGTCGGTGCGGGGAGGGGAGGGAGGGAGGGAGGGGGAAAAAAAAAAAAGCACTAGAGGCATGTGATGCGGGAGCTTGTTTTACAAAAAAAAAAAAATGACTGAGATATGGCGTGTGTGCGGGCGCCCTAGTCCGTGCGTTTCTAAACCTCTGACGAAATTGCAGTGAAAGCCGCCGCTGCCGCTGTCACGTGCTCCGCTGTTGCATCCGTAACCCAGGAGGTGCCCGCCGGGGTCGCCTCTGACGTCAATCCTCGTTACTACTCCTGGACGAGCCCCCTCGGCCCACGATGGACTCTGTCGACTTCTCAGTGAAAGCCTTCAAAGCAGCTCTCCTTCCCTCCTTCGTTCATTCGATCTTTGTTTTCCTCCTCTTCCACTCCCTTCTGCGTCAGTCACCGTGATTTGGTCTCCCCCCCCCCCCCCCCCCCCCCCCCCGCTCCCAGCCCCGAAGCACTTAATGTACACACCTGTCATTTTATTGATCCCTTTGGTCTTCCCCAGCCCCAAAGTAATAATAATAATAATAATAATAAAGATATTGGTATTGGTTAAGCGCTTACTATGCGCCAAGCACTGTTCTAGGCGCAGGGGAGGATACATTCCGAGCGCTTAGTACAATGCTCTGCACATAGTAAGCGCTCAATAAATACTATTGAAGGAATGAATGAATGAATACAAGGTAATCAGGTTGTCCCACGTGGGGCTCACAGTCTTCATCCCCATTTTACAGATGAGGGAACTGAGAAGTGAAGCGACTTGCCCAGGGTCACACAGCTGACAGGTGGCCGAGCCAGGATTAGAACCCACGACCTCTGACTCCCGAGCCCGGGTTCTTTCCATTGATCCACGCTGCTTCTCTGAAGTACTTAGACAGATCCGTCATTTTATTTATCCCTTTGCCCTTCCCCCGGCTTTCCTGCGCCAAAGCGCTTTTGTACATATCTGTCATTTTATTCATCCCTTTCCTCTCCCCGCCGCCCGATTTCCAGCCCCAGTGCATTTTTGTACCTCTCCGTAATTTTATTTCTCCCTTTGCTCTTTCCCCTTTTCCCAAAGCGCTTATGGACGTGTCTGCAATTTTATTTGCCCCTTTGCTCTACCCCCCACTTCGCGGCCCCAAAGCACTTATGTACATATCTATAATTTTATTTATTTTCATCGATGTCTGTCTCACCCGCTGTAGAGCGGGAGCTCGTTGTGGGCAGGGAGTGTCACTGTTGTTGTACTGTACTTTCCCGGGCGCTTAGAACAGTGCTCAGCACGCTGTCAGCGCTCAATCGATACGATTGAATGAATGTATTGAGCGCTGACTGTGTGCAGAGCACCGTACTGAGCGCTGACTTTCCCTGCCCCCAGCGAGCTTAGAGTCTCGCTGCGGGGAGACCGAGCTTTCTTACGCTTGGTCTCCCCGCGTTCAGCCCGGGATCGGGTCGACCCAAGAGACGGACCTGTCTGGAGGTCGTCGGTCCTAATCTTTTGGTTCTTAGAAATCAAGGGCCTCGCGCAGACTTTCTTTTCCTAGCAATCCCGCAGACATCACGCGGTGTATCCCGCTCGGAAGAAGAGTGGCAGATGGCATGAGGTGGCTTAGGGGATACAGCGGGGAAAGTTTAAAGTGTGGTTTGCCGGTCTCTGTACGGGATTACGGGGAAGATAAGATGTGTGCTGATTTTTATAGCCACCCACAGGGAATTCCTAACTGCAGAGCAACATTCGCTTTGGGGATGATTCACCTTTTGGGGTCATAATTCGGAAGTAGGTTTTTCGGCTTCTGAGTCCTAGGTCAAAACTGAAAAAATTCAGTTCTTTTCTATTGCTTCTCTTCTTGAGAGAGGGGCAGTTTTAGCATTCCTTTTTAATTTGTTTAGAAAAAGGAGAAAAAAGCCCAACTGATCAAAGATCGCACGGATTGCAATTCCGTGTTGTTTGCCTAGTTACTCAACATCTTAATGATAGTAAAAGCACTTTGAGATCTCTGCCTACAAGGCAAGGCACTATTGAATGGGTTTGTTGTGCCGTTAAATGGGACCATTTCTCCACTGGCAATGCTGTTTCCATCTTGTGATGTTAATGGAATAGACTCCAGTTAAAAGAACTTCCTCCTGTATACACCCCCTCCCTCATCCCCCATAGAAAGAAGCAGCACGGCCTAGTGGAAAGAGCCCGGATCTGGGCGTCAAAGGACCTGGGTTCTAATCCTCCCTCTGCCGCTCGTCTGCTCTGTGAGCCACAACTTCTCTGTGCCTCAGTTTGCTCCTCTGTTAAAATGGGAATTAAATCCTTCTCCCTCCTACCTAGTCTGTGAACCCCATGTGGGACGGGGACATGTCCAACCTGACAGCGCTGTATCCGCCCAAGTGAATAATAATAATAGTTCTGGTCCTTGTTAAGCGCTTACTATGTGCCAAGCACTATTTGAAACACTGGGGTAGATACAAGTTAATCAGGTTGGGCCCAGTCCCTGTCCCGCATGGGGCTCACACTCTTAATCCTCATTGTACAGACGAAGGAACTGAGGCACAAAGAAGTTAAGTGACTTGCCCACGGACACACAGCCGACAAGGGTGGAGCCGGGATTAGAACCCAGGTCCTTTTGACCCTCAGGACTGTGCTCAAATCTACTAAACCGCACCGTTTCTATTGCTCGGCACGTCGTAAGGGCTAAACGGATGCCATAATTTTTATTAATACAAATTGTAGTACCCCAAGGATTGGGCTAGACACTTGTTGTGGAATTTGTTAGGTGCTTAGTATAAAGTAGGGGCAGATGGGACGCAGTCCCTGTTCCTCAGTCTGCGGGGAAAGTGAACAGGTGTTCCCATTTTACAGACGAAGAGGCCCACGGAAGTTGCGACCACACGACGGAGCAGGGATTTGAACCCTGTCCTCCGGATTCCCAGGCCTGTGCTCTTTTCGCCGGGTCAGGCTGTTTCTCCGAGAGTGTCTTTGGGAGTTGGGGAAGAAGAAGGAGGCCAAGTTCTAGATCCAAGAAGCCAGTGCCAGATCCAGGCCCAGTGAAAAACGTGACCAAGTGGCTTAACCTCTCTGGGCTTCAGTTCCTTCTCAATATTTCTATCATAACAACAGTTACTCCCCCTCCTCCCCCCCACTCCAAAGAGCTGTCTGAAAGATAATTGAGACCAGAGTCAAAGGACTTTTTTTTTTTACCCCTGGCAAGAAGAAAGGTGCTTGGTCAATCAATCAGTTAATCAAGCTAATTTATTGAGCGCTTACTATGTGTGGAAGAGCACTGTACTAATTGCTTGGGAGAGTTCAGTGCAACAGAATTAGTTTCCTGCCCTAGAGGAGCTTATGGCGTTCCTCGAGGCCCTGTTTTTCTGTCATTGCTGAACCGTGTTGCCCGGAGACCTGAATTCCTGGTTTAAAGGCAGCTAATTAACAAATCTAAAAGAAAAGTTAACAACCGGCCAAGTGCTTAGGCCTGGGCGTTAATTGGGGAATGTGGGGTAGGGTTGGCTCCTCCTCGGTGAGAAAGGAAGATACCTCCATTAACGATGATGATGGTAATAATTATAATTATAATTGTAGCTGCTAAGCACTTACTGTGTACTAGGTGTTTCCCTAAGTGCTGGGGTGGGCCTATGGCAATCAGATCGGACGTAGACTGTCCCACGTGGAGCTCATAGTCCCTCTAGACTAAAAGCGCCATAGGGCCGGATCACGTCTACCAACTCTCTTGTATTGGACTTTCCCAAGTGGTTCTGTCAGTGCTTTGCCCACAGTAACCGCTCCAAAAATAGCACTGATTGATTGGGGGGGGGGGAGGGAGAATATGTATTTTATCCCCATTTTACAGATGGAGAAACAGGCTCAGAGATTGCTGGCTCCGGCCAACCGTTTTATTTTCATTCTAAACCACGGCTCGGTTGTAGATGAGAGTGGGAAGACTTCTCATCCGGGGTTGATTCGGTGCTTCCTTGCCGATCCGTCGGGTATAAAAGGGTGTGGGCAGTCGTGCCCTCACCGACTAGAGGAGCAGGTTTGTGGGCACAGGGAAGTGAGTTCTGCAACGCAGGGAAATTCCCAGCTCAGACCGATTCTTCCCTTTAAAGAATCTTACAAAGGAGACTCTTCAGGCCCTCTCCCCGCCACCCAACCCCACCCCCCTCGTGTCACCTACCTTGAAGGAGCCGGACTCCACCTACCCAGTGTAGGGAGAGAAGCAGCTTGGTATAATGAATGGAGCGTGGGTTTTGAGCCAGGAGGTCATGGGTTCGGATCCCAGCTCCGCCACCTGCCAGCCGTGTGACCTTGGACAAGTCACTTTGCTTCTCCGGGCCTCAGTGACCTAATCTGTAAAATGGGCATTAGGACTGTGAGCCCCATGTGGGACAGGGACTCCAAGCTGATAAACCTGTATCTACCCCTGTGCTCAGAACGGTCCTCGGTAAATAGTAAGCTCATAACAAATACCACAATTATTTTTTAATATTATTTTTAGAGAAGTGTCATCATTTCTCCACGATAAAATGCATTAGTCACACGGCAGAGTATAGGTTTAGTATAGTAAGCAGTGTGGCTGAGCGGATAGAGCACGGGCCCGGGAGTCAGAAGGACCTAGATTATAATCCCAGCTCTGCAACTTGTCTCCGGTGTGACATTGGGCAAGTCACTTAACTTCTCGGTGCCTCAGTTACCTCAACTATAAAATGGGGATTAAGATTATGAGCCCCATGTGGGACAAGGACTGTGTAAAACCTGATTTGCTTATATCCACCCCAGTACTTAGAACAATGCCTGGAACATAGTGGCTTAACAAGTACCACAATTACTAGTATTATTAGGAGGGTAGCAAATCCAAATGTATCCCATATTACAGTAGCACTAACACTTTGAATATCCAGTATGTGTGGTTTTCCTTCAAGGAACTCAGGGCTTTTGCATTATGTCATTTGTTTTCACGTTTCTGTGAGTTGGAAAGAGAGTAGAGAATATTCATATTTTAAAGGGAAACTGAGACCAAAAAAAAGCCCATGTTCCTTGTCCCTCATCAATTATCTGGAGAGAAAAGCAACTAAGTCTGGAGCCATTTTCTCCCAAGAAATAGCTTTGGAAAGCTCAGGGAAGCTCTCTTAACTCTTTTGGGTCACCAGATTACCATTTAGTTCATTCATTCATTCACTTGTATTTATTGAGCACTAACTGTGGTCAGAGCACTGTACTGAGCGCTTGGGAAGTGCAAGGAAGCCATAGTCGACTGTGCCAGCTTGTGCCCACGTGGTCTGCAAAGAGTTGATGCCATTTCCAGAAGTGCCTATCAAACTCCCTGGGAATAATTTTTGCCCCAAGAGAATGTGTGAGCCTTTTGTTAATATTAAATATCGATAAGTGACGTGCTGCTGAATACTTGCGGTTGATTTTAAACTACACTGAGTGGCTCTTGTGCCCTTCAAGGGTTTATAGATGAATGAGGTACGATCATTTGTATTCAAGAGAGGGTAAGGAGGAGAGATGGGAAGTTGAGAGGGCAGTTTGGCAGGTGACTTTCTCGATGGGTGGAGTTGTTCAGGAAGTTGGATCCTGAGGCAGGAGGAGCTATCACGGAGAACGTAGATTCAGTCAATCCTGAGCGGGCTGTGGGGGAAGATGAGGAGGTCTTCATGGAGTCCAAGTCCCAAGGATGAAGTTTCAGCACGATGAGACACGCTAACTTCTGAAGCGACTAATTAAATCCATAAATACCCTTTTTTTTATGGCATTTGCTAAAGCACTGACTATGTGTCAGGCCTGTTCTAAGCACTGGGGATGACACAGTTTAGGTCTCACGTGGGCTTCACAGTTTTAATCCCTTTTTTAGAGATGAGGTAACTGAGGCACAGAGACATGAAGTGACTTGCTCGAGGTCGCACGGCAGAACGTGGCGGCGCTGAGGTTAGAACCCAGGTCCTCCTGATTCCCAGGCCCGTGCTCTATCACCAAGTCACGCTGCCACCTTTGATGAATGACAGTTGACCCCCAGCTTCAGATGGAATTAACCTAACTTTACTATATGAGTTTAGCTCGCTCTATGGAGTTCAGACGGATGGGAAGAGGAAAAGGGCGTCTCAGCCAGACCCTTTCTTAATGGTATCTGTTAAGCGCTTTCATTGCACTAAGCACTGGAATAGGAGGCAATCAGGTTGTCCCTGTCTCGTCTTCTTACAGATGAGGGAACTGAGGCGCGGAGAAGTGAACCGACTTGCCCTGGGTCGCAAAGCAGACAAGTGATGGAGCCGGGATTAGAACCCAGGTCCTCCGACTCCCAGGCCTGTGTTTTTTTCACTTGGTCCCACTACTTATTCTCACTTCCACTGTAGGAGAGTAGGAGTTTCCAGCTGTGGGATGTCCAGACAGGGAAGTGATTCTGCATCTATCAAGTATGTGTGTCAGAAGTCTGTGTCGTTACCCTCTCCCCTCACAATTGATGTTAGTCTGCTCTATCTGATGAGGAAGATATACGGATGCCAATGTAGGATGCAACATGGCGATGCCCGGGCACTGGGACTAGGAGGAAGAGAATAAGTTCGTTCGTTCATTCCTTCATTCATACTTTCAATCGTATTTATTGAGCTCTTACTGTGTGCCGAGCACTGTTTGAAGTGCTTGGGAGAGTGCCGTGTAACGATAATCAGACACATTCCCTACCCACGACGAGCTTATGGTCTAGAGGGGGAGACAGACATTATTAGTGATCCTTGAGCATCCCACCTTGCTCCACCTCCGGCTGTGGGGAAGAAGGTTCAATTTCTGTTGACTGGGGGAGTCTAAATCAATTTCAAATGACATAGATTAGCCTCGATCAAACAGTGGTATTTCCTGAGCGCTCACTGTCTCAGAGCACTCTACTAAGCACTTGGGAGAGTAAAACGCAAAGGAGCTGATAGACATGTTCCCTGTCCACAAGGAGATCACGGTTTAGAGTGGGAAACAGAGTGGGAGATGGACCGTGTAGAGCGAAGCAGTGGGGCCTAGTGGATAGAGCAGGGGCCTGGGAGTCAGAAGGATCTGGGTTCTGATTCTGCCCCGGCCACTCATCCGCTGTGTGACCGCGGTCAAGTCACTTAATTTCCGTGCCTCAGTTACCTCACCTGTAAAATGCAGATTAAGACTGTGAGCTCCACTTAGGACATGGACTGTATCCAACCTGATTAGCTTGTATCTACCTCAGCAATTAGCGCAGTGCCTGGCACATAGTAAACACTCAACCGATACCCTAAAAAAAAAGAAAAGAAATTATGGATATGTAGGTAAGTGCTGTGAGGCTGAGGGTGGGGTGAATATCAAGTGCTTAAATGGTACAAATCCAGGTGCATAGGCGATGCAGAAGGGAGAGAGAGTAGCGGTAAAGAGGGCTTAATTGGGGAAGGCCTTTTGGAAGAGATGGGATTTTAATAAGGTTTTTAAGCTGGGGAGAGCGGTGACACATAGTAAGCGGGGAGGGTGGATATTTTCCATAGTGGATATGGGTGGATATAATAATAATGTTGCTATTTGTTAAGTGCTTACTATGTGCAGAGCACTGTTCTAGGCGCTGGGGTAGACCCAAGGGAATCAGGTTGTCCCTCGTGGGGCTCGCCGTCTTAATCCCCATTTTACAGATGAGGTAACTGAGGCACGGAGAAGTTAAGTGACTCGCCCAAAGTCACACAGCTGACAAGCTATGAAGGGAGGAGGGTGGATATTTTCCACAGAGTAGCAGTTGGGGTGAGAAGTAGAAATCATAACCAGTGTGATACTCACTGCTCTCCCCCATCTCCCCACCCCCCCCCCATCACTCCTGACTTCAATCAGTCATCAATCAATCAGGTGTATTGAGCGCTTATTGTGCCCGGAGGGCTCTACTAAGAGCTTGGGAGAAAACAATATAGCAGTAGAACAGAGTCGGTAGACACATTCCCTGCCCACAACGAGCTTGCTTGCAGTCTATAGCGTAATTCCAGTAATTAAAGCCGTTCCACCCCATCCTCCTGCCGAGTCACCTCTGGAACTCTCGCTCGGCTATCCCTCTAGATTCTTAAACTCTTCTTGGGCAGGGAATGTGTCTCCTTATTTTGGTATTGTACTCTCCCAAGCGCTCAGTACAGTGCTCCGCACACAGTAAGCGCTCAATAAATACGATTGACTGACTGACTGAAAGTGCCACAACGGGATGGTCTCCACAGTTCTGCGTAGAGTGGATGACGCCGTCAGCAGGCCAATCAAACGCCATCCGACAGGGTCTTTTCTCTCGGACGCGTCTAGTTAATCGTTCCCCAAGGCGTTCGACTCGAGGCGTTGAGTCAGCCGGTTGGGCCTTCCAGTTTTCCAAGTCTTTTCTGTCTTTCAAATTCCACTTTTTTACTGGCATCACCTCCAGGCATAGCTTTTATTAATCAGGGCAACACCTTTGTGAATCACTGGAAGGAGGTGCAGGCTGAGGGTATATTTTTGGGCAACACCTCTCCCTGAAGAATAAAGAGTTCCTTCCATCAGGCCTGCTTCTCTCCCACCACCTGGGGCAGGCGGGACGCAGAAAATATTAGCTCCAGGAGAGGCCGGAAGTGGTTTCAGTTATTAATCGTTTTATCGTTGCCGTTACGAGGGTGGCTCTTTCCACCCAGCAGGGGAGTCAGTATTTTCCGCGATCAGTGTTGCCACTTCCTTGCCACCTGCTGATGATAACAACAACAACAATGATAATAATAATAATGATAATGATAATTACGGTATTTGTTGAGCGCTTTGTTGAGAAGCAGCCTGGCGTAGTGGATAGCGTGGGCCTGAGAGTCAGAAGGCCCTAGGTTCTAATCCTGACTCTGTCACGGGTGTCCTATGAGACCTTGGGCAAGCCAGTTCACTTCCTTGGGCCTCAGTTTCCTCATCTGTAAGATGGGGATTATGATGGTGAAACCCCATGTGGGACAGGGTGTGTGTCCAGCCTGAGACTGTGACCTTGTTGTGGGCAGGGAATGCATCTGTTTGTTGCTGTATTGTACTCTCCCAAGCGTTTAGTACAGTGCTTTGCACACAGTAAGCGCTCAGTAAATACGACTGATGATCTCGTATCTGCTCTAGTGCTTAGGACAGTGCTTTCCACACAATAAGCACTTACTGAGTACCGTAATTATTATTATTATTATTACTATTGCTAGTGGTCACTAAGTGCCAGGCACTCTACTAGGCACTGGGGATAGATATGAGATAATCAGGTCCCACATGGGGCTCACATTCTAGGTAAGGAGGGAATACAGGTACCTGCGTGGCATTTTGGATAGAGCACAGGCTGGGGAGTCAGAAAGAAGGTCATGGGTACGAATCCTGACTCCGCCACTTGCCTGCTGTGTGACTTGGGGAAAGTCACTTCACTTTTGTGTGTCTCAGTTACCTCATCTGTAAAATGGGAATTGAGACTGTGAGCCCCGTGTGGGACAGGGACTCTGTTTAGTCCGACTTGCTTGTATCCACCCCAGTGCTTAGTACAGTGCCTGGGACATAGTAAGTGCTTAATAAATACCATATTATCATTCTTCCCGGTAAAGTGATAGAGCCGAGACTGGTGATTTCAGAATGGGGCAGCTTGTCTGGGCCCTGCTCGAAGCAGGTAACTGAATTGTCATTTGGTTGACCACGGGTGCCGGAAGGAGGGGTGACCGAAATAACTGTTTCCTTCCATGTTATCTGGGTCTAAGAATCTTCAAGGCCCATCAACGACAGCCAGAGCATGGATGGACGGAGCCCCGGCTCCTATGCCAACTGTCAGGGCGCAGGGTTTCGAGCTCCAGCCGCCGGTTCGCAGGCTGGCACGAACCCACAACTCTGATTGCTCTGAAGCTGGAAATCCTCTCTCTGACCCTGGAAGGGAGACAACTGGTGGCCTGGTTTTGGGTGTGGAGATAAACAACTGACCTGCAGCCATCTGGCCTCATCAGGACAGGATCATTTCATTCATTCATTTATGCAATTGTATTTATTGAGCGCTTACTGTATACAGAGCACCGTAATATGCATTTGGGAGAGTACAGTACAACAATAAACAGATGCATTCCCCGCCCCGCAAGGAGCTTGCAGTCTAGAGGTGGGGAAACAGTCATCAATACAAATGAATAAATGACAGATATGTACATAAGTGCTGTGGGCTGGGAGGTGGGAAGAATAAAGGAAGCAAGTCAGGGCATGCACAGAAGGGAGAGGGAGAAGAGGAAAGAGGGGGATTAGTCTGGGAAGGCCTCTTGGAGGAGATGGGCCTTCAATAAGGCTTCGGAGGGAGGGAGAGTCATTGTCCGTCGGATTTAAGGAAGGAGGGCGTTCCGGGCCAGAGGCAGGATGTGGACTAGGGGTCGGTGGCGAGATAGGCTTTCCTTGGGTTGGTCAGACAGGACAAAATAGTTCCTCTAGACTAAGGTCCCTGTGGACAGGTTTACATTTCTACCAAGTCTGTTGCATTTTGGGGAGACCAAGTACTTACTGCAGTGTTCTGCACGCAGTAAATGCTCAATAAATATGATTAATGGATTGACTGATGGAAATGCCAACCCTGTCACTGCATCAGCATTGGTTTTTTTTTTTTTTTAATGGTATCCGTTAGGCGCTTACTATGTGCCAGGCACCGTACTAAGCACCAGAGTAGATTCAAGTTAATCAGTTTGGACACCGTCCGTGGCCTGCGTGGGGCTCACAATCTTAATCTCCATTTTACAGAAGAGGTAACTGAGAAGTGAAGTGATTTGCCCAAGGTCACAGACCAGATATGTGGCAGAGCTGAGATTAGTACCCTGGTCCTTCTGACTTCCAGACCCACGGTCTATCCACCAGGCCACGCTACTTTTCTGTGGCAAATACATTGGGTGACCACTTTTTGGGCAACGTCTCTTTATCTCGTTTAGTTCAGAGCCCCGTCGGAGACCATGCACGCCAGAGCGCTTAATGAATACCCGACAGGTAAATCTCCAGTGTTCTAGACCCGGGTAGTATTCTTCGTAAGAGTGACCCACTTAAAATAGACTCCATTTTAAAGTCAATTTCAAATGCGTTCTTTTAACAAGAACATCTGGGCAGAAATTTGGTCTGCCTTCTGGCCATCAATGTTGCATTTAAATATTGACCCTGGTAGGCCTTGAGCTACTTTCAAATCATGAATGACCTCCTGCAAGTCAGGTTACCTAGGGAGGGTAATAATCTTTTGGGAATTAGTTAACAACTTCTTTCCTGCCACCTTCCTAGAGAATAGTGTCAAACACCCTGTGGGGACTCATTAGATAGACTGAAACCTAATCTATAATGAAACTTAAGGGACCAATTTGGGGAGGGGGGGGGTGTTCCTGACTTCTCTGGGCCTCAGTTACCTCATCTGTAAAATGGGGATTCAGAACATGAGCCCCCTGTGGGACGAGGACTGTGTTCTGACCAACCTGATCAACTTGTATCTACCGCAGTGCTTGACACAGAATAAGCACTCAACAAATGGCATCATCGTCATTATTTATTATAATTAGTGGATGGAGCATGAGCCTGGGAGTCAGAGGACCTGGGTTCTAATCCTGGCTCTGCCACTTTTCTGCGGGGTGACATTGGGCAAATCACGTAACTTCTCTGTGCCTCAATTACTTCATCTGCAAAATGGGGATTAAAACCTCCTCTCTTCCCAGTTTAGACTGTGAACTCCAGGTGGGATAATGACTGTCCAACCCGATTATCTTGTTATCTTCCCCAGCGCTTAGTACAGTTCCTGGCACATAGTAAGTGCTTAACAAGTACCATTTTAAAAAAAGGCGGGGTAGGGATAAGAGTTGTCTCCAAGGAAATCAGTATTAGTGCTTTGGACTCCTTAGTTTAGATTTACGTTCCATGGCAACCCTGCGATTGTATTTATTTCTTGGGATCGTTTGGCAGAATCAAATCATTTAGAGGAAAGGAAGCTTTCTAAACCCCATCTGATGGATGCTGCCAACAATCTGGTCCCGTCCGACTCTCTGAACGATGTTACTATGGCAAATGGCCCTGTCAACCTTAGCCCCATCTCTTCTGTTTCTGGCTCACTTCGTCTCTGGAAATATGGTACCCCGTCCATTGGGCAGCATGGTTTAGCGGAAAGAGCCCGGCTTTGAGAGTCAGAGGACTTGGGTTCTAATCCCCGCTCCGCCACTTATCTGTTGTGTGACCTTAGGCAAGCCACTTAACAAGTTAAGTTACCTCATCTGTAAGATGGGGACAATGTAGGACAACCTGATTACCTTGTATCTATCCCAGTACTTAGAACAGTGCTTGACACATAGTAAACGCTTAACAAGTACCATTATTATTATATTGGGAATGACTCGGGTTCAGTGTTGGACTAGGTGCTGGGGAAAAAGTGTCAAAGTCACGCTTGGTCATCTGAACTTGACATTCACCCCATCCTCTACTCATTGCACCTGTGTATGTATCCACCATTTATTTTAGTGTCTTTCTCCTCTGCTAGACTGTAAGCTCCTTGTGGGCAAGGAATGTGTCTGCCAAGTCTTTCGTATTGTGCTCTCCCCTGGACTATCCCCTGTTGTGGCCATGGGCCGCTGCTTGATTAATCTTTGAAATGATGAATCGAGAAGCTGGAGACCCCTCTTCTTCCTCCCCCGACATCTCTAGATTCTGTTAAATGAATATGAAGATATTTGGTCTTTCCCTCAGTCTCCCCACATTCTCCAGGCTCCCATCTCTGAATTATTTCATCATCTCCTCACTAGGAGATGGATCCCCTGCTCCACCTCCCCTCCCGCATTCCAGGGACCTGCTTTAGGTCGTTTGCCAAAACAAGATATCACGGCAAGAGTGAAGCCATTTTTTGAAAGGAATTTCTCTGAATTATTTTCTTCTTCTCCTCACTGGGAGATGGATCCCCTGCTCCACCTCATCTCCCGCATTCCAGGGACCTGCTCTAGGTCATTTGCCAAAACAAGATATCCCGGCAAGAATGAAGACATTTTTTGAAAGGAATTTCTTAATAGAAAATTCGATTTTTCAACCGAATTTGTAAGGGAGAAAACCAAATCTTAAGATCCATCATCAGTTCAGCCTCAAATCCTGACCCAGTAATTCCAATTTAATAGCTTCCTCGTTGACAGATTGACTGTCTACATTTTGGGCTTATCGTCTCAGGGCCTTGCCTCCAGTCCTTGCTGCCCTCTTGGGAACCTGGCGAACCTCAGGGCAGGCTCCAGGGTCTTGGTATCAGGGGAGCAGCACAGGGTTGTCATCACGACTGGATCGGAGATAATAATAATAACAGTGGTATTTCTTAAACGCTTCCTATGTGCCAGACATTGTACTAAGCTGGGGTGGGTAGAAGAAAATCAGGTTGGACACAGTCCTTGTCCCACTCGGGGCTCACACATTTTACAGACGAGGCAACTGAGGCAGAGAGATGTGAAGTGACTTGCTCAAGGTCACACAGCAGGAAAAGTGGCAAGGGCGGGATTAGAACCCAGGTCTTTCTGACTCCCGGGCCTGTGCTCTATTCAGAGGCAAGACCTTTGATGGAGAAGTAAAGGGGAAGGAAAGTTAAGAAGGGGACAGGGAAAGAAAGAGGAAGTTGGAATTAGGGGGACTGCCCCGGGTCAGACAGCACTTGGAAATTGTACTCAGTCAATCAGTGTTATTTACCGAACACTAAGAGGGACAGAGTTGTCTGATTCACTGCTATTTGTCTTATAATAATGATGGTATTTGTTAAGCGCTTACTACGTGCCAGGCACTGCTTAAGACACTGAGGTAGATGCCAGCTAATCAGGTTGGGCACAATCTCTGTCCCGCATGTGGCTCACAGTTTGAATCCCTATTTTACAGATTAGGGAACTGAGGCCCAGAGAAGTGACATGACTTGTCCAAAGTCACCCAGCAGACAAGGGGTGGAGCTGGAATTAGAACTCAGGTCCTTCTGATTTTGTAAGCTCCTCTAGACTGTAAGCTCTGTGTGGTCAGGGAATGTGTTTTCTTGCTCTGTTGTTATTGTACTCTCCCAAATGCTCAGTACAGTGCTCTGCGTACAGCAGATTCTCAGTAAATGCCACTGACTGGTGGATAGAAGGTGGCCTCTGGTTTCCTCATCAGAGGGAAGACTGGGCCGGGCCGAGCCAGTGGTCTGTACTAGATGATGAACTTGCCCTCGTGTGGGACCCAAGAGTTACTTGACATGGACAAGTCTATGCTGTCCATCTGAACTTTTCATTAGTAAAAATGAAAAAATCTTCAGTTGACATCAGAATGAACCAGCTCAGATTACTAAGGAGGTGGAAGGAAATAAACTCTTTTCTAGGCCATTTGGATGATCGCTGGTTTTATTTCTCTTGAAGGTAAATTAACCTGCCCCAATCCAGGTTAATCAAATGAAATGTTGAGGTGGTTGGGAGGGTGAACTTTGGACATTTTTCACCATGGATAATAATATTTGTTAATTGCTTACTATGTGCCAAGCACTGTTCTTGGGCCCTGCTTTTGGCTTGGTTACTAACATAGTACTGGGTGAGTGATATTAGGCAAGTGACTTCCCTTCTCATACCGCAGTTTTTCCATGTGGAGCATAGAAGGGAAAATGCTTTCCTTATAATCGTATTTACTGAGCGCTTACTGTTTTCAAAGCACTGCACAAAGCTTGGGAGAATACAATATAACAATAAACAGAGACATTCCCTCCCCACAATGAGCTCATCATTATCATCAGCATCATCATCGCGTTTCTTATAGGAATCTTGTCCCCCCATCCTCTTCAGCTCTTCCTGTCAACCCATTCATCTATTTGATTGTATTGAGAGTTTACTGTGTGCAGAGCACTGTACTAAGCGCTTTGAAAGTACAATTCGGCAACAGATAGAGACAATCCCTACCCGGCAACGGGATTAATGATTAAGGGTTAATGATTACTCAGTGCTTTGAGTTCCTTAGAGAAAAAATGCGATGTGAATACAAATCTCAGCTCAAACAAACAATTACAGATAAAGGGATGTTCCCAAAACAGGACATTCAAACAGTAGCGGTTTAGTCGGAGTGCTGGAACTCAGCCTTTATTTAGGGAGGCCCGTGCAGCACTTTGGTGGAAGCCCAAAGATTTTTCCAGCCATGTTTGCTGGAGTCCTTCTGACTGCCTCTTCAGGAGGGGGAAACTGAGGAATGGGAGTGGCAGATATCTCTAGATTGTAAAGTGCTCAAGGGCAGGGATGGTGATTTTACTTTCACGTACTCTGCAACTCCTAGTGTAGTGCTCTGCAGAGAGTAGGTGCTTGGTTATTAAGGTTCAGTGATTGATTTTCTATTCCTCACACTACAGAATCCTCCATCGCTTACTCCTTCCTCATTGTATGAAGCTGAAACTCCTGACCATCGACTTTAAGCACCGAATCAGTTCTCTCCCTCCTACTTAATCCTCCCTTCTCTCCCACTGCACCCCAGTTTACACATTTCTCCCTTTTCAAGCCAACCTACCCATTGTGCCTCTTTCTCATCCGTCTCGCCCTTGACCTTTTGCTCACACCTCGTCCTCTACCTGGAAAACCTTCCCCCCTCCCATCAGACAGACTACCCTTCTCTCCCTCTTCACGGTCTCCAGGAGACCTTCCTTGATTAATTAATTTCTCATCTCCCCACCCTGTATTCCCCCTATTTCTACTTCAGCACTTGCATGCCTTCTAAGCACTTAGGTACAGATATCCCTCCCTGCAGTGCTTATGATTTCCTCGTATCTGTAATTTATTTTAACGTCTGATCCCACCCTAGATTGTATACTCCTTGAGGGGAGGGATCTTGTCAATTCAATCTATTGTACTCTCCCAAGTGTTTTGTTTCCTTTTTGATGTAAGCAGGAGGTACTGATGGCTTTGTGGACAAACATCATGGCACCGCCCTGCCCCAAGGCCCTTGGGATTGAAGGATGCATTCTTCACAGATTTTTTCTTTGTTTCTGAACGGAACAGTACCATAAAGGATCCAACTTCCATAGTAAAATTACTCTTCTGCTCTTTCTAGGGTGGTGTTCTATGCTGTCCTTTTTTTTTCATGGTATTTGTTGATTGCCTACTATGTGCCAGGCACTGTTCTAAACGCTGGGGTAGATAAAAGCTAACGAGATTGGACACAGTCCATGTCCCACATGGGGCTCACAGGCTTACTCCCCACTTTACAGATAAAGTAACTGAGGCACAGGGAAGGGAAGTGACTTGCCCAAGGTTACGCAGAACTCATACGGAGAAACAGCCTGGCTTAGCGGAAAGAGCCCGGGCTTGGGAGTCAGAGATCTTGGGTTCTAATCCTGACTCTGCCACTTATCAGGTGCGTGACTTTGGGCAAGTCACTTCACTCTCCTCATCTGTAAAATGGGGATTAAGACTGTGAGCCCCACGTGGGACAACTTGATGACCTTGTATCTACCCCAGCGTTTAGAACAGTGCTTGGTACCTAATAAGCACTTAACAAATACCATCATCACCATCATCCTGCTGGCCCGTGCTCTGGCCATTATGCCAGGCTGCTTCTCTGTGCCTCAGTTCCCTCATCTGTAAAAGGGGGCTGAAGACTGTGAGCCCCATGTGGGACATGGACTCTGTCCAACCCAGTTTGTATCTTAGCGTTCAGAACAGAGTGCTTAAATACCATTTATTTAATGTATTTATTACTGGAAACGAATTCTTGGCCCCGAGTGGGCATCATGGCCTAAAGTTCTAGTAAGCCACTGCTTATTCTCTACCAAGCTATTAAGCAATAACAGTTCTCAGTGGTGTTATTCTGGGGCTGCAGTGGGGGAATCTGGAGAGAGGGCTTTCATATCCTGTGACCTATAGCCTTCAGCATTTTTTCTGTTGCTCTTTGACCAAGTTGAAGAATGCTCAGTTAGTAGTACAGTAGTTAATTATCTTGTTTTTACTCTCAAGCCCCCAGGAACCAGTCAATCGCCCTGATAGTTGGGCTGGTTTGGAATGAGCAGTGATCAGAACAGTCATTGGGACATTGTTATGTACACAGCAGCGGAGCTATGCCATGTGAACACTGGAGCCTCAGGGTGGGTGAGGGGGTGCAGGAGGATTAGATTTGGGAGTGCCTTAAGGACTCAGACTGTGGCTTGCTTTTTAAAAAAAATGGTACTTGTTAAGCGCTTACTATGTGTCAAGCCCTGTTCTAAGCACTGGGGTAACATAATCATAATAATGATGATGATAATAATGGTATTTGTTAGGTGCTTACTATATACCAGGCACTGTACTACTCCCTGTACTACGCAGACTCCCCCGTGTCTCCCCCAGCGCTTAGAACAGTGCTCTGCACATAGTAAGCGCTTAACAAATACCAACATTATTATGATTATTACTAAGTGATGGAGTGGATAGTGGCAAGAGCCCGGGCTTGGGAATCAGAGGACCTGGGTTCTAATCCCAGCTCTGCCACTTGTCTGCTGTGTGACCTTGGGCAAGCCACTTCACTTCTCTATGCCTCAGTTACCTCATCTGTAAAATGAGGATTAAGACTGTGAGCCCCACGTGGGACAAGCTGATCACCTTGTATCTACCCCAGTGCTTAGAAAGGTGCTTGGCATATAGTAAGCGCGTAACAAATACCATCAATATTATTACAAGCAAATAGGGTTGGACACAGTCCCTGTCCCACGTGGGGTCGCAGTCTCAATCGCCATCTTCCAGATGAGGTCACACAGCAGACAGATGGCAGAGCTGGGATTCTAGAACCCATGACCTTCTGACTCCCAGACCCTTGCTGGCTAGATACGCCTTGCTGGGTAGATACAAATCACAAATGAAGCAGGTCGGTTTCAGTCGATTGACCGACCGACTGCTTTTTCCTACCTCTCTTAGTGGCTAGCTCAGTGCTCTCTTCACTGGATGCCCAGTAAATAACGCTGAAGGAGTAAATGGGTGGATGGGTGGATGGATAAGAGTTCTTAGGCTAAGTGGACAACTACACATTCAACGTAAAGGATTCAGAGAGGCAGAATCTAGCTTCTAATAGTGGAATCTGGCTATGTGGGTTAGCTTTGGCAAAAAAAAAAAAAAAATGCACTGGGATTGAGAAAGACCAGAAGTAGCCAGAGCCCTTTTATAGTTCAGAAGGCCCCCTTTTCCTCTGCTCCTCCTCCCCTCCCCATCACCCCAACTCTGTCCCTCTGCTTTATCCCCCCACCCTGCCCCAGAGCCCTTGTGTATATATATATATATACATATTTACTCTTCTATTAATTTTATTAATGATGTGTACATATCTCTAATTCTGTTTATATTGACGCTACTGATGCCTGTTTACTTGTTTTGTTTCGTTGTCTGTCTCCTCCCTTCTAGACTGTGAGGCTGTTGTTGGGTAGGGAATGTCTCTAATTGTTGCCGAATTGTACTTTCCAAGCGCTTAGTACAGTGCTCTGCACATAGTAAGTGCTCAATAAATAGGATTGAACGAATGAATAGGCAATCCAATTAATCAGTTAATAATGGTATTTGATAAGCTCTTAGTCTGTGCCAAGCACTGTTCTAAACCCTAGAGCACTCTTCTAATTCATTCTACCCCAGCTTGGCCAGAGGATGTTTCCAGTTTAGGATCGTTACCAGTTTAGGCCTAGTGAAGCAGTGGGGCCTAGTGGAAAGAGGAAGGGCTGGGAGTCAGAAAGTCCCGGGTTCTAATCCCGGCCCCGCCACTTCTGCTGGACTGTAAACTCCTTGTGGGTAGGGATAGTCCTATGGTACAGTGTTTTACCAAGAGCTTAAAATTGTATTTATTCAATCGTATTCATTCAATCGTATTTATTGAGAGCTTACTGTGTGTGTGCACAGCACTGTGTACTAAGCACTCGGAAAGCATAATTCTGAAACAAATAGAGAAAATCCCTACCCAAAATCGGGCTCACAGTCTAGAAGGGGGGAAGATAGACTACAGAACAAAGCAAGTAAACAGGCAATTGATTGATCGGTCGATTAATTGATTGATTGTGTGTGACCCTGGGCAAGTCACTTCTGTGCCTCAGTTTCCTCATCTGTAAAATGTGGTTTAAGACCATGAGCCCCGTGTGGGACAGGGACTGGGTCCAACCTGATTATCTTGTACCTATCCCAGTGTTTAGTACAGTGTCGGTGCTTAACAAAGTCATTCATTCAATCGTATTTATTGAGCACTTACTGTGCGCAGAGCACTGTATTAAACGCTCGGAAAGTAGAATTCAGCAATAAAGAGAGACAACCTCTGCCCACAGCTGGCTAAGGCCATTTCCCCTGCAGTTTGAGGATTTTTCTTCCACACTTGCCTTTGCTAGTTTTGAATGCTCCTGGTCATTTATCTGTCAAGTTTAACCCACTTTAGAAGGATGGACAATCTGATTGATAATCTGTTTTAGCCCAGGGTGCTGGGTGTGGTCGGCTGAAACAATTCCTTGTCTGCCTCTCGTGAAAAATCCTGTTCATTCACCGTGGAGGGTTCCACCCTTCCAGCATCTATGATGAGGAAATCAATCAATCCTATTTATTGAGCTCTCACTGTGTGCAGAGTATTGTACTAAACACTTGGGAGAGTACAGTACAACAGAATTAGCAGATACATTCCCCCCTGACCGTAACTAGTTTACAGTTTAGAGGAGACATTTATATGAATAAGTAGGTCATTTCTAATATATAATTTAAAGCTATATACACCTAAGTGCTGGTGGGGTGGTGGGGAAATCAATCATTTGTGGTATTTATTGGGTGCTTACTATGTGCAGAGCACTGTACGGAGCACTTTGGAAATTCACTATCACAAGTAGCTAACAATCTACAGGGGAAGACAGGCATTTAAATAAATTACAGTTCGGGGAAATGGTAAAGTATAAGAATATTTACCAATTACTGTGGGGCTGGGGTGAATGTCCAAATGCTTAAGGGGTACCCAGACAAGTTCATAGTTGAAGGGGGAAGGGCAGATAGGGGAAATAAAGGGCATACTCTAGGAAGCCCTCTTGGAGGAGGTGTGATGTTTAAGAGGAGGGAGTGGAAGAAGTTGTTCCCATTCCTTTAGAAAGCGGTTCGCAACAAAAATCCACCAGTAGGTGCGGCAGCCAGTTGATGAAACTGTGTCTCATATAGTATGTAGTCCCTGAGAACTGGCCCTCTCCAAAGTTTCTTCCAGGAATAAAATAAACCTCCCACCCAAACACTGCATTTCAGCATTACTAAGTAAACAACTCCACCACTTCTTTTCTTTCTCTTTCTCTTTCACCCGCCGCCCTCCCCACCCCATCTTTCTCCCAATTTCTGTCCCCATTCAAAAATGGTCTTACTAATGGCGAGATTTTATTCCTGTGGATGAGTTGGCTGATCGGTTAGATCCGGGATAAGCAATCCCGTCCATAAAGAAATTTTCTCTTGCTCTCATGACACCTCCCGTGTATAAGCTGACCAGCCGAACTGTGTTTATGTTGCCCTTTTCATATCTGAGTATGAAAGGTGACATCATCTTTCATACTGTTAAGTATCCAATTAAGTATTCTACCTGGAAAGAAAAGAGTATATTCAATTTGGTGATGTTTGGGGATTTTTTTTGTTAAAAAAAATGTTGGGGATTTATCTAAGGTTATTATGGTAGTAAAAGTCGGCTCCAAAAATATTGGGCACTCAGGGCAAATTTTGGAGGCAAATCCCCTACCAGCTACTCTTAAATCTACAAATGGCAAAGAGCAATGGGAGCAGCTAGTCAGTAAGCTTCTAGTCATTGGTCATTCCAGTGCTTAGAACAGTGCTTGGCACGTAATAAGCGCTTACCAAATACCATCCTTATTATTGGCGGATGTTTATCTCTAGCCACCTTGGGTAGTGTCAGATTGACTTTCCGGGTGACCGAGGGGCTTCCCCGATCCACGTTATGCGATCGATTGCATTTATCGAGGCCTTACTGGGTGCAGAGCACGGTCCTGTGTGCTTGGGAGAGTACAGTATAACAATATAATGATATTTATACCATTTTTTGCCCACAGTGAACTCAGAGTCTAGAGGGAGCTGACAGTCTAGAGGTCAACTTTCTCGTCTGTTCTCTGGGCTTGATGCCCACACATATTGGTAGGCCACCCTCTGCTGACTCCGCAGCTTCCGCCTTGCTCTTCCTGAGCCTCGGGGTGCCCTTTCTCCTCTAACGCCCTCCCTTCTTCTCAGCAAAGGCCACCGAGAAACCAGGTCATTGTCCTGATCAGATAAGGAGCAGTAGGTTCATTCCCAATCCTTTTTCTATAGCAAAGGCCACTAGCCATGAATCGGTCTAGAGCATAAATTTTAGCTTTCTTGTCTCTTGGGCTCTGCTCTATCTTTTGATAGGTCAATGAACAAGGTATGCCGAACGTTGGTTTCAGTGTTGCTTAGACCCCCTGAGCTGGACTTTAAGGTATTTGGGAATTGGAAGCCTGCTCTAAGTAACTTGCTTGATACCCGGCTCCTGTGCTGTGTAATTACTGTTGATGACGATGACTGACAGAAGAAAGCAGAAAGTACAGGCTTGAGAGTCAGGTCCCGGGTTCTAGGTCCGCCTCCGTTATTTGTCTGCTGTGTGACCTGGGGCGAGGCAGTAAACCTCTCTGTGCCTCGGTTCCTTCATTGGTAAAATGGGGATTAAGATTGTGAGCCCCATTTGGGACATGGACTTTGTCCAACTTGATGAGCTTGTACAAAGTGGGGATTCAACAGCGGTTCTCCTTCCTACTTAGAATTATGAGCCCCAAGTGGGCCCTGAATATCTTTATCTCCTCCAGCGCTTAGAACAATGCCTGGCACTTAGTAAGCGCTTAACAGATATCACAATTTTTAATCGAAGGCATTTTTGGAGTGCATTTGTTGAGTTAGACTGTGTCCAACCTTGTATCATCCAGCACTTAGTACAGTGCCTGCCACAGAGTAAGTGCTTAATAAATACTATAAAAAGTGCCTTTTGTGTTTAGGCAGGGTGCTAAGTACTGGGGAGAGTACAATCCCCTCTCCCCACCCCCTCCTCAGGGATTCCCCTGTCGTCTGTAAGCTCCCTGTGGATAGAGCATGAGAGGGAGTCAGAACGTCATGGGTTCTAATTCTGACTCCGCCACTTACCTGCTGTGTGACCTCGGGCAAGTCACTTCACTTCTCTGTGCCTCAATGCCCTCGTCTGTAAAATGGGGATTGAGACGATGAGCCCCACGTGGGACAGGGACTGTGTCCTACCTGATTTGCTTGTATCCACCCCAGCGCTTAGTTCAGTGCCTTGCACCTGGTAAGCACTTAACAAATGCCATCGTCGTTATTATTATTATTACCAAATCTGTTACGTTGTATTTTCCCAAGCCCTCAAATATCAGTGGCTAATTGAAAGGGACCTTACAAATTTAGTTTACTTAGACTGTGAGTTACATGTGGAACACAAGTGTCCAACCTGTTTATTTTGTATCTACCCCGGTGCTTAGTACAGTGATCGGCACACTGAAATATAGTAATAAAAATGATGATGATCAGTGGTTTTTATTAAGGGTTTACTAGGTGTCAAGCGCTGTATTAAACACTGGAGTAGGCAGAAGATAATCAGGTCCTACATGGGGCTCGTAATCTAAGTAGGAGGGAGAACAAGTATTGAATCCCCACTGAGCACTGAGAAGTCACGTGGTTTGCCCAAGATCACACACCAGACATGTGGCAGAGCTGGGATTAGAACCCAGGTCCCCTGACTCCGAAGCCATATTCTTTAATAATGTTGGTATTTGTTAAGCGCTTACCATGTGCAGAGCACTGTTCTAAGCGCTGGGGGAGAAACAGGGTCATCAGGTCGTCCCACGTGAGGCTCACAGTTAATCCCCATTTTACAGATGAGGTAACTGAGGCACAGAGAAGTGAAGTGACTTGCCCACAGTCACACAGCTGACAAGTGGCAGAGCTTCTACTAGACTAGAGCACGTCTCTAGGAAATGCTTAATAAAGACCATAATAGGCTAGTGGGTGATGGCTTTTTGGTGTGGCATTTTATGATGACTGTCTGTATTTCCCAGTGCATGTTGGTGTATGACGTTTGTCTCCTAAAGGATTGTCATCCGCTTAAATGCTAGCTCAGTTGATAAAATGATCAACAACCAGCAACAAACTTCCCTGCCCGTCTGAAACAATCTGAAACAAGATTTTCAGATCGACATGGTCTGTGCCAGGCGAAGAGCAGGCTGGGGGCGAGCGGCAAATCTCTGCATCATCTGTCAGGGCGGCAGCCTAGGACCACCGATTTGGGGACATCATTAGCGATGGGAAGTGAATTTGCCAAGAGAACCATCGATACTCGTTGAACCAGATATTCTCCCAGGCCTTGGGACGCTGATTAGTTTTGCTGGTCAAATAGGTCATTCATTCATTCAATCGCATTTATTGAGCGCTTACTGTGCGTGGAGCGCTGTACTAAGCGCTTGGAAAGTATAATTCGGAAACAGAAAGAGACAATCCGTACCCAACGACGGGCTAACGGTCTAGAAGGGGGGAGATAGACAGCAAAACAAAACAAGTAGACAGGCATTAAAGGCATTAAAATAAATAGAATTATCGATACATACACATCATTAATAAAATTAATAGAATGATAAATATGTATATATACAAGTGCTGTGGAGCAGGGAGGCGGGAAGAGCAGAGGGAGGGAGTAGAGGCGATGAGGAGGGGAGGAGGAGCAGAGGAAAAGGGGGTTCAGTCTGGGAAGGCTCTTGGAGGAAGTGAGCTCTCAGTAGGGCTTTGGAGGGGGGAAGTGAGCTAGATCAGTTCAAGGGTCTCAGTCAGCGTGAGAAGCAGCGCGGCCAGATGGAAAGAGCACAAGCCCGGGAATCAGAAATCTGCATTCTAATTCTGGCTCTACCGATTGCATGCTGTGCGTGACCCTGGGCAAGTCACTTCTGTGCCTCAGTTGCCTCAACTGTAAAATGATGATTAAATACTACCCCTTCCTACTTAGATTGTGAGCGTCGTGTGGACTGTGTCCGACCTGATAAATTTGGGACTCCCAGGCCCGGGATTTTTCTTTTTCCTCCCCAGCTACTGGGGGAGTGCTTAACCCGTAGTAAGCGCTTAACAAATACCGTTAAAAAAGTACTGACCAATCGATGGGTTGGTTTAAGATTTGGAGGGATGCCTCTCTCTGCGTTCTTCACGTGTACTGTGAAGATCACATTCACTGGGTCCCAAGGAAGACTGGATTTCGGGTGTGAATCCTTCGCTGGGTGACGCAGGAGATGATTTGGTGGAACTCTGCCCAAGATCTTGCTTTTAGGGAGATGGGGAGAGTAAGTTGTCCTGGCAGTGTTCTCCTGTGACTTCCAGAGGTATTAATGAGATTGGTGTCTGGGATGCCTCTGGCCCTACCACATAAAGAGAGATTATGCATCCATCTATTTAGAGTGCTACATTGGTAGGTTTTATTCTTGCAGCAGGGATGTCTTCAGGCTGTGGCACCTTGCCATTTTTCCTGGAGCGCTTCCTCTTGGGATGAGCTGGACCCAGGACGTCAGGTAGATACATTCTGGCAACCACAGGCGTAGTGTGGCCTAGTGGACAGAGCTCGGGCCCGGGAGTCGGAAGACCTGGCTTCTAATTCCACCTCTGCCCCTTGCCTGCTGGTGATCTTGGGCGAGTCACCTGACTTCTTTGCCTCAGAGACCTCATCTGTAAAATGGGGGTGAAGACTGTGACGTCACGTGGAACAAGGACTGTGTCCCACCTGATTAGCTTGGATCTAACCCGGTGCTTAGAACAGTGCCTGACACATAGTGAGCACTTAACAAATACAGGGGGAAAAATATCCCGGGCCTGGGAGTACAAGGACCTGGGTTCTAATACTGCCTCAGACACTTGTCTGCTAGGTGACGTCGGCCAAGTCACTTAACTTGTAGGTCTCAGTGACCTTATCTGTAAAATGGGAGATTAAGTGCCTGTTCTTCCTTTCAGGCCATCAGGGTATTTGTATTTGTTGGTATTTGTTAAGCGCTTACTATGTGCCGAGCACTGTTCTAAGCGCTGGGGTAGACACAGGCGAATCAGGATGTCCCACATGGGGCTCACAGTCTTCATCCCCATTTTACAGATGAGGCAACTGAGGCACCGAGAAGTGAAGTGACTTGCCCTTAGGGTCAGGGACTGGGTCTGATCTGATTGCAGTGTATCTACCTCAGTGCCTAGCATAGAGTAGAATGTAGAGTGTAAGCTCATCCCTCTAGATTGTAAGCTCATTGTGGGCAGGGAATGTGTCTGTTAATTGTTATAGTGTACTCTCCCAAGGGCTTATTAGTACAGTGCTCTGCACACAGTGAGCGCTCAACAAATACAATCGAATGAAGAATAGTAAGTGCTTAACATATACCACGCTTAATAGCATCGTGGGAGGCAGCCAGGTAATATAGAGATCCAAGAGGAGATGAGAAGTAGCGTGGCTTAGTGGCAAGAGCACGGGCGTGGGAGCCAGAGGTCGTGGGTTCTAATTCCAGCTCTTCCATTTATCTGCATTGTGACTTTGGGCAAGTCACTTAACTTCGCGCTGCCTCAGTTACCTCATCTGTAAAAGGAGGATTAAGACCGTGAGCCCCACATGGGACAACCTGATAACCGTATATTTATCCCAGAGCTTAGAACAGTGCTTGGCACATAGTAAGCGCTTAACAAATGCCATCGTTATTATTATTATCATCCTCGAAGCTGATGCCTACCTTTAAAAGTATTGAAAATCATCTCCCATTTCCTTGTCAGAGGACTCTCCATGCCCCTCAGTCCCACTTTCATTCATTCATTCAATCATATTTATTGAGTGCTTTGGGTGCCAAGCACTGTACCAAGCGCTTGGGAGAGTACAATATAAGAACAGACAGACACATTCCTGCTCACAACGAGCTCACAGTCCAAAGGGGGATACAGACATCAATACAAATAAATGCCTGTCTACTTGTTCTGTTTCTTTGTCTGTCTACCCCTTCTAGACTGTGAGCCCATTCTTGGGTATGAATTGTCTCTATCTGTTGCCGAATTGTACTTTCCCAGCGCTGAGTACAGTGCTCTGCATGCAGTAAACGTGCAATAAATACGATTGAATAAATGAATAAATAATAGGCAAGGCAAAAGGTGCATTTTTCTACACATTTCCCTGGACGATCAGTATCGGCGTCTTTTGCGTGGCGCACAGTTTGATCGGGACGTCATGCTGGCATCATCTTATGCTCTGCTTCGTTTGGCAAGAGGGTACTCCAGGTGCTGCTGATGAACCGTAGGCTTTGCTGAATCGTCTGAATCAGAATAGTATCTAGGATCGGAGCATTTGAACAGTCCTGCCGCCCACCCATCCGAAAACCCTGCCGACATAGAGGCTCGGAGAGCGGGGGTGGTTGGGTGGTCCCTGGTATTCTACCCCTGCCTGTCAGACAGCACCTTAAACCGCTCGGCAGCATTCGGACCAGTGTCTGCCACCCTGGCAGCGGCGGAGGGGGCTGGCTCCGGCCTGAAATGTCACACTCTTCTGGCAGACCGGGATTCACTGTCGACGTTATCGAGTTTGATTAGGCCAGAAGCGGATATCACTGGATGGGATGTTACTAGAAAGTGTCACCTGGGAACCTTGCTTTGTTTGGACCATCTTCCGCAGCAGGCTAGCCTGGATCTCAGATAGTGTAACAGATAGTTCCATCTGATTTCCCCAGTGGGATACCAGCCCATCAGTCCGTTAATCAAGTCATTAATTCGGCCATTCATTCAGTTATATTTATTGAGCTCTTACTGTGTGCAGAGCACTGTATAAAGAGCTTGGGAGAGTACAATATAATAGACAATTCCCCGCCCGCAGTGAGCTTAGAGTCTAGAGGAGGAGACAGACATTAATACAAATAAATAAATTACAGATAGGTAGATAAGTGCTGTTGGGCTGGGAGGCGGGGGTGAGGAAAGGGAGTAAGTCTGGGCAACGCAGAAGAGAGTGGGAGAAGAGGAAAGGGGGACTTAGGGAAGGCCTCTTGGAGGAGATGTGTCTTCAATAAGGCTTTGAAATGGGGGAGAGTAATTTTCTGTCAGATTTGAGAAGGGAGGACATTCCAGGTCAGAAGGAGTGAGCACCTACCTTGTGTGCAGAGCACTCTACTAAGTCCCTGGGGGAGCATGACGAAGATGATGGTTTTCTCTGTAAGTCTGAGAATGAGAAGACCCAACCTGTATCGCTATGAAATGCAAACATTCCCATAGGCCCACATCTTGACTCAAGGAAGGAGCTGTCATCTATGGGGCAGCATGCGTGACCTGCTGGGTGTCTGCTTTGTGACTGTGGGCAAGCCACTTAACTTCTCTAGGCCTCAGTTCCCTCATCTGAAAAATGGGGATTCAATTCAGGCACGTTTATTGAATGCTTACTATATACAAAACTGCTGAGTGTCTGCTTTGTGACCGTGGGCAAATCACTTAACTTCTCTAGGCCTCAGTTCCCTCATCTGAAAAATGGGGATTCAATTCAGGCACGTTTATTGAATGCTTACTATATACAGAGCACTGTACCAAGTGCTCGGGAGAGACAATATAACAATAAACAGACACATTTTCTGCCCATAATGAGGTCACAGTCTAGAGGGGAAGAACAACCTGTTCTCCTTCCTACATAGACTGTGAGCCCCATGTGGGCCCCAATTATCTTTTATCCACCCCAGAGCTTAGTGTAGTGCTTGGCACATAGTACGTGCATAACCTATACCGCAATTATGATGATCAAACCGTAGATTAGATCCATTATGTTAGTTCAGTCCTACAGCGCCGGCTCTTGCTACATTTTGGTGGGCTGAGCTCTCCAAAACTTCCCCCGAGTCTGTAAGTGTTCTACCCGGTCTGAAGAATTCTCACCCTGCTTCCCACACTTAAGAATATCTTAATGAAGATGTAAACCGATAGTTTGACTGTCGGTAGTCTGAAGAAGCACGGAGTAATGGAGTTTGTTTTCAATTTTTAATCATTCCTATTTGTCTGTAGTGTGTTTTCTTTAGAGCCCCGGGATGTGATAATTTGCCCAGTTAACTGGTCCGTACTCTGTTTTCCCTGGCAGAAAATGCAAAGACCTGGGGAAAGTCATCATCGTCATCGCTGGTATTTATTGAGCACTTTCTGCGTGCAGAGCACTGTACTAAACATTCGGGAGAGTACGTGACAGCGTTGGTAGACGTGTTCCCTGCCCACAGCGGGCTTATATAGACATCTCCAAGAACAGATTCAGTATTATCAGATGATAGCCTGCATTTCTGTGGCATCAATCAATATGCCATGCAGATGTTGATTTTACTTTAACAGAATACTGTGAGAGAGAAAGGAGGTTAGGTAGTTTGGTTTTACACACCACAACACCAAAGCACTCAAAGGTTTACATGTTGGCCCAAGATGGAAAGGAGCGTGGCTCAGTGGAGAGAGGCTGAGCTTGGGAGTCAGAGATCATGGGTTCGAAATCCGGCTCTGCCACTTGTCAGCCGTGTGACTGTGGGCAAGTCACTTAACTTCTCTGGGCCTAAGTTCCCTCATCTGTAAAATGGGGAATAACTGTGAGCCTCTCGTGGGACAACTTGATTACCCTGTATCTACCTCAGCGCTTAGAACAGTGATCTGCACATAGTAAATGCTTAACAAATACCAGCATTATTATTATACAATGGCTCGATTGGCCAGTCAGTGGTATTTATTGAGCGCTTCCTGTGTGCAGAGTAGTATCCTAAGCGGTTGGGAAAATATAAAATACAACAAGAGCTGGGAGATGCGATCTCTGCCCGAAAGGAGCTTACAGTCTACAGGGCTGACTGACATTAAAATAAATTAAGGGTAGGGGAAATAGAAGAGTATTAGAATATTCATATAAGAACTGTGAAGTTGGGCTAAGTTTCAAAGTGCTTAATAATGATATTAATAAGCATGGTATTTGTTAAGCACTTACTATGTGCCAAGCACTGTACTTAGGGCTGGGGTACATAGCAGGTAATTGGGTCAGAAACAATCCCTGAGGTACATGAGGCTCATGGTCTAAGTTGGAGGGAGAACAGGTATTGAATCCCAATTTTACAGATGAGAAGCCCGAGGTTCAGAGAGTTCAAGTGACTTAATAGTAAATAGAGTATGAGCCTGGGAGTCAGAATAATAATAATAATCATAATGGTATTTGTTAAGCGCCAGGCACTGTACTAAGCACTGGGGTGGATACAAGCAGATCGGGTTGGACACAGTCCCTGTCCCACATGGGGCTCACAGTCTCAATCCCCCTTTTACAGATGAGGTAACCGAGGCCCAGAGAAGTGAAGTGACTCGCCCAAGGTCACATAGCAGACAAATGGCGGAGCTGGGATTAGAACCCATGACCTTCTGACTCCCAGGCCCGTGCTCTATCCACTAGGCCATACTGCTTCTCTAAGGCTCAGGTTTCTAATCCTGGCTCCTCCATTTGTCTGCTGGGTGACATTGGGCAAGTCACTTGACTCCTGTACCTCAGTTGCTTCATCTGTAAAATGGGTGTTGAGATTGTGAGTCCCATGTGGCGCATAGACTGTGTCCACCCTGAGCCATCGTTCTCGTCTGCCCGTCTCCCCCGATTAGACCGTAAGCCCGTCAGAGGGCAGGGACTGTCTCTATCTGTTGCCGATTTGGACATTCCAAGTGCTTAGTACAGTGCTCTGCACATAGTAAGCGCTCAATAAATATGAATGAATGAATGAATGATCTCGTATCCACCCTCCTGCAGCATTTAGCATAGTGCCTGATACATAGTAAGTGCCTAACAAATACCATTAAAAAAGAAAAAGAGTGGCACAACTGGGTTTAGAACGCAGACCTTCTGACTGCTCTTTCTGCTAGGCCATGCTGTTTCCCCTTAGAGAGCATGAGAAGCAGCGTGGCTCAGTGGAAAGAGCCCGGGCTTGGGAGTCAGAGGTCATGGGATCGAATCCCGGCTCTGCCGCTCGCCAGCTGTGTGACTTTGGGCGAGCCACTTAACTTCTCTGTGCCTCAGTTCCCTCATCTGTAAAATGGGGATTAAAACTGTGAGCCCCACGTGGGACAACCTGATCACCTTGTATCCCCCCCAGTGCTTAGAACAGTGCTTTGCACATAGTAAGCGCTTAACAAATACCACCATTATTATTAAAGTCTTAAAACCCCAGATCTCCTGATCTCCAGTGACCTCCACTCGATCGAGCTCCCTTATCTCCTAGATGGTTTTGGGGAAGCAATGGATAGAGTCAGTGGTCCTGAGTTCTAGTCCCAGCCCTACCACTTACCTGCTGTGTGACCATAGGCAAGTCACAACTTCTCTGAGCCTCAGTTACTTCTTCTGTAAAATGGGTAGTAAAGCCTTCCTACGTAGACCATAATCCCCCTGTGGGACAGGGACTGCATCCACCCAGATAGTCTTGTATCTACCTCGGTGTTTAGTGCAGCGCCTAGCACATAGTAAGGGCTTAACAAGTACCAGTGGAGGGTAAAAAAAAAACCCCACAAAAAAACTCGCCATCGACCTGAAATCTGGGAGTGATTTTAAGAGAGACATTTTTCCCACGACTGAGATTTAGAAGTGAGGGAGACATTGTAGTTAAAGAGAATCTCAGATCTCTAGTCTATCTTCAGAGCCGCATTGACTCACTGTGGGTTGGTCACTCTTCTTTGCCCTGAGGCGGAAAAAATGGATAAAAAGCAGAACTTCAGCTCGGTGTCTTTGAGAAAGCAGGGTTACTAAAAATCATCAGGTGATGGATGTAACGGTTTCTTCCTCTTTCCACTCACCGCACTGTATTCTCTGAGATGAATCATCATCTATTTACAAAGCTCCATTTTCCTTTTTAATTGTCCTGCCCCACTCAAGGGGTTGAATTTTGAGAGGCTTCAGTTACAAGAATCTGCCTCGGGTGCCTTTGGCTCTGGGGCCCAGAGAGCTTACGTTTGGACTCCAACCTCGGAGTCCTCTAGGTAGCAGCTTTTAGAGTCCCTGGGTCAAATCTGGAAGCTCTGTGGTTATTCAGGAAATCCACATCTAGTGGAAAAGATTCATAACATAGGCCGTACCGTACATTTGCCAAGGAACTTAATGCTTCTGCTCCCAGTTCCCCGAGTGACCTACCTGCAGACTCACCCTGAACCCAGAAAGATAACAGAGTGGTAAAAATAGACGAGGCAAAGTTTTCAAAGCTGGCACGGTCTAATCGCTGCACCTTGTTTCCTTGCAGCGAGAGGTATGTTGTACTGTTAAATCGTATGCATATGTTTGGATAGTATTAAATTCAGTGGGTAATGCATCTGTCTGTGGTGCACTAAACACATTTGCACTATTGTAGAGCCGGTATTTAAACCAAAGGCCGCCCAATTTAGAATCTGTTACTCAGCCCATCGGTTTGAAGTCGTTACCGATCTAGCTAGTGATCTGACTGGTAACTGGGAAGGAGGAGAGAGGCCGGGATGCTGTGTGTCAGAGAAAATGAACACTTTAAATACTTGTTAACTGTTTAACAAGTGCTCCTCCCCTCATCCCCAACCTCACAGCAGTTATGTATATGTCTGTAATTTTATTTATGTTGATATGTCTCCCCACCTCCGGACTGTGAGCTCCTTCTGGGCAGGGAATTGTGTCCGTTTATGGTTATATTGTACTCTTCCAGGCGCTTAATACAGCGCTCTGCGTACAGTGAGAGCTCAATAAATGCTAATGAATGAATGAATTGTACTTTCCCAAATCCTTAGTACAGTGCTCTGCACACGGTAAGCGCTTAATAAATACGACTGAATGAATGAATTAATGAAAGTCTGGTTTCGGGCCGATATTTAGCTTAAGATGTCATCCTAGGGAAAAGAAAGCCCTGTAAGGGCTCAGCTGTGCTTTATACACATATACATACATATATGTATACATATATATCACTCTTCGTCACTCCCATCTCCTTTTCTTTCCTCTCCATCCACTGGAAGGGAAGTGTCATTACCCATAATTGTTCTAGGCTGACAAATGGGGGATTTCAGGCTGTGTCAGACTGTGCAGTAGACCAACTTTTGTTTTTTGCAGTCTGCGAGAGGCAACCGATGCCAGTAAATCACATTTATCGATTTGGCGATAACTTATGCAGCACCTTCTGATCCCTCTTGGAAGGTTTTCTTCCTGTTGGCTTTCTTTCGGGCTAAACCCCCAACAAATCCAAAGTCTGGGAAAGCAGTCAACCTCAGATGCCCCATGTCGAATGAGTCGGACTGTCGTCCATCTGCACGGCACACTGCAAACGTAGCCCAGTGGAGAGAGCCCGGGTCTGAGTGTCAGAAGGACCTGGGTTCTAATCCCGGCTCCCCCATCTGTCTGCTCTGTAACCTTGGGCAAGTCACTTCACTTCTCTGGGCCTCAGGGACCTCATCTTTAAAACAGGGATTAAAAGAATAATAATGATGGTAATTGTTAAGCGTAATTCTAAGCTCTGGGGTAGATACAAGGTCATCAGGTTGTCCCATGTGGGGCTCACAGTCTTAATCCCTATTTTGCAGATGAGGTCACTGAAGCACAGAGACATGAAGTGACTTGCCCAAGGTCACATAGCAGACAGGTGGCAAGTCAGAATTAGAGCCCACATCCTCTGACTCCCAAGCCCGTGCTCTTTCCACTAAGCCAACTGTGAGCCATATGTGGGACGGGGATGGTGTACAACCTCATTACCTTGTATCTATTCTAGCGTTTAGTAAAGTGCCTGGAACATAGTAAGTGCTTAATTACCAAATACCAAAATTACTATTATTATTTTTCATCATTACTATATTGATGTTAATGATAAATAATAGTAAAAATAATAATGAAAGCTGCAGGATTAACTTGGGATTTTGCTCAGTGTTGCTTGTCTTCCTGCCCAAGACATGTTTCGTTTATGGCTAAACCTCAAGGAACCTTGCTCAGTGAACATAGGAATATCACTGAACTCGATCAACCTAGATTTGCTACTGATATACATGCAATTCCCCATTAACCACATATAATATCTACAAAGAAAAGATACGAGTCCAAAGTTCTAGAGTGTAAGTCAGGGCCAAGGTTAGCCTCGTGGTCTACTGCGACGCAGAGGAAGAGAACCTAAGTGAAGCAGCATGGCCTGGGCCTAGAGGACCTGGGTTCTAGTGCCTGCTCCTCCACTTGTCTGCTGTGTGGCCTTGGACAAGTCCCTTCACTTCTCTGTGCCTCAGTTACCTCATCTGTAAAGTGGGGGTTAAGACTGTGACTCTCACTTGGGACAGGGACTGCATCCCATCTGATCGTCTTATATCTACCCCAGCACTTACTACACAGAGTAAATGCTTAACAAATACCATTTTTAAAAAAACACCCCCAAATAGTGACTGCCATATACTTAATTAGGCACTGTACTCTGCTCTCAGCCCAGGCAGTCATTCATTCATTTAATCGTATTTATCGAGCACGTACTGTGTGCAGAGCGCTGTACTAAGCTCTTGGAAGAGGACAATACAACACTAAACAGTCACATTCCCTGCCCACAACAGACTTCATTCAGTCGTATGTATTGAGCACTTACTGTACGCAAAGCACTGTACCAACTGCAGGGCGTAGTGGATCGAGCACGGGCCTGGGAGTCGGAAGGTTCTAATCCCAGCTTCGCCAAAATTTGCCCGTTGTGTGACCCTGAGCAAGTCACTTCACTTCTCTGTGCCTCAGTTACCTCATCTGGGAAATGGGAATCGAGACCGTGAGCCCCAGGTGGGACAGGGACCGTGTCCACCCCGATTTGCTTGTATCCACCCCGGCGTTTACCACAGTGCCTGGCACAACGCACGGGATGCAGCAAAGGACGTGGTGATAGACTGTTCTAGGTTTTCAGGAAGTTTTCCTCTCAAAAGGTTGTCCCTCAGAGGCAGGCATCCAGGAAATCCTGAATGCTGATGGCTGCAATAACTGTGTGCTGAAAGTGCTATAGGTGGCACCCGGGGCCGTTCACCAGGCAGAACTGGGGAAATCGTACAGAGAGATTTTCTTTGGCAATGCACAGCTGAACACTGCCCTGAATTTTGCTACCTAAGCAGCACACTTTCCATTCTGTTATTCAAAAAGTATCTGTTGCCTCTTAGTCAAAGTAGGAAGCCAGTTAAAGAACACCAGGGGCTGACTTTACTGGGGAATCAAACCGCTAGGCAAACCTGAAGGTCTTCAGAAAGCTCGTAACCGACAAACTTCTACATCGTACCATCTGGAAAATTCTGCTCCAGATGCCCCAGCCGGCTTTTTGAACAGATTCACGTGTGACACTGTCTTCCCATATATCCACCTTCTTTCCTCCATATGGGGAATAAGTGTAATCTATTGGAAAAAACAAGGAACTGGGGGGTCAGGGGATCCCGGTTTGAGTGCCAGCTCAGCCGCTGGCTTAATTGGGGGACTGTGGGCTTGTCGTTTGGCCTCTGGGTGCCTCAGTTTCCTCATCTCTAAATTGGGGATAAGATAAGCATTGCGCTCCATGTGGGCCAGGGATTGTGTCTGATCTGCAAACTCTGTATCTACCCCATTGCTAAGCATAGAGTAAGCACACGATACATAGTAATGATAATTGTACATGTCAAAGCAATATGATATGGGAAACAGCGTAACCTAGCAAAAAGAGGGTGGATCAGAGAGTCACACCTAGATTCTGATCCCAGCTCTTCCACATACCTACTAGATGATCTTGGACAAGCCAGTTCACTTCCATGCCTCAGTTTTCTCATCTGTAAAATGGAGATTAAGACTGTGAGCCCTACGTGGAGCAGGTTCTGTGTCCATCCAGATTTGCGTGCAGGCAATGCCTAGTACAGTGTCTGGCACATAGTAAGCACTAAGGACCACAATTATTATATCTGTAATCCCTTCCCTCTAGACTTTGAGCCCCATGTCAGGCAGGGACTTTGTTCAACCTGATTATTTTGTATATACTCCAGTGCTTAATATGCAGCACCTGGCCCATAGTAAGTGCTTAAAAAATACCATTATTATTATTTTTAATAATACAGTCCTGAAGTGCTGTACCAGAGAAGCAGCACTGCCTAATGGATAAAGCCCAGGCCTGGGAGTCAGAGGGACCTAGGTTCTAATCCTGGCTCTGCCACTTGTCTGCTGTGTGACTTTGGGGAAGTCTCTCAACTTCTGTGACTCAGTTACCTCAAAAGTAAAATGTGCTTATGATTGTGAGCACTATATGAGACAGAAACTATCCTGATTAGCTTGTCAACCCCAGAGCTTAGTACAGTTCCCGGCCCGTGGTAAGTGCTTAACAAATACCATTAAAAACAAAAACAAAAAAAAACACCAAAAACAAAAAAAAGCCTCCTGGTGAGAACTAGCTGCATGGTGAGCACATCTTGTAAATGCTGAGAAACTACTTAGTGTAGATTGTAGCTAGAAGAGAAACGGTTGGGGGGCGGGGGAAGAAGAGCATGATTTGAGCTAAGCTTTAATCAGTCTGCAAGTTGCAAATAGCAGTGGAACCGACAAGAGTTGACCAGAGTCGAGAACCATCAGATGGCCTTCATGCGTGTATGTGTGGAAACAATCGATCACTCACCCCATGGCTAGCTGTAATCAGCACTGTCATCTCTGAGCAATGGTATATTTGTGTACACCCCCAGAACAGCCAAACCCGGGCACGCGCTCATGGCCGAGTTCATGATGCGTGAAACGAAGGAGAGCCGAAACTCCTTCACAGAGTCTGTTTCCATTCCTGGATCTAAGAATTGCAGCAGCGCCGCTTAGAAAAACGGAAGATTTCAGAGGTCAGGTGGGCCGATTGAAATGATGAGGTAAAATGGAACTGCTTAAAGGAGGAAGTCAGGGCCGTGGTGATAAACTGGCAAGGTACTCAGCACCGCCAACTTCAAGGACCAGCAGCATGAAGCAGCGTGGCCTAGTGGAAAGCACACAAGCCTGGGAGGCGGAAGAACTGGGTCCTTATCCTGGCCAGAGCCGTGACCTTGGGCAAGCCACTTCCCGTCTCGGTGCCTTTTACCTCATCTATAAAGTGGGGATTAAGACAGGGGAGCCCCCTGTGAGGCATAGACTGGTTCCAACCTGATTATCTTACCCCTGCACTTAGTACAGTGCCTGGAACTTAGTAAGCCCTAAACAAGTACTGTTTTAAAAAACAAAACAAAACAAAGCAGTAGGTCAGTGACAGCAGAAGGGGGTGTCTGGTTAGGGAGGTGAAGACCTTGAAAATTTCCAGGCCAGAGGGTTCAGGGGAGCTGGGCCAATTTTAGGCCGTCATGTGATGAAAGGGGAGAACCGATGTTTTCCATTCTCTCCTCCCTCCCCACTCCACCTTGGAGCCTACCAAGTGCCTCTGAATACAAATGTGATAGGATATGGCTGAGATTTTTGAACTTCGATGAACAAAAGACCTGTGTCTCCAACAGAACCTGACTACATGGGAAAAATGAACCCTGATTTTTTTTTTTCCCCACACTAGTAGTAGTGGTATTTATTAAGCGCTTATTGTGGGCACAACGCCATACTAAATGTTGGAAGAAAATACAGAGGAGGGAATTAGACATGGTCCATGTCCCTTCGGTGGGAGTTCAATCTAGGAAGTCAAGCCTCTCCTTGATCCTTTGGACACCATCGTCCAGCAAACTTCATTTGGCTCTGCTCTTTTGAATGGGTGTTTAATCCTCTGTCTTCAATTAGTAAATCTTAGTAGGAAATTAAGGGGAAGTGGGGATTCCATTCCAGGTGGTCTTGATTGTAAGTTCCTTGAGGACAGGGATCATGAATGTTTAGTACAGGATTCTGCATGGAATGAATGCTCATGAAATATTATTGATTGATTGAGTGATTTCATCTCCCAACTGGAGCAGCAAACTAAGAATAGAATCCCCTCTTCCCCTTCACTTCCTACTCAGATTTATTCTCTCGTATTCTCCCAAGCGCTGAGTTTAGTGTTCTGCATGCGGTAAGCACTGAATCAGTATCACTGATTGATTGATTCGTCCTTTGCCACATCCCTTATCTCTCTATCCTTCTGTCTGAACCTGGCATCACCTCAGTGCTAGTAATAGTATTTATTAAGCACTTGCTGTGGGCAGAGCACTGTACTAAACAGTGGGAAAGAAATGCCCAGGTGGGAATTAGGCACCGTCCCTGGCCCTCAAGGACCACTTCAGCCCTGAACCACTCTGCTGAAATTTCCAGATTAGGGCCAGAAGCAGTGTGGCCTAGTGAATAGAGCGCAGGCTGGCAGTCAGAAGGACCTGGGTTCTAATTCTGGCTCTGCCACTTGTCTGCTGTGTGACCTTGGGCAAGGCACAAACATTTCTCTGTGCTTCAGTTGCCTCATCTGTAAAACAGGGATTAAGACTGTCAGCTCCATGTGGCACAGGGACTTTGTCCAACCTGATTATCTTGTATCTACCACAGCGCTTAGTATAGGGCCTGGCTCTTAGCAAGTGCCATAAAATTAAAAAAAAAAGGTCCTGTCAAATAATTAAGGGGAAAACTAATAAGCTTTTCACTCTTCGATAATACTTTTAATTAAAAGGCCCCATAAGATCTTCAAACATTAACCATTATAAATTGTGTTCAGAAGATAATCAGGTTAGAGACTGTCCCTATCCCACATGGGGTTCACAGTCTAAGTAGGAGGGAGAACAGGGATGTAACCCCTATTTTACCCATAGAGAAGCAAGGCATAGAGAAGTTGAGTGACTTGCCCAAGATCACACAGCAGACAGGTGGTGGAACAGGATTAGAACTCAGGGCCTTCTGACTCCCGGGTTCATGTTGCATCCACTGGGCCATGCTACTTCATTGCTTGATTTGAAGATTCCGGAGAATTAGTAACGAAGTCACCTCGACTTAATGTTTAAGTGTTGAAGGGAGGGACCCGAAGGTTTTGCCTGGTCTCCGGGCCGAGCCCTCAACGTCCTACGCTCCTAATAATAATTATAGTAAGGGTGGTACTTGTTAAGCGCTTACTCTGGGGTTGGCACAAGATAATCAAGTTAGATGTAGTCTGAGGAAGAAGCCCAGGTACTTAATCCCTAGGTCCTACAGCAGCTTTGTTTTAAGCACCTGGCCAAGTCCCGCAGAATAAGGAGATATGATTCTTGCCCTCAAAGATCCAGTATTCTAGTGAAGGAGCTTATAGATTCCAACTTTTTCTAAATATCACAGGGAACGGGTTTTTTTTTTCAATCTGTATGACTATTCTAATATGCTTTGGCTTCCAAGCCTAAGAAGCCAGATCTGAAATGTGTGTTGCACTTAGTGGAAAGAGCACGGGCTTGGAAGGAAGAGGACGTGGGTTCTTGGCTCCGCCACTTGTCTGCTGTGTGACCTTGGGCAAGCCACTTAACTTCTCTGTGCCTCAGTTACCTCATCTGTAAAATGGGGATTAAGACTGTGAGCCTCACGTGGGACAACCTGATTACCTTATATCCACCCCAGTGTTTAGAACAGTGCTTGGCACGTAGTAAGTGCTTAACAAATATCATTATTATTATTGTTATTGTTTTATGGAGAAATGAGGCACCGAGAAGTTCAGTGACATGCCCAAGGCCCCACAGCAGGCAACTGGCAGAGTGGAGATTAGAAATCCAGTTTCTCTGACTCGTGGGCCTGTGCTCTTTCCTCTAGGTCGTGCTGCTTTTACAGTCCTTTTCGTTCTTCTGCCTACTTCCTTGCATTAAAAAGATGGATTTCTGGTCTAGCTGGCTGTGAGCTTGCAACTAAGGGGTGTTTTCCTTATTCGGGCCACTTTGACCAATAATAATAATAGTAATAGTAATAATAATAATAGTGGTATCTGCTGAGACTGGTAGAGTACTGGAAACTCTCCAGGTGCGACCCTGAGAGGGCCAAGGAGGTTACAGACTTATAAAATGCCAGAATAGTAGTAATAGAAATAATGGTATGTATTATTCCCTTACTGCAAAGCACTGCCCTAAGCTCTGGGAAAGAATATAAGGGTGGGAATTTGACCAGGTCCTTAGCCCTCCCGAGATTGATAATCTAAGTATAGAAGAGAGGAGAGGGGATTGGGGACTGGCACCTAAAGAGGATGAAACATAAAACCACTAAAGCAGCCTAAGAGCTGGACAACTAGAGGCAGAGAGAGAAAGCAAACAGGACACAAGTAAACCAGAGCAGCAGGGTCTTGGAAGTAAAGGAGCTAAAATTCCAGCCAGCGTCAAAGAACAGGCACTTTCTGACTCCTTTGCCTTTTGGGAAAAGCTGAAATGAAAACATCCAAGGCATCAGAAATCAGACTCCTTGACGCAAAAGAGAGTGGTGTTGAGAGAGGGGTTGGAGCCTGTGATCTGCCCACAGGGTCTTTGAGGCAAAAATTGTAAATAATAATGATGGTATGTGTTAAGCACTTACTATGTGCCAGACACTGTACTAAGCGCTGGGGTAGATACAAGCTAATCAGGTTGGACACAGATCCTTTTGATGCTACCGATGCCTGTCTACTTGTTTAGTTTTGTTGTCTGTCTCCCCACTTCTAGACTGTGAGCACGTTGTTGGGTAGGGATTGCCTCTTTCTGTTGCCGAATTGTACTTTCAAGTGCTTAGTACACTGTTTAGCCCACAGTAAGCACTCAATAAGTACGAATGAATAGGGCTCACAGTCTTAATCCCCATTTTATAGCTGAGGTAACTGAGGCACAGAGAAATGAAGTGACACAGAGCAGGCAAGTGGCAGAGCCAACATTAGAACCCATGACCTTCTGCCTCCTAGACCCGTGCTCTATCCACTACGCCGTGCTGCTTCTCAGTAAAGTTATTAGTCAGAGAGGGCTGCAGGCTGTTACCAGAGGTCTGGGTGTGACCTAGTTGGTCAACCATCAATCAGGGGTATTTATTGAGCACTCACTGTGTGTAGAGCACTGTACTGAGCATTTGGGAGAGAGTATTACACAAGAGTTGGTAGACCCTTTCCCTTCCCTTTAGACGGGAAGACAGACATGAAAATAAATCACGGATATATATACTTAAGTGCTGCGGGTGTGAGGGTTGGGTGAATATCAAGCACTTAAAAGGGGACGGATCCAATTGCAAAGGAGATGCGAAAGGGGAAGGAGTAAGGGAAATGAGGATTTAGTTGGGGAAGTTTTCTTGGAGGGGAGGTGATTTTCATAAGGTTTTAAAGGTGGGGAGAGTGATGGACAGATGTTGCTATCGTTTTAATGAGATATTCATCCCCTTGATTCTATTTATTGCTATTGTTTTTGTCTGTCTGTCTCCCCCGATTAGACTGTAAGCCCATCAAAGGGCAGGGACTGTATCATCTGTTACCGATTTGTACATTGCAAGCACTTAGTACAGTGCTCTGCACATAGTAAGCGCTCAGTAAATACTATTGAATGAATGAATGTGAAGCGGGAGAGAGTTCCAGAGCAGAGGCAAGACATGGGCAAGGAGTCAGCGGTGAGTTAGGTGAGATCCCGGTACAATTAATAGGTTGGGAGTGAATGAGTGAAGTCTAGAATGAAAGCTCATCAAGGGCAGGGAACATGTCTGCCCAATCTGTTGTACTGTACTCTCCCAAGCACTTAGTACAGTGCTCTGCACATGGTAAGCACTCAGTAAATGCTGATGGTGATTATTCATTCAGTCAGTCATATTTATTGAGTGCTTTTTGTGTGCAGAGCACTGTGCTAAGCACTTGGGAAAGTACAGTACAACAATAAACAGACACAGTCCCTGCCCACAGCGAGCTCACAGGCTAGAAGGAGTCTGCATCGGGAATGCTTGCAACCAGCATACTTTGAGGACACGGCAGGGAATCGTACCTCATGAACACCTTTGTCTGCTGATGCAGACACACATGAAGTGAGCGGGCTGGGCTGGAAATGAAAGGTACGATTCCCATGTCAGGCCTAGAACATCCCCTGACAGGCCTAGAACATCCACAGCAAAGCAGCTCCCTGCTCCCCTTCGTATATTTCCTTGGGGACTCAAGAGGGTTCTTTGAAGGGGTCCTCAAAGGTCCCTGCAATATTAAAACAGAGATACTCATATTCACACCAGAATCGAAAAGAAATCGGGCAGCAGCAGCCCTGAACCAGGTGCAGCCGACCGTCCCATCCCTTCTTTCTTGTTCCTAATTAGATTTTTGTTTGTGGGGGAACTGGGGACTTTGGAGGAGTTCTCTCAGCCTGTTGGGATGGAGCTTCACTGGTTTGTTCCCCAAACAGCTAAAGCAGGGCCTTCTGGCTGTTTAGCCCTTTCTCCACAGGGAGAATTAGTAGAGCACCAAGAAGGGAGGACGTGCCCCAAACCAGGATTTACTAGCTAGAGAAATAGAAAGGGTCACGAAGAGCTGTTCATACCAGCCAGCTCCTTGCATCGCCCCCCGCCAGGCCCTCAAAGGGACATGCAGGGGTTGCGCCCGGGACTCTCCTTTAGCTTTCTGAGCCTGAATTCCAGAGTGAGTGTGTTTGGGATTCTAGATGGATTAGAGTGGCTATATGGGATGAGAGATTTTGGAACCTGATTGCCAAACTGCATTCAGTTACATCCAGAGGAAAGACACTTTCAGGGCTGAGGAACATCACTGGACTGGCTTACTGGCTACCTACCAGAATCTGAAAGGCCTCTCACCCCTTTCCCCATTTGGCTTACGCGCAGATCAGAACGGGATCGGAGTTGACTTCATTTCACAGGGGTTCGTACCGGGAAGCTGACGGGTCCTTCCATGAGGGTATCATTTGAGGAAATTGAGTCTTCCCAGTCGGGGAAGAATAAACAAGATGCTGATGCTAATTGGCCATGGTCATTAATTTCCCCAATATCCCCCACTCCTGAAGCCCTTGGAGAGAGAGGATCATAGACCCTAGGAGTCAAGGGAACCTGGGTTTTAGTCCCAGCTCTGCCCCTCCTTGCCTGCTGTGTGACCGGGGGACTCAGTTTCCTCATCTGTAAAATGAGGATCAGAAACCCTCTCTTCCTGCCTCCTGTGTGCTTCACCATATGATTCTCTATCCCAGCACTTGTCAGCTCTTAATAAATACCGCAATTAAGGGGTTCACGAGGGTTAATCCCCAAAGAAGACTACCCAGACCAAGGGAAACAAGGTTAATGCAGATTAGTGGAAGTCTGGATGATGGAACAAAATTTGGTTTGCTCATTTAGGATAGGGGCACATCTGATTTTATTCCCATCACCTGCTGTGGAAATGTCCCGAGGTTGAGAGCGTATCTATTTCCTGCCAATTCCAGAAAGCGGCCAAGCACGTAGGTATTTGCCTGGCAATGGGAGGATTTAAGGGTTGGATCCAGGTAATTATTTACAGGGAAGGAAGAGTGATACCCCCCTCTCCAAAATGAGGAAAAAAACAAGAGGGAGAGAGGAAACTGGACCTCCTTCCTGCTGCTGTTAATTCTTCCTCTCTGCCTTCCCTTCCCTTACTCCCCCGGCTCTTTCAGTCCCTACGCGACCGCTTTCTAGGTTGACTCCCCAGGAAGTAAGTGGTCGGTGTAGCCAGAAACAGGAAGCTGAGCCGCCCGGGAGCTTCCGGCAGCAGCCGAAGAGGCTTTGTGATGTGAAAGCCGGGGTGTCCCCAGGACCAGCGTGCCAGGCCACAGGGCAAGCTGTGGTATGTTGGGAAGAGTACTCTCCATTCCTAGGCTGAAGAGGGGTGACTAGCAGAAGCAGCAGGAAGAGCAACAGGAAGGATAACCTGCCTCCTCTTTGAAGCTGATTCCTAGTTCACGGGGATAGGTAGCTGCGTGCTGAGCTACACTGAAGCAGAAGCCTTGGCAGCAGTGACGATAAATAATGATGGGGATTACAGAAGTTTTTCACCTCTCAGGCTCCTCAACTTTGCAGTAATAATAATAAGGTTCTTATTATGTACCAGACACTGTGCTAAGTACTGGGGAAGGAGAAGCAGTGTGTCCTAGTGGATAGAGCATGAGCCTGGAAGTCAGAGGACCTGGGTTCAAATCCCGACTCCGCCACTTGTCTGCTGTGGCAAATCACTTAACTTCTTTGTGCCTCAGTTACCTCATCTCTAAAATGGAGATTGTCTGTGAGCCCCACGTGGGACATGGACTCTGTCCAGCCTGATTACTTTGTATCTACCCCAGCACTTAGAACCGTGCCCGACACATAGTAAGTTCATAACAAGTATCATTTAAGAAAGAAAAAAATCAGGTTGGACAAAGTGTCTGTCCCATCTGGGACTCACAGAGAGATTTTAAAGTAGTATTAGCTCTGAGAAGTATTTTGACTCTTCATAGATTGGAGAATTGGAGGAGAATCCTGATAGGTGCATGTACTCGTGCGGGTACACATGTACACGTGTACACTGAAAGTTTGTCTTACACCGGAATAAGACTTGTGCCGCTCTGGTTGCTGTAGTAACCAGCGCTGCCATTGTCTCTCTTTCCCTCTCCCATGCATGTCACAGGAGTAATCTAAAAATACTTGGCAGTCTCTCACTTCTGAGGAAATGAACAGGCCACAGAGACGGGCTTCCTCTGGAGGAGGAGGAGGAGGAGAAGGAGGAGGAAGAAGAGGAGGAGGGGAGCCGGGTCATCAGTCATTTCTAAATGATTTTCTCAATAATCATTTCCAAGCCCAGCTCTCTTGAATCTATCCTTTGGTCAGGGAAGGAGGAAGGACGGACAGGTCAACATTCTGGGCTGCCACACTGCCCTACCTCTGATGTCCACTGGGTCCTGACACTTAGGTTTGTGGCTTAAGAAAATGATCTGAAAATCCAACTAACCAAGTAACCTGACTCCCTCCTTTCGTAGGATAGGAAATAGATTTAGATTTCCAACCGTCGAGGCCTGTTTTTCCTGTGATCGTTAACCTCTGGGCCTTCCATCCTCCCCATCTCAAACCGCACAGAAAACCTTGTGGGGTCGGATCCCCCAGGACTTCCTTAGCTGGCCTCGGTGGAGAAGTCTTTGTGGCAATCCAGTGCGTTGCTAGGACAGCTCTTTGCTTGGTCAAAGGAGGGGCCTGCCTCCATAGTTCAGTGTTGGCTCCACCAGGATCTGTGATGATGCCAGCTGAGCGTTTGAAAGAAGATTCTCGTGTTTTCTTTCCCCAACCTTTCAGTTTTCTTTCAAACAGGGTATGTAAAAGTTCTGTGGAGAAACTGCTTTTCCAAGCAACAGAACCTTTCACCTCCTTTTGAAAACAGGTTAGAAGGTGCCACTGACTTTCAGCTTTTCGTTGTTCATCCCTTTTCTTTCACTTTTTATCGTTTTCTTGGCCTCCTCCGTTAATATGTCGGCTGCCTTTTCTAATCGTTTGGGACAGAAACCAGGAGCTTTTCCGCGGAGCTGATCTTCTTTAGGATTCAGAGAAAGCAATTGGCCCAGGGCTGCCATCAACCTTAATGAGTGACTTCCTGTCCATTTGATCATTCAGGCTCCTTTAATTACAGGCATCAAAAGTCATGGTAGTCATTCATAGTAAGCGCTGAACAAATACCATCATTATTTTTCATTCATTCAATCATATTTATTGAGCGCTCACTGTGTGCAAAGCACTGTACTAAACTCTTGGGAGAGTACAATATAACATCAGACACATTCCCCATCCACATGAGCTCGCATTCTAGAGGGGGAGACAGACAATAGTATAAATAAATAGATAAATAAATAAGTAGCCCACAACTCCTTATTCTAGCTAAGGGCATCCGTGACCTCTCATTTTGGCCATTTGTTACCCTCAACTTTTGATGAGTTGCCAAGGTAATGTTCTCTCCTTTTATTTAAGCAAAGCCTGACTGCTACAACTATTTCCCAACAGCACAAATTTGTGGCCTCGACTCTAGCTCCATTTGTCCCTAGTGCAAGGTTATTTGTTTTTTTCTAAGGATTCTGAAGAGAGAAAAGGTGGACTAACAGAGTTGTCTGAACTCAAAACTCTGGAGTGAAGTAGTAGCAAGGAGAAGATTAAAAATGGTCTGGCGAAGGGCCAGTGATATCTCTGTAAGTGATCTTTCTCTTTTCTGTTCTTCCACTCAGTTTCAAGGACAAATGAAAGAGGGTGAGGGAAGTGACAATATATTGTCTTTTAACCAATAGTCTTCCTACTAGAACAAAAAGGCACTGAGATTTTTGCATTTTTTTTTGTGTTTAAACTCCTTGGTCTCCTTGCTTTGTGTAGCTTATGAAAAAAGCAACATGACCTAGAAGATAGAGCATGGACCTGGGAGTCAGAAAGACCTGGGTTCTAATGCCGGCTCCTCCACTTGTCTGCTGTATGACCTTAGGCAAGTCACTACATTTCTGTGCCACAGTTTCCTCATCTGTAGAATGGGAATAAAGACTCGTGAGCCCCATGTGGGACAGGGACTGTGTCCATACCGATTAGCTGGTAATAATAATGTTGGTATTTGTTAAGCGCTTACTATGTGCCGAGCACTGTTCTAAGCGCTGGGGTAGTCACAGGGGAATCAGGTTGTCCCACGTGGGGCTCACAGTCTTAATCCCCATTTTACAGATGAGGTAACTGAGGCACAGAGAAGTTAAGTGACTTGCCCAAAGTCACACAGCTGACAAGTGGCCGAGCCGGGATTCGAACCCATGAACTCTGACTCCAAAGCCCGTGCTCTTTCCACTGAGCCACGCTGCTTCTAGTGCTTAGTACGGTGCCTGGAACATAGTAAGCGCTTAATGATACCATTAATAAAAAAAACTTTAAAACTTTCTCTTGCCCATTTGTAGAACCGGAAGAAAGGGGAGCCTATGAAAGGGATTGGTGAGTCTGTCAACTCATGAGTATTTGCCAATGGATTATCCACTTTGCATTATCTGCGGGACTTGTTTAAGCTCTCACTAGCCACAGGTCTTCTTTTCCACCAAACTCTCACATACCGGCACTGGCATATCACACAGCATATAATAATAAGAGTAATCACTGTGGTATTTGTTAAGCGCTTACTATGTCCCACACACTGTACTAAGCGCCGGGGTGGATACAAGCAAATCGGGTTGGACACGGTCCCTCTCCCACATGGGCTTCACAGTCTCAATGCCCATTTTACAGATGAGGTAACTGAGGCCTAGTGAAATGACTTGCCCGAGGTCAAACAGACAAGTGGCGGAGCCGGGATTAGAACCCATGAGCTGTTGACTTCCAGGCCCATGCTATAGCCACTTCACCAGGCTGTTACGAAAACCTTGGTTTAATTACGGGAAGAGCTGTACATCCCAGCAATTCCTGCATTGATCTTGGATCGTGGAGAATCCGGCCTCTGGGTTTGCCTCGCACCATCCTCATAAATGCCTCGGACCAAGCCACAGCACAGCCAAAAACTGGGCGCTGATGGCTGAGGATAGAAAAGCCTGGTTCTTCGCTAATGGAAGGAACGCAAATGCTTTGTGAGGAACGAGAGGCAAGAAGGAAAGAGGGAACGATGCCAGGTATTACGGACATTAGTCAGTCAGTCGTATTTATGGAGTGCTTACTGTGTGTACAGCCCTGTACAAAGCGCTTGGGAGAGTGCAATATAATAATAGATACATTCCCTGCCTACAACGAACTTACAGTCTAGAGGGAACACAACAGTGCAAGGAAGAGCCTTTCTGGGTGAACAATATCGCCCAGGCTATAGGTCTCCCACTGACTTTCTGAGTCAGTCTCACACAAACACCCCTAGAGCAGCATGGTCTAGTGGCTAGAGCACGGGCCTGGTAGTCAGAAGATCATGGGTTCTAATTCCAGCTCTGCCACTTATCTGCTTTGTGACCTCGGGCAAGTCCCTGAAATTCTCTGTGCCTCGGTTACCCTCATCTGTAGAATGGGGATTAAGACTGGGAGCCCAATGTGGGAGAGGGAGGATTGAGACAGTGAGCCCAATGTGGGACAGGTAAATAAAATTGTGGTATTTGTTAAGCGCTTACTGTTCTAAGCGCTGGGGGATACAAGTGATCAGGTTGTCCCACGTGGGGCTCACAGTTTTAATCCCCATTTGACAGATGAGGTAACTGAGGCACAGAGAAGTTAAGTGACTTGCCCAAGGTCACACAGCTGACTAGTGGCAGAGTATTAGATCCAACCCGATTATCTTGTGCTTAGAACAGTGCTTGGCACACAGTAAGTGCTTAACAGATACCCTAATTTTATTATTATTAACCTCCCCCCGAGCGGTGTCTTTTCAAACACGAAGGACGGTTATATAAGTGGCGGAGGTCATCTTTAGCAGTAACAGTTGTTTCAGCCTTGGGCTCGTGATTCAAGTGCCCCGCGCCCGAATCAGCAGTTGAAGGGCAGAGTTACCTAGACCGTGCTCAGTTCCCAGCTCAAGCTGAGACATGGGGTCTTAGAGTTCAATGGGCCACACTTTTCACCGTCTTCCATTCGGAGCCAGAAGTTCACGGAAGGGACAGTGAGCCGGGGGCATTCAGGGCTACGTTGGCGCCGGAGACGCCGTGGTCCCGCTCCGGCGGTGGACTTGGCCCTGGACTTGCCTTGGCTCGAAGTTTAGACAAGCGAGCGGAGACACGGCCAAGCCTCGAGGAGGAGCGGGGACCTGAGTCCGTGCTGCTTTAGGCTGGGTCTAAACCTGGGCCATGTGGAACTCTCGTAGTAGGAGGAGGAGTGATAGTAGTAGGGATAGAAGTAGGAGTTGTAATGGTAATAATAATTAAGACTTTTTGTTAAGCACTTACGTTGTGCCAGGCTCCGTACTAAGCGCAGGGGAAAAGGCAAGCAAATCGGGTTGGACGCAATCCCTGTCCCACGCGGGGCTCACAGTCTCCATCCCCATTTTACAGATGAAGTGGCTGAGGCCCAGAGAAGTGAAGTGATTTCCCCCAGGTCACATAGCAGACAAGCGGCAGAGCGGGATTGGAATCTATGACCTTCTGATGCCCAGGCCTATCCACTACAGTGCCCTATCCACTACAGGGAGTAGTAGTAGTAAGACTGTGTGCTTAAACTGTGAGCCCATCATTGGGATAGGGATTGTCTCTATCTGTTGCCGAATTGTACATTCCAAGCGCTTAGTACAGTGCTCTGCACGTAGTAAGCGCTCAATAAATACTACTGAATGAATGAATGAATAGTAAGACCGTGTCCAATCTTATTAGCCTGTATTTACCCCAGCACTTAGTACCTGACACATAGTAAGCGCTTAAATACCACAATTATTATTATTATTATTAGGAGGAAGAGGAGTGGTGGCATACTTATGTATATATCTTTAAATTATATATTATAAATTCTTATTTATTTATATTAATGTCTGCCCTTCTATAACAGAGGCTTGTTGTAAGCAAGGAGCGTGTCTGCGGATTCTTTTATGTTGTATTCTCCCAAGCGCTTCGTACAGTGCTCTGCACACCGTAAGCACTCAATAAAATATTCAAGTGCTTGGCTCAGTGGAAAGATCCCGGGCTTGGGAGTCAGAGGTCATGGGTTCGAATGCCGGCTCTGCCACTGGTCTGCTGTGTGACTGTAGGCAAGTCACTTCATTTCTCTGGGCCTCAGTTCCCTCACCTGTAAAATGGGGATTAAGGCTGTGAGCCTCACTTGGAACAACCTGATTACTCTGTATCTACCCCAGCGCTTAGAACAGTGCTCTGCACATAGTAAGCGCTTAACAAATACCAACATTATTATTATTAATGTTGGGATTTGTTTAATGTTGGGATTTGTTAAGCGCTTACTATGTGCCGAGCACTGTTCTAAGCGCTGGGGTAGACACAGGGGAATCAGGATGTCCCACGTGGGGCTCACAGTCTTAATCCCCATTTTACAGATGAGGTAACTGAGGCACAGAGAAGTGAAGTGACTTGCCCACAGTCACACAGCTGACAAGTGGCAGAGCTGGGATTCGAACTCATGACCTCTGACTCCAAAGCCCGTGGTCTTTCCACTGAGCTACGCTGCTTCTCTTATTATTAGTAGTAGTACAGTGCGCTGCACATAGTAAGTGCTCAATAAATACTATTGAAATATGACTGATTGAAAGTACTAGTAGGGGCAGCAGCATTTATTGACTGTGTATTTGGTGTGGCCACGATGCTAGGAGTTTGGGAAGTACAGAATAAAGAAAGGACACCTTTCTGGCCCATAAGGAGCTTAAATTATAATGGAGAGAAAATTGGAAATATTTAAAAAGAGAACTGGATTGTGGGCTGTTGGTGGCTAATCCTCGGTCAAGATTCCTCGATTTTGGGGGGTGATTCTTTTATCAGTGTACGGCGTAACCTTCTTCGTTCTTCTCTCTCCTTCAGAATTCTCAATCCCTCAAAAATAGTCATGGACAGCGTTTAGGTGGGGCAGTTTTGATCCTTGGCTCGACTCGGGCAAGGTCCCCAGAAAAGTTCCTGGATAGTCTGGATAGCCCCAGATTGTCTGTCACAGCTGGGCAAAGCTCTCTTCCTCCCTCCATCTCTATCATCATCATCCCACCATAGCCCAGGAGGCTGACAACCCTTCGGGCTGTTTAGATAAGGGTTTTTCTGTTCCTGAGGGAATGTCTTTGTAGAGTGCCCTGTTTTCCTCGTTTACTCCCGTAGCTGCTCTAAATAGAGGTCCCTCGGGCTCCATTTAGAGTTCCGCTGGGCCCTCTGCACTCCTCGCTAACTTCCTCTCCCTCCTGTCCCCCTCCCACACTCCCACACAAATCCAAGCCCCCAGGATGTGGGAGAAAAGCTGCATTCCCCTGTCTCGGCCAATCCCGGAGAGGCTGCTCAGGGTTGGGAGAGACCCAGGCCTGCCGCTCCCACTGTCAGACCCACCTTGTTTTTAGCAAAAATAATAAAAGCAAACCCTAACCCCCAGGGAGGGGGGCATGGGCATCGTCTGGCCATTGGCGAGGACCCCTGGAACCTACTGAGCGGTGACCCCTGAGGCTGGAATGTCTTCTTCATCCCAAGATTCTCTTGGGAATTCTGAAAAGAGCAGGAGCCTGGGAGTCAGAGGATCTCCGTTCTAATCCCAGGTCTTCCATTTGCCTGTCGTGTGACCTGAGGCAAGTCACTTAACTTCACGGAGCCTCAGTTTTCTTATCTGTAAAATAATGATTCAATACCTGTTCTCCTTCTTATTTAAGACCCCGTGTGGGATAGGGACTGTGTATGACTTGATTACCTCGTATCTGTTCCAGGGCTTAGCACATAGTCGGTGCTTAAGAAATACCACGATTATTATAATTAATAATCTCATAATAGTAGTAGTAATAATAATGATCATTCTGTTGTATTGTACTTACCCAAGCACTCAGTGCAGTGCTCTGCATAAAATAGCCACTCAATAAATACCATCGACTGAATGACCGATTGATTGATTCTGATCATCCTCTCCGTGGGCTTTATTGAAGCACATTCTAAAAGGGGCAGTTGATCTGTGGTTTCCGACATACAGAAGCAGCGTGGCTTAGTGGAAAGAGCGCGGACTTGGGAGTCACAGGTCGTGGGTGCTAATCGTGGCTCCGCCACTTAGCAGCTGTGTGACCTTGGACAAATCATTTAACTTCTCTGTGCTTCAGTTACCTCATCTGTAAAATGGGGATGAAGACTGTGAGCCTCATGTGGGACAACCTGATTACCTTGTATCTACCCCAGCTCTTAGAATAGTGCTTGGCAACAGTGCTTGGCACATAGTAAGCGCTTAACAAATACCGTCCTCATCATCATTATTATTATTATTATTTGAGGACTTCATGCCACATGCCCAGTGGAGTTTTTTATGGGGTAAAGGAAGTAAATGCAGAGACCAAGATTTCTTAGTAGTTCAGTTGTATCTCTTTCCTCTAGCCCTAGACCCGCTTTGGAACTGCATCTTTTTTATATGGTATTTGTTAAGCACTTCCTATGTGCCAAGCACTGTGCTAAGCCCCGGGGTAGAGACAGGCGTATCAGTTTGGACACAGTCCCTGTCCAACATGGGATTTACAGTCTTAATCTCTGTTTTTACAAATGAGGTAACAGGCCCAGAGAAGTTAATGATTTGGCCAAGTCACACAGCAGACAAGTAAGAGATTAGTACTCAGATCTTTCTGACTCCCAGGTCTGTGCTCTATCCACTAGGCTATGCAGCTTCTCTGCACACGCTCACTGCAGCAGGAGGAGGGACTTATTATTTACAATAATTTCCCTCTGAGGGCTATGGACAAGTCGGACCATTTCATTCCCACAAGAGAAGCTTCCCAGACTTTGTAGGAAGAAGGTCTCACTTTCCCCTACTCTCCTTCCTCTCCAGTGTGATTTTTGCCCACTTGCCATTCCAGTGGGTTGTGCAGCATGTGGAAGCTGCCTCTGGTGATAAGAAGATTCTAGAAGGCCGCCTGCTCTTTTCCGAAGGGCAACTCAAAAAGGAAAGACACAGGCCCCTGGAGAGTGCAACTAGAAGGAGTTTGATCAGATCTGTTGGCACAACGGAGCGCTTGTGAATGCTATTTACTGAGCGTCCATTGAGTGGAATGCACTGTACTAAGCATTTGGGAAGTACAACAGAAGCACAAAGAACTGATTTCTAGGCATGGCTCCGCCGCTGATATGCTGCTGTGTCTTCTGGGTCTCCAAAGATAAGGGCTTAATTAAGTAATAATAATAATAATGTTGGTATTTGTTAAGTTTTTACTATGTGCCGAGCACTGTTCGAAGCGCTGGGGTAGATACAGGGTAATCAGGCTGTCGCACGTGAGGCTCACAGTTAATCCCCATTTTACAGATGAGGTAACTGAGGCACAGCGAAGTTAAGTGACTTGCCCACAGGCGCACAGCTGACAAGTGGCGGAGCCGGGATTCGAACCCATGACCGCTGACTCCCAAGCCCAGCCTTTTTCCACTGAGCCACGCTGCTTCTCTAGTAGGGAGGCAGCATGGCCCAATGGAAAGAGCGCAGCCCTGGGAGTCAGGAGCAAGCCACCTCGTTTCTGTGCATCAGTTTCCTCATCTGCAAAATGGGGTTAAAATAGAGTGTGAGCCTCACGTGAGACAAAGACTGTCTCCAATCTGATTGTCTTGTAACTACTCTGGCGCTTAGCCTGTGGTAATACCGTAATGAAAATGCAGAAGTTTAGAATTAATGAAATAGTGTCTTCCAAGTGCACTGAGCTTCTTGGAAGAAGGTCAGTAGAGGTAGTGAAAATAAAAATGATTTCTAGAATCCTTGGCATAGTTCTACAAAAAAACGAGGAACCCGGTGTCACTCTGTTGTCTCCAGCTTTAATCGAGTCATTATGTTGTTGTCATTTCTTGATTTGTTTCCCTTCTTGTTTACTTCCTCTGCATTTATCCATCTTCCCTCAGGTCTCTGGGGAAAAACCGTGAAAGGTGAGAAAGTGGGTGAGAGATGTGATAGAAGAACAGACCCTGGGGTGGAGAATGGATAGAGAGAATGTTTCTCCCCCGTGCTTGAGCTGTTTCTGCTTTTCATTGCTCCTTTGGTTTTACCCCGCCAACCTTGAGAACGGAGCCCGGTACATTTGAGAGCCAAAACGGAGATTGGGATGTAGTTTAGCCCCTTCCTGCAGGGCTGCCAGCATACACTCTTACTTCGAATTGGCTTAGTAACCGAAAAGCCCTAACTGAACCAGAGAGCTATATAATGGGGGTGATTAGAAAATCTAGGTGAGAAACTTTGCCCTTCCTTATCTGAATGAATTAGGATTTCTTGCAACGTTTCCATTATCGGACACAATCAGAGGCGCTTCCTCCAAGTCATCCCCCAAGGAGAGTTCATGTGGATTTCTACTCGGACACTGAGACATTCACCCCCTTGGGCCAGACCTCCGAGTGAAAACGGGGCAAAATGCCCCCCAATATTTTAACTGCCCCTCATACCCAGTGTAATCTTCGGGTTGAAGAAAAGTGCTGAACTCTGCCCCATTTATCTGTTATTTCAGCCGCAGTCTCCCGTTTTAGTACCGTAGATAAGACATCAGCCCCATTAATTGGTCAAAGATTGATTTCTGAAATCACATCTCCTCCAAGAGGCCTTCCCTGGATAATCTCTCATCACCCCACCCTACTTCCCCCGCCCCCTAACTGCCACTTTGGTGTCACCTAAACATTTGGGCACTCACACCCCACCTTGCAGCCCTTAGGCACCCTATCTTTATATCCCTATTACTTCCTTCTGCCTATAACTTAGTGTCTTTTTTCCCCACTAGATTGCAAGCTCCTTGAGACTGTGAGCCCATTGTTGAGTAGGGATTGTCTCTATCTGTTGCCGAATAGTACTTTCCAAGCACTTAGTACAGTGCTCTGCACACAGTGAGCTCTGCTATGCTACCCCTTCGCTGCCAGGGCCCAATTTAAAAGTGTTTTCCGTTCCTTTCTGCAGCTCTCAGGTGCAGCTTAGAGCACGGGCCTGGGAGTCTGAAGGACCTGGGTTCTAATCCCTGCTCCACCACTTTTCTGCTGTGTGACCCTGTGCTAGTCTCTTTACTTCTCTGGGCTTCAGTTACCTCATCTGTAAAATGTAGAAGGACACTGTGAGCCCCATGTGTACCTATCCCAGTGCTTAGAACAGTACATGACACGTAGTAAGTGCTTAACGAATACTATTATTAGTAGTATTGTTATTATTGTTATTAGTAGGAGTAGTAGGATAAGGTAGACAGTGTGGGATTGGTCGGTTGAAGGACCAGGTAGTCCCAGGGCAGCCATGGTCAGGTTGACTGACTCCTCTGCTAGGGAATTTGTCAGTGTCAGGGCCCTGGGTTTCTTCTCCTATAGACTCCCAACTGTTCCCCACCATTTTTCCTCTCATTCCTTGCCTCCCCGACTTCAGACTGTAAGTTCATCATGGGCAAGGAACGTGTCTACCAATTCTGTTAGGTTGTATTCTCCCAAGGGCTTAGTAGAGTACTCTACACACTGTTAATGTTCAAGAAACATGATTGATTGGGTCTGGGCAGTTGCCCTGGTCCTCTTCTTCTACCTAAAAGAAATAATAATAATTGTGGTAATTATTAAGCACTCACTGTGTGCTAAGCGCTGGGGTGGATACAAGCAAATCGCATTGAGCAGCGTTCCTGTCCCACATCGGGGTCACGGTTTTAATCCCCATTTTACAGATGCGATAACTGAGGCCCAGAGAATCGAAGTGTTTTTTTGCAGAGATCAACCAGCAGACAAGCGGCGGAGCTGGGATTAGAACCCAGGTCCTTCTGATGCCCGGGCCAGTGCTCTGTCCACTGGGCCACGCGGCTTCTCGGCACTCTCGACGCAAGAGAGGTTCCTCTTGCGTTGCCTTAAAACCAGCTTTCAGAGCGCTTCCCACACACACTAATTAGCTCATTGACACTGTCTCCCTCCCCTCCCTCAGGAGGTAGGGTATTATTATTAACACAGAGCGGAGGCATAACTACAGTTCAATGACTTTCCTGAGATTTGTTCCCAGAAAATCTAGCTCCCAGGCCCATGTGCAGATCACTAAACCATCCCACCTCTCACCCTGGGTTGTCAGTTACCATATTGATTAGATAAACTCATAATTGAACATGGTTGGGGCTACATCTTCAGGACGTGGAGAAAGTTCTCCCCGAGCTTGTCAGATCGGTAAGCTCGTTGTGGGCAGCGGATATGTCTGTTTATTGTTATATTCTACCCTCCCAAGCGCTCAATAACTACAACTGAGTGAATGAATGGAAAGGAGAGGCGTAAACCGCCACCAGGGCAGAGTTATTTTATGAAGCCCGGCCACCACGGTCTCATTCGGTGGTTTGCTCACATGATTGTTGTTGTTTTTTATGGTAGTAGTTAAGGGCTTACTATGTGCCAGGCACTGGACTAAGCGCTGGGGTGGATACAAGCAAATCAGATTGGGCATTGTTCCACACGGGGCTGACAGTCTTAATCCCCATTTTACAGATGAGGCGGCTGAGACCCGAGAAGTGAAGTGACTAACGCAAAGTCACGGAGCGGGCAGGTGGCAGAGACGGTATCAGAACCCAGGTCCTTCTGTCTCTCAGGTCCGTGCTCCATCCACTAGGCCACACTGATTTCTGGAAGGGAGGGTTGCTCACAGGCAGGCGAGCCTTGGCCTTGGCAATAATTGATTTCACAATTACAGCCCTCCTCTCCCCTGTTTACCGTCATGGGGTATACGTGTGGCTGTGGAGACGGCTAAGAGGAGAAGGGGTGGCAGGTACCCCACGCCCGAGGCCAGTTGCCAACGTGTTACAACCCAATAAAGTATTATAAAAGCCATTCGGGGCAACCTGAAGTGCTTGAACTCTCATTGGTCCTTGATTAACTCTGCCTGATGCCACACCAAGGGACTTTATAGAGGATTCTCAGGCTGCAGCAGAAAGGAAAAGCGTTAGAAACCAAGGACTTTGGTCTTTGGTAGGTTGACTGGCTCAGCGCCCACCCCCCTTCCATCCCCACCCCCCCTCCATCTCCACCCCCCCTCCATCCCCACCCCCCTTCCATCCCCACCCCCCTTCCATCTCCACCCCCCTCCATCCCCACCCCCCTCCATCCCCACCCCTCAGGTCTCAGGGGACTCCCCCAGAGCTTGGGCCATGAGAGACTGACTTTGAGCCCCAAAGTCAAAGTGTATCTACCCCAGCACCTAGAACAGTGCATGGCAAAGAGTAAGCGCTTACGAAACCTTAACCTGACCTGAAAGGAAACCTGAAAGGAATGCTTAACCTGAAAGGAAGCTGGTAGTGGGAGTCATTTATCCAAATAACACCCGTTGGTGTTCATTCCCCGTTGAAGTTCATTCCCAAATCACCCAGGCCATGTCACGCTCCAGGGTGTTTCACCAAAGCCATGTCGTAGTTGAACTTGGATTCTGATGAACCCCAAATTGATCCTGTTGGCGCTGGAGGGAAACAGCTGCCCAAGAGGGAGCATTCTAGCTGAGTGATCTTGGATGTCACAGAATAATAATAATTAATGCCGAATTTTACATTCCAAGCACTTAGTACAGTGCTCTGCACGTAGCGCTCAATAAATGCTATTGAATGCTATTTGTTAAGCACTTACTATGTGCCAAGCACTGTTCTAAGCGTTGGGGCAGATACAGCGTTATCAGGTCGTCCCACATGGGGCTGTCTTAGTCCCCATTTTACAGATGAGGTAACTGAGGCACAGAGAAGTTAAGTGATTTGCACAAAGTCACACAGCTGACAGGTGGCAGAACCGTGATGACATTCCCTCACTCCCAAGCCTGTGTGAATTTGTTAAGGGCATATGTCAAGCTCTTTTCTAAGCACATGGTTAGATCCAAGCTAATCGGGTCAGACACAGTCCCTGTCCCACATGGGGGCTCACAGTCTTAATCCCCATTTTGCAGTCGAGGTAACTGAGGCCCAGAGAAGTGAAGTGACTTGCCTGAGGTCACGAAGCAGACAAGTGGTGGAGCCGGGTTCTAATCTGACTTCAAGGCCCATGCTCTATTCACTAGGCCATGCTGCTTCCCTTCTTAAGCTAAGTGAAATTAATCTCTTAACTGCAGTGATTCAGTTTTCCCAAATGAAAAGTGGGGCTGATGATACCCACTTCTTGGGTCACAGGGTTGTTGTGAGGACAAAAGAAAATTAAGGCTATGGGTGCACTTTAGAAAATAGAAGCACACTACAAACTCAAGATATGATCAGCAGCAGGTGAAAGGCATCAGTAAACCTGATATTCCACCTACTCTGGGGACATTCCGGGAAGACCAGGCTCCTAGAAGTGTTTATTCATTCATTCGATCATATTTACTGAGCGCTTACTGTATGCAGAACACTGTACTAAGCAATTGGGAGAGTACAAAATAATATACAGATACATTCCCTCCCACATCAAGTTTACAATTTGCTAACCTGGCTAGTATGTATTTATTCGGGCAATGTGGAAGCAATTCCCTGCCATTATTGTCCCATACTTATTCATTCATTCATTCAACTGTATTTATTGAGCGCTCACTGTGTGCAAAGCATTGTACTAATCATTTGGGAGAGTACATACAACATAAGCAGGCATCAGAGGTCATGGGTTCGAATCCAGGCTCTTCCACTTATCAGCTGTGTGACTAAGGACAAGTGACTTCACTTCTCTGTGCCTCAGTTCCCTCATCTGTAAAATGGGGGTGAAGACTGTGAGCCTCACATGGGGCAATCTGATTACCCTGTATCTACCCCAGCACTTAGAACAGTGCTCTGCAGATAGTAAGTGCTTAACAAATACCAACATTATTATTATTATATATCCTGCCCACAATGAGCTTACAGTCTAGAGAGGGGAGACAGACATCAATACAAATAAATAAATTAATAATAATGTTGGTATTTGTTAAGCGCTTACTATGTGCCGAGCACTGTTCTAAGCGCTGGGGTAGACATAGGGGAATCAGGTTGTCCCACGTGGGGCTCACAGTCTTCATCCCCATTTTACAGATGAGGGAACTGAGGCACAGAGAAGTGAAGTGACTTGCCCACAGTCACACAGCCGACAAGTGGCAGAGCTGGGATTCGAACTCATGAGCCCTGACTCCAAAGCCCGTGCTCTTTCCACTGAGCCACGCTGAATTACAGTTACGTACTTGAGTGCTGTGGGGCTGGGAGAGGGGAAGAACAGAGGGAGCAAGTCAGGGTGACGCAGAAGGGAGTGGAAGGAGAGGAAAGGGGGATTTAGTCAGGGAAGGCCTCTTGGAGGAGATGTGCCTGCAATAAGGCTTTGAAGGGTGTGGGGGGGAGAGTAACTGTCTGTTGGATTTGAGGAAGGAGGAAGTTCCTGGTCAGAGACAGGATGTGGGGGAGGGGTCGACGGTGAGCTAGGAGAGATCGAGGCACAGTGAGAAGGTTTTGAGATAGGCGAGATCGAGGCACGGTGTAAAGGGGAGCCAAGTGTGCGGGCTTGGTTGTAGTAGGAGAGTAGCCAGTAGCTAGGTGAGGTAGGAGGGGGCAAGCTGATGGATTGTACCTTTGCTCCAGAGCCGGCCTGGGTGGGGCATGGCCTCGGGCAGAGATAATAATGATCAATAATAATAATAACAATAGTAATCATCATCATCATAATAATGATAGTGATATTTGTTTAGCACTTACTATTTGTTTAACACTTACTTCACTAAACACTGAGGTAGATTCAACATAATCTGGTCCACCCAGTCCCTGTCCCATACGGGGCTCACGATCTAAGTAGAAGGGAAAGCAGATATTGAACATCCCCCTCCCCCCCCCCCCCCCACATTTTACAGTTGAGAAAACTGAGGTTCAGAGTCGTTAAGAGACCTGCCCAAGGTCACGCAGAAGGCAAGTGGCCGAGCCAGAACCCAGGTCTTCTGATTCCCTGACCTGCGCTCTTTCCATTCAGTCACGCTGCTTCTCTGCGTGGTAGGCTTAGGGATCTGATAAATCTAATGTTCTCTGGCATAGGCTCTCGGAGTGGCTTTTATTTTGTCCATGGTTTTTCTTTAGCATGCCAACTGTGCCCAGGGAAAGTTTTTTTGTTTTTTTAATGCTATTTGTTAAATGCTTCCTGTGTCAAGCACTGTTCGAATCGCTGGGATAGATACAAGGTTGGACACGGTCCCTGTCCCACATAGGACTCACAGTCTTAATCCCCATTTTACAAATGAGGTAACTGAGGCTGCCCAAAGTCACACAGCAGACAAGTGGTGGAACCGGGAGAGTACATACGACATAAGCAGGCATCAGAGGTCATGGGTTCGAATCCAGGCTCTTCCACTTATCAGCTGTGTGACTAAGGACAAGTGACTTCACTTCTCTGTGCCTCAGTTCCCTCATCTGTAAAATGGGGGTGAAGACTGTGAGCCTCACATGGGGCAATCTGATTACCCTGTATCTACCCCAGCACTTAGAACAGTGCTCTGCAGATAGTAAGTGCTTAACAAATACCAACATTATTATTATTATATATCCTGCCCACAATGAGCTTACAGTCTAGAGAGGGGAGACAGACATCATATCTCCCAGGAGCTGTCGTAGCTCCCAGGAGCCCCCAAATCTCTCCTAAGCTCTGGCCACCCTCGCTCCTTCCCCTCAGGAAGTGAAGGGTTAGCCTCCTTCTCCTCCTCCTATTCCTCCTCCTCCTTCTCCTCCTCCTTCTCCTCCTCCTCTTTCTCCCAGTTTCCAAGCCTTGTTCTCTGTGAGCAGGCAGGGCAAGGCAGGGCCCCATTCCACGGCCCCGGAGTGTTCCCGCTCCTTTTACAGTGTGGATAGGCTGGCCGAGGCATTGCAGTCATCTCCTCCGGCCTCTGTTCTGCTCCTTTCCTTCTTTGGTCGTCTCTCCCGGCCCGTGGAACCGCTGTACCTCCCTGTTTGCCTCATTCCAGGCTCTTTGGCTTTTCCAGGAGAACATCTTTGGGGACTGAGGGCGGCTTTCCCTCCCAAAAAAGCTCAAATGCCGACTGCGTGTACACACGCACGCACGCATGCACGCACCCACCCAAAAGAAGAAAACGATGGGTAGATATTCTTCCAAGCCGTGTATCCAAATAGATACTTTTGCTCATGGGGAAGAGGAAGGAAGAAAGAGGATAGCTTATGTTTATATAGGGGTCTGCTTTGTGGATTTCTGTTTGGCAGTTATGCCTCTGACTCACTGCATGGCCTTATGTAACACACTCTCTGCGTCTCTTAAGACTCAACACATAGACACACACACCCTCTCCCCATCCCTCTAACTTGCACTAATGCACATGTACGTGTATATTTACATACATGTAGCACTGTCCTTCAGATTCAGTGATAACACTACTGGTGTGATTTAGATATCTAAACTGTCAGGCAGACCCACCTTGCCCCCTCCCCCCCCCCCCCCGCCATCTTGCTCCTCTCCTGCCTCTGCCCACACACTTTGCTTCTTTAATGCCAACCTTCTCACTTACCTTAACCCTATTTTTTGTTGTTGTTGTTTATCTTGCCGCCGACTTCTCCCTTGCTCACGTCCCGCCTCTGACCTGAAACGCCCTCCCTCTTCATATCCAACAGACAATTACTCTCTCCACCTTCAAAGACTTATTGAAGGCCCACCTCCTCCAAGAGGCCTTCCCTGACTAAATCCTCATTTTCTCTTCTCCCACTCCCTTCTGCGTCACCCTGACTTGCTCCCTTTGTTCATCCCCCACTCCCAGCCGCAGAGCACTCTCTCCTTCTATACTGTGACTTCGTTGTGGGCAGGGAATGTCTGTTATAGTGTTATATTGTACTCCCCCAAGCGCTTAATACAGTGCCGTGCACTCAGTAAGGGTGCAATAAATATGATCGACTGACACCCTGGTACACAGCACCAGGCCTGACTCATAAAGATCTCTCTATAGAGAGATCTTTTTTTGCTGTAATGTTACATCTTCTTCCTCCTGTGCCAGTTGTGATTTTCCCTCTTCATATCACAATCTTCCAACACCTTTACCTCGCCTGAAAAATGGAGAGAAGTAATAGCATTGGTAATGGTATTTATTAAGTGCTCACCCTGTGCAAAGCCCCACACTGAGCTCTGGGGAAAAAAATAAACACAGATCCAAATAAGATGTGCTCCTTGGGCATCAAGGAGCTCACAGATCTAAAAATCAGAGAGAGCAGGAGGGTGGGGTACGGACACCTAAGGAAGGATGAAACGATAACAGCCGAAGGACAATCATCCCATCGATGAATGGTATTCAGCGCTTCACTATTTGCAGAGCACTAATACTGAGCACTTGGGGAAGAGTGCGGTACCATAGAGGTGATAGACCTAATTCCTGCCTTCAAGGAGTTTACAGTCTAGAAGGGGAGACAGGCATTAAAATAAATTAAACGTAGTGAAAATGGCAGAGTAGGAAGGGGCTGTGGGGCTGGATTTTGGGTGAGTCCCAAAGCGTGCTCATGGTTTCACAGGGTAGCTGAGGGGTGGAGGAGGATTAGGATGGAGAAGAGTCTGTTGAATTTGGCAAGAAGGAGGTCACTGGTGACTTTGGAGAGGGCCGTTTCAGTGGCAATATAAAAGACGAAGATAGCAGTAAACCCAGTGAGAAATGGGAGTCCGTAGTGGTTAGAGGAGCAGAGTTCTAAAGCTCGGAGTCTAGCAGTCCCAGCTACAGCCATAGGATAGAGAGATTGAATCGTGAGAAGCATAAATGAGGCTAAAGCTTTGAAGTCACCCTGTTCCCAATTGGTAGGTAGCATAGAAGCCGCAAGGCCTAGTGGAAAGAACACAGCCCCGGGAGTCAGAAGTCCTGGGTTCTAACCCTGGCTCTGCCACCTGTCTGTTCTGTGACCTTGGGCAAGTCACTTAAATTCTCTGTGCCTCAGTTCTCTCATCTGTAAAATGGGGAATAAGATTGTGAGCCAGTCTTAGCTTTAATCTACCCCAGGGTCTACTACAGTGCTGGACACATAGTACGTGCTTAACATGCTGCCGATTTGTTTCCGATTCATCGCGACTCCATGGATATATTTCCTCCAGAATGTACTGTCCTCTGCGATAATGCGCAACCTGTCTAACAGTTCTTCCGTTATCGTTGTTATGGTCTCAATCCATCTAGCAGCTGGTCTGCCTCTTCCACGTTTTCCCTGGACTTTTCCCAGCATCAGTGTCTTCTCCAGAAAATTAGTCCTCCTGATGATGTGTCCAAAATATGCTAATCGAAGTCGAGTCATTTGGCCTTCCAAAGACCACTTGGGTTTAATTTGCTCTCACATCCATTTGTTTGTCTTTTGGGCAGTCTAGGGTATTCACAGACACCACATTTCAAAAGAAAAGATGTTCTGTCTATCCTGTTTTTTCACTGTCCAGCTTTCGGATCCATGCATTGTCACTGGAAACACCGTAGACTTGACAGTTCTTATTTTTATGGCAATTGTTACATCAGCACATATCATGACTTTTCCCAGGCTCTTCATAGCAAGTCTCCCCAACATTAATCTTCGGCATATTTCTTGGCTACCAGTTCCTTTATTGTTGATTATCGATCCCAGGAGAGAAAATTGTCAACTATTTTTATCTTCTCTCCATCCACTACAAATGTTTTAAAACTTTCAGTTGTCATGATCCTTGTTTTCTTGACATTCAAACATACGCCCATCTTTTTGCTCTGTTCCTTAAATTTTAATAATAAGCTCTTCAAATCTTCTTCACTTTCTGCTAGTAGGATTGTACTTCCTTTTTTTAATGGCTTAACAGATACCATTAAAAAAAGTATTTCATGACCCACATTTTAAGAATCTTGGAGCTTCTTCGATTATCTGCCAATTCTGTGTACTGTACTTTCATTTCCCAACTCTGTGTACTGTACTTTCCCAAGCACTTAGTTCAGTGCTCTGCACATAGTGAGTGCTCACCAGATACCACTGACTGATTGATTAGCAAGGAGAATGAGTCCTGCAGTTTGTGTCTGGGTGCATAGAGAGACACCTGAAGCGTGTTTTTCCTCCAAGGGAGTGATGTGCCCTGGCTTCAGACTTGCCTGCTGTGGATCTTTGCACAGTAACCCACGAGGCTGGACGACTCTAGCCAGATTTTCTCTTTCAGCTCTTTGTTTCTCAACTGTTTCTGGCTGGCGGACATGGCTGCTCTGAGGTAGAAGACTTGCAGAAGTGAAAGGAGATCTGGGTGAAAGAGATTCCCACAGAAGGTGGCAGAGAGCCCTGATAATTAATTAATCGATGATCATATTTCTTAAGCGCGTACTATGTGCCGGACATCGTACTAAGCGTCGAGGTGGATACAAGCAAATCGGGTTGGACACAGTCTCTGTCCCACATGGGGCTCACAGGCCGAATCCCTGTTTTACAGATGAGGTAACTGAAGCCCAGAGAAGTGAAGCGACTTGCCCAGCGTCACACAGCAGACTAGTGGCAGAGTCAGGATTAGAACGCCGGTCCTTCTGATCCCAGGCCCGTGCTCTATCCACTAGGCCGTGCAGCTTCTCCAAGCTCTGCACGGACATCCCTTTCGACCTCCTGGTCCCTTTCCTTGTCCTTGAATTACCTCCTGTCCTCCAAACTTTTCCAGTGGCATTTCCATCCTGACCTATAGGGAGCTCAGCTATTCTGGTCCTGGGATGAATTTGAGTGGGGTCCACCAATCATGCCAGATCCTATCAGATAGCAGGCGGAGCCCTTTGGTGTCGGAGGACCATGTGACCTATCTCAAAGTGTGACTCCATCGGCATCTGACCCTGAGTTTTCAGGGTGAAAGGATGATTCAGATCTAGGGCATCTGTAGGTATTTTCCTTTCCATTTCAATTTAAAAAGCAGTTCCAAAGACACACCTTTTGGGCTTGACCGAGCGTTTAATACAGAGCACTGTGCCCAGTGGGTGCTCAGTAAATATCTTCACTGCTGCCACTACTGCAGGAGGAAATGATGCACGGAGAAACCGAAGGATTCATTCTGCAAGAATTCAATAACAATAACTGTGGTACCTGTTAAACGCTCACTATGTGCCAAGCACCATACTAAGCGCTGCGTTAAGTACAAGCAAATCGAGTTGGACACAGTCCCTGTCCCATGCGGGGCTCACAGTCTCAATCCCCATTTTCCAGATGAGGTAACTGAGGCACAGAGAAGTGAGAAGGCCACACAGTAGACAAGTGGCGGAGCCGGGATTAGAACCCGTGACCTTCTGACACCTAGGCTCATGTTCCACTCCGCCATGCTGCTTCTCAAGGCCTTGGGCTGCCTGGTTTTCCAGCTGCTGCGCAGGCACTGCAGCAGCTCCACCAAGAATGGCATCGTAACCTTCCAAAATGCAGGAGAAATGGGAAAAAGACCCATAGGAAGCAGCTTGGCCTTGTGAATCGAGCCCGGACCTGGGAGTCAGAAGGACCTGGGTCCTAATCCTGTCTCCACCATTTCTCTGTTGTGTGACCTTGGGCAAATCACTAAATTTCTCCCTGCCTCAATTACCTCATCTGGAAACAGGGATTAAGACTGTGAGCCCCATGTGGGACAGGGACTGTGTCCAGCCTGATTAACTTAGAACAGTGCTAGATACATAGTAAGTGCTAACCAAATACTATTATTATTATCATTACTAGTAATAATAAATGATAATAAATGGAAGTAGGTTCGGCTTCTGTTGCAGACTCTCCGGGTTGTAGGCTCCTCTGTATCCTTGGGATTAGCAGTTCCAGTCATCCACCTACTAAGTTTGGAAAAATGAAACAAATGAAGCTTTTAGACTGTGAAAGGTTCTCGCTTTGCTGGGTTTTCATTTTCAGCTTGGGGAGTTGTGAACAGGGAACGTGTCTACCAACTCTGTTATATTGTTAGAGTGTACGTTGTACTCTCCCAAGTGCTTAGTACAGTGCTCTGCACACAGAAAGCGCTTAATAAATGCCATCGATTGACTGACTGAAGCTGTGTTCTCCAAGTTAAGGAATAGTCATGTCGTCATACTGGTCGGGTCCAGCACCCTGTGAATACGCACAACCGTTCCTTCCAGGTTTGCTGGATCACCACTGGCACAGAATTCCATCACAATTCATGGCTTGTGAGTCAGAGGATCTGGGTTCTAATCCCTGCTCTGCCACTTGTCTGCTGGGTGACCTTGGGCATTTCACTTCACTTCTGTGCTTCAGTTACCTCATCTGTAAAAAGGGGAGAAAGAGTGCGAGCCCCATTGTTGGACGCGAACTATGTCCGACCTGATCACCTTGTATCTACGTCGTATCTACCTCGTGGCATATAATAAGTGCTTAACAAATACCATTAAAATAAAATCAGACACACTGGCAGTGTCTCTAATTCTGAGGTTCTGCTCTCGCCCAAAATAGATCATCCAATGGCGGGATATTGAAGACTAAGTGCCAATGATTTGAAATCTGGGAGGAGCTCTCGTAGGGAGGAAGTGGATTAGTAGACCCTTTAGGAGAGCAAATATGTTTGGGGTCTTCGGAATTCCAAACCCCAAACGTGCCAGGTATGTCGGTGTCATTCACTTTTCCCACATAAGCCAAATGCTTTGACCCACATTATGAAGTTTAAAGGTTCCTCTCTGGTCATCTGATGCGAAGGAGACAGGGGAGACCGGTGGAAATGCTGGGGGGTTGGAAGGAACTGCTCAGCTATTCATAGCCGGGTCTCTGGATCACATGGCCCGGGTATTCTGAGCAGAGGTGTCACCCCCCGGGGGGTCAGATTGCACACCGGCCAATCAGAGGACCGGCTTTCTCTTGCCTCGAGCGGAGCAGGTGCCCTAGCTTGAACTGGAAAGGGCTGGCACTGGGAGACCGAATGTCTGAAATTCCCTTCTTACTTATATAGCCTGTCTCCACGGGATCCCATGCCGAGAGCCAGAAGAAAAATAAAGGGGGGACAGTGGGGAGGCAGGAAGGGAAGGGGGAAAGAAGAAAAACCTTGTTTGAAAACAGCCAGCGGGGCCTCGTCCCATTCCTCCCGTCGCTTGCCGGGCAGAGGTAATCTCTGGGAGTCCCTGGCATCTGGCCTGCCCTTCTAAGCTAGGCAGGAAATGGTGGGGAAGGGAAGCGGGAGGCGGCAGTCGGAAGACGAGACCCCAGCCTTTCTGGGTTTTCTACCATGGGACTCCTTTTCCCTCCAAATTCTCAACTTCCCCTAGTGGGAGTTTGGTAGGCCTGGGAGGAAGAGGCAACTGAGAAGGAGGAGGAGGATGAATCTGTAAGATAAGCCTCCATTTGTTCCCGAGCTTCAGCCCTGGGGGCGCCTTCCCACAGCCTCCGATCCCAGCAGGGATGTGTTGAGGGAGAGAGCAGCTGTTAGTTTCCAGACAAGCTCTCACATTTGGGTCATCCAGAGGACAGGGTGGAGAAGCAAGGCCTGGTTTAGCACATGTTGGGCAGTTCCCTTCAGGAGAGAGGGGTGTGTCCCCTTTAGACTCCCTTTCACAACCTCAGCACGGCTTTTTTTTTATCCTCCCGGGCTGGCCATCCCTCAACCTCTTCCTCTTAACTCCCCCGAAAGAGAGTCAGATGCCTCTGATCGGTGAATCTGTGGGTTGCAGCTTGATCTCACCTTGATTTGCAGATGGAGGAAAATGGGCCAAGATGGCTCCATTTGTGTAGTGCCCATTCACAGTCCTCAGGGTCACGGACGATGCGGCCATTTAGAATTGGGTGTTGACCTCTCACCCGGCCTGCAGTCTCCCCTCGCCTCTTACCTCCGGGACATGGCCACTTGGGTGCCCGCCGGGCACCTCACCCTCAATTGGTCGAAAATCGAACTTAATAATAATAATTATAATTATTGTACTTGTTAAGCACTTTCTATGGGCCGAGCACTGGGCCAAGGCTGGGGTTAGATACAGGTTAATCAGGTTGGACACAGTCCTGTCCCCCATGGAGTTCACACTCTTAATCTCCATTTTACAGATGAGGTAACTGAGGCCCGGAGAAGTTAAGTGACTTGTCCAAGGTCACACAGCAGACACATGGCAGAGCCTGAGAGTAGAACCCATGTCCCTGTGACTCCCGGGCCCGTGCTCTATCCACTAAGCCGTGCTGGTTCTCAGCGTCCCTCCTACATCTGCTTCTAAGATGGGCTCATGGACTTCTGCAGTTTAGGAGACCAGGAGATTAATCAGAGGAAGTTTGTTGGAGGAAGTGGGCTTCTAGGAAGGCTTTGGGGAGAACAGTGATCTGTCCAATTTGGGAAGGGAGGAAATTCCAAGATTTGGAAGCAATGTGAACGAGGGGACGGGATCAGGTAGACGAGAGCGAGCCTGTCCTAGTGGAAAGAACTCAGGCCTGGGGGCCAGATGACCCGAGTTCTAATCCCAGCTCTGCCATTCAATGGCACTGTGACCGTGGGCAAATCACTTCACTTCTCTTTGCCTCAGTTCCCTCATGGGTGAAATGGATGAAATACTTGTTCTCCCTCCTACTTAGACTATTAGCCCCTTGTGGGAACAGAAAATATGTTTGACCTGATTCTCTTGTATTTATACCAGAGCTTAATGTAGTGTTTTTGCACTTAGTAAGAGGTTAGGAAATACTACAATTATCGTTATTAATGAGTGGGGAAAGTGAGCTGGGGAAGAGAGGAGATAGGTAAGGTGGGCTGAGTTGATGGAGAGCTCTGAAGCCAATTCTGAGACGTTTTTGTGTGCTACAGAGAGACGCATGGGACCAGGGGAGGGTTTTGAGGAGAAGAGAGGTAATTTGATCTGGGCAGCAGCGTTTAGTACAGATGGGAGGAACGATAGGCCGGAGGCAGGGAGACTAGCAATGAGACTGATGCCTAGTTGAGAATCAGCTTGACCTAGTGGAAAGTGCATGGGCCTAGGAGTTAGAGGACCTGGGTTCTAATCCTGGCTTTGCCACTTGGACAAGTTTCTTAACTTCTCTGGGCCTCATTCACCTTATCTGTAAACTGGAGATGAAATCCTCCTCCCTCCAAGTTAGACTGTGAGCCCCAAGTGGAGCAGAAATTGTGTCTGACCTGATTCTCTTATATTTACATCAGTGCTTAATGCACGGCTTCTCCTTCTTACTTAGACTATGACCCCCATATGGGACAGGGACTGTGTCTAACCTGATTATGTGGAATCTACCCCTGTTCTCCTACAGTGCTTGACACACAGTAAGTATTTAACAAATACTATTATTATTATTATTGTTATTGTCTGTGATATAAGCAGAACTTGAACCAGGAAGTTTGCAGTTTGGGGGAAGAAGGAGTTTATCTGGGAGTTGTTGGGTAGGAAGAAGTGGCAAGATTTTTCAGTAGATTGAATGTGAAAAGTTTAAAGACAGCAAGGAGTCAAGGATGATGGTATCGCTGACTGAGGTAGGAAAGGCAGGAGGAGGGATAGAGAAAGATGGGGAGTTTTGTTTAGAAAAGTTTTGTTTGAGGAGCTGAAGGTACATCCAGGAGACAAGGGGAGATGCAGGATTGTGGGTCACGTGAGAGGTAAGGGCTAGAGAGAGAGAGATTTTGGAGTCATCCGCTTAGAAGGGGTCACTAGAGCCATGGGAGTAGAGCTCCCCAAGAGAGTGAGGAGAGAGCAAACAGATTTGAGGAGCCAGAACAGAGCCTTGGGAGACTCCCACAGTGAGAGGATGAGAACCAGAAGATGGGCCGATAAACAAAACTGAGCAGGAGCGGTCAGAGAGGTAGGAAGAGGACCGGGTGACAAGTCGTGACCAAAACCAAGGACTCCAAACGACGGCAGTGTGAAGTCAGCTCAATTTTTCCACTTTTGGAAAGACCAGAGCCACGAAGCCTGGCTTAATGGCAAGAGCACGGGCTTGGGAGTCAGAGGACCTGGGTTCTAAACCCAGCCCTGCCACTTGTCTGCTGTATGACTTTGGGCAAGTCACTTCACTTTTCTGGGCCTCAGTTACTTCATCTGGAAAATGGGGATTAAGACTGTGAGCCCCACGTGGGGCAACCTGATTAACTTGGATCTACCCCAGTGCTTAAAACAGTGTTCGGCACATAGTAAGCGCTTAACAAATACCATCATTAGTATAATTATGAGGAGCCCGAAATCTTTCTGCTAATGCCATACTTATTGTCATACTTGTCATTCTTGCTTTTCTTATTGTTGTTTCATCTTTCTTTGTGTGTTTGTGCCAACCACCTCTTCACGAGGGCCAAGAACCAGGTTAACAAATACTAGGCAAGGGATTGTCTCTATCTGTTTCCAAGTGCTTAGTACAGGGTTCTGCACACAGTAAGTGCTCAATAAATACCATTGAAGAATGAATGAATGAATGAATTATTATTATCCCTATCTAGAGGGAGGCCTTGGGAGGTCCAGGCTGGAGATTGGGAGGTGAAGGCCAGCACTTTAAGCTTGTTGTGCACAGGGAATGTGTCTGTTATACTCTCCAGGGTGCTTAGTAGTGCTCTGCACATAGTAAGCGCTCAATAAATATGATCGACTGACCCCGGACCAGAAGAAGTGCGCTGGGCTGGGAGCGGGAAAATGATGGTGTATTTATCTTGAGTGGCCTCCGGGAGCTCGGGGAACTTGTAGATCAGCTCCTTGCATCATCCTGGGCTCCAGCCGAAGATGTGCCGATAGCCTCACATATTTTAGGGGGTGAAACGAGGTGTGGCCCTTAGCGTCTTGGAAGTTTTCTCATCCTCTTCCTTGTGCGCTGCTGCTGAGCTTGCTGCCATCTGCTTGAAAACGCTCCTGTTGCTCAAGAGCAGAGAAGCCCAAGAAGCTTGTCTGCCTCCTCTCCGATTCCCGTAGGTTTTCCGTTAAGCGGCATTTCGGGGGGAACCCGAGGAGCCCCGTCTGCCTAACCGAAGGCATTTCGGGTCTCTGCTGGACTGAGGGAAAGCCTTAATGAATGTCTCAGTGCTCCCAACGCTCACTGGCCCTTGGGGCCCTTTGCGGGAGAGCCTTTCAGACAAGTTATCGGAATAACAATTTCCATTTCAACCGTTCTTCCTCCAAGCAGAGGAATTTCAGCGTACCTGGGTGCTTTAATTTCCAGGAAAGGCGTCACTGGGCCTTTCACCAAGTAGACTTTTGGGGCAGCTTCCCTTTTGCACATTCTTTGGATGTCCCCTTCTAGACTGTGAGCTCGTTGTGGGCAGGGAATGTGTCTGTTTATTGTTCTATTGTATTCTCCCTAGCATTTAGTACAGTGCCCTGCACCCAGTAAGCGCTCAAAAAATTAGATTGAATTGAAGAATGTTGCACAGACACACATAATAAATGAATAATAGTGATAAGCATGGTGTAGCGGACAGAGCACGGGCCTGGGAGTCAGAAGGTAGTGGATTCTAGTCCCAGCTCTGCCACTTGCCTGTTGGGTGACCTTGGGTAAGTCACTTCACTTCTCTGGGATCTCATCTGTAAAATGGAGATGGAGAGAGTAAAAGGACTTGGTCCAACCTGATTTGCTTGTATCCACCCCGGCGCTTAGCACGGTGCCCGACACATAATGAGCACTTAAATATTATTATTACTATTTTGGCAGTTGTTAAGGGCTTACTGTGTGCTCAGCACTCAGCGCTCTGGTAGATACAAGATGATCACATCGGGCACAGTCCTTGTCTCACACAGGACTCACAGTCTAAGAGGGAGGGAAAACGTATTGAATCCCCACTTTACAGATGAGGAAACTGAGGCCCAGGAAACTTAAGTGACTTGCGTAAGGTCACACAGAAGGCAAGCTGCAGAGGTGGGATGAGAACCCAAGTCCTCCGACCCCCAGGCCCGTACTCTTTCCGATAGACCAAGCTGCTGCTATTCCACCCATCCGCTGCCCGTATTGTTTCAACGTTTCATTCACACTGCAGTCTGGGGCACCACAGAGTTACATTCCCTCACGCTCTAGAGCTGCCTCTGATCCCACCTGAATCGTTCTGGAGGTCTGAATGCCAGCAAGATGTGAGTAGAGCCCATACCTCCATTAAGGTGATGGTGAATTTCTTGGAAAGAAAGGGGGAGGTCAGCAGGTAGCGCTCCTGTCCGCTGGGGAGCGGAGGTCTTGGGCGTCTCTGCATCGAGTCCTCTGGACCGTAGGAGCGGTAATAATAATAACAGTAATTATAATAGTACTTGTTAAGCGCTTCCTATATGGAGGAACAGCATGGCATAGTGGATAGAACGCGGATCCGGGAGTCAGAAGGACATGGGTTCTACTTGACTGCTGTGTGTGCCCCTGGGCAAGTCACTTCACTTCTCTGAGCTTCAGTTACCTCACCTGTCAAATGTCCAGCCCGATTTGCTTGTATCTATCCCAGCGCTTAGTACAGTGCCTGGAACATAGTAAGCGCTTAACAAATGCCCCCATTATTATTATAGGCCCAAACACTGTACTAAGCTTCTTGTGGGCAGGGGACGTGCCTACCAACTTTATAGAAGCAGCATGATTTAGTGGAAAGAGTACGGGCTTGGGAGTCAGAGGTTTTGGGTTCTAATGTCGACTCTGCCACCTGTCTGCTGTATGACCTTGGGCAAATCACTTGACTTCTCTGTGCCTCAGTTCCCTCATCTGGAAAATGGGGATTAAGACTGTGAGGCCCCACGTGGGACAACCTGATGACCTTGTACCTTAGGCTTGGCACATAGTAAGCGCTTAATACCATTATTATTATCATTATTGCACTCTCCCAACCGTTTAATACAGTGCTTTTCACACAGTAAGTGCTCAACGAATTTGATGGATTGATTGATCTTAGGTGTCGCTGAAGAAGTCCCCTGTTAGCAATTAGTACTGTACTCCGTATTTTTTGGTTTGAGAAACCATCTTAACGGCAGGTAGAGCAAAGGAGCCCTTCACGTTACCCGCCCCACCTCCCCTGACTCTCCGACCCCCCTCTCTTCCATTTCAGGGGTGAAGAGCAACTTATTTCTGATCTTCTGATGAGGCGGCATGAACGGTCAAGGTGTGTATAAGGAAGGGCGAGGGTGGGTTTGGAGGAATTCTGTGTCACTGGTGGCCGGCTTGCTGGGAAACCCAGCTCGTCACTGGATGAGGGCAGAGAATCCTCCCCCTCTTTCTGGGCGACTTCCACCGTTGTTCATGGCAAAAGTTTCAGGGGTGCTCTTCATAGGTACGCTTTCTTTTTAGGGATTGGAAGTTCACCCGAAGGGAAGTTGAGGATTGTCGGAGAGATAGGTTTCTCCTTGATGCTACAGGTCCACTTAATAATAATGATGATAATTGTGGTGTTTGTGAAGCACATACTATGTGCCAATCACTGTACAGAGAAGCAGCGTGGCTCAGTGGAAAGAGCACGGGCTTGGGAGTCAGAGGTCATGAGTTCGAATCCCGGCTCTGCCACTTGTCAGCTGTGTGACTGTGGGCAAGTCACTTCACTTCTCTGGGCCTCATTTACCTCATCTGTCAAATGGGGATTAACTGTGAGCCTCAGGTGGGACAACCTGATTTCCCTGTATCTACCCCAGCGCTTCGACACAGCACATAGTAAGCGCTTAACAAATACCAACATTATTACTAAGTGCTGGGGTGACTACAAGCAAATCAGGTTAGACACAGTCCCTGCCCTGCATGGGGCTCATAGTCTTAATCCCCCTTTTACAGATGAGGTAACTGAGGCCCAGAGTAATGAAGCGATTTGCCCGAGGCCACACATTAGACAAGTGGAGGAGCCGGGATTAGAACCCATGACTTATGATGCCCAGGCTCGTGCTCTGTTCACTACAGGAGCCAGAGCATAGCAGCAAACCCCTTTGCCTGGGCTGCGGGGCAGAGGTAACCTCGCTGGCCTGCCGCTCGCTAGGAAGGCCTTGTTGGATTATGTAATGTACAGGACTGCCAAAACTCATTAGCAGGAAATTGACATTAAGGGGAAATGATGGGGTTGTAAAAGAGATTAATATATCCCTGTCCCTTCCAGGTCCAGCCTTCCTTCTTCTCTCTGGAGACCCTAGTGAAGACTATGTAACCGTTCTCTTCTCTCACTAAGAGTTAGGTCTTTGAGGCCTTGTCCTCAGGAGAATGTACAGAGACAGGAAGGAGGTTGTCATTAAGATGCTTAAGGGGTCATGCATCACGGCATCATCGGTTCCCCACTGGAAAAATTGTAATAATAATAACTGTGGTATCTGTAGAGAAGCAGCGTGGCTCAGTGGAAAGAGCACGGGCTTAGGACATCAGAGGTCGTGGGTTCGATTCCTGGCTCTGCCACTTGGCAGCTGGGTGACTGTGGGCAAGTCACTTCACTTCTCTGGGCCTCAGTTACCTCATCTGTAAAATGGGGATGAAGATTGTGAGCCTCATGTGAGACAACCTCATTATCCTGTCTACCCCAGCGCTTAGAACAGTGCTCTGCACATAGTAAGCGCTTAACAAATACCAACATTATTATTAATCGCTTACTATGTGCCAGGCACTGCACTAAGCACTGAGGTGGAAACAAGCAAGTGGGGTTGGACGCAGTCCCTGTCCCACGTTGGACCTACAGTCTCAATTCCCATTTTACAGATGAGGTAACTGGGAGCCAGAGAAGTGAAGTGACTTGCCCTGGATCACACAGCCAACAAGTGGTGGAGCCGGGATTAGAACCCATGACCTCCTGACTCCTGGGCCCATCCTCTGTCCGCCACAGCATGCTGCCGTGAATAGCTAGGTGGTTCAGCTCCCCCGGCCCGTCTTCCCAATTTTCCCCTCCCGGCTCGCTGCCGGCATTAGGACCATCCGGGGGAAAATCCGCCGAGGCCGGGGCCGCCGAGGCTGCAGGAGCAGCTCTGTAGTTCCCTTTTCGCGACGATTCCTTCCTCATGCGATGGTGGCGGCGGGCGGGGTGATGGTGGCGACGACTCACGTCGGAGTTGAGGAGCGGGAAGAACGGGGTGGGCGTCTGGGATTGGTGGTCCGGTTGCTCCAGGCGAAGGAGGTAAATGTCTGTGCTCACATTCGCGTCGTCCAGAACTCAGTGCCAGGCACGCTGCTATCCTTGTTTGCCACGAGGAGGATTCACGCTGTACCAGTCACTGGCATCGCGGTGGCGCAAACGCCATTTCTTCCGACGCCAAGGCACACCGTAGAGGAGGAGGGTGGCCTGGTGAATAGAACCTGGGTCTGGGAGCCAGTATTTGACGTGGCTTAGTGGATAGAGCCCGGGTCTGGGTGTCAGAAGGATCTGGGTTCATTCATTTGATAGTATGTACTGAGCGTTTACTATGTGCAGAGCACTGTACTAAGTGCTTGGAATGTACAATTCGTCAACAGATAGAGACATTCCCTGCCCAATAGTCCGGGTCCGCCGTATGTCTGCTGTGTGACCTCGGGCAAGTCACTTCCCTTCTCTGGGCCTCAGTTACCTCGTCTGGAAAATGGGGATTGAGACTGTGAGCCCCATGTGGGACAGGGACTGTGTCCAACTTGATTAGCTTTCATCTACCCCAGTGCTCAGAACAGTGCTTGCCACATAGTAAGCACTTGACAAATACCGTAATTATTAATCCCGGTGCTGCCGATTGCCTGCTGCTTTGTGACCTGGGCCAAGTCACTTCGCTTCTCAGCCCCTCAGTATCCTCATATGTAAAATGGGGATGCAATACCTGGTCTCCTTCTGACTTAGACTGTGAACAGTCTGATGATCTTGTATACACCTCAACGCTTAGAACAGTACCGCGGTACAAAGTAAGCATTTGGCAAATTCTGTAACGGTGGTAATCCAAACAGGTTTGCGTTCTTGGATGGATGTTCCAGCTCAAATATATAGTGGAGACATGTGCTGTGGCAGAACTGAATAAATTGGGAATCTGAGCTTCTATCTCGGAGTGAAGATTAGGGAAAGGCCCAGCTGACTGACAGCCTACCTGCCCCTTGTTCATTCTGTCTCTCTTTCCCATAACGACACATACTCTACTAATATTTGTCCTCTGCTGAAAATTTGCTGGTGTTTTTATTATTATTATTTTTTTTTTTACTTAATGGCGTTTACTAAGTGCTTACGTAGTACCGGGCACTGTAAAGCGGTGGAGTAGATACAAAATAATCAGGTTGGACACAGTCCATGTCCCACATGAGGCTCACGGTCTTAATCCCCGTTTTATAGATGAGGTGCCTGAGGCCCAGAGAAGTTAAGAGACTTGTCACAGCAGACAGGTGGTGGAGTCGGGATTAGAACCTAGGACTTCTCACTTCCAGGCCCGACCTCTATCCACTAGGCCCTGCTGTTGTTGTTTTTGTTGTCATGTGGCCACTCCCTCTCTTTGCTCTCCTGAAAAATCTAATCACTTTTATCCTCTTTGGGAACTGGGTAGTTATTTTTATCCTCACGGATAGTGGATTTGCTTTTATGGTTGTTGTCCATACACTTATCGCTGGCCATTACTACCTGTCTAAACTTTGGGTGCACTGTGAGTTAATTATATGTGCTTGATAGTAGAGATCAAAGGTGACATCACGATTGGGTGTGGGGGCTGTATATTTATCACATGTGTTTGTGTGTGTGTGTGTGTGTATGAATATAATCCGTACACGGGAACACTAAAGTGCACTGCACATTTACTGTCGTTTTGTTACGGGTGTGAAGATCTGATAGAGAGTGTGCAGGATGATAGATTTTAATCTGTCCATAACAGGAACTTTTGTGTGCATGTGTTCCAAGGTCACAGAGGAAGTCAGTGACGGAGGGAAAACGAGAAGTGACTACTTTTCAGACTTGCTTAAAAGAAAGTGAGCTATAGATAAAAGATACCTTGAAATGGGGATCTACCTTAAATTTTTTATCAGAAGGGGCAGTAACCGAGCAAAGCTTCACAAATATGGACGAGACACATGGTTTATGCGAGCCTTTTCTCAACGTAATATCTGTGGTATTTGTTAAGTGCTTATTATGTCCCAGGCAGTGTTCTAAACGTTGGGGTGGATATAAACAAGTCGGGTTGGACACACTCCCCGTCCCACATAGGGCTCACAGCCTTGAACCCCCATTTTACAGATGCGCTAACTGAGGCACAGAGAAGTCAGGTGACTTCCCACGGGGCAGATACGTGCCGGAGCCAGGATTAGAACCCCTCGCCTGTGGAGTAGTAAAGCAATGCCATGGGATCTCAAAGCTGTCTCTATCATCACCATCTTCGATCAATCAATCAGTAGTATTCATTGAGTACTTACTGCGTGCGGAGCACTGCCTTAAATACTTGGGAGAGTACAGTAGAGTTTGAAGTCATGATCCCTGCCCACAAGCAGCTTGTAGTCGGACATTAAAGTAAATTACACACAGGGGAAATGGGAGAACCGTAGGGATATGTAGAAAAATGCTAAGGGGCTGGAGGTGTGGTGAATGTCAGATGCTTTAGGCAACGCAGAAGGGAGAGATGCAGAAATGAGGGCTTAGTCTGGGAGGGCCTCTCGGAGGAGAAACGTTTAAAGCAAGGTTTTGAAGATGGGGATAATGGTGAGCAGCTGCATATGAAGTGGGAGGGAGTTCTACTCCGGAGGGAGGTCATGGCGAGGGGTCAGTCGCTGAGATAGACAAAACCGAGGTACAGTGAGTAGTTCATTCATTCAGACGTATTTATTGAGTGCTTACTGTGTGCAGAGCACTGTCCTAAGCGCTTGGAAAGTGCACTTCAGGAACAAACAGAGCCCATCCCTGCCCAACAACGAACTCACAGTCTAGAAGGGGTTGGAATTAGAGGGGCGAAGCGTGCAGATGGGGTGGTAATTATGAGGGGAAAGCCGACTGAGTGCCTTAAAGTCATTCAGTCATGCAGAGCATTGTATTAAGTGCTTGGGAAAGTACAATACAATAATAAACGCCTGCCCACAACGAGTTTACAGTCTAGGGGTGGGGAAGACAGACATCAATACAGATAAAATTATAGATATGTACATAAGTGTTGTGGGGCTGGGAGGGGGGAGGAGCAAGTCCATGGTGAGGGGTTTCTATTTGACCTAAAGATCTCGAGGAAGAAAGGTGAAAAATGTGACTACTTTCAAGGCGTGTCACTACTCTACTACGCTACTGAGCAGCGTGGCTCAGTGAAAAGAGCACGGGCTTGGGAGTCAGAGGTCATGTGTTCGAATCCCAGCTCCGCCACTTGTCAGCTGTGTGACTGTGGGCGAGTCACGTAACTTCTCTGTGCCTCAGTTACCTCATCTGTCAAATGGGGATTAACTGTGAGCCTCACGTGGGACAACCTGATGACCCTGTATCTCCCCCAGCGCTTAGAACAGTGCTCTGCACATAGTAAGCGCTTAACAAATACCAACATTATTATAACTCTCCAGTACTGGCCCGATGGTAGCCAGAGTCCTCTTGGACCGGCTACTAAAGAATATCATTGACCTCACACACCCCCAGAATCACAATAAGGCTTCAGGCTACAGTGTGGCCGGGGAACGCATAAAAGAGATAAGCGGGAAGCAGCACTAAGACTACTTTACGGTCGACTGGGACCTCGTGAAAGCATTTGACACCATCGGTAAATCTAGAGTCTCGAAATTGCCTAATAAATCTGGCTGTCCCGAGTCGTTCAGTAAGATTCCAAAATTGTTTCGTGACCTCAGGGCTGGCTGGGCCAGAGCCAGGTATGCCCCGGCAGATCTCTTCATTGATGACCGTACAATCTCCCGCAGCTGGACTTCAAATTTGAAAGACAGCTCTTTATACGTACACGTAGAGTGGCAAAAATCACTGTAGTGCTTGTCATCGTCAGTGGAACTAAGCGAGCGCTTGCAATGTACAGAGCACTGTCCTAAGCGTTTGGGAGAATGCAGTGCAATAATAGCGTTAGCAGACGTGATTCCTGATCATAATGAGCTTACAGTCTGGAGAGAGAATTCTCACCACTGAATTCTGCCGTAACTCGGATTCGAACCGAGGTCACTGCGACCAGAACGTGGAGGAATGGCTACTGTGCGATCCTGGCGTGCCGCGGAGGATCTTGAGGAAGAGAGGAGCTCCCCCGCATAGATGAATGGCCCAGGAATCCTCCAAGTGGCTAGAAGTGATCTTTGCCAGAGAAGTTGAGTCTAAAATCTTTAGTGGCATAAGAGTTACCGATGATTTCTATTATATATCTGTTATATTCTACCTTCCAAGTGCTTAGTGCAATGCTCTGCACACAATAAGCGCTCGATAATTACGATCGACTGACCGAGTTGGTACATGTTCCTTGCCCACCACGAGCCTACAATCTAGAGCGAGGGAGAATGAGAGGGGGAGAGTTGGAAAAGTTGGGAGCCCATCGGAGACGGTATTAGGTACACCAAAAGAGGGATATGGATAGTCAGCAAAGAGCAGGGGATGAGGAATTGTGTGTGCATAGGCGATGCTATAGAGAAGGTGAATAGAGTGTAGGCATGAGTTAGGGAAGGCCTCTGGGAGGAGATGTGATTTTCATAGGGCTTTGAGGATGGCGTGAGCAGTGGTCAGTTGGAAATGAAGGGCAGGAGGTGGCCAGGTGGGTAGGAGAATGTTATTAGGCCTCGGAGTCTTCCGAAGCAGGGGCTGCTCTGGAGTTAAGTCTTTCACCTTTCCCTCCTCAGACCGTTAGGAAAGTCAGTACCTGAATCAAAAAGAGGACCGCTTCTTCGTTCTTCACCCCTTCTCGCTCATTTCTCGTCCTGATTCACCAAGTAGACCCCCTCTGGATTGTAAACTCGGTGTGGGCAGGGACCGTGGCTACTGACTGTTATATTGTACTTTCTCAAGTGCTTAGCAGGGTGCTCTGCCTATGGTAAGCACTCAATAAATACCCTTGATTGAGTCTGGCTTTTTTAAGAGCTTACTATGTGCCAAGCACTTTAATAAGCACTGGGAAGACACCAGATAGTCAGGTCAGACACATCCCCTGCGCTCGTAATCTGAGTAAGAGGGAGAATAAGTATTGACTCCCCATTTTACAGATGCAGAAACTAAGGCCCAGAGAAGTGAAGTGACTTCCCCAACTTCACCCAGCCGGCAAATGGCGGAGGCAGGATTAGAACCCAGGGCCTCTGACTTTCAGGCTTGTGCTTTTTCCACCAGGCCGCATTGCTTCCCCCCCGACCAAGCTGTTATATCACCCCACTTCACTCTTGGTTTCCTTCCTCCACTTCTCTTCCTCCGCATCCCCGATTTAGCCCGAGCTCTGCCGCCTCCTCATGCATCCGTGCCCCATGCAGCCATTTTGCTGGGAGGCAAAACCACGCTCCCTGCTCTGCTTTAGAGGCGCTTCTTGCTCGTCTTCTCTCAGACGCTCCCTTTCCGGAAGGGCTCCTGCGGACCCTTTCGGATTCCCCGCCGAGGCTCGGAGACAATGAGCATCCAGGTTTCGGGGAGGAAACCCTTCCGCTTCGCCAACACCCCTCCTGTCACCCGGCAGCCCGGACAACCTTGCTGGTTGGATGCTGACTCCGTTACCGGCACGGTAACAAATTAGGGTTCTATATTTAGCCGTGCCGCCTGTAACCCCGCCACAGCGTTGTTTGCACATCTTACTACACAATGCGGCCAGGTTTTCCCCAATCCCATGGGCCCCCGGCGTCATCGCTTGCATCAGCACAGAGTTCCTGCTGGACCCTAAAAGGGCTCTTTGGCTCACGTGGAGCTGGGAGAGGGGGAGGGCTTGGAATTGGCCACAAAGCAGTGTTTTCTGAGGACGGAGCCATCTCCTGGGTCCCGCCCACCTGGATGTAGTCATGCCTTCCTTTCATTCATTTCGTTCATTTATTCAGCAGTATTTATTGAGTGCTTACAGTATTTATTTAGTGCTTACCGTGTACAAAGCACTGTACTAGTGCTCGGCAGAGTACAATATAAAAATAAACAAACAAAACACATTCCCCATCCACAACAACCCCTGTGGTCACTGGTTTTTCAGTCTCCTCTCCCTCTGACCGCCCTGCTGGGACATTCCTGGGACTTTCAGAATCGGCCCTCAACCTGGCCCCTGTCATTTCAGCAGTTCCTCTACACCATGAGAGTAGCTTCTAACATAGAAGAGACTGAGAAATGCAATTTCTAGGTGAGAGCAATGGCCCTCTGAGGCTAGAATCCCGTTTCCGGGAATGTTTCATGTTTGAGCTGTGGTGATTCCTGTCATTAAACCGAGTGGGGAAGCGGGGTGGGGGGTGGGGGGGGGGCGGATGGATGGCGTCGGGGTGGGGAAAAAGGAGAAGCTGTGCCACATCCGGCAGGACGGAGGCAGTTCTTCCTACCCAGAAGCGTCTAGGGGCCAAGAGCGACAGAATGTCTTTGGATTTGGGCTAATTAGAGCCTGAGAAGTGGGTGGGATTGGGAATCAGGATTCCTAGGTTCTACTCCATGTTCATCTTATTCGCCCCTACCCCACAGGACCTACTGTACGTATCTTTAAATTACACATTATAAATTACCTATTCATATCAAAGTCTCCCCTTCTAGACTGTAAGCGCGTTAAGGGCAGGGAACGTGACGCTAATTCTCTTGTATGGTAATAATAATAATAATAATGTTGGTATTTGTTAAGCGTTTACTATGTGCAGAGCACTGTTCTAAGCACTGGGGGAGATACAGGGTCATCAGGTTGTCCCACGTGGGGTTCACAGTCAATCCCCATTTTACAGATGAGGGAACTGAGGCACAGAGAAGTGAAGTGACTTGCCCACAGTCACACAGCTGACAAGTGGCAGAGCTGGGATTCGAATCCATGACCTCTGACTCCCAAGCCCGGGCTCTTTCCACTGAGCCACGCTATACTCTCCTAAGCATTTAGTTCAGTGCTCTGAACACAGTAAGCGCTCAATAAATACGATTGATTTACTGATTGATTGGTTTTGTAACCTTGGGCACCAATTGCTTCTTTCTTTGATCTCTGATTTTCCCAGCTTCTGAAATCAGAATTCCAGGGAAAATGGAACAATCTGAGTCTCCGGAAACCGGGACCGTTTTCGGGTCAGGACACCCTTGAGTTTTCCTGTCTGAGGTAGTAAGGAGGGGTAGGCAGGACTGAGCCTGCCCACACTGTGCCTCCGGCTAGCAAAAACTAGCCAGCCAAGGATTAACTGGCTTGTGTTTCTTCAGCCACGGTAGCCATCGCCAGGCTTCCCCGTGGCTCTGTTTTGGCTGCTGAGGCACTCTGGGCTGCTGTTTGCAAATTCAGTGCCTAACACTGACCAGGCACCTGTTTTTTTCCACGAGTTTCCACTCTGGCCTGGCACAGAAAATAGGGGTTCAAGCCAATGGAAGAGGCACTGCATGATAATAATAATAACATTTAGTAAGTATTTATTATATATCAAACACTCTTCTAAGCACTGGGGTAGATAAAAGTTAGTCGGGTTGGGCACAGTCATTTTACAGGGGGGGAGTCTGAGGCACAGGGAAGTTGAGAGACTTGCCCAAGGTCACACAGCAGGCAAACGGCGGAGCCAGGATTAGAGCCCAGGCCCGTGCTCTTTCACTGGGCCACGCTGCTTCTCAGAGAGGCACTGGAACTAGGAGGAGAGTAGAATGAAGTGGAGTGTTGCTGGGGCATCTCCATTTCTGTCCTCCATCATGGAGTCGGGCTCCAAATCAGCATTTTGTCCCCTAACCTGAGGGCCCCCATAAAATCTGTTCACCTGCTTCTGGTGAATTGGGCCAGATAAGAAGCTGAGAGCCCACTTCCGTGGCTTCTACTGATCATTCCGGCCTAATTGGCGGCTCCCTCTGCCCTCTGCGATTCCAGTTCTGAGTTCTTATCCCACGATAGCAGTTCTTTTATCTTACCTTGAAGTTAGGCCTCTATCACAGTCTGATACATACTACTGTCCTGGGTCTCCCCCCGTCTCCCTAATCCTGAAATGGCAAATGAGGATTTGAAACATACCCGTCAGCCCATTCCCCGTTATGGCTCAACGCTCTCTCGGGCCGAACACGCAGATGACAAGAATCCACATGCTTTGCCGGGATCCAAGATCCATCTTGTCTCCTCATGTTGCTCTATAGAGAAGCGGAGTGGTTCAGTGGAACGAGCCCGGGCTTGGGAGTCAGAGGTCATGGGTTCGAATGTGGGCTCCGCCACTTGTCAGGTGTGTGACTGTAGGCAAGTCACTGAACTTCTCTGTGCCTCAGTTCCCTCATCTTTAAAATGGGGATGAAGACTGTGAGCCTCACGTGGGACAACCTGATTACCCTGTATCTACGCCAGCATTTAGAACGGTGCTCTCACGTAGTAAGCGCTTAACAAATACCAACGTGAATTAATTAATTATATCCAGATCTTATGGGGGAGAGGATGCAGCCGGGAGGCAAGGTAGCCAAATGGAAAGCGCAAGGGACCGAAAGCTCTAGTCTTTCTGCCAGTGGCCTGCTGGGTGGCTTTGGGCAAACCACCTAGCTTCCATACCTCAGTTTGCTCATCGGTCAAAGGAGGATAAAATACCTCTTCTCCCTCCCTCTTAGAAGGTGAGCCCTGTGAGGGGGCAGGCTATGCTCACTCCAGTTATCTTGTATCTATTTCACTGCTTAGCACAGTGCCTTACACAGAGTAAACACCTAATAGATTCCATTTTAATTTTCCTTTCACTATTTTTATTATTATTCTTACCCTGGGGTAATGCTGGGGTATGGGAGGGGAGCAACTAGGATTGCCCTAGGGAAGCAGCATGGCCTAGTGGATAGAGGACAGGCCTGGGAAGCCAGAAGGACCTGGGTTCATGCCTGCCGTGTGACCTTGAGCAAGTCACTTCACTCCTCTGTGCCTCGGTTAGGTCACTTCACTCCTCTGTGCCTCGGTTACCTCATCTGTAAAAGGGGGATTAAGACTGTGTTCTCCATGTGGGACTGGGATTGTGTCCAACCTGATTAGCTGGTATCTACCCCGGGACTTAGAACAATGCTTAACACATTGTAAGTGCTTAACAGATACCATTATTATTATTATCACGTTATATTATTATTTATAACGTGATAATGGAGACCAGCTGCTCGTTCTAGTCTGGTTGGTTTTACCACATGTGGCAATCTGACCATTTGCTCCCCACTCTCAGTCCAATGAGAAGGCCATCAGTCAAGTGGAGATAGGTGGGCATGGGAGAAGAGAACCTCCCCCGGCAACCTTGAAAGTTAAAAAAGGCAGCATCCCAAATTCTCAATAGATCGTTCAGCTCTGGAGGGGCTTAAAGAGAAAAAAGAACCAAGCCACTGCTGACTCCCCAGGGGCTTCCGCTCATTTCCTCTCATGGGGGGGTGTGGGAGGAAGGGAAGGGGTCAAGAAGATGCCCCTCGAACCCTGCTGCTTGGGCTTTAAACACCCTAGGTGCCTGGATCTTGGCAAGGCTGACTTCCAGCCTCCGAGTCCGGTTCAGGATGACCTCCCGGAGCCGTCCGTGATATCATAAAGGAGGCACTGTTACTGGGTTAGAGGGATAAGAAGTCACGAGCGAGCCGGCATTCCGGGTCTGGCGCTGATTTGCAGAGTGTCCTTGGGTAAGTCACTCACTGTCTTTGCACTTCCTCCTCTAACTGGAATCAGGGTGCCGGGAAGAGGAGAGAGCCTGAGGCTGCTGGCCAGAGGGGGTGAGGTTAAGCGCTTACTATGTGCCAGGCACTGTACAAAGTACTGGGATAGATACAAGCATCAGGTAGGACACAATCCATGTCCCACAAGGGGTTCGCAGTCTTAATCCCCGTTTGACAGATAAGGTAACTGTGGCCCAGGGAAGTTAAATGACTCGCTCAGGATCACACAACAGACAAGTGGCGGAGTCGGGATTAGAACCCGGGTCCTTCTGACTTCCAGGCCCATACTCTATCCACTGGGCCAAGCTGCTTTTGAGAAAGACAACAGAGGAAAGGCTTTCCCCTCTAGACTGTGAGCTCACTGTGGGCAGGGAGTGTGTCTGTTGTTGAACTGTATTCTCCCAAGTGCTTAGTACAGTGCTTTGCACACAATCGGCACTCATTAAATATGATTGAATGAAAGGAAGTCCAGTGGCCCGAAAGCCTCCTTTCCTCTTTTTTGGCTCTCTCTGGCCGAGCCCAAACACACTCATTAAGCCCAAACAGCCCAAACATTTAGCCCAAACCCAGCTGTTCTGCGCTAGACTCTCTGTGCTCCCCACATCTCTGCCCCCCCCCTTCCCTCCCCTCTCCTTCCCTCCCAGGTTGGTGCGGCAGTGCTTCCTTCCAAGGTGACCTTGGAGGCTGGGCTGCAGGCCCAAGTACGTCAGTCAGCGGTATTTATTGAGCGCTTCCTGGGTGCGGAGCACTGTACTAAGCAGTTGGGAGAGTACAGTAGAACAGTAAGGAGATAAAGACGCGAGGCTGCAATCTGAGTCCAGAGCTCCCCTAGCCAGGAGACAGTTCAGTGTTGAGGAGCTGGTGTTCCCTGGAACACAACGCCTGGCACAAAGTAAGCGCTTAACAAATACCAGTATTATTATTAGTACTATTATTAAGAGCACCAGGAGGGGGTGACATTGCTGGTGCCAAGCCCCATCCGCTGGCCCAGAGAGCAGGCTCAGCTGATCAGAGGTCACCAGCAAGGAAAATTGACTTACGTACCATATATAGATACCACTATACATATATGTGTATAGTGGTATCTGTTAAGGGCTTACTCTGAACCAGGCACTGTGTTCCAGAGAAGCAGCATGATGTAGTAGGTAGAGGCCGGTCCTAGGAATCAGAAGGTCATGGGTTCTAATGCAAGCTCTGCCACTTGTCCGCCGTGTGGCCTCGGGCAAGTCTCTTAATTTCTCTGTGCCTCAGTTATCTCATCTGTAAAGATGGGGATTAAGACTGTGAGTCCCATGCAGGAGAGGGACTGCGTCCAACCCAATTTGCTTATATCCACCCCAGCGCTTAGTACACTGCCTTGTATATAATAAGTGCTTAACAAACATGACGATTATTATTCTCATTATCATTATTACTAAGCAATGAGGGAGAATACAAGCAAATGGGGTTGGTCACAGTCCCCGTCTCACATTCGGCTCACGGTCTTAATCCTCATTTTACAGATGAGGTAACTGAGGCCCAGAGAAGTGAAGTGATTTGCCCCAGGACACACAGCAGACAAGTGGCAGAGCCGGCGTTAGAACCCATGACCTTCTGACTCCCAGGCCCCCTCTCTATCCACTCCTTCTTGGACTAAAGAAGTTGCTCAAATCACTGGGCCAGAAATGTCACGATTTGTGGGGTGGCTGCTATGCCTGAATATCGACTGAATGGCCAGGGGCCCTCAGGACAGGGCTGACATGGCGGGGGACTGTAAGCTCGTTGTGGGCAGGTAATAGGTCTTCCAACTCTGTTATATTGTACTTTACCAAATGCTTAGTACAGTGCTCTGCACGCAGTAAGCGTCCGATAAATATGATTGCATTGACGGGGGAACAGGGTAGTGACCTCTCCCAGACCTCCCTCCTGTTACAGCCATGTCAGCTTGCGCACTGGGAAGCTCCCGCTCTTCCCTCAGACCTGGTGAGAGCGCTCGGCCTATCTGGGGAGAATCGGAGGAGCTCCGATCTCTTCGTCGTCTTAATGATATTTCTTAAGCGCTTACTATGTGCCAGTCACTGTACCGAGCGCTGGGGTAGATCCAAGCTAATCAGGTCAGACAGAGTCCCTGTCCCACATGGGACTCACAGCCTAAGTAATAATAATAATGATAATAAAATGGTATTTGTTAAGCACTTACTACGTACCAAGCACTGTTCTAAGCATTGGGTTAGACAGAAGGTAATCAGGTTGTCCCAGTTGGGGCTCACAGTCTTAATCCCCATTATCCAGATGAGGTAACTGAGGCACAGAGAAGTGAAGTGACTTGCCTAAGGCCACACAGCTAAGTGGCGGAGCCGGGATTAGAACCCACGACCTCTGACTCCCGAACCTGAGCTCTTTCCCCTTCAGTCACATGAGCACATCTGGAATATGGTCTGCCAACACCTGGTTGATTGACAGCTGCCACTCACAGGTGCCATCCCTCGCTTCTCCGAAGATTCACCTCTTCCTGCACATGAGTTAGCTTTCCTTCGCTCTGTGAGACCCGTGGCTGAGCGGCAGCAACAACAAGCGCTTGAGTCGATAAGCATCTTTTAAGACCTCTCCAGAGGCACGAGGCAAAAGGCGATCGTACCGTTTTCGGTCTCCGTGGCTGGGGGTGTTTCTGACTCGGTCGATTCAGGGGCATCTTCTGGAGTCCCTAGGGACCAGAGCCAAAGCAGTAGAAAACTTCATGTCTATTACCTCCTGTTGCTTAGTTGGGGTTTAGAGGGGAGGGGAGGCGGAGATTCTCTCCCTCATCCATCTAGGACACATCACCTGCCCCGCCTCCGTTCCGTTTTCTTCTCCCGCGACGTGAAATTTCCGGACCGAGCTCCTCTCCGCCGACTTGAAAACTGACAGCCGCACGAAGCCAATATTCCCTGGCTGTGCAGCTGCAGCAGAAATCCGGCTCTGGCCAGAGCGAACTGGTTTCTTTCTTTTGTGTCTTTGAAGGTTTACAGAGGAAAAAATAAGTCGAGGGATTTGAATTCTCTTGTGGGGATATGTCTATTTGTGCCGCAACAATGGAAACGAGCCGTGTTGCATTCATTCGATTCTTCCGATAACTGTCCCGGTAATTGCCCTAGTTGACGTTTTCCCCCTCCATCAATTCCCTCATCCCCTTCTCCTCCGCCTACGTGCTCCACGCCTCCTGGCTATCCATCTGTAGAGAAGCGCGGGGTCTGCCTCCCTTTGATGTATAGATAAATGGACACACTTGCTTGTTTGAATGCTCACTCCTCTTTCCGAAATAGTCATTTCCAGTTGATGGTGATCCAAGGACTGAAGGAAGGATGAATAAGGAGAAGCAACACGGCCTGGTGGATTGATAATGGGCCCAGGGTTAATCAATCAATCGATAGTATTTATTGAGCGCTAACTATGTGCAGAGCACTGTACTAAGCGCTTGGGAGAGTACAGTCTAACAGAATTAGCAGACATGGTCCCTACCCATTACGAGCTCCTAAGAAAGACCTGGGTTCTAATACCGGCTCTGCCACTTGTCTGCTCTGTGACTTTGGACAAGTCATTTAACATCTCTGTGCCTCAGTTACCTCATCTCTAAAATGGGGATTAAGGTTGTGAGCCCCATGTAGGACTGTGTCCAACCTGATTAGCTTGTATTACAATAATAATAATGATGATAATGATGGTATTTGTTAAGCGCTTACTATGTGCCAAGCGCTCTTCTAAGCGCTGGGGTAGGAACAAGGTTATCAGGTTGTCCCAGGTGGGGCTCACAGTCTTAATCTCCATTTTACAGATGAGGTAACTGAGGCACAGAGAAGCGAAGTGAGTTGGCCCAAGTCACACAGCCAACAAGTGGCGGAGCGGGGATTAGAACCCAGGTCCTCTGACTCCCAAGCCCATGCTTGTTCCACTAAGCCACCCTCCTCCTCACCAGTGCTTAGTATTCATTCAATTGTATTTATTGAGCGCTTGCTGTGTGCAGAGCACTGTACTAAGCGCTTAGTACAGTGCCTGGCACATAATCACTTAAAAATGCCATTAAATCAATCTGAATCACTTACAAACTCCCGCCATAGTGTCCGTCCTCCACCCCTCTCATTCACCCCTGCAATGAGTCGTGAGGCCTGAAGCAAATCCCTCCCGTTTCTCATGAAGTTACTCAATTTTTCCCGCCTCCTCCTACCCCAGTCAGTTCTGGGTTTTGCAGCACTGCAATAAAAACCATAACGGGGTGGGGTGAGCTGGGGGAGGAAAGGGTGTGACAGAAGAGTGGTTGCGTGTGGGCTGTTCGAGCAGAGTGTAAAAGTGCATCCTGATTGCCTTGAGGGGAGTGGAGAAAACTATTTTAGTTGGGTGTCTTGTATGGAACACCCGAGTAGGATTTCAACCACATTTCTTTGGTTCCCAGGGGCTTGTCTTGGGAAAGGGAGAGGGGTGACAAGAAGGTGGCTGGTGAGAAAGAGTACGGAAGGAAACTGTGTTTTTTAAAAGCGTCTTTCGTTTTCCAGGTATCCCCCGGGTGCTCTAAATTACAATCGAGAAGTAACGTGGCCTAGTGGAAAGAGCACAGGCCTGGGAGATCTCATCCCGGCTCAGCTACTTGCCTGCTGTGTGGCCTTGGGCAAGTCACATCACTTCGCTGTGCCTCAGATTTCTCATCTGTAATATGGGGTTGATGTACCTATTTTCCCTGCCACGAGACTGGGTGGGACAGGCATTTTGTATATGTATATTTCTGAGGAACTCTACACACTTAAACTTAGTATCCAGTTCTTTCTTACCATGACACTCTGGGACGTAAGTCCACCACCAGTGACATGGGAGTAGTAGAGACTGGTTTAGAACTCAGCTCCTCCTTTTTTTACGGTATTTGTTAAGTACTTACTAAGTGTCAAACACTGGGATAGGTGCAAGTTAATCAGGTTGGACACAGACCCTGCCCACATGGGGCTCACAGGAGGGAGAACAGGTATTTACTCCCCTTCACAGTTGAGGCAACTGAGGCCCAGAGAAGTTAAGTGACTTGCTAAAGGTCACACAGCAAACAATTGGCAGGGATTGGGATTAGAACCCACGTCCCATGACTCTCAGGCCTGTGCTTTTTCCACTAGGCCACGCTGCTCCTCCCTCAATCCACTTTGCAATCCAAGGCAGAATAGCTGTCATTTGATCGGTTTCAGCTTCTGGGTTCTCCTAACGAGATTTCAAGGAAACTCCTGGGCTTCCCCAGCTTCCCACCTCTGTTTTTTTCTGGTCCCTCTTTTGCCCAGGTTGGGGCAGATTGATTGTGACCATTACGTTCATCAGAAGGGGGACAAGCAAGCGGAATCAAAATGGAAAATCTAGATGCCGTATGAAGATGACAGAAGCATTTGACACCCAACCAGTTAGCCTGGGAATGCCTGAAGCTTTTCCGGTCGGCATTAGGCTATCCTGAAAGCAACAGCGATCTAGCTTCATTTGTTTTCGCCGGACCACTTTCCACGGCTTTTTCTCATACGGTTTACTGAGAGACGACTGCCTCTTTAGGGGTAAGGGCCTAGTGGCTCGGAAGAAATTGGTCATGGTATTTGAAAATATTGTTCTTGTTTGACGTGGACTACTGCGGGCACCGGCTTTCATTTGATGTTTCAGAGGAAGTGGGGTCGGGGGGGCCGACTCTGAAAGGGAGCTGTGAAGAGCTACACAGGAGGGACATGATGATGAGTTCTCATGCTTGAAGAGGAGGCTTGATTACTTCGAGCTCAACGCATAATTTAAAATGCCAGTAGTTACCTTAAACAAATCATAATTACCTCTATCACATTCATATTTATTGAGTGCTTACTGTGTGGAGAACACTGTACTAAGTGCTTAGGAGAGTACAATACGACAATAAAAAGACATATTCCCTGCCCATGGCATGATTTATCTGCAGCATGTTTTCTTTCCCCTGGGCCAGGAACAGTCCAGTATCCAGATGTGTAAACAGAGACAGAAATCTTCACTCATGAAGAGACTTAAGATCACTTACAACATTTTGCCTAGTGGCTGCATTGCTGTTGCTCTGGCTTTTTTTTTTTTTTTTAAGTATTTGTTAAACGCTTATTATGTGCCAGACACTGTACTAAGCTCTGGGGTAGATGGAAGTTAATCAGGTTGGACCCAGTCCCTGTCCCACTTGGGGCTCATAGTCTTAATCCCCATTTTACAGATGAGGTCACTGAGGCACAGAGAAGTGAAGTGACTTGCCCAAGGTCCCAGGATTAGGTTTAGGGCCCAGGTCCGTCTGACTCCCAGGCCTGTGCTCTATCCACTAGGCCACGCTGCTTCCCTAGGGCTTAAGTCCCTAATATCATTGTGTCATAAAAGGCAAATTCTGGAACAGGCCCAAACCTTCAATTTAGAACCGGGCACAAGATGAACACGTTAAGAAGCTGCGTGCCATAGTGGAGAGAACATGAATTTAGGAGTCAGAAGACCTGGGTTCTAATGCCGGTTCCACCACGTGCCTGCTGCGTGCTCTTGGGCAAGTCATTTCATTTCCTCCCTGCCTCAGATACCTCATCTTTAAAGTGGGAATCCAATACCTGTTCTCTTTCCTACATAGATCGTGAGGCCTGTGTGAGACAGGGGCTGCGTCTGACCTGATTATCCTCTCTCTTCCCCAGTGCTTAGAACAGTACTTGACACATAGTAGTGCTTAACAAATACCTCCACGGTCATGTTTTGGAGAGCCTGGCAGGTGTTGTGGAGTATAAACCAGTCCTTCGGTCATGTTTTTGGGGGCTGTGCTACAACTGTGCTTAAGAAGCCGCAGCAAATACTTAACTTGATAAGCATCTTATCCAGCGGTGCTCTGCAAAAATCGTACTCCAGTGGAATAACAATCTCTAAGGCTGAACCGGTGAGGCCGTCCGACCTAGTGGAAAGCGCGCAAGGCGGAGAGTCAGGACACTCACATTTTAATCTTTATTCTGCCGTCGTCACACTGATTTGGCACAAAAGCATCCTGGCCTACGGTAAGACACTCACTGTAGTCAATGCCTCTCGTGCTTCCAGGTGATGTCATGGGGTGCAATGAAAAAACTGATGCCAAAATACTTTCTCTTCTCTCCTCAATGAAAAAATTCTTCAATGAAAAAATTGATGCCAAAATGCTTTAGAAAATAAAAGTGCTCTTTAAATTCACGATGGTGTGTGTTAAACCACAGCTAGAACCGGAGAGTTTTGAGTGATGCCTGAGCTGTGAAAGGCGGGCAGCCCAAATGGTTTTAGGCTCGACACCCAGGAAACCCCTGGTTAAAGAACACGCACCATTACTTTTACTTTTCTTTCTCTGGAACAGGAAGTGTGCACGGTCTGTTTGGTTGCCGCTGAAGTGGGCTAGTCTAGCACCAGGAAGCTGAGCTCTAAAAACCCCATGTGTTAAAGCTCATGATGAGAGGATCATTTACTCTTTATTTCTGCTGTTCCTCAGCAACAGCGGTGCAATGAACATAAGTGTTGCTCAGAAGAGAGGAAAGCGGAATGATGCACTGTAACCTGCTTGCAGCCAAGCCTAGAGCAACCTGGCACCTGTAGTGCCCATACATTAGGGTAGTCAGAGCCCAAGAGAGAAAAATGAGACAATTAGGCCCCCAGCTGTGCTACTAGGAAGGCAAATTTCTTTTTCTTTTTTTTTTTTTTAAGAGTTTTGTGCTCAAAGAGCATGGGCCTGGTGCCTTAATCTTGGGGTGTCCTATAAGGTGATCCCAAAAGACTGAACTTATCATTCCTGGAACACGGAAAGGGCAGGAGCCCCAATATCTTAAATGAAATTCATAATCGGAAGGTCCATTCCCGCTTTGAAAATTTGTCGTGCTTTCTCAGTTGTCTTCCAACAGCACCTGCTGTGCTAACACCTCCAGTTTGCTCTGAAAGCCCCATTATTCTCTTTCAGGGCTGGGTGTGGGTGGGAGTGTGAGAGGCGGAGAGAATGAGGTCCAGTCACCCATCCTGCCTGAGCTAGAAAAAGAGACAGACAAGCAGAATCTAGGATTGCTTCTGTTCGTGTTGGAAGTGCCCATTAGCGAGAATAAATTTGGGAAGCCCTCTTCTCACCAGATTATCATTTTGGAGGAGCCCGGCTGCCTTTGAGCTTTGAAAATGCACTTCTCGAGAGAATTTGGATAGGGAGTGGTCTCCCTCAGCTTTAGAGGGGATGGGATTGTTGCTGGGATCCCGGAGGAAGGATTTTTCTTAATAGTTGGCCCTTCAAAGGATGCGGGATGGAGGACTATTCTTATTGCTTCTTTCCTCTGTGATTGGTCCCTGAGGAATCTTCATGGAGTCATGATGTTCGGAAGGTAGTTTAAGAAATCACCGGCTGAATGGTAATGCTCCCTAGCCAGTGTCATTCGGTAAAGAAATCCGACTTTACTTCCCAGAAAACAACCCTGAAACGTCATTCAGCCTACGTTCCCTCCACTACTCGAAAACCTCCAGTGGTTGCCCATCTCCCTCGGCCTCTTCGTCAAACCAAAACTCTTCACTGTTGGCTTCACGGCTGTCCGCCACCTCTTTCCGTCTTCTTCCATATCCACTCTCTTCACCAGCCCTCCCCAGTTCACACTCTTCCCTGCTCCTAAAATTTCCCCACCATCACTTTCCTGCTCTCTTCTTGTTTGGCGCTGACCATTGGCTTCTGCTCTCTCTCTGGCCTGAAACTTCCCCCCCTTCCAAAAAGCCCCTAGTCGTCAGACCTATCCCTCCTCTAAGCCCTCCTACAACACCCCCACCTACTCCAGCAAGTCTTCTTCGATTAGTTTTCCCGCCCACCAAATATTGTCATCCCGACAGCCACCTATGAAGCTACCCTCGGCACTTATGAATATTCAGTGGCACGTTCAATTTATTTGGCTATTTCGTACTGACATTCATTTTTCTCTCTATCTGTGACTTGTTCTTCCTACTCTCCCTCTAATTTGAATGTCTGCTGCCTCTCCTATTAGATTATAACTCCTTTTGGAAAGGCACTGTGTCTTTCGCCTCTCCTTCATTTTCCCGAGTACTCAGTACAGTGCGTGGGAAGCAGCATGGCCTAGCATGGGCCCGGGAGTCAGAGGACTGGGTTCTAACACCTTTTTGCTGTGTGACGATGGGCAAGTCACTTAACTTCTCTGTGACTCAGTTCCCTCATCTGCAAAATGGGTATTCCTTACGCGTTCTCCTTCCTACGTGGAGCCTGAACCCTCTAGACTGTAAGCTCGTTGCGGGCAGGGATTGTGTCTGTTATACCGTTACATTGTACTCTCCTAAGCACTCAGTACAGTGCTCTGCACACAGTAAGCACTCAGTAAATTCAATTGAACCCTATGGGGGACCTGATTATCTTGCGTCCACTCTGGTGCTTGGCATACAGTAAGCGCTTAACAAATACCGCAGTTATTATTACGACAGGCCACTGCACAAATACCATTACTATTAAACCGCTGGGGATTTTTTTTTTCTTTCATGAGGAAATGAGAGAGGTCAGATCCTCCCTTCATCTCCTCTCCCACACGCCCTTCCAGGGAGAAAAGCAAAAGCACATTCTGCAATTACCAGAGCCGGTAGGGAAGTGGCACATCTGACAGAGAAACTGCAAGTAAGAGGTCACGGATTCCTCCCCCGCTAGCCCGGCTGAGCTGGCCGAGGGAGCAGAAGTGGGACTTTCCATTCTGCTGTAGGATGGGCCTGAACCGCGGAGTGTGGCCTCGGGGAGCCAGGAAGGCTGAGCCTCCTCCAGGTGCCTAAAGAAGGGCAGGTCTGAACAGGACAGCGGATTACGAGGGGATGTGGGAGACGAGTCACGAGTTCCCAACAGCCGAGCCAATCGCACCCTCCATCGTCCCCCTTCCCCTTCGGGAGACATTCTCTTCTCTCGTAACTTTCAGTTTTCCTTTTGCCATCTCGGTTGCCGGCGTGCGGTTTCGTGTTTTCTGTAGGTCCTCCCGAGCCACGAGAAACATTTCATCTTATATTTCAGAATATCGTTCCCGGGGAGGGCGGGGAGTCCCTCTCTTTCTGGTCCCCCCCCGAGGGAGCCGAGCCAGTTAAAGAGGAGCCGAGGCGTGGGCGTTAAAGGCCACACCGGCTGTGAGGGAGACATGGCCCTCTGGGATCCGGAAGCTGCTCTCGAGCTTGGGGGGTGGCCGCTAAGTGACGGGACTCTCGCGGCCTCCCTGAAAGCGCGCGAAGTGACCGCCTGAGACCAAGCCGCAGCTCCCCTGAGACCAAGTGAGCGCCCCAGGAATGGTGGCCCGCATCCCGAGCTCCACCCGGGGCCTCGCTCTTTAGCGGCCGGCACCAGGTGTGCTGGAGCTCTGAGCCTCACCGCGAGTCACATGCTCATTCTAGGAGGGATAAAGGAGACCGTCTCCGTGGGCCTCCTTAACAGGAACTGAACCCGCCTCTGTTCCCCGGTAGCTACGGGAGCTGGTGCCCCATTTCCATACGAATCAGTCGGGGGGGGGGGGGGGGGTGGAATGGGAGCAGGAATGGCGGAAGTTCAGTCAAGGCCCTTGTCGCGGAGTAGAAGAGCCTGCAGAATTTTAACTATGGCCGCCTTTCCCTCGCAGTGACCTTTTAAACACTGTCTTTCTACCCAGCCGACAGTCAATTATCGGTTCAAGGTGTAGCTTAGGCAGAGCTCTTGCTAACCTTTCTATTCATAATAATATTAATAATATAAAGGTATAGCTTAGGCAGAGCTCTTGCTAACCTTTATAATAATAGTAATATTAATAATTGTGGTATTTAAGTAAAAATAATCATCATTTTCATGTTTGTTAAGCCCTCACTGTGTGCCAGGCATTGTACAAGTGCTAGATACAAGCAAATCAGGTTGGACACAGTCCCTGGCCCACAGAGGGCTCACAGTCTTAATCCCCGTTTCACAGATGAGGTAACTGAGGCACGAGCAGTTAAACGACTTGCCCAAAGTCACCCAGTGGTGGAGCCGGGATTAGAACCCAGCTCCTTCTGACTGCCAATCCTGTGCTCTATCCTCTAGGCCAAGCTGATTACTGTGTGTCCAGCACTGGGGTGGGTGCAATGTAATCAGATAGGACAACGGTCCCTCTCCTACACAGGGCTGCCAGTTAAAGGGAGGGGTAGGACAGGTATTGGATCTCCATTTCTCAGATGAGGAAATCGAGGCCCAGAAAAGTTCAAGTGACTTGCCCAAGGTCACAAAGCAGGCAAGGACTGGGATTAGAACCCAGGTCTCCTGTTACCCAATCCCATGCTCTTTCCATGGGGTGGGTCCCTCTCCTACTCATTCATTCACTAGGAGAAGCAGCATGGTGTAGTGGATAGAGCATGGGCCTGGAAGTCAGAAGGTCATGGGTTCTAATCCCAGCTCTGCCACTCGTCTGCTGTGTGATCTTGGGCAAGTCACTTCACTTCTCTGGGCCTCAGTGACCTCATCTGGAAAATGGGGATTGAGAATGTGAGCCCCATGTGGACAGGGACTGTGTCCAACTTGACTTGCTTGCATCCACCCTAGCGCTTGGTACGGTGCCCGGCGCATAGCGAGTGCTTAACAAATGCCGACATCATTATTATTACTGAGCACCCGTTGAGTGCTGACCTCTGTCGTAGACCCCGGGAAGAGTACGCAAAATGTAAAAAGGCAGTGTCTCAGCTGTCAAGGTGTTTACAATCAAATGGGAGACATGGGCAGGCAGTTTATTTCACGTACGTTGGTAGCAGCAGGAAAGGTACAGGGGCTATTGGTAACAGTAAGAGTATTGAAGAATGAAAAAAATAAAATAAATGATTTCCCAGGCCCATGGAACAGTGGGAATTGCTGAAATAGACACAAGATCTCAGAGAATAAAGTTGTTCGGTACTGTGTTTGAAGGGAAAGAGTGATGGGCGTGAAGAATTACTCACTCATTATAGTATTATAGCTATTGAATGAGGTTGCCCGGGAATATTAAAACTCCTGAAATAGAGAAACAGAAACAATGAAGGGGATGTGGGATTGTTGCATGTTCCGCACGTGGCCGTGATAGAACGCAGGCCTGGAAGTCAGGAAGCCTGGATTCTAGTCCTAGCTCCACCACTTGTCTCTTGGGCGAGTCACTAACTTTCTCTGAACCTCAATTTCTCCACCTATAACGTGGGGTTAGATACCTGTTCTCCCTCCCCCTTCGACTGTGAGCCCTGGTAGGTCACAGTGTCCAATCTGATCGTATTCTATCTACCCCGGTGCTTGGTAGAGTACTTAGAACTGTGCCCAGCGCTTAGAATAGTGCTTGGCGCGTAGTAAGTGCTTAACAAATGCCATCATCATTACTCAATTCCCATTTCATGGTTACAGATGAGAGTTAAAATGGTCTTCAGACTGTGGTAATGGGTTTACTATTAATGCAGTTTCTTTTTTAGCACCCTTTTTCAATTTTGTATTGGGCTACCTTGTGTCGTTGGCTTCTCACATCCGCCTCAGGGCCTCTGGCTGACTTTTTAACCTAGGCTGATCTGGAACGGTAATAATAATAATAATAATGGTACTTGTTAAGCACTTTACTACGCACCAAGCACCGTTGTAAGCACTAAGATAGATACAAGTTAATCGGGTTGGATGCAGTCCTTGTCCCAGATTGGACTCACATTCTTTATCCCCGGTTTTTACAGATGAGGTAACTGAGGCACAGAGAAGTGAAGTGACTTGCCCTAGGTCACACAGCAGACAAGTGGTGGAGCCGGGATTAGAACCAATGACCTTCCGACTCCCAAGCCCTTTCTTTAACCAGCGTGGCTCAGTGGAAAGAGCGCAGGCTTGGGAGTCAGAGGTCATGGGTTCTAATCCCAGCTCTGCCGCTTGTCAGCTGTGTGACTTTGGGCAAGTCACTTCACTTCTCTGTGCCTCAGTTACCTCCTCTGTAAAATGGGGATGAAGTCTGTGAGCCCCACGTGGGACCACCTGATCACCTTGTTTCCCCCCCCCCCCAGCGCTTAGAACAGTGTTTTGCACGTAGTAAGCACTTAACAATACCATCGTTATTATTATTATTATTATTGTGGAATCAGTGATTCTAGAACCACTCCTCATCAGTCACTGCAGTGCTTGCTCTAGCACCTGCAGGATATGGGGAATCATTTTGCTTGTTTGCTTTAGATAACTGGTCGAACTCCACAGTGAAGAGGCTAATTATCCCAGTTCCGGAGGTGCAGGTCAGGGGCGAAGTACTGTCTGAGCAGGACTCTTCAGAAAACAGATTGAAAAAGCACCGACCTTAAGCTTTCTGATATTTTTTTTTCCCTCAGCATGCCCAGTATGGAGGTTAAAGGGAAGGGCTGGGCCCCAATGGCCCCGTCCACCTCCTCAAATTATTCCATGCTCAACGGGGCCTGGAGGATGGTAGGAAGTTGGTTGGAGAATCCCGGCCCCACGCCCACATTACCCTCTCGGCCTACAGTTACAATCAATCGGATTTATTGAGCCCTTACTGTGTGCAGACCACTATACTAAGTTCTTGGGAGAGGACAATTGGAACAGAGTTAATAGACATGTTCCCTGCCCACAGTGAACTTACAGTCTAGAGGACAGCTCCCATCCCACCTCGTGGAGTTCCATTTGCCTCTGCAAATGGGAGGTCCGGGATCCTCTGATCCTCCCTCCCCGCCACCCTGCGGGGTATGAACTCCTTCGTCATAACCAGAGCTCTTTTCCGGGTGGTGCGTGGAGGGGGATGTGGGATTCTGTTGGCGAGAAGCAGCGTGGCGTAGTGGATAGAACACAGGTCTGGGAGTCAGAAGTAGGTCATGGGTTCTAATCCCGGCTCCTCCACCTGTCTGCTGTGTGGCCGTGGGCCGGTCGCTTCACTTCTGTGCCTCAGTTTCCTCATCTGTAAAATGGGAATTGAGACTGGGAGTCCCACATGAGACAGGGACTGTGTCCAACTCGTTTTGCTAGTATCCACCCCAGGGGTTAGTACAGTGGCTGGCACGTAGTAAGCGCCTAACGAACACCAGCATTATTAAGGAAGGGAGAAAGGAAGAGAGGGAAGGAGGCAGAATGTCTTTGCTTCCCTGTGCCTCTAGGTGGCAGTAGAGGCCTGGAATTTCTCTGCAGGCGCCCCCTTCATTCATTCATTCAATCATTCATTCATTCAATTGTATTTATTGAGCGCTTACTGCGTGCAAAGCACTGTACTAAGCGCTTGGGAGAGTACAATGCAACAATAAATGGACACATTCCCTGCCTACGGTGAGCTGGGACCATCACCGTTCGGTGGGTGACTTATTGAACGTTCCAGAAAGTGCCAGGGAAGATCAGCAGACCCAATCCCTGCCCTCAAGGAGATTCATTCATTCAGTCGTATTTATTGAGTGCTTACTATGTGCAGAGCACTGTACTAAGCACTTGGAAAGTCCAATTCAGCAACAAAGAGACAATCCCTGCCCACACCGGACTCACGGTCCGGAAGTGGGGGAAACAGACATCAAATCAAGTACGTAGGCCGCAACAGTATCAGTATAAATAAACAGAATTGTAGATATATGCGCATCGTTAATAAAAATAAATAGAATATTAAATATATACATGTATACACACAAGTGCTGTGGGGCGGGAAGCGAGGTAGAGCAGAGGGAGCTAGTGGGGGTGATGGGGAGAGGAGGGGAAGCAAAGGAAAAAAGGAATCACATTCTATCTCCGGAGAGGATAGGAAGGACAGCCTCGGAGGCTGTTCATGACATCCTTTAGACTATAAGCTCTTTAGGGGCTGGAAACATATCTCTTAATTCTATTGTTAGCTGTGTGACCTTGGGCAAGTCACTTCACCTCTCTGTACCTCAGTTACCTCCTCTCTAAAATGGGGATGGAGACTGTGAACCCCACTTGGGATGACCTGATTACCTTGTATCTACCCCAGCACTTGGAACAGTGCTTGGCACATAGGAAGCACTTGACAAATACCATTATTATTATTGGTATTACTCTCCCAAATGCTTAGTACAGTGCTCTGCACATAGTAAACACTCAAATACCATTAAATGATTGATTGATTCACCGGGTTGTACTACAGAGCATGTTTTCACTGTGACTTTTGGTTAGAATCCTGTTCAGCCCATCAGGATTGCAGCCATTCGACTAAGCGAGCCACCTCCTCCAGGAGGCCTTCCCAGACTAAGCCCCCCTTTTCCTCAGCTCCCCCTCCTCCCCATCGCCCCAATTCACTCCCTTTGCTCCTCCCCCCTCCCCGTCGCACAGCACTTGTGTATATATCTACATATCTATAATTCTATTTATATTAATGACTGTTTACTTGTTTTGATGTGTATATATATATCTATAATCCTATTCATTTCTATTGATGCTATTGATGCCTGTTTACTTGTTTTGATGTGTGTCTCCCCCCTTCTAGACCGTGACCCCGCACTAGGCAGGGATTGTCTCTCTTGGTTGCTGAATTGTACTTCCCAAGCACTTAGTACAGGGTTCTGCACACAGTAAGCGCTCAATGAATACGATCGAATGAATGAATTGAATGATTGAGTGAAAAGCGAGTCCGCTTGGGTACATGACATCAGACTATGAGTCAACAGAATGAGGTCTTCCTAATTCTCACCACCCCCTCCCCCCACGCACGTTAAAAGAACTTGGTGATCTCTAAAGGATAACAACATAACAGCTGAAGACCTCTGAACCCTTCCAAACTGTCAACGGTTATTTAAGATGAATTGCCCCCAAGGCCCTAAAATTCTTTTTTCTAGTATTCTAGTATTATTATCATTATATTTGTGAAGTACTTACTGTGTGTCAAGTAGTGTTCTAAGTGCGGGGGTAGATACCGATTAATCAGGTTGGACCCCGTCCCTGTCCCACGCGGGGCTCGCAGTCGAAGTTGGAGGGAGAACAGGGATTGAATTCCCATTTTACAGTGGAAGAAACTGAGGCTCAGAGAACTTCGGTGCCTAGCCTGAGGTCAGAGAGCAAACAGTCGACAGAGCCGGGATTAGAACCCGGGCCCGTGCTGTTTTCCACTCGGACATGCTGCTTCTCAGTTGGTTAAGGATTCCCGCGTGCCGGGACTCCTCGGTTGCAGGCTCCTTCTCCTCAGTATCCTGCTAGGGGCGGAAGGCTGTTAGGGCTGCTTTTGGGTTCCCCCCCGTGTGACCGGGGACGAGATTGGCTGCGGCCACGGCCGCCGTGATCCCGCCTGGGCCCGTTGGTTCCGACTCCCAGAGGGCTCGTAGCACACTGCGCTCCGCGACTCCGGGGGCAAGCAGCCCAGCCTCAGCCCGCCCCGTCTCCCGGAGGGGAGAATATCCATCATTCCCATCGAATCCCGGGTTAGACGGGGGAGAGGGGGCAGCAGCAGATTATGTCAGCCTGGCCCTTCATTTTTACACTGCCCAGTCGTCAGTGACACAGCGAGGGGCGGCCGTCTTCAGATGGTTTTCCCGTGGGGCTTAGCAGTCGTTTAGGAGTTCAAGATGGATCAGCAGGATGAAGGGGAATTTTGGCCAGCTAAATGGGCTAACTTCTTCCATCGTCAGCTTGGCAAGAGGACCCCTGACAAGGCCGGGAGACACCCAAACCTGTCTATTTTAAGTCGTGTCACTGGGTGGACAGCGTGCAAGTAAGGCAATGGCTTTATTCTTGGCCAGAAGTAGGATGACCTGATGTGAGCAGTTGAACGGCTCTTGATCGTGAAAAGGTCTGGGCCAGGATAGCGCAGATAGAACCCTTCCTCTAGACTGTAAGCTCTTTGTGGGCAGAGGAACGTGTCTGCTTATGGTATATTGTACTCTCCCAAGCGTTGAATACAGTCCTCTGCACACAATAACTGCTCAAAAAATGCGGTGGAATGAACGAATGAGTAGCACTCCTGACCAGAGGAACCTTTAAAGTCCACAGGACAGCCCCCGGGTGGTATAAAGGATAGACCCCCGGGCCTAGAATTCCAATCCTGGCCCCGCCACTTATCTTTCATTCATTCATTCATTCAATAGTATTTATTGAGCGCTTACTATGTGCAGAGCACTGTACTAAGCGCTTGGGATGAACAAGTCGGCAACAGATAGAGACGGTCCCTGCCGTTTGACGGGCTTACGGTCTAATCGGGGGAGACGGACAGACAAGAACAATGGCACTAAACGGCGTCGAGGGGAAGAACATCTGGTAAAAACCGATGGCAACTAAATAGAATCGAGGCGATGTACAATTCATTAACAAAATAAATAGGGTAACGAAAATATATACAGTTGAGCGGACGGGTACAGTGCTGTGGGGATGGGAAGGGAGAGGTGGAGGAGCAGAGGGAAAAGGGGAAAATGAGGCTTTAGCTGCGGAGAGGTAAAGAGGGGATGGCAGAGGGAGTAGAGGGGGAAGAGGAGCTCAGTCTGGGAAGGCCTCTTGGAGGAGGTGATTTTTAAGTAAGGTTTTGAAGAGGGAAAGAGAATCAGTTTGGCGGAGGTGAGGAGGGAGGGCGTTCCAGGACCGCGGGAGGACGTGACCCAGGGGTCGACGGCGGGATGGGCGAGACCGAGGGACGGCGAGGAGGTGGGCGGCAGAGGAGCGGAGTGTGCGGGGTGGGCGGTGGAAAGAGAGAAGGGAGGAGAGGTAGGAAGGGGCGAGGTGATGGAGAGCCTCGAAGCCTAGAGTGAGGAGTTTTTGTTTGGAGCGGAGGTCGATAGGCAACCGCTGGAGTTGTTTAAGAAGGGGAGTGACACGCCCAGATCGTTTCTGCGGGAAGATGAGCCGGGCAGCGGAGTGAAGAATAGACCGGAGCGGGGCGAGAGAGGAGGAAGGGAGGTCAGAGAGAAGGCCGACACAGTAGTCTAGCCGGGATATAACGAGAGCCCGTAATAGTAAGGTAGCCGTTTGGGTGGAGAGGAAAGGGCGGATCTCGGCGATACTGTAGAGGTGAAACCGGCAGGTCTCGGTAACGGATAGGATGTGTGGGGTGAACGAGAGGGACGAGTCAAGGATGACACCGAGATTGCGGGCCTGGGGGACGGGAAGGATGGTCGTGCCATCCACGGTGATGGAGAAGTCTGGGAGCGGACCGGGCTTGGGAGGGAAGATGAGGAGCTCAGTCTCGCTCATGTTGAGTTTTAGGTGGCGGGCCGACATCCAGGTGGAGACGTCCCGGAGGCGGGAGGAGATGCGAGCCCGAAGGGAGGGGGAGAGGACGGGGGCGGAGATGTAGATCTGCGTGTCATCTGCGTAGAGATGGTAGTCAAAGCCGTGAGAGCGGATGAGTTCACCGAGGGAGTGAGTGTAAATGGAGAACAGAAGAGGGCCGAGAACTGACCCTTGAGGAACTCCAACAGTTAAAGGATGGGAGGGGGAGGAGGCTCCGGCGTAGGAGACCGAGAATGATCGGCCAGAGAGGTAAGAGGAGAACCAGGAGAGGACTGCTGTGTGACCTTGGGCAAGTCACTTCACTTCTATGCCTCAGTTACCTCATCTGGAAAATGAGGATCGACACTGTGAGCCTCATGTGAGACAGGGACTGTGGCCATCCTGATTTGCTTATATCTGTCCCAGTTCTTACTACAGTGCCTGACACATAGTAAATGCCTAACAAATACCATAATTATTATTATTATTATTATCCCTCCGAGCCGGGGGTTCGGCTGCACGTCCAAGCCAACTGACTGGCCCGTGGTCCCAGGCCGGGACTGGAACAGACATCAGACTTCCTGTGTCCTCACGCAAACCCCCGTCCTCGGGTCCACTTTCCAGCGGTGAGAGAGGTTTACTTTATTTCGGCTGCCCTTTCATTTAATAAGCAGCAACGTGATGAAGTTTGGAGACCCCTAAGGGCACGGAATCTACTTTCTCCCGGCGTGATTTGCACTCCAGTTCATTTCCTGGCCTAAAGGAAGCAAGCCCCGGGCAGGGCTCCAAGAGTTGCATTTGTGCTTTGGTTCCTTCTCTCCACTCCCTGGTGCAGCAAGGACTCACTGTGCTGGGAAGCAAAACAGGATGGAAATATGCTTTGCTAGGTTGTCGGAGGGAGGCGGGGGCTAGGGACAAACCAAAGATTTTAAATCCTCCGGAAGGGAAAGGAGCATCTTGAGAAGCAGCATGGCGTGGTGGATAGAGCACGGGCCTTGGAGACAGAAGGTCATGGGTTCTAATCCTGGATCCACCACCTGTCTGCTGTGTGACCTTGGGCAGGTCACTTCACTTCTCTGGGCCTTGGTTCCCTCATCTGTAAAATGGGGATTGAGACCGTGAGCCCCACGCAAGACGGGGCTCACGATACAGTACAACTCTATTTGCTTGTATCCACCCCGGTGCTTAGTACAGTTCCTGGCTTAACAGATACCACCATAATTATGATTATTACCACTAAACAGAAAACGGGAAGTCTCTGATTTCCGATGCTTTGTATACTTCCTGGAACTTCCTCGTCTCGTCTCCTCGGACACTAGAACCTGTTTCAGAGCACACTACCAAGGTGCAGACAGATCCATGGACCCCTGAATCTGGGGCCCCAAAAAATCTCCCGTGCCTCTCTCTCATGCCCAAGGCTCCTGGCAGAAAGAGGATGTAGAAAGGCATCCGCTTGTTTCCTTTGCCAAATGAGGGAAGGGAAATTTTATTTGTGAAAAGACGTGGTAAATGATCAGCTTTTCAGAGACTTTTGTCCAAACCCCTCCTCGTTCCTCACAGCTGCTCAGAAGCGTCGGCTGGCTTGCGGCCGATTTTCAGAAGCGAGATGAAATCTCCTCTCTCCCGGGTTTGTCGCGTAGTGCAGTGGTGTTCCTGTTTATCCCCCTTTTCCTTTCCCGATCCCCCTGAGCTGCCCTAGTGGGAGTGTGATTGCCACAGCCTCCGGATGTGCCGGGGCCATCGCTGAGTGGGAACGGAGTCATCCATCAATCGGACAGGCGTTAGGAGGGGGTTTGGGCGGGCCGGGGGGAGCTGACTTCAACCTGCTGGAAGATTGCAGGCAAACTGGGAGAAAGAGCAATCCGGCACCTCCCCTCCATGTCGCGTGTTCCCGGTTCTTCGCAGAACAAGAACAACGTGCCGGGTGAGGTGCCAGGCTCCGTCTGGGCTCTGGGGAATGGCGGGATTGGGAATTAACACTGACATTTGGATGCTGAGAAGGTTGCTAGCGATGGTGGGTTGGGCTTGAAGATATGGGGTTGCTATGAGGGAAAAGAGGCTCCCAAGTCCCCCTCAAGGAGGGTGCAGGAATCTCAGACAGTGAGGTAAAGAACCTCAAAATCATAAGACTAACAGGATGTGTTTTGGGGTTTTTTAAATGGTATTTGTTAAGCGCTTACTATGTGTTAAGCACTGTTCTAAGCACTGGGGTAGATGCAAGTTAATCAGGTCAGGCGCAGGCCCTGTCCCACAGAGGACTCACAGTCTAAGCAGGAGGGAGAACCACTCACAGGCTAAGAAGAGAACAGGCATCGGATCCCCATTTTATAAAGGAGGTCCCTGAGGCCCGGAGAAGTTAAATGACTCACAGAAGGCATGGCATGGATGCGCCTGTGAGGATAACCCTCATTATACTTTCCTCGTGTAAGGAAGTATCCAGTTCTGGGAAGATGGTCACCTCAGCTCCTCTCAAGTGTGGCCCTAACCAAAAATATTTGCTTCCAAACAGCTCTGTCTGCTCCAGGCCTGTATTCCTCATCCTCTGAAAACCTCAGGGAACGACGGGGAGTTTCCTTAAGGGACTAGAGAAGGGGAGAGGAGGGGTTGGCTCTCGCTAGTGGAGGGCGGGAGGGAGAGAGCAGGTGAGCGGCACTGGGATGGGGGAGCCGTCGACGGTGAGGTTGAGGGGGAGGAGGCGCCATTTGCTGAGTCGATCCCTGTCTAACTCGAGCTCCCCTCGGTTGAGTCCTGAAGGCCGAGGCCCTGGGCTCTGCCCCGCTGGCCTCCCTCTGGCCGGAAGTGACCAGTTTCCTGCCCCTTACCCATTCACCTAAACGATGGGTTACTTCTTGAGGGGATCGGGTGCTTTGCCCTCTGGGGAGGGGGACGTCAAACGTTGGCTGACGCTTTCCAGGAGAGTCCATCAGTGGGTGGCACAGAGAGTGGCAGAGAGTTCCCCCTCACCGGGCACTTCGGCGGCTCTGCCCTCCTTCCTTCCCCACCTAACGGGAGGGCCGCACTATCCCTTGCCCAGCCCGAACGTCGGCAGGCGGGGGAGAGCCGTGGGCCCGGGCCCATCGCGGTGCCGCCCCGGGGGTGGGAAGGGGGATGGAGTGGGGGGGGACCCGCTGGCTCCGGCTTTGAGGCTGCGGCTATAAATATCACCCCGCTGCCGGCAGCAGCCTGACAAAAGCCATGAGTTGATACCACGCTGACCCGTCCAGCGTGACATTTCTTCAAATGCCAAGGCAGAGAGGTTTTTGTGTTTCCTGCTCCATGGGACTCTGACCTTCAGTCCCTGAGCCAGGACCCTTCTTCCTGAATCTGTTTATTTATGGCTGAGTAATTCAGACCCGGCTTCCTCAGGACTCGCCTCCTCTCCCTCCCGGCCCCGGAGATAACGGGCACTGCCACCTGGCTTCCGGGGAAAGCTGCAGCTCCGCAGAGCCGATCCACGGGGGTTCGGACCGGAAGATTGAACGCTTTTGCGCCGTCCTGCTGGACGTCACTTTACGCTGGGGGAAACGGCGTGGCCCGGGAGTCAGAAGGACCCGCGTTCTAATCTCGGCTCCGCCACTTGTCTGCTGGGTGACCTTGGGCAAGCCGCTTCACTTTCCTGTGTCTCAGTCACCTCATCTGTAAAATGGGGATTAAGACTGTGACCCCTATGAGAGACAGGGACTGTGTCCAACCTGATTAGCTTGTATCTCCCTCAGCGCTTGGAACAGTTGATCGGGTTGGACACAATCCATGTCTCACATGGGGCTCACAGCCTTAATTCCCATTTTAGAGATGCGGTAACTGAGGCACAGAGAAGGCAACCAGTTCTGGTTGCAGCAGCACCTCAAGTCTCTGGCTCGGTGTTCTTTGGAGGGTTAACGGAGCGGATTCAAACAGCGTAGGATGGCAGGAGTTCATCTTTATAGGTATCCCTCAGTGATCGTTTGACGCGGCCACCCTTAAAGATGATCAGAAGAAGGGCTCAGAAGTGTTAATGGCAGGTACCAGTCTCAACTGTGGGAGGGAGAGTAAGGAGAGGCATATCCATTCCATTCCTAGCTTGGAAGGCCATCTGCTACAAGTCAAAACTCACCTGTGCCGGGCAGCAGTGGCAAGGGAGAGAGTCGAGGGTGGAGACTCGGGTTTACTGCATGGAAGGAAGAAATGGTAAACCACTTCCGTATTTTTACCAAGAAAACTCTATGGATACGCTACCGGTACGATTGCGGCTGGAGGTGGGACATTCTGGGAGAGAGGCGTCCATGGTGTCGCTATGGGTCAGCCACGACTCGGCAGCATAAGACAACAGCTTGTGCGAACAAGTATTTCTTCCCGGAGTGCATATTCAGGATGCAGAATAAGGAAAGGTAAAATCAATCAATCAGTGGTATTTGCTGAGCTCTGTACTGTACTAAGCGCTTGGGAGAAGACAATACAGTAGAGCGGGTAGACTCGATTCCTGTCCGCAAGGCGCTTGATGTCTCTGGCATCAGTCTCAGGGTGTTCTAAAGCCAGAAGGAGTCGGTGCTGAAGAAACCAGATTTCATTCCCAATAACCCCGTTGCCAATTTCCATCATCCCTGACATTAATTTGCATATTGAGGTCAAGAGGCCCTAACTCTCTAATATGTAAATTAAATCAGTGCAGCCTCCTGCAATTATAATCAAACCCAACACTCAGAGGAGGTCACAAAGGAAATACCGAAGAGAATTTAAAAATCGGTTTGATCTCGTGTAGGATTAAGGGAAAGAGAGATTTACAGATCGTGGCCAGTTAAGAGGCCAAGCCCAAAAGACTTTGGGTAAATTGGGGCAATGAGGAGACTGGGGTTGAGGGGGGATGGTGGGGAAGTACTTAAGCCAAGGAGGCCAGTAGTGGGGTTCATCTGCAGGAGAAGGAAAAATCTCTCGATTCGGTCATGAAAACCTGGGCAGAATCAGAAGCAGGAGAAAAAGAAAATGGAGATCTTGACCAGGCTTTGGGAAGACCCTTTAAACGGTATTTGTTAAGCGCTCACTATTGTAATGTACTTTCTCAAACTCATAGTACAGTGCTCTGCACACAGTAAGCGATCAATAAATACGATTGAATGAATGAATATGCCAGGCACTGTACTAAGCAGTCGGGAAAATATAAGCTAATCAAGTTGGACACAGTCCCTGTCCCAAAGGGGCTCCCAGTCTTAATCCCCGTTTTACAGACGAGGTAACTGAGGCCCCAGAAGTGACAAGGTCACCCAGCAGACGAGTGGTGGAGCGGGGGGCGTCAGAACCCGGGTTCTGACTTCCTGGCCTGTGCTGTATCCACTAGGCAAATCTCTTTGGAACTGGGATGCTCTTCAGGGTTTTGTTCTCACTTGGACAGCCCAGGTGGAGCAGAGTCTAGGAATATCTATTTCACGGGAACTTGGCTCCTGCTTTTTAAGATCACTTGCTAGGGTAGTTTTTGCACATTTACCAGCTAAATTGTATATCTGGTCCATATGCATAGAGTCAAAAAGTATATTTCCATTTAGACAGGTTCAGTGTTCATGGAATCTAAAGAACAGGAGTGTTGGGCTTGAGGAGTTTCTGAATGGCCAGGACCTGCACCATTCTATTTCCATATCACTTTCTTCACCAGTTATTTTTCCTTTAGACCCTCCATCTTTAACATCGGTAGTTTCTGGGGAGGTTGGGCTTCCTCAGTTGAAGAAGTGATTTCATTCATTCAGTCAGTCATATTTATTGAGCACTTACTCTGTGTAAAGCACTGTATTAAGCACTTGGGAGTGTGGGATATAACGATAAACACATTCCTCGCCCACAGCGAGCTTACAGTCTAGAAGATTTAAGTGTGGAGAGCGAAAACCAAGGGTATTTACTTGTTCAGAAGATAAGAAAATGCAGTATGTACATTATCATTTTTTATTATTTGTATATTTCATCTATCCGTAAATGACACCATAATAGATGACAAGATATGGAGAATTAAGACCTAAAATGCAGTCTGGCCTCGTTTTTATAATGGCATTCGTTGGACACTTACTGTGTGTCAGGAACTGTACTAAATACTGGGGTAGATACAAGCTAATCAGGTGTGCACGGTCTATTTTCCACACAGGGCTCACAGTCTTAATTTCCATTTTACAGATGAGGTAGCTGAGGCACAGAGAAATTGAGCGATTTGCTCAAGTTCACACAGCAGACCAGAGGCAGAGTCAGTAGTAGAAGCCAGGTCCTTCTGACTCACAAGCCCATGTTCTTTCCACATTCTTTTCATCCAAATATCCAAATAATTCAGATTGTAAAATGCCACCTTCCTGGAACATCCAGGTAATTCAAAACCAAGTGCATCATTTGAGATTGAATAATCCAGATAATTAGGTGTAGACCCAGCCTCAGGTATTGGGGCTGGTGGGGTGGGGGTGGGGGGGTGTTCCCCCTGAAAATTCAGGATCATATGAGTAGCCCAAGGCTTGATTGTTGGAAATACGTGTTCCTTTTGGGAATTTCAGGTCACATTTCCAAGGGCAATTAAGACGATTGCCTAAAGCTCATGTTTTCTCCTGAAAAAATCTTCATTTATGCAAAGAACCGAATACTCGTACTCTCACCATGATCATTATCATCAACTGCAGTTATCGAATACTGCAGAACACTGGGTGCCGAGAGCAGGAGGAAACCGAATGTCTAATTAGATCAAGTGCAGTTGCATAAATAACAAAAATAGATCAACGGAGTTACAGATGAGCACCGAGTGGCATCATGGCAGCCCGAGGTGGAGTGGGGAAGACATTCCAAGAGGGAAATGCATCCATTATCCAGAGAAAGGAATGAATCATGCCCATCGATTTGCTTCCGGTTGCTCCTCGAAGCCTGCCATTAGTCCCGACCAGGAAATGTCCTTATGAATGGGCTATAACTGCTCACGCTCTGTGGCCTCTGTTGATAAACAGAGTTACAGTAACATCGGAGATGGAGAGACTGAGAGGCCTTTGAGAGTTTGCTCCCATTTGGGTCCGAGCCAGCCGCCGTCAGACCCACAACAGCACAACTGGGTCTTGGAGAGTGTCCGGAAGGTTGTTGGATCCACGCTGGCCGTAACCATATCTCTCCTGGCTCGGATCACCCTTCCAAATGGATGTCCAGCATCAGCTGCCCGGGGAGCTCTCAGACCTCAGAACTGAGGGAAGCAGCATGGTTTAGTGGAAAGAACACGGGTTTGGGAGTCAGAGGACATGAGGTCTAATCCCGGCTCAGCCACTTGTCTCCTCTGTGACCTTAGGCAAGTCACTTTACTTTTCTGTGCCTCAGTTCCCTCATCTGTAAAATAGGGATCAAAAGTTTGAGCCCCACATGGGACAACCCGATTGCCTTGTATTTACCGCAGCGTTTAGAACAGTGCTTGGCACATAGTAAGAGCTTAACAAATACTATTATTATTATTATTACCTTAGTACAGGGCTCTGAACCCAGGAAGCGTTTAATAAATATTATTACTACTATTACCTCCTCTCATTCACTGCCAGAAGTGGAAATGCTCTGCACACAGTAAGCACTCAGTAAATACGATCGAGTCGATGAATGAATGAATGGAAATATTGCTCCCTGCCTCTCTAATGGGCCGGGCCTTGCTGTGTGCTGTTAGCTAAGCTAAGACACTCATTTGGAGGATGCTAGGAGAAAAGGAAAGTATCAGTAAGTAAAGCCTCTCACCGTAAACTCCTTGTGAGGTGAGAATGTCTCCACCAACTTTACTGTATAATACTCTCCCAAGCACTTAGTACAGTGCTCTGTACACAGACTAATCAGCTTGGACACAGTCACAGGCACTCACAGCCTTAATCTCCATTTTACAGATGAGGGAACTGAGGCACAGAGGAAGTGAAATGATTTGCCCGAGTGGCAGACAAGTAGCAGAGATGGAAATATAATCCAGGGCCACTTGACTCCCAAGCCCATGCTCCATCCACTAGACCATGATGCTTCATCTACTCCAGCCCTTAGAACAGAGCTTGACACGTAGTAAGCGCGTAAAAACTACCATTAAAAAAATTTGCCTGGGTCATTCATTGTAAGAAATAGATTACTCAATTTCCTATATATATTTCAACTTTCTAGATGTGTTTTCTCTCCCCTAAAAAAATCCAGATGTGGCCCAAGGATATGGTGAGGTATAAGTGGCCAGCTGGGTGGGTGGAGGTCTGTCTGTGCTGGGTGTTGAAAGTGACGTTTGCTGATTAGGATCCAGGAGGAAATAGTTTGGTCTCGGTTGCTTTCCGTGAACATATTTTATTTCATTTTTTTAGCACAGTTTTGAGAATCTTGATGTTTTCCAGGTAAACCAGTTGTAGATACCCCTCCAACCATAAGGGTGGACCACAAGGATATTACCCAAAGAGATTAGCGGTATCATCAATAAATAGTTTTTACTGAGCCCCTGCTCTGTGCAGAGCACTGTATAAGCTCTTGGAGAATACCGTAGAGTTAGTAGACACGATTCTTACCCCCAAGGAGCTTACTAGCTAGTGGAGTAGGCAAACATTAAAATCAATTCCAAACAGGAAGAAATAGTAGAGTATAAAGATATATACATAAGGTGGGGGTTGGGAATATTTAGATGATTTTAGAAGTGCAGAAGTCAGAGTTAAGGGGAAAATAGGGTGGGAAGGTAACTAAGCTCATTATGGGAAGAGAACTTGTTTGCTTATTCTGTTTTATTGTACTCTCCCAGTGTAAACACATAGTAAACCCACAATAAATTCCATTGATTGATTGATTGATGAGAGATTAATCAGGGAATGAGATGTGATTTCAGAAGGGCTTTGGAGATGGGAAGCACTGTGGTCTTCCAGATGTGAGGGAGTAGGTTGGCTTGAGGAATGAAGCGTGGGATCTGAGTTGTAGTGGGAGAGCAGGGAGAAGTTGGGGAAAGAGAGTGTTTTGAGAGCCTCCTTAAACCAGTGATCACGAGTTTCCGCTCCATTTTGAGAGGATTAGGCAACCATGTGAAGAGATGCATCCAAAATGACAATTCAGAGAAATATTCTGGGCAGCTGAGTGAAGTATGGACCGGAGAGTGACTGCAGAGAGGACTGGAGAAGGGAGAGAGAAGTCAGTGAGGAGACGAATGGCATAGTAGTAATACTAACATTTATTGAATGTACACTGGGTTCGATGCACTGTCCTTTGTGTTTGGGAAGTACCAAACAAGCAAGTGACACATCCCTGCCCATAAGCACCTTCCACTCTAATGGGGGAGGCAGGGAAAAAAGAGTAATCAAAATGAAAAATGGAATGTACACTGAAATCAATGTATATATTCATGTAAGTGCAGATGTTGGTTATGAACAAGGAACATCAGTGCTAGCAGTTGCTGAGGGGTTTGATGATTTGGGATGTAGGGAATTAACTGAATTAGAGAAGCAGCATGGCTTAGTGGAAAGAACACAGGTTTGGGAGTCAGAGACCGTGGGTTCTAATCCCGGCTCTGTCACTGTCAGCTGTGTGACTTTGGGCCTCTTCTCTGGACCTCAGTTCTCTCATCTGTAAAATGGGGATTAAGGCTGTATGCCCCACATAGGACAACCTGATCAACTTATATCTATTCCAGCACTTAGAACAGGGCTTGGCACATAGGAAGCGCTTGAATACCGTCATTACTATTATTATTAACTGAGGTTTATGTGACTTGGGATGCTGGTGTTCAACTGGAGAGGAAGGGCTTTCAGGAGAACTTGGAATATGTGGAGGGCTGTGGCTTGTCAAAATTGGGGAGGGAGGGAGGGAGGGAATAGTGAGAGAAAGAGGGGAGGGAACGGTGAGAGAGAGGGGAAGGAAGGAAGGAGATGGGAGAGTAGAGTACGAGGTTCTGTCGGACGGTTAATTTTCGGGGAATGGGGTGGGGGCCGTTAGTTGATTAGAGCAGATGTGCATGGTGGAGTGAGCTGGCGGAGAGTCCGAACGCTGATATCGAAGAGTTTTTGCAGGAGGTGGAAAGTCCGGGGAGTTGGTGGAATGTTGGGAGTCCAGGATTTTTCAAGTCTCAGTTCCCAAACCTTGGAACCAATTATTTGGAGAGATTATTGTCTCCACCAATGGACAATTTCAGACTGCTAGTTAGGGTTGCAGATGGGGCTGGCCTTGATTTATTGATAATTATGGAATGTGATATGGTGGTATTTTTTGTGGCATTCATGAAACGCTTACTATGTGTCAAACACCGTGCTAAGCATGGGGGAAGATACAAGACAGGTCCCGCGTGAGGCTCAAGGGCTAAGTCGGAGGGAGAACAGGCATTGAATCCCCATTTTGCAGATGATGACACTGAGGCATAGAGAAGTTAAGTGACTTAACCAAGGTCACATGACAGATACGTGATGGAGCTGGGTGGGATTAGAACCCTGGTTGTTCTGACTCCCAAGCCCACGCTCTATCCACTAGGATACAGCGCTTCCCTCGGAGAGCCAGTAGTCGAACATCTACAAGGTGTGGGAATGGAGTCGTGGGGAGAGAGGGAATGTATAAACCCTTCATATCTGAAGATGATGAAATTCCCAAAGAAGAGAGCCGTTGTTGGGAAGAGGAAAGGTTCAAGCAGATTGGAATTCGCCCAGCAGGGGGAGCCCGCCTGTGTTAATAATAGTAATAATAATAATGATAATGATGATGATGGTGGTGATGATAATGATGACGATGATAAAAATAGGTATTTGTTCAACATTGGGGTTGATAATAATAACACTGATGAATGGACATCGAAGGGACCCTACTTGCTTCCAGAATGGAAAGCACCGAGGAATGGGAGGCTGATTTTTCCATTTTGAGAATGGTAGTGAATGTGGGGTGGAAAGGGGAGAAGGAACCAGAATATGGTGGAAGGGAGAGGAAAGGAAGATGGAATTCCTGGCAGCGGCTGCACTACTGTGGCTGCTTCCTGCCTCGGGAGTCAGTTGGTCAATCGTAGTGTGACTGCGGGCAAGTCACTTCACTTCTCTGGGCCTCAGTTACCTCATCTGTAAAATGGAAATTAAGACTGTGAGCCTCACGAGGGACAACCTAATTACCTTGTATCTCCACTAGCGCTTAGAACTTAGTAAGCGCTTAACAAGTACCAACTTTATTATTGAGCGCCTACTGGGTATGGAACATTGTACCTAAAGCTTAGGAGAGTACAATGTATCAATATAACGGACACATTCCCTGGCCACAAGGAGCTTACCGTCTAGAGGAGCGGCCTCCGGCCTAGTTGGAGCCTCTGCCAGTGGAAGTCTTGGAGAGAAAAAAAGGGTGGTCACCAAGCACCTCGACATCCACCTCGCGCCAGAGGCACCTGGAGAGGCCAAAGGTGAGGCAGGAAGAAGGCTCATTTACATTGGGCCCCAAAACCCCGATTAGGCAAGGAAAGTCAGAGGCACCAGGGCCGGGCCGTGCGAGGGAGCCGCAGCTTGCCAGCGATGGGTAAAATCTGCAGCTGCCATCTTGGCTCCACTTCTTATCCTTGTCAGGTTCCGAAGAGCTGGAGGTGCTAGCTAGAGTACTCCCGTACCCCAGAAGACGAGCTAGCCCTAAGTCAATCGTATTTATCGAGCACTTAATGTGTGCAGAGCACTGTACTGAGGGCTTGGAAGAGTACATTGTAACAATATGACAGGCACATTCCCTGCCCACAGTGAGTTTACGGTCTAGAGTGGGAGACAGACATTAATATAAATAAATAAAATTAGAGATATGAACCTAAGTGCTGTGGAACTGGGCACTAATCCCCTTCCATCCCCTCCTCTGCCATAGAGCCACTGGCTGGTCCAGAGGCCAGAAGCCAACTCTGCATCTTCTCCCAACCCCACCCCATCGTCTTCCTTGCAGCCTGGAGCTGGTTCCTAGGGGGTACCGACACCTTGAATTTCCATTCATTGTCCCTGGGACTGCTTGGTGATCATCCCCCCCCCCTTTTTTTTTCCTAAGACTGTTCCAGCACTATTTCAAACTTCCAAGAAAACCTCTTGGGTTACCCATGATTTTGCCTGGTGAAATGCAGAATTCACTCCCCTAAATGGCTACTGAGACTGCCAGTTCAAGAGTTGGTTTGCTAGATGATAATAATAATAGTATTTGTTAAATGTTGTGTGCCAAGCACTCTTCTAAGAGCCCAAACTAATCAGATTGGGCACAGTCCCTGTCCCACATGGGACTCACACTCTTAATCGATTAGACTTTAAGCCCGTCAAACGGCAGGGACTGTCTCTATCTGTTGCTGACTTGTTCATCCCAAGCGCTTAGTACAGTGCTCTGCACATAGTAAGCGCTCAGTAAATAAATAAATAAATAAATACTATTGAATCCCCATTTTACAGACGAAGTAACCGAGGCTCAGAGAAGTGAAATAACTTGCCCAAGTTCACACAGCAGTCATGTGGCGGAACCATCTTTAGAACCTAGGTCCTTCTGACTCCCAAGCCTGTGCCGTATCCATTAAGTCGTGCTTCTTCTCCGCTGGCTCAGGCTTGGACCCTGGAAAATTGGAGGATATAGAGGATGTAGTCCTGAAGTTTTCCTTCTCTCAAGGGTAAAGATCATGTATGAGGTCCGGTAAGTGAGAAGCAGCGTGGCTCACTGGAAAGAGCACGGGCTTTGGAGTCAGAGGTCATGGGTTCGAACCCCGGCTCTGCCACTTGCCAGCTGTGTGACTTTGGGCAAGTCACTTAACTTCTCGGTGCCTCAGTTCCCTCATCTGTAAAATGGGGATTAAGACTGTGAGCCCCACGTGGGACAACCTGATTCCCCTGTGTCTACCCCAGCGCTTAGAACAGTGCTCGGCACATAGTAAGCGCTTAACAAATACCAACATTAATCTCGCCTGGAACATTTTCTCCCTTCCGCCACCACGTGCCTTTCCCTGGTGCCCCCGGCGGCTCCCGGCACCCCAGTATTCCAATTCACAGGGCCCCTGCTCTCTCGGGGCTCCTCTGTCTCTTTCCTGTCTCCCTATAAGAGTGCTGGACAAAGAAGGTTAGTGAAACTACAAGATTTGAGACCTCCCCTGGTACCCTCTTGGTGAGCAGAGGATGAAGGAGAATCGTTCTGGAAATTGTACAGTGGTGTTCGGGGCCCCTTGAGCAAAAAAAAGTTGAAAATGACAAGCCATAAATTCTACAGACCCAGGAAAAGCTTGTCATTATTAATAGACAGAAATCAGTTCTGAGCCTTTGGCATGTATAGCCCACGATTGTTTCTGAGACACTGCAGGCAGGGGAAATGGTGATGTATTTAGTAGGGCCTCCAGGGCACCCGTATGGCCAGTTGGTTTCCACTGGACCATTGGTGATGATAAACAGCCCCAGACCTGGTGGTACCGTTGGCTCACATGACCGCCGGCCACTTTCCTTTCTGCGTGCGGCAGCTACAGGGACATGGACCGATCTGAACCTCAGCGGAGCGTCAGTAGCTCTGCTTTGGTCCTAGAGCTTTCTGGGATTAGAGTTAGCTTGGGAGAAGCCTTCCTCGCTCTTCTGTTTTTTACAAGCCTCTCCTCTCCTCTATCCCCTCCCTAAACAGAGCTCCAGGTTGGCGTGAGGGCTCAGCCACAGCCAGGAAGGGCAACCCAGCCCAAGGGCTACAACTGGTCAGTTCCTCCCCCTCTAGACTATAAGGCCGTTGTGGGTAGGGACTATGTTTATTCATTCATTTATTCATTCAATAGTATTTATTGAGCGCTTACTATGTGCAGAGCACTGTACTAAGCGCTTGGAATGTACAAATCGCCCTCGTCCCTGCCCTTTGACGGGCTTACAGTTTATTCTTATATTGTAGTCTCCCAAAGTACTCGGTTCAGTGGTCTGCACACAGTGAGTGCTCAGTAAATACACTTGACTTCCTGACTGACTTTCCAACTCCCATTCATGGAACAATTGTAAAACATCTGGGGAGAAGCAGTCGCCAGATCCCCTGGTGGAGATGTGGCCAAGACTAGAGCTGTAGGCGTCCCCTCAACCGAGGAGACGAGGACAGTTACCCCTTGAAATTCTGGAAATAGCTACCTTGGATGACACCAGGATCCTCGACTTCCAAGCCTGTGAAACAAGCTGATTTGACAGACCCCGCTTTTAATGAAAATGTTTTCGCGCTTCTCGATGTGCCAACAAAACATTTCATCCAAATTCGGATGAAAGGCATCCGTGGGATGGTATGGGCTAAAAATACATCTTTCCCAGACAGTCTTAATGTATGAGGTCCGGTAAGTGAATACAATTAAGGAAATTGACTAATCTAACGATGAGACTAAGTGAACTGTAATCTCAGAACAATTACTTCTAAGTTGATTGTGTTCTTTAAAACAACCACAAGGGAAAAAAAGGGTCAGTGGCGCCTCTTCTGTGTAGACCTTGCTGTTTTGGTCCTGATGGTTTGATGATGGGAGAGAGGTACCCATTTCAGGGTCCCCTTGGGTATTATCGGTTTCAGCCTACGTAAGTGGGACCACCAGTGTCCGTTGACTAACCTAGTTTTGTGAGTAACCGCCTGGAACCGGCATAATAGAGCGATTCGGTGGCCAGTGTGACCGAAAGGGTGCATCTTTTGAGTGGCAGAAACTCGGGGGAGTTTTAGATGGAGACAACCTCTGGGAAGTTGACCTTCTCTAAGCATCATGAGAGTTCCTGTCAGATCTCATCTTTTCCCGAATAGCCCAGGAGGATCCACTCCCCCCCTTTTTTTTTTAATGGTATTTGTTAAGCGCTTACTATATGTCAAACTATATGTAAGCACTGGGGTAGATGCAAATTAATTAGTTCGGACACGATCCCTGTCCCATAAGGGCTGTGAGCCCGTCATTGGGCAGGGGTTGTCTATCTGTTGCCGAATTGTACATTCCAAGCGCTTAATACAGTGCTCTGCACATAGTAAGCGCTCAATAAATCCTATTGAATGAATGAATGAAAGGGGATCACGGTCTTAAGTCGCACGGAGAGCAGGTGTCCCCATTTTACAGTTGAGGAAACTGAGGTTCAGAAAAGTGAAATGATTAGAAGCAAACGATTGACAAGAGCTGGGATTGGAACCCTGGGCCTTCTGACTCCCAGGCCCATCAAAATTGTTAAGCGTTTACTACGTGCCAGTACCAAGCACTGGGGTGGACACAAACAGGTTGGGTTGGACACAGTCCCTGTGCCACGTGGGGCTCACAGCCTCAACCCCCATTTTCCAGATGAGGCAACTGAGGCACAGAGAAGTGATTTGCCCGAGGTCACACAGCGGACAAGCAACCTGGCCTAGTGCTGGGCTCTCACCACAAGGCCACACTGCTCCTTGAAGGAATCACACAAGGGGATTCAGGAGAAAGTGCTCTTGAGGAAGAGCCTGGTTTCAAACTGGTTCCACAAAGAAGTAGTCTATCGTCGTTTTTATCGTAGACGGCAGGCCCGCGCCAGAGTCTAACGTGGGAGGCGGGGCTGGGTTGAGGAGCCCTCTTTCCGCTGGGAGTTGTAGCCTCTGTAGCCCTCTGATCCCTTGGGGACACGTAAGTAGCGCGTGCGAAGCCTTAAACACTGTCATCGGGCATCAGCTTTCTCCCCAGCCGTGAGCGGAGGCGGGGGAAAAGAAATGGGAATGATTTCCTGGAGGGTGGGATCCAGTCTTCTATCTGCAGTTTGAATTTCCATTCAGTTAATCGTATTTATTGAGTGCTTACTGTGTGCAGAGCACTGTACTAAGCGCTTGGGAGAGTATAATGTAGCAGACACATTCCCTTGGCTGACAGTCAAGGGGGGGGGGGGTCTTAGCGCTGTGCCAGGCGCACTGTGGGGGCTTCAAAAATGATTCATGAGAGGGGCCATGGTGGTGCTGATGAATCGAGCTGACCTGGCAGAGCTGGGGAACCGTGAGGTTCCAGAGGGAGGATCTGGAATCCCGTTGGGACGGGAGCCGTGACAGTCAGTTGGTTTGTATTTATTGAGAGCTTGCTGTGTGCACGAGACTGTACTAAGCACTTGGGAGAGTACAATACAACAAAATAGCAGCCGGATTCCCTGATGGCCTTCAGGAAGGCATATCTGCGAACTCTCCGCAGACGTTAGCACGGTGCTGGGCTCACGGTAGACACCCGACAAATGGTTGACGGGTCTGGTGGCTCCATGTTTACAGAGGCCTCCGTGTCTCTATCTCTCTGTCTCCCTCCTGTCCGGGCAGTATGGAGTGTCCGGCGAGGAGCAGCTTTACTCCGACTTCCCTGAGATTGACTTATCCCAGCTGGACGCCGGCGACTTGGACACCACCAGCTGCTTCAGCGAACTGCAGTGGGGCCCCGACCACTCGGACAACGAGTCCAGCCAGTACAGCACCGAGGACTCGGAACTTTTCCAGGTACGTCCATTCCCTCCTCATCCTCTCCGAACAGGTCACAGGTTATCGCCTCACCCAGAGCCCTCGGGCCATGAGAGCCTCCCTCAAGATGGCCCCGGGCCCGGCTCTGTGAGCCTTCTTAGTAATAATTAATAATAATGGTATTTGTTTAGCACTTACTGTGTGTCAGGCACTGTACTAAGCACTGGGATGGATACAAGCAAATTTGGACACAATCCTTGTCCTACATGGGACCCCCAGGCTCAATACCCATTTTACAAGTGAGGGAACTGAGGCGTAGAGAAGCGAAATGACTTACCCGAGGTCGCCCAGCAGATAAGATCTGGGATTAGAACCCAGGTCCTGCCGCTTCTTGGCCATCGCTGGACCAGCTCCTTTCCCTGTCTATGAGCTGAGGGACATCAGAAGAGTTCCCTCTGCTGTCTCTGTGCCTGGTTTTTCGGGCCAATCCGTGGCTCCTCAGGTAGCCGAGAGCCTCCTTTCCTGCCGTCTTGAAAATCAGCCTGGACTAGAAGAAGAACGAGGGAATGAGGGAGACTACAAATCTATTAATAGCTCTTCCCCAGCTGATTAGCACTCCATTAATTTGCACTCAGCTTTTAAGGCGAACAAGTGGAATGGGGCCGTAACGGGGAGCTGAAAGAACAGGGCTGTTCCGCAGCTACTCTTGCGATGCATTATTAAAGGAAATTACAGGCTAGGGGAGTGTCGCGCTCTGTTCTATTTTGCTTCGTGAAAGGTCGCGGGGACAAAAGTGAGCGGCCCTTGGAAGGCCAGCCCCGCGCATGAGAGTGAACTCGAATGCCCCGCTTGCCCAGGAAAGCTCATTTATGTTGCATTGGTGGTCATCTTTCGCCCCGAGTGCCCCGCTGACCTCTCGGTTCAGGGGGCAACCATTTCAAGCATCCTGAAAAGCGGGGCCACTGGTGACCTTAAAGAATTCCAGATATCTCTTTGCCCGACCTGTAACGTAGCTGACGTTGCCTTGCGTAAGTGAAGGCGTCATTAGGGTCTAGCTCCCCCTCTACACTGTAAGATCATTCATTCATCCATCCATTCATTCATTCAATCGTGTTCAATAGCAGTGGGCAGAACACTGGCCTAAGCGCTTGGGAGTGTGCCATTCAAAGCGGTATGGCGTAGCGGATAGAGCACGGGCCTGGGAGTCAGAAGGACCTGGGTTCTAATCCCAGCTCCGCCGCTTGCCTGCTGTGTGACCTTGGGCAAGTCACTTTACTTCTCTGGGCCTCGGTTGCAACATCTGTAAAATGGGAATTGAGACCGTGAGCCCCACGTGAGACAGGGACTGTGTCCAACCTGATTTGCTCGTATCAATCCCAGCACTTAGTGCGGTGCCTGGCACATAGTAAGCACTTAACAAATACCATAATTATTATTATTACACTATAACAATAAACAGACATATTCCCTGCCCACAACTAGCAGGGAACGTGTCTGCTAATTCTGTTGTATTGTGCTCTCCCAAGCACTTGTACAGTGCTCAGCACATTGGAAGCACTCAATCAATGCCATGGGTTGATTTATTGATTGATTGATTGATTGATTGGGACACATTTGAAAAGGACCTCGGGGATATGTGCAGGGTGGATGCCAAGTGGAACTCCAACCCTTCCACTGTTCTGACACCACTGTTCTGTCCTCCCCAGTCCCGGTTCACCCGGACACCACTTCCGAGCCGCAGAGCCGGGGCTTGGTCAAACTGGGGGCCTGAATGAAATGGAATAATAAAAACTGGGATATTTGTTAAGCGTTTGCAGCATGTCCTAGTGGACAGAGCACAGGAATCAGAAGGACCCGAGTTCTATTCCCTGCTCCGCTGCTTGTCTACTGTGTGATCTTAGGCGAGTCACTTCGCTGCTCTGGGCCTCAGTTACCTCATCTGTCAAATGGGGATGAAGATCGTGAGCCCCATGTGAGACAGGGACTGTCCGACCTGACTGGCTTGAGCCCACTCCAGTGCTTAGTACAGCGACTGGCATGTAGTCAGCACTTCACAAATGCCATCATCATTGTTATTCTACCAAGCTCTGTACTAAGCGCTGGAGTAGATTCGAGATAATCAGGTCAGATACAATCCCTGTCCCACTTGGGGCTCCCAGTCTCAAAGGTAGGGAGAACGGACGTCTCATTCCCATTTTACAGATGAGGAAACTGATATACAGAGAAGTAAAGTGACTCGTCCAAAGTCACGCAGCAGACAAGTGGCACAACCAGGCTAAGAATCCAGGTCCTCCGTCTCCCAGGCCCGTGCTCCGTCCGCTAGGCCACGCTGCTTCTTGGTGTCCCTTTTTAACGTACAGATTCCGTCGACACCGCTAACAAAAAAATAGTTGATGACGCACCCATCCGTGGGCCTTTTATGGGTAAACGTTCTTCCCCAAACCACCTTGTCCTTGATCTGCGGGCTAGCTGGGAACCGGTCCAGGATCCTTGAAATGAGGTTGATCACTCCTGACTCTGAGCAATCTAAGAGGGCCTCTCTCCCCTCGTGCGCAGGGAACTAGTCTACCAACTCCGTTATATTGGTCTCTCCCAAACTGTTAGTGCGTTGCTCTTGCACATAGTAAGCGCTCAATAAAGTCGACTGATCCGCAAAGAGGCTAAAACGGAGGCCGGGATCTGGGTCACGGAGGGCTCACTCAATCTTAGAAATCATTGGGAAAGGGATCCCGACCCCCAGGGACCCGGGCTGAGGTTCCCGGTGGCCGTCCCGTTCCATGCAGGCCAGCAGATAATCCAGGATAATAATAATAATAATGTTGGTATTTGTTAAGCGCTTACTATGTGCAGAGCACTGTTCTAAGCGCTGGGGTAGACAGGGTAGTAATCAGGTTGTCCCACGTGAGGCTCACAGTCTTCATCCCCATTTTACAGATGAGGTCACTGAGGCACAGAGAAATGAAGTGACTTGCCCACCATCACACAGCTGACAAGTGGCCGAGCCGGGATTTGAATCCATGACCTCTGACTCCCAAGCCCGGGCTTTTTCCACTGAGCTATGCCGCTTCTCTAAATACTCTGTGCCAAGCGCTGTTCTAAGCACCGGAGCACTGTTCTAGCTCTGGAATAATAATGGCATTTGTTAAGCGCTTACTCTGTGCCGAGCACTGTTCTAAGCGCTGCGGGCGGCACACAAGGTAATCAGGTTGTCCCACATGGAGCTCACAGTCTTGATCCCCATTTTACAGATGAAGTAACCGAGGCACAGAGAAGTTAAATAACTTGCCCAAAGTCGCACGGCTGACAAGTGGCAGAGTCGGAATTAGAACCCATGACCTCTGACTTCCAATGAGATAATTGAGGCACAGAGAAGTGAAGCGACTTGCCCAGGGTCACGCAGCAGACATGTGGCAGAGTCAGGAGTAGAACCCATGACCTTCTGACTCCCAGGCCCGGGCTCTATCCACTACGCCCTGTTCCTTCTCTGAAGAAAAGCTTTGGACTTTTGGGTGCGCTGGACTGGCCGTCTTTGGAAGCAGCGTGGCCTAGTGGATGGAGCCCGGGCCTGGGAGGCAGAAGGACGTAGGTTCTAATCCTGGCTTCACCACTTGACTGCTGTGTGAACTTAACTTCTCTGGGCCTCAGTTACCTCATCTGTTAAATGGGGGTTGAGACTGTGAGCCCCAGGTGGGACAGGGACTGTGTCCAACCTAATTAACTGTATCTACCTCAGAATTTGGCACATTCTAAGTGCCTAACAAATACCATTTAACGCCCCCCCCCCCCAAAAACCTCTTCCCCTCAGGCCTGGGATTTACTTAATCTCCTCAGATAGTGCCTTCAGAGCTTCATTTTCCCTCCACTCAGTGACGTAAGGGCTGCAGAGGCTCTGGGTGAAGGGCAGGCCGTATTTTCAACTGGAAAAAACCCCCATGCCAGCAGTTTGGCGGTTGAGTTTTCATTTCGGCGGCCAAATTAAAGCGAAGCAGCTGAGCAGTGTCCAGTGACCAATTGGCAGCTGGGATCAGGGATCCACTGGGCCTTGTCCTAAAGAGGTGGGGGCATAAGGGAGAGGGGAGGGGCTCCCCAGAGAATGCGTGCCCAGGGTTTTGAGTGCCCGTTCTCATCCCGTCGACCCCCCGGTCTGCCCTTCCGCCCGCCCATCTCCTCTCCACGTTAATTCACTGTCCGCCCCTGCCAACTCCAGGCTGGGTCCTGGGTCCTCCGGCTCACCCACCATGCCCGGTGGGTCGTCGTGTGGCTCACCCATCCCTGGGTTGTGCGTAGTCACGGAACCAAGCCAATACTCCTCTTCCGGGCCTGAAAGCCCCCCGAAGCCCCCCCCGGACCCCACGGGACCGAAAGGGGGGCGCGGCCGAACTTTCCCGCTGATGGCAATTGGCATCGGGTCTCCCCTCGGCCCCTACCCACCCGCCGAACCCAGCAGCAGCTGGCATTGCCCATCAAACAGCTTCCGTGGCCCTCCTGGTCACCGCAGGTCACTTCTGCCAGACCCAGAGACGCTTGTTTTGACCTTTCATTTTTAAATCCTGTAACAGAAATAACATACTTTCCCCGCCTCCTCCTTTTTTTTTTCTTCAAACACTGTTGTTTCTGCACTGCTGGGAAGAAATCCAGTTGTGCCTACAAGCCATCATGAGATGCGTATTTCAGATGAACTTCCTCAAGAGAGGATAAACAGGACAGGAATGTTAAAGAAAGGCCATTTGAAAGGGAGGGAGGGAGGAGAATCATGTGATGAGATGACTCTCCTGCCAAATCTCCAAGCACTGGGGACACTGGCCAGATTTCAGCACAGGGAAGGAGAAGTCGGTCAGAAAAACTCTAGCTTCAAGGCCAGGGGCCTTTTCTTTGAATCTGGGCCTTTTTTACTGCTCTCTGGAGTAAATTCTTCAGGTAATACTTAGGACATTTATTGGGCCATTACTAAGGGCAGTGTGTAGGGTAGATAGACGTTTTCAGAGCCAGCACAGTCCCCGTCCTGCTCTGGGCTCACAGTCGATCGATCGTGTCATTTTCACAGATGAGGAAACCGAATGCCAGGGCAATTTAAGTGACTTGCCTCGGGTGATGCGGTCCACAGGTCGGGGTCAGAGCCGGGCCTGGAACCCAGGTGCCCAAATTCCCGACTCTTTCCAACTGGATGTGACGTCCGTTTCCCAGGTCCTTGGAAACGATCTTTGGCCTTATGCCTTGATGTCTGAGTCCAGTTTACTTCAGCCCCTCACACCGACGTGCTGCCTCTCCCCCGACCCCACACACACCCTGCCCTGGGACCTTGAGCCCCTGAACCTGCTGCCTGGAAATGAGCTCTTTCCTCCGGGCCCCGACGTGGAGCATGGTTCGACATCACTTTTCTAAAGACATTGTGCCTGCCCACAGTGAGCTTACAGACTAGAAGGGGAAGCAGGCATTATTATAAATAAATAACTCATACTGTATAACTTATAGATATGTACATAAAGGCTGCGAGGCCGAGGATGAGGCAAATATCATTCATCCTCACAGTCAGGATGTTTCTCCGTATTTCTTAGTCACTTTTTTCAATTTGGGGTGAAGGTCGGTCATCCTTCTCTTCGGGGTTTCTTTTCTGTCTGTGTGAGAAAGGGCAGCTGGAACCCTGTAGGAATCAAGAGGTTTGGGTTTCTGGTTCCATTTCTAGACCGTGAGCTCGATGTGGGCAGGGAATTTGTCTATCAACTCTGTTGTATGGTACTCTCCCAAGCACACGGTATGGTGCTCTGCACACAGATACAATTGATCGACTGATCCCTGTCAGGGGATCACCTCTGAGCTCTTGTCATGCTTGTCACACAGTAAGCGCTTACCAAATACCATCACTATTATTTGCATCATTCATTCATTCATTCAATCGTATTTATTGAGCGCTTACTGTGTGCAGAGCACTGTACTAAGTGCTTGGATTGTACACTTCGGCAACAGACGGGGCAATCCCTGCCCAACGATGGGCTCACTGTCTGCCTGGCTTCTAGACGACACTTGCAAGGATTTATTCTGCAAAGCTGGATTCACTTTTCCTCCTCGGTGTCATTCAATCCATCAATCGATCGATGGTCCTTATTGAGCGCGTACCGTGTGCAGAGCACTGTACTGAGCACTTGGGGTAGTACAGTCGAACAACAGAATGGAGTTGGAGGCACATCCCATGCCCACAACAAGCTGACGGTCTAGAGGGTAGCTTCATTACGCATGTTTAGGTCGCAGTCTCGTTAGGTTCTGAGCAGGACGGCAGACACGTTAGGGTATGGTAGATTAGAACTGCGCTTGGCACATAGTAAGAGCTTAACAAATACCATCATCGTTATTATTATTAGATCTGGCTGTCCCGTGGGTCGAAAAAGCCAGCGATGTCTTCGGCACCTCTCGGAGAGTTCCCGTGAGCTAGCTCCCCAGAGGAATCCTGACTTCCTCCTCCCTTCCAACTTTAAAATGGTTTTCTCCGCTGGGACCTGGCTGCCATAGCCCGCCCCAGAACTAGCTGCATTTCAGGGACCATCAGGTGGAACCCCGGGTCCGGGTGGCTGCGGGAGGACGGGAGGGTGCGGGGCTTCAGGGGGAAATGCCCCGTGATGGGAAGACGTGGCCGGATGTCCAGCAGTGGCTTCTTGCCATCTGATTTCAGTTTTCTTTCCCGTGCTCCCGTTTGCTTCCCGATCCCAGATCATAGGCGGCGAAAACGAAGCCTTCCTGGCAGCTCTGACCAAGACGTTGGACGACATCCAGGAAGATGAGATCGGCCTGGCTGTCTTGGGCGCTCTGGAAGACGGGGACCCTGCCTGCCTGGCCTCCGCCTCGGCCGAACCTTCGCACCCTCCCGCCGCCCCGACTCCTGCGAGCACCCTGCCCCCAGCCCCCGAGCTCGATGACCTGTCTCTAGTAAGAACTCACTTCCCGCTGTTTAAAGTCGGGGTGGAAGAGCCCCCGATAAGCTGGCCGCATGGGTATGATAGGCAACCAGGTCTGAATTTTTTCATTTTCGTAATAATGATAATCGATAAATAATTATGGTGCTTGTTCCGCGCTTACGGTGTGCCCAGCACTGTCAGATAGCATTTCTCGTGACTCCTCGAAAATCTCCAGTGGTTGCCGACTCCGATCCATGGCGAGCGGCAACTCCTGACCGCTGATACTGATGATAATGATGGTAACCATCATAATGATAATAATAATAGTCGTTGAGTGCTTACTATGTACTGAACACTGTACCGAGTACTGGGGAAGACTGAGCACTGAGGGAGAGTCCAAGTTCATTAGGGCAGACACAGGCCCTGTCCAACAAGGGACTCACAGTCTAAATCGGAGGGAGTAGGATTTAATCCGCGTTTTACGGGTATGGTGACCGAGGCACGGAGGAATGATAATTAAGAATAATGATCATTGTACTTGTTAAGCGCTTACTATGTACCAAGTACTGTTTTAAGCGCTGGGGTAGATACAAAGTAATCAGGTTGGACCGGTCCCTATCCCACAAAGGGCTCGCGCTCTTAATCCCCATTTTACGTTATTCAATAGTATTTATTCAATAGTATTTATTGAGCGCTTACTATGTGCAGAGCACTGTACTAAGCGCTTGGGATGAACAAGTCGGCAACAGATAGAGACAGTCCCTGCCGTCTGACGGGCTTACGGTCTGATCGGGGGAGACGGACGGACGAGAACGATGGCAATAAATAGAGTCGAGGGGAAGAACATCTCGTAAAAACAATGGCAACTAAATAGAATCAAGGCGATGATTAGATGACGGAGGCCCAGAGAAATGAAAAGACTTGCTCAAGTTCACACAGCAGGCAGGTGGTGGAGCCGGGATCAGAACCCCGGTTCTGTGACTCCCAGGCCTGGGCTCTTTCCACTAGGCCACGCTGCTCAAATCATGTAAATCAAATAAAAAGCAATTCCAGGGCCGAGCAGATGTCCGTGCTCCTGGCATCTCCTTTGCCGGAACCCAGTAGGCCCGTTGCCAGGTTTCAGGTAGGCCTGTTACCGCTCTCCCATCCCCTTCACTCCCTCCCCTTGCGGGACCTTCGCCTGCAGAGCCGGAGAGAGAGGGAGATGTGAGCGTCTGGCCAAAAGAGCCCTGCCTCGATAACTCAGTGATCTGGTCTGGCTCTCGGCTCGGATCGTATTAACGGGGTGACGGACGACTTGCCGGCTGACCTGGCAAGTTCTTGCATCCAGGCCTCTTCCTCATCCCGCAGGCATCCTCCGGCCACCTGTAGTCTGAGTATCCCTCATCATTCCAAATCCCTGCGTGTGGCCCGTGTTTGTGTGCGCGATACGGGGGGAGGGGAGGGACTTAGGCCCGTAGTGCGTGATTCTAGTCGGTGACTCACCGAAAAGCCGTCTGTTGCTTCCCACGTCTGTGGCTATAGCGCGTTTTCAGGGCATTCGCCCTTAGCGGAGCCTGGGGTGTGGGCTAAGATGACAGAGTCCCCCCGCGCAAACGGTCAGTCGACGGTATTCGTTGAGCATTGACTGTGTGCAGAACACTGCGATAGTAATAGGGTATTTGTTAAACGCATACTATGTGCGTAACACTGTTCTAAGCACTGGGGTAGATGCAGGGCAATCAGGTTGTCCCACGTGGGGCTCACAGTTTTCATCCCCATTTTCCAGATGAGGTAACTGAGGCACAGAGAAGTGAAGTGACTTGCCCAGAGTCACGCAGCTGATAAGTGGCGGAGTCGGGATTAGAACCCACGGCCTCCGACTCCCAAGCCCGTGCTTTTTCCACTAAGCACTTGGGAGAGTACAATAAAACAGTCCCTAGACACGTTCCCTGTCTCTATTTGCACACAGTAAGCACTCAATCAGTATGACTGAATTGAAAAAAATGACCTTATAGTCTCCCTCATCCCTTCCTAAGCGCAGTGGATGTCCGGATTTCTACCCCCTTCCAGAATGTTCTCCTTCGGGGGTCTCCCGTGGTCCCCCTCCCTCCCAGTTTTTAGAGTCTCCGGCACAATTTCTAACCAAATTCCATCCCTCTGCAGCCTCCCAGGCCGCAGGCTAGGGGAGCTACTTGGTACAACGTGGCCAAGTTGGGGTGCACAGGAGTTTCTACTGAGGGACACTCGCCAAAGACTTTCTGGGGGTCAGGGTCTAGAATCGAGCACTCATGTCCTACCTCCAGCCTGCAGCCCCTCTGGGAGGGAGGGAAGGAGGGAGGGAGGGAGTGTGAATGAGTCTTGTATTTTCTGAGCGCCCTCAATACCTCCCAATGGCTGGTGGTAGAAGTCAAAACCCAGTTTTGGGCCCTGGCACCCAACCCTCCCCACCCTTGGTGCCAGGTTGGACACCATTCTGTCTGTATCTGTGATTTTATCCCAAATAATAATGGTAGTATTTGTTAAGCACTCACTCCGTGCCAAGCACTGCTCTAAGCGCTGGGGGGATACAAGGTGATCCGATTGTCCCACGTGGGGCTCACAGTTTTGATCCCCATTTTACAGATAAGGTAGCTAAGGCACAGAGAAGTGACTTGCCCAAAGTCACGCAGCTGGCAAGTGGCAGAGCCGGCATTCGAACCCATGACCTCTGACTCCCAAGCCCGGGCTCTTTCCACTGAGCCCCGCTGCTCTCTCGTGGAAAAGTGGAAGGAAGTGGAAAGCATCTCTAAGACCATTCCGTGCACACCCCCAATACGCGTACACCAACCGAGGCAGCCTCTCCGCCTCGAGAGAAAAGGCAGTGCGATCTAAATGACCTTCGTTTTACTTGGCTTTTCTCCACCGGCACTGCGACGGGAGCCCTGGGTGTGCATTTCAGACCACCCTGTTTTTCTCTCTATATTTTCACTACTTCCAACGGTCCCCATGAAGCAGCCCACTGAAAAGCCACGCCGTTCTCCTGTGGCGTCGTCATCGACCGCGATACGCGTAAAAAGACGGTTTGCAGAGAACTGTTGTATGTTCACTCATCCCTCCTGACCGGCCCCTAGATTATGGATTCCTTCTCGCTTTCTGCTGGTAAATGATTTTCCAAGAATCGTCTCGAAGGTGACGACTTCCTCGTCGTCATCGCTTGGAGGTTGCTTCCCTACTCAGGGGATTGTGTTAGGATGTTGCCGAGAGCCAAGTCACACCCTTCTCCTCTCACTTCTCCCGACAGCTACAGAAGTTACTCCTCTCTCCGTCCCAAACAGCTCCGAGCTGCGAAGATCAAAGGGAGGGGAGCTCCCGGCGGCAGGGAAGTCTTAAATCCAAATCCCAAAGACCTTGCACAAAGGTATGTCTGAGCTGGGTCAAGAGATCCTGTCGGGGGCACTGGAGGGGTGTGGTGGTTTCGAGTCTCTTCCGAAAGCCCTCGTAGAAGTCCCCTCGGGATTAATTGTGGTATTTGTTAAGAGTTAGCTGTGGGCCGGGGTAGATGTCGGTATTCGTTAAGCGCTTACTATGTGCAGGGCACTGTTCTAAGCGCTGGGGGAGACGCAGGGGAATCAGATTGTCCCACGTGGGGCTCCCAGTCTTCATCCCCATTTTACAGATGAGGGAACTGAGGCCCAGAGAAGTGAAGTGACTCGCCCACGGTCACACAGCTGACAAGTGGCAGAGCCGGGAGTCGAACCCATGACCCCTGACTCCGAAGCCCAGGCTCTTTCCACTGAGCCACGCTGAAGGTGATCGGGTCAGACACGGGCAGTTTACAGTGTATGGGGGGAGGGAAAACCCATTTTTCAGTTGAGGAAACTGAGACCTAGTGAAATTTAGTGACTTGCCCAGGATCATAAAGCAGGTAAGTGGCAGGATTAGAATCCAGGTCCTCTGACTCCCAAGTCCCCTTCCTCCTAGGTAAGCTGCTGGCTTAGTGGAAAGAGCACGGACTTGGGAGTCAGAGGACGTGGGTTCTAATCCCGGCTCTGTCACCTGTCTGCTGCGTGACCTTGGGTGAGTCACTTAACTTCTCTGTGCCTCGGTTCCCTCGTCTGTAAAATGAGGATTAAGACCGTGAGCCCCACCTGGGACCACCTGACTACCTTGTATCTACCCCAGCGTTTAGAAAGGCGCTTGGCATCTAGTAAGCGCTTACCAAATGCCATCATTATTATTATCCTTCTCTCCTGCTGAGGCACCCACAGTCCAACAGCAGTTTCCGCGGTTATTCTCCCTCTGAAGGTCTAGGCTTATTGCTCTGAAGGGAGGGAGGGAGAGAGAGAGAGAGAGAGAGCAAGCAATCCTTGCCCGCAGAGACTCCCAGAGTGCTTAAGAGCTGAAGGGGAGGCTGCTCAGCAAAGCGATACATGTCTTAATTCCTCTATTAAGAATATTTAATAATATTAAAGAAGAATATTTAAGACGAAGAAATCCCTCTATTCCTTAATTCAGGCCTCTACGCCTGGAGGTCAGTCATTCAGGGGTTTCCCTGAAAATTCACCAAAGAGACCAGCATAGATTTTCCCTTTACACGATGAACATTTTTTGCAGCAGTTAGCGTAGGGAAGCGGCGGAGCCCCGTTCTATTTATTTGCCATTGTCTTTACGAGACGTTCTTCCCCTCGACTCTATTTATTGCCATCGTTCTCGTCTGCCCGTCTCCCCCGATCAGACCGTAAGCCCGTCTAAGGGCAGGGACCGTCTCTATCTGTTGCCCATTTGTACATTCCAAGCGCTTAGTACAGTGCTCTGCACAGAGTAAGCGCTCAATAAATACTATTGAATGAATGAATAGTAAAAGAACGCAGGATTGAGATCCAGGAGACCCGAGTTCTAGTCTCCCCTCCGCCACTTAGCTGCTGCTTATGACCTTGGGCAAATCATATAGTAATAATAGTAATAATATTATTGGAAAAGTAACGTGGCTCAGTGGAAAGAGCCCAGGCTTGGGAGTCAGAGGTCCTGGGTTCGAATCCCAGCTCTGCCACTTGTCAGCTGTGTGACCGTGGGCAAGTCACTTCACTTCTCTGTGCCTCAGATACCTCATCTGTAAAAATGGGGATTAAGACTGTGAGCCTCACGGGGGACAACCTGATGACCCTGCATCTCCCCCAGCGCTTAGAACGGTGCTCTGCACAGAGTAAGCGCTTAACAAATACCAACATTATTATAATAGTGGTTTTTATTAAGTGCTTACTTTGTGCCAAGCACTGTTCTAAGCACTGGAACCTGTCTGCCCGTCTCCCCCGATTAGACCGTAAGCCCGTCAGAGGGCAGGGACCGTCTCTATCCGTTGCCGATTTGTACATCCCAAGCGCTTAGTACAGTGCTCTGCACGTAGTAAGCGCTCAATAAATACTATTGGAAATTAAGTGCCCGCTCTCCTTCCCTCTGAGACAGTGAGCCCTATGTGGGACTGGGAATGGGTCCAATCTGTGCTTAGGGCAGGACTTGACACATAGTAAACTCTTATTATTACATCATCAGTGCTACTGTGACTATTACTATTCTAGAATTTAGGTGGCAGACAACTCCTGGGGAGGCCGTTTCCTTAACTGCCTTAACCTAGGAAGAGCGTGTAGGCCAGAGACCACCGCTAAGCCAACGCGAGGCTCCCCCCATTTCCGGGGTCAGGTTTGCCTCGGTCGGACTTGGCCTAAGGGGCCAGTGGCCAACCTCGCCCCCGAGGACCATCCTTCCCACAGTGTGTGATATGTGGTCGTGAGCCGGCCAGGGGTGTCTCCAGCAGTGTCAACTGTGCTGTTTGAGCATGAGGGTGAGGTTGGGCTCTGAGGAGGTCGAAGGGCCGGGGGGGGGGGGGCGGGGGGGCAAAGATGGAGCGGGAAAGGAGGGAGAGGGAGGAGAAACAACTCGGCCGCTGGTCTCTTCGTCTTCCTCCGCCATCCCCTACCGCTTTTCCGGTTCTCGCCAGGCTCCTGGAATGAGGGTGAGAGCTGCCTGTCAGTTCCACCCCACCCACTCCCTGTTCATGCCCCGATCCACCTGGGGGTCCTCGGGACGACACGGGAGTGGGAGCTCTGAGCCTCAGGGACCCAACGGTGCCCTGCTCTCCGCTTGGACCACGGCTGAGCCAACAGCAACCCGGCTCCAGGGCCAAAATAATGATAATGCTAATAATAATTACGGCATCTGTTTAGCTCTTACTATGTGCCAGGCACTGTAACTAAGAGCTGGGGTGGATACAAGCAAATAGGGTTGGACACAGTCCTTGTCCCACATGGGGCTCTCGGCCTCAACCCCCATTTGACAGACGAGAGAACCGAGGCCTAGAGAAGTGAAGCGATTTGCCCAAGGTCACCATAGCAGACACGTGGCAGAGCCGGGATTAGAACTCATGACCTTCTGACTCGCAGGCCCGTGCTCTATCCGCTACGCCATCTCCAACGGGCAAGAACGTGGTGCCGTGACTAGTCCCTAGTTCCCTGTGGGAAGCGTCCCGGGCCGCCTGGAGGACGAGGGGGCGGATGGCTCCTGTACACGGGATGCCAGGCTGGGGCTAGTGGAGCCCCAACTCTGCCCCGAGACCCAATTTCGCGCTGCCTGCCACAGGATGGCCCTGGAGGTGGTGCCTCCATCTTGGCTCCACCTCAGGCCTCTCCCCAGCCTCAAGGGTCAGAGCCCAGAGCGCTAGTCAAGGCAGGCGCAGACGCGGTGGCTCTGTCCTCTCGGGGCCAAGAGTCTCCGCCATCAGAGGTCACCTCATCCAGCGTCTCTCTGCCTCTTTCTCTGTCTTCTGCAGGCGGACAGTAACCAGGACAGGAAGCCCGCTTTTCTCCCGCCTCAGAGTCGGAGCTGCACCGAGCTGCACAAGCATCTCACCTCAGCTCCGTGCTGTCCCCGGGCGAAGGCTAAATCCCCGGATAGGGGCAGGCAGCAGAGGCAGCGGTCCCCGCCGCCCCCCCCACCCCCCCCACCGCTGAGTCCCGAGGAAGAGAGCGATGCCAGTGAGGACTGTCCGAGCCCCAGCTCCCAGTTCGGGTGCGAGCGGGAGATGCGTGCTGTGGTGGAGCTGATCCGCTACATGCACACCTACTGCCTCCCGCCGCGGAAGCTGCCCTCCCGGGACCCGGACCCCCATCGCCAGCAGCCCCGGGACGCCCCTTTGAAGAGAGCCAAGTCGGACTGTCCCCTGCGGCGGCCGGCCTGCCCGGCTCGGGAGGCCCCGGGTGACCGGCGGCCCAAGCCCACCTGGTCGGAGTTCTCCATCCTGAGGGAGCTCCTGGCCAAAGACCTCTTCTGCGATGTCAGCAAGCCCTATCGACTAGCCAAGCCCATCTACGCCTCCCTGGCTGCCGGCGCCCGGCCCCTCCGGCCCGCCGGCCAGGGCGACGAGGGGCCCGCCGAGGACGGGGCCTGTGGGGCGAGAGCTCAGGCGGCGGACCCCCGGCTCGCCCTCCGGCTCCCGGACGTGCCGTTCAGAGAGAGAGCCAGTAGCCCGCTGGAGGAGGAAGAGGAAGATGAGGAGGAGGAGGAGGAGGAAGAGGAGGAGGACGGAGAGGACGACGGAGAGGAGGAAGAGGAGGAAGCTGTGGCGAGGAAGCCCACAAGGGGTGCCCCGCTGCCGGTGGGGCCCAAGCTGGGGAGAAAGCCGGAGAGCTCCATCTTCGCCGTCCGGCGCTCCAAGAGGCTGAACCCCGAGTTGAGCCAGTGGCTCTCCTTCCTGGACGAGGGCCCCTCCGAACCGTCCGCCCCAGGCCAGGCGGAGCCCCCCACGGCGCCGGGCCTGGTCCCCTCGAGCTACGACGCGGAGGTGGAGGTGGACGGCGGGGAGGAGGCAGACAACGGCAGCCTCCAGCTCCTCCCCGGGGGACTCCGGATCCCGGCTCTGGAGAGCCCCAGTGAGAGCGGGGGAGGGGAGACCGACGAGGACCAGATCTACAGTCGGTTTCACCCCGGGGGTAGGTCGAGGGTACGGGCCGGGAGCCGGAAGGGAGGCCAGGGCCAAGCTGGTGAGGGGAAAGGTCTTCCCCTGCCTTTCTGCTCACCGGCCTCCTCGCCAAGAGGAATCTCCGGTTTGCTGCCGGTCCCCATCTATTTTAGTGCAAGCTGAGCCCCCGAGACGGGAGTTTCTCCCTGTCGTGCCCCTCTTCCCCTCTGGTGGAGGCGGACAGACCTTCTCTGGGTGGGGAAGAGTTGGCGATTGCCAGCTGCCCCTTGCCCCCGTCCCCAGCTTCCCTGGCAGTCACACCAGCCTGGCCCGTCCAGAAAAATGTCCCTGCTGGGAATCCAACCTGCCATGCTCTGAGTTATCGGCACCCCCTGCCACTGATCGCTGACCATCCTGACCTTGGGAATGTTGGGGTGCTGGTTTTGTAGGAGCCCCTGGAATGTGTTTGAGGAGTCAGGCCCTGTCTGACAATCTCTCCCGTCCTTTTCCTTTTCAGAAAATCCCAGATGTCTCACGCTGGCCCTGTCCCAAAAGTAAGTTCGGAGCATCTCGTTAAATGACCTCAGTAAATCCCGGCCCTCCCCAGCCTCCCTCAGACTGGCTCCACTCCCAAGCCGGGGTCCCTTTCATGGAGATCAGGAGGGATGTGAGGGTTTCAGCTGTCCCGGAGGAAGGGCTGGAGGCTGCAGCTGGGGCAAGGGGCTTCAGAATCACGATTCCACAAAAAGTTGCCATTGCTTTTCTCCTCTCCGTTCTCCTCTTCCCCCCAAGACACCTGTCTTCTTCAGGAAACCCTTTCTTCTTTCAATTCAGTGAACGGTTTAGGGGCTGGGGAAATTCTGGACAATCTCCCTAGTTCCTTCCCGAGGGAATTAGCTGAATCCTGTGCTAATGGGCAATCTTCTCTCTACCCTCCCATCCTTTCTAGTGACCCTTCTTTCGGGAAGAAGAGCTTCGAGCAGGTGCTGACTGTCGAGCTGTGTGGCACAGCAGGTGAGCTGTCCGTTAGCAGGAGAATTGATTCACTTATTGGTCCACCCCCTGACTCTTCCTCTGGGAGGAGGAGGGTTTGAGACAGGCTGCTGGGGCCAGTTCTGGCTTCTCCTTCTTGTACATAAGGTAAAAGTTTGGGGAAGTCTTCAGGACAAACCCCTCCTTCGCTATTTACAGAGCACGTCATTCACTCACCCGATGTCATCAGCTAGAGCACAGCCATTTCCCAGGGAACGACTTGGGCAAAGAGTCGGGTAGGGGACAGGAAAAGTAACAAAGACACTCAGGGATGGGACGTGAGGGGCTTTCCTCCCAGCAGGTGAGAGAAACCCTGCTCTACTTTTGGAAATAAAGCGAGATAACTCAACTCGAGCAGTATTTCAGGGTGTTGGGCGCTCCAGATTAAAGTTAGGACAAGTTCAAGGCTCGGGAATCATCTGTGTTGATTCCAGGAGTTGATTAAGTAGACCGTTGTTCCAGGTTCCTGTTGAAACCTCTATACCATTCATTCATTTATCTATTCAGTCATATTTATAGAGTGCTTACTGTGTGCAGAGCACTGCACTAATCTCTTGGGAAAGTACAGTATAACAATCAGCAATCACTTTCCCTGCCCGCAACAAGCTGTACCAAATATTGTGCCTTACCTAAAAGCTCAACACTGACAACTTTATATACTAAGTATATGCAGGTTATCTGTGCAGCCCCTAATAATCTGCTTGCATGTGGGGATCCCTGGTAATTTGGAAATAATAATAATATCAATGAGGGTATTTGTTAAGCGGTTTCTGTATGCCAGGCACTGTACTAAGCACTGGGGTGGATAAAAGCAAGTTGGGTTGGACACAGTCCCTGTCCCATGAGGGGTTCACCGTCTCAATCCCCATGTTACAGATGAGGTAACTGACGCACAGAGAAGTGAAGTGATTTACCCAAAGTCACACATCAGTCAGGTGACGGAGGTGGGATTAGAAGCCATGACCTTCCAACGCTCAGGTCCGTGCTCTACCCACTCCGCCATGTTAGCTGCCCCCTCCTCACCGTAACCGCCGGCCCCGTGGAGTCCAGGCCCCGGGAGCTGCACCACAGTGCTTCCCCAGCCTTTGCGGGAGGGGAGTCAAATCTAAAAGGCAGAGGGTGGCGGCGTTCTGGAAGGATCCTAGCCGGAAACTCCAAAGACAGCCCTGCAACTGCTGCCAAACGTCTGTTTTCACAGAGGACCCTTCCTCAACACTCCTCGAGAACTAGAGTGGGCTCGGGACCAGTCAGGGGAGGTGGTCTCCTTACTAGAATAAAAATAATAATAATTAGTCGGCACGTACTATGTGTCCGGGAAGGCAACGGAGTAGATACTGGATAATCAGGTTGGACCCAGTCCCTGTCCTTCGTGGAGCTCACAGAGGCAGAACAAGTATTGGATCCCCATTTTACAGATAAAGAAGCGGAGGCAAGGGAAGTTGTGTGATTCGCCCAAGGTCGTACACAACGGGCAAGCGGCAGAGTTAGGATTAGAACCCGGGTCCCTTAACTGCCCTACCTGTGCTCTTTCCACTAAGCCACCCGCTTTTCTATTACTAGTATTAGAAGCACACTACATTCCTTCTTCCTGCCCTGGTCAGAAACCAGAGACCCTTTACCTAGTGATCCTAATACTCCCCATCCTGGTGAAGAGGATGAAATAGATGGAGAGAGTTTCACCACTGCGCTTCCCACCCTTCTCTAGCAGAGGGACCGGGTGAGTAATAATGTTGGTATCTGTTAAGCGCTTACTATGTGCCGAGCACTGTTCTAAGCGCTGGGGTAGACACAGGGGGATCAGGTTGTCCCACGTGGGGCTCACAGTCTTCCTCCCCATTTTACAGATGAGGTAACTGAGGCACCGAGAAGTTGAGTGACTTGCCCAAAGCTGACAGGTGGCCGAGCCGGGATTCGAACCCATGACCTCTGACTCCAAAGCCCGTGCTCTTTCCACTGAGCCACGCTGCCTCGGGGGGGGGGGGGCTTGATACCCAAGCCCCAGATCTACAGGGGATGAGTGGAAGGGGCATGCAGGGAAGGGGGTAAAGGGAACCAGCATAGGGTGGAGGGAAACTACAAAATGACCATCCTCCAAAAGGAAGAGGGTCAGGAGACTAAGGCTGCACTTCTGGGCCACCATCTTGACCCCAACCAACATCTCCTCGGTGGTCCTTAGGGATCGGGCCTTTCACTCCACACGCTGACCTCCAAAGCAGCAGCTCCCCCCTCCCAGCCCCACAGCACTTAGGTCCGTGTCCGGACGTTACTATCTTTCTCCCCTTCTAGACTGTAAGCTCACTGTGGGCAGGGAATGTGCCTGTTATATTGTATTCTCCCAAGCGCTTAGTGTAGCGCTCTGCCCACCGTAAGTGCTCAACAAATACGACTGACTGGCAGTATGGAAGTCTCAGCTGGGCCAGACTCAGCGGGTGGAAATGCCCACCCAGGGAGAAGGGATACTGGCACCAGCATCTTTCCGGGTACCGTTCATTCCCGGTGCTCCCAGATGCCCGGCCGGCCCTGCCAAGGGAGTGGAACCCCTCTGACCTTCTAGTGCTGAGCTAATAATATTATCGACAGTAATAATGATGATAAGTGTGGCATTTGTTCAGTGCCTACTATGTACCGCGATGAGCCGGGCTAGCGTCAGGAAAATCAGATTGGACACAGTCCCTCTCCCACACACAGCCCGTGGTCTGAGGCAGGAGGGAGAACAGCTATTTCAACCCCATGGTAAGGAGGAGGAAACTGAGGCCCAGAGAAGTTAAATGGCTTGCCCAAGGCCACGCAGCAGACAAGTGGCGGAGCTGGGATTAGAACCCAGGTCTCCTGACTCGCAGGCCCGCGCCTTTTTCCCCTCTAGGTCACACTGATCCTCGGAATGGCCAGCGCCGGGGTCCGGGCTCGAGTTGAGGAAGGCTAGGGCAGAGGCGACAGTGCTAGAGAGGGAAGGCCCGGGGGCCTTCCTGGAGGAGAAGGCCTCTCGGGCCGGGGTCTCCAGAGTTCTGCGTGGCGAAGGCTTCGTCCACGAGCTCACGTGCCCTGTCTGTCTTTCTCTATGTGCCGGGCGGAAGGTCTCACGCCCCCGACCACGCCGCCGTACAAGCCCACGGAGGAGGACCCGTTCAAGCCGGACATCGACCACAGGCCCATCAAGGAAGAGGCTCCCACCCCCCCTCCCCTGGGGGAGCCACCCAGCGGGACTCTCCGTGCCGCCGACTCCGCGGCGGCCCCCACGAAGCCCCCGAAGAAGCACCCGGCCCGGAGCGAGCTCCTGGCCCACCTGACCCGAGCCGCCCTGCACTCGTCCCAGGTCGGTCAGAAGAGGCCCTTCTCCCGCTCCTTCGGGGACCACGACTACTGCCAGGTCCTCAGACCCGAGGGCTCCTTTCAGCGGAAAGTGCTGCGGTCCTGGGAGCCGTCCCCGGCCCGCCCGGGGACTGGACGGCCCCAGGAGGCCCCCCGGCCCGAGGCCCGGGCCCGGGGCGGCCGCGGCGCCCCGGAGACGGCGGAGGACAGTAAGCAGCTGAGAGACCACGAGATCCGAGCCAGCTTGACCAAACACTTCGGTTTCTTGGATAGCGCCCTAGAGGACGAAGACCTGGCCGGCTGCAAGAGCCCGGGATACGACACGGTGTTCGAGGACAGCAGCAGCGACAGTGGCTTTCTCCTAGAGGAGGAGGAGGACGACGACGAGGAGGAGGACGACGGGGAAGAGGAGGACGACGAGGAGGAGGAGGAGGACGAGGACCAAGACATGTACGCGAGCCCCCCTCAGTCTCAGCACTGCCTGCGCCGGACCCCCGCGAGCAGAGCCGGTCTGCATCACTGCCCCCGGAGCCGATCCAGTTCCGGATCTTCGTGCTGCAGGTCTAGGTCTCCCGCCAACCGGAGGGCTTTCAGGTAGAGACGGCGGACACGTCGCCGGACGGTGGGTGGAGGGGGGCCGGGGTGGGTGGGAGGGAGCAGGGGTGAGGCCTCTGGAGCCTCGGACTTTCCGATCAGTCAATCATATCTATTATTATTAGTAATAGTAGTCATAATAATAATTATGGTCTTTGTAAACCTGGTATTTGTTCAGTGCTTACTATGTGCCGAGCACTGTTCTAAGCACTGGGTAAGTCCAAGCTAATCAGGTTGTCCCACATGGGGCTTACGATAAGGTAACTGAGGCACAGAGAAGCGAAGTGACTTGCCCAAAATCACCCAAGCAGGCAAGTGGCGGAGCTGGAATCAGAACCCACACCCAAGCCCGTGCTCTTGCCACTGAGCCAAGCTGTTTCTCTATTAATAATAAAAATAATAATAACGATATAATTAAGGTATTTATTAAGCGCTCACTAGGTGCCCGGCTCCGTACTGAGCACGGGGGCGGATACAAGCAAATCGGGTTGGTCACGGTCCCCGTCCCACATTTGGACGCGCTCCCTGTCCCGCATGGAGCTCACAGTCTCAATCCCCATTTTTCAGATGAGGTAACTGAGGCCCAGAGAAGTGAAGCGACTTGCCCAAGGTCACACGGCAGACAAGTGGCGGAGCCGGGATTAGAACCCATGACCTTCTGATTCCCGGGCCCTTGCTCTCATTCATTCATTCATTCAGTCGTATTTATTGAGTCTTACCGTGTGCAGAGCACTGTACTAAGTTAATGGGAAAGTACAATACAACACTGCGGAATGATCTATCCGTTAGGCCATGATGTTGATTTATTGAGCGCTTGTAATCGGTGCTAAAGAGAGTTCGGTATAATAGAGTCTCTAGACATTGTCCCTGCCGCTCCCTGCCATCGGAAGAACACAGCTAGAGCACGTGGGTAGCTGGGGAGCCCAGGACCTAACAGGTGATGAGAAGAAAAATAACAACTGTTGGTATTTATCTACCCCACGGCTTAGAACAGTGCGTGGTATTTAGTAAACACGTAACGAGTACCAGAAGTATTATTTATTAGGTGCTTAATATATGTCAGAAGCCGTGCTAAACACTGGGGTAGATACTAGTTGACTAAGTTGGAAACAGTCCCTTTCCCACGGAGGGCTCACGGTCTGTTAGAGAAACAGCAGGGCTCAGTGGAAAGAGCCCGGGCTTGGGAGTCAGAGGTCATGGGTTCGAATTCCGACTCCGCCCCTTGTCAGCTGTGTGACTGTGGGCGAGTCACTTCACCTCTCTGGGCCTCAGTTCCCTCATCTGTAAAATGGGGGTGAAGACTGTGAGCCTCACGTGGGACAACCTCATTCCCCTGTATCTACCCCAGCGCTTAGAACAGTGCTCTGCACGTAGTAAGTGCTTAACAAATACAAACATTATTATTATTATTATTATTATTATTATTATTATTATTATTATTATTATTATTATTAAGTGGGAGGGAGAACAGGTCTTTTATCCCCATTTTACAAATGAGGTAACTGAGGCACAAAGTAGTAAAGTGGCTTGCCCCAGGTCCTACCCAGCAGACAAGTGGCAGAATAGGGATTCGAATAATAATGATGGTATTTGGTAAGCGCTTACTACGGGCCAGGCACTGCTCTAAGCACTGGGGTAGATGATAGAAGGTAATCACGTGGGGCTCACAGTCTTAATCCTCATTTTAAAGATAAGGTAACTGAGGCCCAGAGAAGTTAAGTGACTTGCCCAGAGTCACACAGCAGACAAGTGGCAGAGCTGGGATTAGAACCCAGGTCCTTTGACTCCCAGGCCGGTGCTCTTTCCTCTTGGCCACGCTGTTCTCCGGAAGGGACCCGGCGGGTTCCTGTGCACCAAACTAGGATTGTTCCTCTGGCGCCAGAGCCAGCCCCGTCCCCTGGAGTCATCTCTGGTCTTCCGGGGAGTCTGGCTTACGATTTTCTCCTCCTGCCTCGGGGATAGGGGAGTGTCTCAGCCCTGCCCTTTCATTTAAAACCGAAAAAACCGAGAGGGAATGGGCTGGGTCAGGCCAATGTCCGTCCACGTGGTGGCGGCAGCTACTTATTAATAATAATAATCCTTATTATTATTATTATGGTACTCGTTAAATGCTTCCTATGTGCCGAGCGCCGCTCCGAGTGCCGAGGTAGATACAAGTTAATCAGGCTGGGCACCGTCCCTGTCCCATGTGGAGCTCACACCTTTAATCCCCATTTTCCAGATGAGATAATTAAGGTACAGAGAAGTGAAGTGATTTGCCCCAGGTCGCACAGCAGACAAGGGGCGAAGCCGGGATTAGAACCCAGGTCCTTCTGACTCCCAGGCCCGTGCTCTATCCACCCTGGTCCACCCTGCCTCACCCTGCCTGTATTCGCTTCATTCATTCATTCATTCAGTAGTATTTATTGAGCGCTCACTATGTGCAGAGCACTGTACTAAGCGCTTGGAGTGTACAAATCGGGAACAGATAGAGACGGCCCCTGCCCTCTGACGGGCTTCCGGTCTAATCGGGGGAGACGGACAAAAACAATAGCGATAAATAGGATCGAGGGGATGGACATCTCATTAAAACAATGGCAAATGAATAGAATCAAGGTGATGTACATCTCATTCACAAAATCAATAGGGTAATGAAAATATATACTGTTGAGTGGACCGGTACAGTGCTGAGGGGAAGGGAAGGGACAGGGGGAGGAGCAGAGGGAAAGGGGGGAAAAGAGGGCTTAGCTGAGGGGAGGTGAAGGGGGTGGTAAAGGGGGAGCAGAGGGAGCAGAGGGAAAAGGGGGAGCTGAGTCTGGGGACTTGAGTCTTCAGACTTTGGGGGTCCACGCTCCCCAACCTAAAAAGGACAGTCCTCTCACGGCTTCTCTCTCTAGCCAGTTTCTCCCCACCCCCGGGCCGTGCGGGGGCTTGGCTCTCTGTCCCCGCTACCAGTCCGAGAAGGATGGGGCCTCAGGTTGCCCCTGCAAGGAGAGAGCAGAGGAGAGTCTTCCTTCCAAGGGGAGGAAACCATTTTGCCTGCTTGGAAGCCATGAGGAGTCCTCAGAACCGACCCTCGTTCCCCAGACAGGCTCCACGGCGTCTTTTACCGGGCCTGGTGACCGGACGTTCCCCTCAGCTGGAGAAATCTCTCCATCGTCCCTACCAGCCCGCTGCCTCAGCTAGCGGAGCGTCACCCTTCCTACCCCCCTCCCAAGCCGGGGAACGACAGAAGCCGGGAAAATCTTCTGTTTAAAGAGCATCCTGTCGTCCAACAGGCTTCCTCTGGGGGTGCAGGGAAAGTCTGGAAACACACTTTTGGATTAAAGGTCACCCCCAGAGACTTTCGGCACTCTTAAAATTAGTCCTTAATGACACTGGTGGAATTTCTGGGGAGGCCCGAGTGAAAACTGAGGTGGCCACTCACCCGCTTTTATGCCAGGTTTTCAGCTGGTCTCTCCCTGTCCGGTACCGGTCCGACACGGGTTGACTTATGTCAGAGAGGTTTATTTGAAACGTCGCTACTCGGACGTGAGTCTCGAATTCACCGGGACCCGGGAGAGGAACAAGCCGGCTCTGGAGTTGTGAGGTGTCCCAGGAGACCCCCTGTAGTGGAATACCCCGTAAAACGTCCCTGTTACTTCCGTGCCAGCGGTGGCCACCCCGTTGAGAACTCGTACGAGGGCCTGGGATAGAGCCTAGTAGCGTGGCCTAGTGGATGGAGCAAGGGCCTGGGAGTCAGAAGTTCTGGGTTCTAATCCCGGCTTTGCCGCTTGTCCGCTGTGTGACCCTAGGCAAGACACTTCACTGCTCTGGGCCTCGGTTACCTCATCTGTAAAATGGAGATTAAGACTGTGAGCCCCACATGGGTCAGGGATTGTGTCCAGCCCAATTTCCTTGTAACCACCCCAGCGCTTAGTACAGTGCCTGGCACACGGCAAGGATTTACAAATACCATAATTATTATTATTACCATTTTTAGGTCAGAATCCATGTAAGCTACTGGCTCACATTGGGATGGCCCAAGCTGCAGCAGCTCCGTCCCAGTGCCTTCTTTCCCCAGCACAGAGGATGCCGGGAACAGAGAAAAGGCACCGTGGGTGGTCACCTCAGCGGAGCTTGGTCCACTATCTGGAGGTTTGTTCCTCCGGGCTGTTCTGTGTGCTGAGGAAGGTGAACCCCACGGTGCCGGAGGCGCAGTTAGGACAGGCCGGCATTTAGGCTTCTGGCTTCAGCCCCCCTGAGCCCTTGAGCACCCCACATCCAGGGAGCCATACACCTTCCCTCCCACCAATCTCCGGGGTGACCGAGAGCCCAAGCCACCTCCTCCGGTGCCACCTCTGTTACGCTTCCTGAATGAACCCATCTGTTTGAGCGGATCGTCGAGGGCGGCTTTGGATGGGGAGGGCTTCGAAAGAGAGAGGATATAGAGAGGATGTCCCAGGCAAACCCAAGAGCTTCTGAGGTTTTGCCTGCTGGAGCAGGGGGTGTTGGGAACGGGTAGGAAGGAGCAGGGGCAAGAGGCGGGAGGACCAAGGCCCGCAGATCCCATATTTCTTGCTACTGGTTGAGCCCCCTTGGGGGAACGGAGGTCTCGTTTTGAGGAAAATTTTGGTAGTCACTTTTTTAAAATGTCCGCTCGGGAGAAAACCCCTGGGTTCTATTCAGTGGAGTCTTCATCTAGTGATAAGGTCACCAACGGTCCTTGCCCCTCTCAGCTTACCCACCTCCAAAGGTGAACTCCTCCGCCTTCCTCGTCTACACACAGGTGTGAGAACCAAGAACCGTGCCCGGACAGAAACGGAAGCCGAAGGCAGGCCGAGAAGAGGAGAGAAAAGGCCATCGTAAGTGACCTGGGGCTTCTTCCACGAGAAGCACCCGGCGCCGACCGGGGAATGAGGGGGCTCTAGCAAGGGCTCCTGCCGGAGGGGGCGGAAATCACCGAAAAGGCCCAAACGGGATTGTTCTCCAGTGACCCCTGAGATCCTAAGAAGTCCCACGAGGGCAGAGATCACGTCTTCCAACTCTCTCCCAAGCACTTAGTTCAGAGGCCCGCCCACGGTAGGTGCTCAGCAAATACCACTGACTGATGGATTCGGGCTCCAGCATCTGCACCGAGCAGGCAGGGGAGACGTTGCCTGAGCTGACGTTAGGCCAGTTCAAACCGGCTCGGCGTAAATGTTAATGAAGGCAAGTGGAAAAAGCAGAGACAGGCAAGACAGAACGTCCGTCCGTGGCACCCCCGAAACCCAGGGCAGGGGTGGGAGGGGACAAGGCGTGGAAGCGTTCCACCTCGTCACACAGACCAAAAAAACCGTCACAAGTGCCAGTCTCCCTTCCCCAGCATCATCTGAAACAAGTCAATCTTGTTTCCTTTCTTTCTGCCATTTACCTGCTCAATGGAGTCCTTCTGGTGCGTTTTCCCTCCTCACGCACTGCTGGTGACCACTCAGCCGACAGGAATGTCAACAGGAAGAATAACCATCCCTCCCGATAACAGTGGTGGTGCTAGTTGTAATAATGATGGTATTTATTAAGCGCTTACTGTGTGCCAAGCACTTTTCTAAGCGCTGGGGTAGATACAAGGTAATCAGGTTGTCCCACGGGGGCCTCACAGTCTTAATCCCCGTTTTCCAGCTGAGGTAACTAAGGCACAGAGAAGTTGTGACTTCCCCGCAGTAATAACAATAGTAATAGTGTTAATATTAATATTAAGAAGCAGCGTGGCCTAGTGGAAAGAGCACGAGCTTGGGAGTCAGAGGTCCTGGGTTCTAATCCTGGCTCCGCCACTTGTCAGCCGTGTGACTTTGGGCAAGGCATTTAACTTCTCCGTGTCTCAGCTACCTCGTCTGTAAAATGGGGATTAAGACTGTGAGCCCCACGTGGGACAACCTGATTACCCTGCATCTACCCCAGCGCTTAGAACAGTGCTCGGCACATAGTAAGCGCTTAACAAATGCCATAATTATTATTATTAACAGTAATAGCAGTAGCAATAACACTAGTAACGATAGTACTAGTCGTTATTATTACCATCATCCTGATGTAGCAGATTCTGGGCGATTGCCTCAGATTGTACACCCCTGATTGTACTCAAAGAATCCACACTGAGGTCCTGAAACTCAGTCAATTCCCCACCTTGGAGTCAGTAAACTACAGCAATTCAGATTTATCTGAATGCAGATCTGTTATTATTGTGCCCTCCCAAGCGCTTAGTACAGTGCTCTGCACATAGTAAGCACTCAATAAATACGACTGACTGACTAGTACTGCTAAGTGTATGGCAAAATGCAACAGAAGCCCAAGACGCATCCCTCGCCCACAGGGAACTTATAAAATAATGGAGGAAACAGATTGTTTCCCAACAGTGGAATTAATGGAATGGACAGTTGACTGCATATTTACATACATGTGCTAAGGGTGGATTGTTATTTTTATTATCAATATAATGGTATTTATTAAGCGCTTACTATTTGTTGAGCACTGTCCTTAGCACTGGGGTGGATACAGGATTATCAGGTCGGACGCAGTTCCCGTCCCCGCCATGAGACTCATAAATGCATGCATCCTAAAGGTTGCATTCGCAAGGGTTTGGGAAATTTTTCAAGGAAAATAATAATAATATTTCTGGAATTTGTTAAGCCCCTGCTCTGTGTCAAGGACTATACTAAGTGCTGGGAGAGAGACGAGATAATTGGGTCAGCCGGTCAATCAATCAGTGGTATTTAAATGCTTATTATGTGCAGAATACTGTTCTAAGCGCTTGGGAGAGTATCATAGACATTCCCTGCCCATCAGGCACTTAGTGCAGGTATTTAGGACAGACACTTGCTGGAGGAGGTGAGACTTTTAGGAGGGGTTTGTAAGTGGGGAGAGCTTAGATCTAGCCTGTATGTGTTGGGAGGGAGCAAGGGGCCAGAGGCCGACGAGAAAGTCAGGAGATGAGCTTGGATGCTGGTTGGGAAGGCGTGGATGAAGAGAACTTATGTCTAAAATGGCGGATGGAGGCAGAGAGCCTCAAAGCCAATGGTCAGGATGGTAGCGTTGGATGCGCGAAGGGCAACTCAAAGCCATCGGATGTTTCCGAGGCGCAGAGGGGCATGTGCAGAAAACGGTATTTGAGGATGATGGCCCAGGCAGCCCCAGAGGTCTGAGGGGGTGGGAGAGCAGCAGTTAAGCGTGCGTCCCCCTTGCTCGAACAGGGAGAAGGCCGGGTGGTGTGTGTTAGGAACCTGTCCAGCAACATGAGCTCAAGTGAGTTGAAGAGGCGCTTCGAAGTGTTCGGGGAGATCGTGGAGTGTCGAGTGCTGACCAGAAATAACAGGTGAGTCCCATATAATAACAATAATAATAATAATAATAATAATGGTGTTTGTTAAGCACTCACTATGTGCCAGGCACTGTCCTAAGCGCTAAGGTGGATACAAGCAAATCGGGTTGGACACAGCCCCTGTCCCACGTGGGGCTCACAGTCTCTCCCCATTTTACAGATGAGGGAACTGAAGCCCAGAGAAGTGAAGTGACTTGCCCGAGGTCATAGAGCAGACAGGTGGCCGAGTCGGGATCCGAACCCATGACCTACTGACTCCCGGGCTGTATCCACCAAACCGTGCCGCTTTGTCTGCTTGTCTTCCCTGGCCCTGGACATGTGCCAGAAAGGGGTCAAGAGAAGCCGGGGGAGTCTGAGCCTGCTGGGGAGGGGAAGTGGGCCTGAACTTGCTCCTGTGCCAGTGGAATACCTGGTGGCACATTGCCCCGTGAGAGGCAGACTCGGGATGGCACCCGGAGCTGCTGGGAATCTGAACAGCGATCCGGGCTTCGTTCATCCTCTCGCACAATCAATGCCGCAGATAGGGTTCAGATCCCAGCCAGTAGTAATGCCAGCTGGACCCTTTGAGCTCCCGGAATCGGAGGTCCGAGGGAAGAAGGAAATATGGTGGCGCCTGGGAGGATTATGAACCTGAATGACATGACTGTTTATTCTTTAAAGGCAAACAGTGTCCTGGCTTCACTTGAGAGCAGGCAAGAAGAGCTATGTGATGCCAACAGTTTCTTGAGGGTCAGAGGCTCTGTTCAAGCAGAATAGGTTTCCCCATCGAGAAATAGAACAGGTCGACGTTGGTGCAAAACTTCCCCGAGCGGGGTCTCCCCCAGGGCCTGGCACGGCAATAGGAGGAGGCTGGCAGGGCTAGGAAGGCCGGGGCAGGGCCCCGCAGGCTACCGCTGCCCTTCGGCCTTGGGGGTTCGGGCGTCTGATGTCAAGTCCTGGCCCGCCCGCCTGTACCGGACCAGCCCGAGACGAGCAGCCGGGGCCTGGAGCTGCAAGGGGGCACCGCCCCTCAGACGGTCCCCGGGTAACCCGCCCGTTGGTCATCCAAGCCCTCTCATTTGTCCCGCAGCGGGGAGAAGTGGGGCTTCATCACCTACCGCTGTTCGGAACACGCCGCCCTGTCTCTGAAGAAGGGCGCCTCGCTGAGGAAGCGGAATGAGCCCTCCTTCCAGTTGAGCTATGGTGGGCTCAGGCACTTCTTTTGGACCAGATGCACTGAGTTGGGTAAGACCCCAGACATTTTGCGCCACGTCTTTAGAGAGAGAGAGTCTCCCAGCCTTCTGCCGAGGCCAGAGTACATTACACACACAGACGGTTCCGTCTGCCAGGCAGCATGAGAGAACAAAAGCGATCTGTCTCTCAGTCTGCCCTGGAGGGGTTGAATTCTGTCTCCAGGTGGGATCTCATCTGGATCTGGCGGAGTGTTAAGCTGGGGCTCAGCAGGGAGCAGCAAGGATGGAGAGGACCCCAGAGGGAAACCTTCCAAAGTGATTCAGTCTTTGGAGTCGCATAACCGGGAGACGTAGTGTCCATCTGTTACCCTCTAGTCTGGAAGCTCATTCGCTGGACCGCAAACTCGTTTTGGGCAGGGGATGTGTCTGTCTGTTGTTGTATGGTACTCTCCCAAGCGCTTAGTACAGTGCTTTGCACACAGTAAGCGTTCAGATGACCACCACTGATCCTTAAGGAAGGATTGATCCTTAAGGAAGGGCCTAGCTCAGTGGGCTATGTCGGCGTATCTTTGGAAGAGGGGCCAGACTTTGGGGAACGGGGCCGCGCTCTTTAAAACCATCTTCTTTTAAAGCTTCCCAATGGGATAGTTTGAAGAGGTCAGGACCGGGCCTGCTCCACTTGTATCTACCCCAGCGTTTAGCACGGTGCTTGCACATAGTAAGCACTTAACAGACACCTCAGTTCCCGGTCCGAGTCAAGTCCATTCAAAGTCAGGCTCCCCTTCCAAAGGAACCGAACATTTCGTTACCACGTTTTTCCGTCGGGGGCCCCAGACGAGTCGGCCCCTCTCCCGCTCCCTCTCTCTGTCTCTCCGATCTCTCTCTCTGACGCTGTATCCTCTTGTCCCTGCCCTCCGCAGATTCCAATGCAGAAGAGCCCTCCCCAGCGTCCGTGAAAAACAAGTATGAGGCCATGGATTTCGACAGCTTACTAAAGGAGGCCCAGCGCAGCCTGCATCGATAACAGCCTTAACCTTCGAGGAATACCTCAATACCTCAGTCAAGGCCCTTCCAATATGTTTACGTTTTCAAAGAAATTATTAAGTATATGAAAAGAAAAAAAAAGAGACTGCTGTCCCTTTAAATCAATGTTTACATTGAACAAAAGCTGCTTCTGTCTGTGAGTTTCCATGGTGTTAATGTTCCACTGCCACACTTTAATACCCTTGCTTCTGATTGGTTGTTTTGGGGCGTACCTGTAAGCCTTGTCACCCTATTCTCGCTCCCCCCGGGTCCCTCCTTCACGACACCCCTTCCTTCCCTTCCCCTCGCGCCCCCGCCACTCCTCCTCCCCTCCCGCCGTCCCTCCCGGCACCACCCTCCGATCCCCCCTTCCGTCGTGGAGTCGCAGCCGTGTTCACCATACCGTTTTTTTGGTCCGTAGCGTGTGATGATGAAACTGTCGGTTGTGAATAGAATCAGGATTATAAACTAATTTTTAATAGAAGAAAAAAGTATATACTTAAAAAATAATGTATTTATGGCTCAGATGTACTGTACTTCAGATTTATTGTACTGCTTCCTTGATTTTTAACTATGCACTGTAATGAGGTGTTTGCCACTGCGCAGATAGCATCCGCCTAGTAGGGTGTCCTCAGATCATCAGGAAGCTGCTTTTATCCCTTCAGTGCTCGGCGATGGAGCATTTCAGGCCTCCTCGGGGGAGCGGGTGGGCCCTCTTGCCAAAGCCACGCTCCCTGCCGGTCTGCCGGGGTCACCCGGTTTCCGCCGTAGGAATCGACCGCCGGGCCGGCCCACGCCCACCGTCCCTTGTGAGCCCGACCCCGGGGGCGGTTCCCCCCCCGGGAATCTCCCCCCCCCCCGGCCAACCCCCCGTGGCTGAGGAGAGGGCCGGGGGCGAGTGTAACCGAGGCGGGCCTCCCGAGGCCTTGCCGACGACACGGTGTCGGCGCTTTCTCTGGTGACGGTTGGGTGTTATAACGGTTGGTTGCTCTGTAAGGAATTCGTTCGGGGCAAGAGAGGCCGCCCCGGGTAGCGGTGACCCCCAGACGGTTGACTGTCGGGGCCCTCTCCGGATTCATTCATTCATTCAATAGTATTTGTCGAGCGTTTACTATGTGCAGAACACTGTACCAAGCGCTTGGAATGTACAATTCGGCAACAATTCTCAGATTCTCAGACGGGGGCTAACATCGTCCGGCTGTTCCCGGCTCTCCCTGCGCCTCCCTGCCCCAAATCGGACGCTGGGGCTCCCTGAGTGTCCAGAGGTGGGATGCTGCCCTCGGCCAACTCTGTACCCTTTCCTCTAGTTTTTGCTCCCAGAATAAAAACGTCACAGCCTGCATCTGTAGCTCTTCTCCGAGCCTCACGGGGTCGAGGATGCCAGTAGCTCTTCTTTCCATTTCTGTTCATCAGAGGGCCCCCTCTTCATTTCTTCTTCATCTTCCCCCTCATTCTCTCCAAAATCTCGGGCCTCTCAAAGAGCGGCAAATCCCAAATGGCCACAGCAGTACCATTGGCCCGAGCCCCTCAGGAAAGCCTTGTCGCTAATTCCGCTGATCCGGAGGAAGGGACGCCTTGTACAGGGACGGCCTAGACTTAGGTTTAAGTGAAAGGAAAAAGCAGGAGGCCCTTGAGGGATTTCAACCCCTCATCTATCCCGAACTCCACGGGAGCTAAACTCACAGATATCAGCTCCAACCCTTTCGGGCATAGAGAGATGATTTCGGGAGTGTTTTAGGTGGCTTAGAGGGTACAGCGCTCAGAGAGTGAACCCAAAGTCCCGTGGTTACGCAGCCACGTGAAACCTCCGGCCCCGCAGGAAAAAGCGATGGTGTTTGTTTGGTTCCCAGGTCACAGGGGCACGAGGGTGAACCTGGACCGTCGTTGGCAGCGATCTCCCTTTCAGCCATGGGAGATTGCCAAGGCACGGAAGGTACGCTGCTCCGGTGTTTACGCGGTAGGGGTGAAGAGGTGCTAGAGTCGGAGGGAAAGCTATCAGACCTGTCAAAGGAGTCTGATGACCAACATTTAGCCTGCTTAATTATCGGACCCTGGACTGTGGCACTCTGACTTTTCCCGGGGGAGGGAATCGGAGCACATTCTTTGCCAAGCGATAGGACGTCTGCTCCGCGATTACCCTTTTTCCCGGGGCTGTTCTTGGGTAGAGATTTCTGATAACAGCGGGTCTTACAGATGAGGCTCCCCTTCTGGCCTATGATGTCTGGGAAGCAGCTGGGATCCCAGACGTTCCCAAGAGCCTCCCCCTCCCTCGGACCACAGGCCAGCAAAGCCTAGGGGTCTGCCGGGGGCACGCAAGTATCCCCGGCTGAGGTTTGCACGTCCAGGCCCCTCCATCTCGTACACCTCTGCCTCCAGTTGCGTTCGTAGTTAGCTGTGGGCGCCTCCAGGTTCTTTCGGTCGGCAACGGCCCCCCTCCTCTCCCTAAACCCCAGGACGGCAGTGTGGGTGGGAGGCGTTCTCTGGCAACCGGGGGCTCAGCCGGCCTCGGCAGCCCAACACCGATGGAGAACTCCAGGGTTTCATCCGCCGATGGCTTCCCTAAGTCACAAGGCCACAGCGGGGTCTGGAACGGTTGGATATTTTAGCTCCGGTACACCCGACCTCTCTAATTCCCATGTAACGGTCGAGGAAAGCAGGAAGATCGGAAGCCTTTGCCAGACAGGAAGTCCGGCAGCCTAGTCTCCCGAACTCTTAGTTCAGTGTTCTGCAAGCAGTAAAGCGCTCAATACGTACCACGGATTGATTGATCGTTAGCCCGGAACAGAGCGTCACTGACACATTTTGTTGGCAGGTGGATCGGAGGCAGGGAAAGAACCAAGGAAAGATTCCTGTCGAGCATGAACCGTAACGACTCGTTGCTAACCGCTCTAATAGCCACTGCAGACTTGTTTTTACCTAGAGATTCAACCACTCAGAAGCAATAGTCTAGAGTAGCCTTAAGCTTGCTATGGAGGCTCACCTGCTCGTGGTCGAAGCAGTTTATCTGCTGGACCCCCAGATAATTTTCCCTAGGGTATCCCTTTAACACCATTCTGTGTCCTCTCTCCCGGTTCTGGAAACAGAATCCCCAAAGCAAGTAGTTCTTGGGGACGGGATATAGGGATGTGTTCAAATCTGGATCCTGAGTCTGTGTACTTGCCATGGTGAAAAGCCATACTGGAGTTTCAGTGGGAGGCAGGTGGGAGGAAGCCCAGCTCATACCTGTAGGAAGACAAAAGAAATCTTTTGCTCCATGGTTGCCACCTGTTGGGTTTGACCTAGTTTGACTGGGGAAGGCTCATCCTGTGCCTGGAACTCTGCCCTGGATCATCACGGGTGCCTCCGGTGACTCTTCACCACGTGCCAAATAGCCCCATCTGGGACCCGGTGTATCCGACCCTGTCCACGACTTTCAGAGGAAGAGGAGGCCATCCTGACTTTTGCCTGGGCCTCCGTTCCCTGATCCCGGCAATGTTCGGTGCCCATACCTTACCTGGCATCTAGTAAGCGCTTAACAAATACCATAATTATTATTATTATCAGAGAAGTGCAGCGCCTGGATCCCGGGAGGTTAGTTCAATTCCAGAGGATTCCGAAACCCTCTAGAGGGGTAGGTTTGGGAAAACCCTGTCCCCGGGTGGCACCTGGAGTCTAAAGAAGAGAATACTATACCACTAGTGAGAGAACCGGAGAATCCAGCCTCGGGTGGAAACGCTGGATGCGTTATGATGGTTTTAGCGCCGTTCAGAGCAGATGAGCTCAAATCCCAGTTTTAAGGTGACTTCATTTCTCCCATTTAAGCTGCCGGGCTTTAGATCCGGGACGCACACGCCCTTCCCCGCCCCCCGCCAACCATCTCATGGAGTGTATTTCCGTTTTTTACTGCTTGATTGTGTAGGGCACATGCGAGCTCGTAGCATGGTAGCTACCGCTTAGTATCCGTTCACTTTGCGACGGTGGACGATTTAACAAGTTACAAGGGTAGGGCCCTCGGGCCTTTCCGATGACCAGCCATAGAATCATCGGTCTCCAAATGGTGTCCTTCAAAATAACTCCTCAGTCTGTACAAGCGTATCGTCATGTGTTTTAACCAAGCTGTGCAAATTGCGTTACAGCACCTTGACCGGACCTAGATCCTCCAGTTGGAAAGCCATGATCTCTGCTAAAGGCTTTCTTGACCTGTAAACCAAGATGCCCCAAGAGTACCTGCTAATCCCGTGTGAGAAACTGACTTTGGCAATCACCTCATCGTAGCTTTGCCTTTTTCGGTCCTAGTATTTCCTCACAACAATGATGTTTACATGTGATTGCTATACAGCTATACCGTAGAATGTGTATATAGCGACACAATTAGGGTGGGTCGTACTGTCTGTGCTGTGCTGATGTTTTCAGAAAAACGATCAAATTGCTAAGTGGAATTCTTCCATCTCCTTCCTCAGTACCAGGCTGAATCAAAGCTCTCGCTTGGGCTTTGGTTGCAGAAGGAAAATGCATCAAAACGCTTAAGGATGTGAATGGGTTGAATGCAGCTAAGGATCCTGGTCCCTAGAAGGTCTCCTTTGGTCTGAATTGCTCATTCACTTCAGAAACACCGGTCCTCTATACGGGCTTTTCCATCTCACCGTGCTTTTCGGAGGCTGGACTTTTCGCTGTGGCCCAAGGTTATCAGCAGAATGACCGTCCTTCACGCCAGGGGAAAGAACGTCCGTAATTCCGAGAGCCAATCAGTACTGGAATCCTAGGATAGGAAGAGATGCAATAAGTGGTCTTTATATTGCCCGACGCCTATAATATATTAAGGGGAGAGATTTCTCCGAGACTTATGCAATACGCACGGGGTGTCCGAGACGCGCTCACGCCGCGTCTCCCGAGGGAGGGGCGTTGTGGTCGGCGGGCCGCGGAGGGGGTGGCTCGGTGGCCAAAACTCTGGGACTGCTGGATTTTTACGGGAGGGTCGGTGGTTTGGAATGTGATTTGCATTCAGCCGTGGCCGGTACTCGAGGCTCGACTCGCTGGCTTTCGAGAACGGGATGTTATTAAAACTGTGAAGCACATCTGCCCATATTTACTTCCATCGTATCACTCGGGTGGGACGGAGAAGCTCCTCGCTCTATTTTTGTAAGCCAGCTTTTAGATTCGGTCCTTCGCTTGAAGGACTCCGTTACCGGGTGACCCTGGAGAAGGGACGGGAAGTGGATTCGGAAAAGATACTTTAACGGTTCCCTTGGCCGAAGAGCTGTCTGTCTGTGCCCTACTTGTGAGAAAAGATAGATTTGATAAGATCGGTGCGATAGGCCGAATCGAGGTCCGGGCTCTTGACGGTGGTGCCACAGAGAGGAGGTCGACTCGAGTGCAGCCAGTTAAACGGTATTACGGTTTAGCCCTGGGGAGATTATTAAGGGCCTGTGTAAAAGACCGTAAGAGAATCGCAAATCGTGCCGGCGTCAGCCGAACGTTTTATAGTTTGGACTCGGGGTCCCCACCCCTTGGTTTAATCCTTTCGGTCAAGACCGGTTCTTTAACGTTCGTGGGAAAACAGATGGGGCCAGATGAGCTCTTTTTCCTCACGCTAAAGTAATAAGGCTCTCACGGGGGCCCACTACCCAGGGGTGGTGAGGGGGCAACTGCCCACAGGAGCTGCGTGATCTGCATGTACTTCCGGCCTCGCTCAACCCAGGGCTCCCACAAGACCGGAGAGTCGATGTCGGAAAGACTCAAAAGGTCAGCTTCCTGGCGTGTTTGCCTTCTGGAGCCTGTCCCCTCCCGAGTCCCGCCCCCGCTAAAATCAGGGCTCAACATGGAACGTTTGGCCCCTATATTCAATCGTATTTATTGAGCCCTTACTGTGTGCACAGCATTGTACTAAGCGCTTGGAATGTACAATTGGGCAACAGATGGAGACAATCCCCGCCCAACAACGGGCTCACAGTCTAAACAGTCTATTTCCATCCCCGTCAGCACTTCCAGTCCGAGTTGGTCATTTACAAAAGTGAAAACTCCCTCCAACGCCTGTTGGAGTGATTCTGGGGGGTGAAGATCAGAAAGGGGACTCGATCGTGTTTATTGAGCGCTTAGGGTGTGCAGAGCACTGTACTAAGCGCTTGGGAGAGTACAATATAATAGATTTCTTAGACATGTTCCCTGCCCACCATGAGTTTGCAGTCTAGAGGAAGAGGATTCAGGGTGAGAAAGCAGGGATTGGAATCTTTTATTTTGAGGTGATCTTTTAGAAAAGAAACCCGAGTGTGGCACTTTATAAAACCCTATACAAAACTCTAGAATCGGATAGCGATGAATTTTATAAAATAATCTAATCCCGATGCCTCATAGTACCAACTGCGTGGATGCGTAGAAAAAGTGGTTGGCGCAACACTTCATGTGAAGCGGGGACAGCCCCCAGAGAGTACCCGGCTCGCTTTGAAACAAACTAGTTCCACATGCTTCGTTGATCGACCTTTCCTCGGCTGATGCGTAGTTCAAGCCATAGTGAGAGGGTAAAAACTTGAACCCATTTTTCTTGAATCAGTTCACCTTCATCTCGTGGGAGGAGGTCCAAGCGAGCTAGCTAAAGCCGGACAGGATGAACCCGACTGAAAAATCACCTTGGCAATTTTACGGATCTGCTGAGAAGGCCTCATCGGGGAAGGTCCTGGGCACGGCCTACAGCGTATTTTGGAAACTTGGAATTCACTTCTGTGAAGGAGGTGTAAACCTGTGATTGTTTACCAATCTGAATATTTATTATGTGCACCTGCCCTCATGTGTTTGATTCATCTCTCCTGAAGAGGACTAGAGGTGTTCTCTGGGGAGATCCTTCGGTTTTTTAACCACTTGCCTGAAAGATGGAAAAGATGGAGCTTCATGTTTTTGGGGTTTTGTAAGAGTAGGTCTGAGCTTGACCTGCCCTCGGGCATCTCTTTCCTTCCTAGCGCTCTTAGAGGAACTCTTGAAGGGAATTGAAATTAAGGGAAGAGATGACGGTTCCCGGACCCAAAGTCTTTTCCGTGTTCAGCCCCGCACAGCGTGGCTGCTCAATAAAGATGCCGCCGATCAGCTGTGATGGGGGAGGGATAAAGTTTTTATAGTGAACTAGATTTCAAATGCTTTGCCTATCAGGAATTAAGTCATAAAATCCCCATGCTCGCCAGCCTGGGCTGCTCAAGTATTTGTTTTGTTCGAAAAGGAGTCTGTCCTTGGGAATCTGAGAATGTCTTAGGTGGGCTTGGGAGCTGGTTTTCTGTGGAATTTATTCCTAGAAGGAACACATCCCTCCAAAACACCAGCTGAGAAACCCCAAACCCAGCCCCCCACCTTCTTCTGCCGTTAGTGCAACACTACGGACCCTGGTTGTGAGCACTCTCTTAAGGACACCAGGCCTTTTTTACCGACCCTGCTTTCTTTAGCACCTTTGTTTCTTCATTGCTCTGCAATCTGAATGAAGCATCCCCTGTAGATGGGCCTTAATCCTCGGTTCTCGCCGTGGCAGCCCGACCTTGACAATCTTGAGCAATACGTAGCCGAGGTTAGCCTTCCAGTTTCCCAGTGTTACTGCTGTTCACCAAAATTCTGGAATCTGGCCCTGGCTAAGGAAGAACAGCTTTTACTTCCCCAAGTGGTACTGTAAGGGGCATTATTTATTAAGGAGCTAAACAAGGTAAATACAGCATGGGGTGGGGTGTGTGTGTGAGAGAGAGAGAGAGAGAGAGAGAGAGACAAAGAGTGTGTGTGTGTGTGTGAGTAAATGTGAAAAATTAAATTGATGCATTTCTTGAGAAAGGTGCAAGAATTTCACCTATAAAAGGGACACATCTGCTTTGTTATTTATACAAAAAAGCTAAATTTAAATTTTTTTAAGGACACCAGTAATAATTGAGAATCGAGTTTTTAGTTTTGCTTTTTTTTAATTGGTAGAGGGTTTTTATATTTTACTTAATTTTTCCATATGTTCCGTTGTGTCCTTATTTATATGCTATACTTTAACCTTAAACGGCCTAGGTGTCTATGCCGGTTTCTGTTATTATTTTTATTTTATTTCCGGTGTGATTTACCTGTCTACCTTCGAAACGAGAAAATGTTTTCTTGTATTTTTACATTGTCAGATTCTATAGTTTCGTAGATAATTTAACCAAATCGCTCTGTGTATTATCCCGTGAGCATAAAGTTCTATTTTAACTTCTGTAAATACTTCGGAACTGGCTTCTCTTTTCAGACTCCCGCCTGGAGTTACTTGTTTACATCACAAAGACTGTAGAATCTCTACGCTCATGTACTGTAAATAGTGAAGTGATCTGCCTAAAAATAAACTATAACAAATATACTATAAAGTAAAAAGGAAAACTCTACACCTCCTCTGGCAAACGTTGTGTTCATTAGTAGTCACGCGTTGCATTCGGATTGCGGTGCTCCGAAACAAGCAGGGTTTGTTCCTGTGTGGGTGAAGGTTGTGTGATGGAGCTGTGAATGGAACCTCGATGTTCCCTTGTTGTTGTCTTTTGTAATTTATTTATGGCGTTTGTTAAGTTCTTGCTATGTGCCGGGAACTGTTCTAAGTACTGGGGTAGAGACAAGGTAATCAGGTAGGACCCAGTCCCTGTGCTGTGTGGAGCCTATAGTCATAATCCCCAGATCAAGTAACTGAGGCACAGACCACTGAAGTGACTAGCCCAAGGTCACACACAGTGGAGCAGTGGTGGAGCCGGGATTAGAACCCAGGTTCTTTTGACTCTCAGACTTGTGCTCTAATAATAATAATGTTGGTATTTGTTAAGCGCGTACTATGTGCAGAGCACTGTTCTAAGCGCTGGGGTAGACACAGGGGAATCAGGTTGTCCCACGTGGGGCTCCCGGTCTTCATCCTCATTTTACAGATGAGGTAACTGAGGCACAGAGAAGTGAAGTGACTTGCCCACAGTCACACAGCTGACAGGCGGCGGAGCTGGGATTCGAACTCATGAGCTCTGACTCCGAAGCCCAGGCTCTTTCCACTGAGCCACGCTGCTTCTCTATCCACTAGGCCACTCTGCCTGTCTAAGGCCACGCTGCTTCCCTCCTGCCTCTCCTCTGTGACGCAGAAAGCTTGGTGTGCGCTCTCTTCCGCCTCAAGGCGGGCCCTCCCACCATCATAAAAGCATCTCTGCCTCCGATAAAAACGAAAGTAGTAATAATGGTGCCGTTTGTTAAGCGCTTACTATGTACCAGGCACTGGAGTGGATCCAAGCAACTTGGGTTAGACACAGTCCCTGCCCAGGTGGGGCTCACAGTCTCAATCTTTATTTTCCAGATGAGGTAACTGAGGCACAGAGAAGTGCAGTGGCTTGCCCAAGGCCACACAACAGACAAGTGACGGAGCTGGGATTAGAACCCATGATCTTCTGACTCCCAGGCCCGTGCTTTATCCACCACTCCACGCCGCTTCCAGGTTTCACGTCGGTGTGATAGAGGTACAAGCAGGTAGGAGATGGGGGTGGGAAGACAGAGACTGTCAGTGGGATGATAGAGATAAGCTCCTTTCACTGAGAAATTGTCTGGGCCCAACAAAAAAATGGATGAAGGAAGGAGGGACGAGAGCAATCACGTCTTTATTTTGGGGCGTCCTGTGTTCCAGTCCCCTTCTCCCCTTCCCCACCTGCCCTCCACCTAAAAGTGGGGCAGAGGTAGGATTCAACTCCTTGACTCTCCCAGTCCAAACCGGCTGAGAGGGAGGGCCTTTAACAGACCAGATTAGGTTGTTGATCCAAGGCAGAGCTTTTCATCTGCTCTGCAGAGTCACGTGCCCTTCCTAGTGAATGGGCTGAGCTGTTTTCAAGCCGGAGGACCGTACGAGCGAAATGCATTCTGAAGGAGAAAGTGTAAACTGCTCTTTTAAAAATTGTTTTCACGGCAATTCCAACCACTGGCCCATTCATCAAAAGCCTTAGGATTAAAAAAAACCTACAAAAACAACCCTATTAAATTGCAGTGTGTAACAACAGGCTGCTTCTCCTCTCCTCCGTCCTCTGGGTTATAATTAGGGTGGGGCAGCCATTCCGGATCAGCCCAGAATTGGGTGCGGAGCTGTCTTTTCCCAACTGGTTTGGCTTTGTTTCTAACCATCTGGGGGTGTGCTCTTTGCGGGATGTGCCCTGGGGGATAAATACGACCAGTCACACCCCCGCTCTGCCCAATCGATGGCTTGCCTGGGTTGGACCCGAATAAAACGTCAGAACCCCTCATCACCCCGTCCTCAGCTCGGGTGGGGGAGGGCATCGGCCAACTAACTCTTCCTCCTCACCCAGCAGAAGAGAAGGCGATTCTAGACTGTGAGCCCATTGCAGGGTAGGGATTGTCTCTCTCTGTTGCTGAATTGTACTTTCCAAGCGCTTAGTACAGTGCTCTGCGCACAATAAGCATTCAATAAATACAATTGAACAATTCCCGAGTTAAAGCTCCTGAGGGAAAGGGGCCTCATCAAGGGACCTGGGGACCCAGCCCAGTCCCAAACCAAATTCATTAATTCATTCGATTGTATTTATGGAGCCCTTACTGTGTGCAGAGCACTGTACTAAGCACTTGTCCTATGCCGTCGTCTCCGACCCGTAGCCACGCCAGGGACACATCTCTCCCAGAATGCCCCGCTTCTGTCTGCCGTCATTCTGGTAGTAAATCCACAGTTTTCTTGGTAAAAATGCAGAAGTGGTTTACCGCTGCCTCCTTCCACACAGTAAAATTGAGTTTCCGCCCTCAACTCTCTCCCTTTGTCGCTGCTGCCCAACACAGGGGAGTCTTGACTTGTAGCAGATGGCCTCCCACTCTCTAGCAAACTGGGAATGGACTGAGTTGGCCTCTGCCTGACTCACCCTCCCATAGTCGAACGGTAGAATACTGGAAACTCTCCAGATGAGACCCTGAGAGGGTATTAAGCACTTGGGAGAGTACAATATAACAATCAACAGACACATCCCTGCCCATCCTCCTTAATGGGAATGCCCCGGACACTGCATTCAAAGAAAATAGTCGCTGCCTCCAGTCAGGGGCCCGTTTGATTAATGTTGGTATTTGTTAAGCGCTTACTATGTGCCGAGCACTGTTCTAAGCCCTGGGGTAGACACAGGGGAATCAAGTTGTCCCACGTGGGGCTTACAGTCTTAATCCCCATTTTACAGACGAGGTAACTGAGGCACCGAGAAGTCAAGTGACTTGCCCAAAGTCACACAGCTAAGTGGCCGAGCCGGGATTCGAACCCATGAGCTCTGACTGCAAAGCCGTTGCTCTTTCCACTGAGCCATGCTGCTTCTCAATAATGTTGGTATTTGCTAAGTGCCTGATTGATTACGTCTTGGGAGGAGAAAGTCGATTGCAGGGTTTGCCCAGGTGTTCCCTCAGGACATGCAGTTGTGAAAGAATGCAGAATGGAACTAAATTCTATCCTTCCTCCAGAATCTCCAAGGGTTAACGAGTCATGTATTCATTGTTAATCATAGTAGAATAGTATTGGTTAGGCATTTAGTATGTACTCAGCGCTATGCTAAACACTAGGATAGACGCAGGGAGAATCGGGTCGGATCCAGCTCCCATCCCATATGGGGCTCACGGTCTAAGTGGGAAGGAGAACGGGTATTTTATCCCTGTTTTAGAAATGAGGAAACGGGACCAGAGAAGCTAGGTGACTAGGTCAAGGTCACACAGTAGCCAGGTGGCAGAGCTGGGATTAGAGCCCAGGTCTCGCAACTCTCAATCCCACCAGACCGTACTGATTCCCTTTCTTAATAATAATAATAATAATAACGTTGGCATTTGTTAAGCGCTTACTATGTGCAGAGCACTGTTCTAAGCACTGGGGGAGATATAGGGGAATCAGGTGGTCCCACATGAGGCTCACAGTCTTAATCCCCATTTTACAGATGAGGGAACTGAGGTACAGAGAAGTGAAGTGACTTGCCCACCGTCACACAGCTGACAAGTGGCAGAGCCGGGAGTAGAACCCATGACCTCTGACTCCGAAGCCCGGGCTCTTTCCACTGAGCCATGCTGCTTCTCTTTCTTCCCCCATCCGTCCAGTGTTTAGCAGCAGTTGAAAGGGGAAGGAAGGGGAAATACGTCAATACAGATCCCAAAACGAGCTTATTGTAAGGAAATGGAACACTGGAATTCTATGGGCTCTTCTAAATGCCATATTTCAACAGGGATAACATAGTGGAAACAGGCTAAAAGCTCGTTCTGGGCAAGGGATGTGTAGTGTACTCCCCCAAGTGCGCAGTGCAGTGCTGTGCACATAGTAAACTCTCAATAAATGCCACTGATGGATAGGGCGAAGGTCGCTTGGATGGTGGTTCTGTTCAGTATCATCCTTGGCATGTGCCGTTCAACATCCCTATTCCTTCCCACGGATGCCCCATTATGGATCTCTCACCCTTGAATTCAGCCTCGCATTTCTTGAAGACACGCTCTTGCCTGTGGTATTTTTTTTTTCAGTGGTATTTGTTAAGCTATGTGTCAGGCACTGTTCTAAGCGTTAGGGTAGATACAAGCTAATCGGGTTGGTCACAATCCATGAGATCTCACAGTCTCAATCCCCATTTTGCAGATGAGGTAACTGAGGCCCAGAGAAGTGAAGCGACTTGCTCAAGGTCATGAAGCAGACAAGTGGCCGAGCTGGGATTAGAATCCAGGCCCTTCTGCCTCCCAGGCCTATGATCTATCCACTAGGCCACGCTACTTCTCTGGTAATGATCTTGTCTTCTCTTATGCCATCGAGTCATTTCCGCCCCATAGCGACACCACAGACATCTCTCTCCCAGAACGCCCCGCTCTCCATCTGCAATCGTTCCGGTAGTGGATCCAGAGAGTTTTCTTGGTCAAATACGGAAGCGGTTTACCATCGCCTCCTTCCGCGTAGTAAACTTGAGTCTCCGCCCTCTACTTTCTCCCGTGCCGCTGCTGCCCAGCACAGGGGAGTTTTGACTTGTAGGAGATGGCCTGCCGCTCCCTAGCCACTGCCCAGGCTAGGAACGAAATGGGTATGCCTCTGCTTGACTCTACCTCCCATATCCTAAACTGGGAGAATACTGGAAACTCTCCAGATGCAACCCTGAGAGGGAACTGGTCATGGTAATACAAGCTATTTGTTTATCATTTGTTTTTATGGTATTTGTTAAGTGCTTACTATGTGCCAGGCACTGTACTGAGCACTGGGATACAAGGTAATCAGTCCCTGTGTTTAGCTATTGTGAGGTTTGGCTCCCGCAATCTGTAGGTCTCGGTATTTGCACTTTGAAGCTTGCCTTTACCTAACTCTTTCACTGTTTTCCTCAAAAGAATCTGCATTCGGTCCTTGAAGATTTTCTTTTTTTCTGCCTAAGAAATTGAAGTTTCCAGTGAGGTCCTTCTGAATTGGAATTTCCTTAAATTCCTTGGAATTTAAACCTCACTGAGGTTTAAGTGAATAGCTTTTCACTTAAAATTAAGAAAAACAGCAGCAGAACAACTTCTCCCGGGGCCCCAGGGCAGAGTTAGAGGTGCGATGCCTTCCACGAGGAGGAACTGTGAGCTGGAAATGCTTGGGGAAGTGAAGCCTGAGGCCCCTTTTAGTCCCAGAAGATCTTGATAAGGGGCATGTACCACCCTGGACAGAAGAACCACCGTGACCGGGGAGGTGATACCCGGTGAACAGCCTCTAAACGGCATAGGGTTAAAGGATTTGATCTCACTAAACTCCTACTATAACCCATCCATTAAGAGCTCTCTACCTCAATCTCAACTATCCTGTGACCGAGCCCATGTCTTCCTTGCATTATCCAGCATTTCACCACTCTACAGTCTTCTAGACAGTAAGTTCGCTGTGGGCAGGGAATGTGTCTGATACACTGTTCTCTCCCAAACACTTAGTACAGTGCTCTACATAGAGCAAACGCTCAATAAATACAATCGACGGACTGACACTCTCCTATTCTTCAAAAAACTACCAAAACCACATCTCCTCCGAGAAGCCTTCTCAGTCTATTTCCCCTATTTGCCCTCCCCTCTGTGTTGAGTATGCACTTGGCTGTGTACCTCTTCAGCACCGATCTAGAACAGTGCTTTGCACATAGTAAGCGCTTAACAAATACCATCATTATTATTACTATCCTTACTCCAGCCTCACAGCACTTACGTACACATCCTTACCCTCTACTATTTCCCCTATCTGGAATTTATCCGTAAGCTCCTCGTGGGCAGGGTTCACCTCTGCCCACTCTATTGTATTGTACTTTCCTGCTTAGTACAGTGGTCTGCACAAAGTAAGCACTCAGGAAATACCATTGATTAAAGGAATGAAGAAGGGGGCCATTGAGACTCATGGAGTCATGAAGCAGCTGTCCTGGTGGTCCCTATGATAATTAATAATAATAATAATAATAATTATGGTATTTGTTAAGCAATTGCCCAATTAACCTTGCAAAAGCATGCATAGGAGTATTCAATAGGAAGAATATAGCCAGGCATTTTTTTATGGTACTTATTAAATGCTTACTATGTGCCAGGCACTGTACTAAGCACTGGGGTAGATTCTAGCTAACAGGTTGGACACCGTCCCTGTCCCACCTTGGGGTCACAGCCTTAATCCTCGTTTTACAGATGAGGTAACGGAGGCTCAGAGAAGTGAACTGACTTGCCCAAGGTCACCCAGCAGGCAAGTGGCAGAGCCGGGATTAGAACCCAGGGCCTCCGGACTACCAGACTCACGCTCTCTCCACTGGGCCATGCCGCTTCTCTAGTAATCTTTGCTACTCCGCTTCCAGTAGCCTTTGCTACTGGAGAGAACATGATTTGGACTGTGTGGTTCCTTCTCCAGTTGCAGAATTCCCTCCAGCTGGATTTCCAGCGGCAGCTGCAATTCAAAAAGAAAAGGCAAAATCAGTGATCGTAGCAGTTTAATTTCATCCTCTCTCTCTTTCATTCTTTCCTTTGCCACTGGGCCCACCTCCATAGGCCATAATGTGGCATTAAAACTCCCTGGGAATCTGGCTAATGGCCAATTGGATTGCTTTCCAAAAGATCCATCTACTACCGTTGTGCAAATTTGAATGGACCCACAGTAGCCCTAAAAATGGACTGCTATCAGTGCTAAATATATGAGCGTCTAATAATAAAGAAGAAATATGAGTTTATAGAAAGCCTTTCTCTTGAGTTTGAAATGTCTTAGTTCAAACCTTCGACGGAGCTGTTGAATGCATTCCCAGTTCATACAGCTAGACTATAATCCTAAAATAACTGGGTTTTCGATTTCTAAACACAGGGGTGACAAGAACTTATGTAAGCATGGCCTAATGGATAGAGCACGGGCCTGGGAGTCAGAAGGTCATGGGTTCTAATTCCAGCTCTGCCACTTGTCTGCTGTGTGACTTTAGGCAAGTCCTTAACTTTTCCATGCCTCAGTTCCCTCATCTGTAAAATGAGCATTAAGGCTGTGAACCCTATGTGGGACAGGGACAGTCCAACCCCCTTACCTTGTATCTACCCTCAGCACTTAGAATAGTGCCTGGTACACAGTAAGTGCTTAGCAGATACCCTAATTATTATTATTAGTGCAAATGAGAAAAGAAGAAAATAAGGATTAATAGATGCTCCACCCGGTTTTCCAGCCAAGGGAATAAAGTTGGGGGACTTGGCTAGATTCTTTCAACAGGTCAAAGATAGGGATACTTGCGTTCTGTAGGAAGCTTTGAGAGCGAGATGTCGTGCTTCTTTGCAGGGAAAAGAAATCACAGATCTACGTGTTTTTTCCATGGGCAGGGGACTTTCTTCAAATAATGGATGACCCTGTCTAAAGCAGACTGTAGATTATAGGAGCATCTCTAGACTGTAAGTTCATTTCGGGAAGGGGACGTATCTATCAACTCTGTCGTATTCTCCCCAGTGCTTAGTAGCACGCTCTGCACACAGTAAGCGCTCAACAAAATCACTAAAACCCGCCCCTTCTTCTCCATCTAAACGGCTACCACGTTAACCCAAGCAGGTCACTCAGAAATGTCATTAAACTTGCACTGACGTTTGAATTCAAAAATCAATCAGTGGTATTTGCTGAGTGCTTCCTATGGGCAGAGTATGGTATACTAAGCGCTTGGGAGACTACAACCCAACTGATAGATCATCCCTCATCCCATTTTCCTCTATCTTTCTCTGACAACTCAGTCCCTTCTCACTTTCCCCTTCACTTTGTTAAGGAGACAAAGGGACCAAAATGCCCCTCCAAACTCATGTTTGAAGAATGTCATACAGAGAGAGAGAGAGAGAGAGACCCCATTTACCTCAGCCTGTTCTTTACCAGTTTCATTTTTCTTAGAATAGAAGCCTCAAAGAGTTTTCCAGCGACATATTTTTAGAACGTAAGCTCTTCGTGGGCAGGGATTGTGTACTTTCCCGTAAGCACTCGAGAAATACCACTGATTGATTGAATCTCTTTCTCTTTTCCATTGCTCCCTTCACAGTGCTCTGCACTCAGCATTTTCCAATAGATCAGAATTGGTGATGAATATATTGCTGAGCTCCGTCGGGGTGGAAAGTAGCTTTAAGACATTAGAACTCTGGGCAGTCTAAAAGCCTTGAGTCTGATTCACAAACCTTTCTTGGAGGTTTCCTGCTTCTGTTTCTCTTCTTCCAACGCTTTCATCTTGGCCTCGTATTCATCGGCCAAGGCCTTCCACTCTTTCCGGTTATTGGTGATTCCTTCTAGCATGGGGGTGATCTGATCGTGGAATCGGGAGAACTCCTAGAAGAAAGTGAGTCTGCTCTCAGATCCAGAGAACTTTAGGAAGAAATGTGGCAACTAACTCATGTGTGTAAATTCCCGGGTGAGTACACAACCTTCCGTGTTGGCCACGTGAGCAACTTTAGCGAATTGCCGGCTTTCTCGGACTGTTTTATCTCCAGCCGGGCCCGCTCCAGGATCATGATCTGAAACTACTGTCCGTGAGGTTTATAATAATAATAATAATAATAATAATGATGGTATTTGTTAAGTGCTTACGATGTGCCAAGCACTGGGGTAGATACGAGGTAATCAGGTCGTCCCACGCGGGGCTCACAGTCATAATCCCCATTTTATAGATGAGGTAACTGAGGCACAGAGAAGTGAAGTGGCTTGCTCAAGGTCACACAGCAGACAAGTGGCGGAGAGCTGGGATTAGAACCCATGACCTTCTGACTCCCAAGCCCCTGCTCTTTCCACTAAACCACACTGCTCCTCTATGAAATTCCATTTAAAAAAAGAAAAAGAAGCGGAGCCTACCTTATACACAAAGGTGCAGACAAAGTCAATGAAACCAACTTGCAGCTTGGGTAGTTCATCAGCTTTATTCCTGTCCATCATGGGCTACATGAGAAGGCGACAAAGAGTCCACAGAACATTAGTGCTTGTTCTTATTGAAAGGGTTCATGTATTTTTCCCATACATAACTTATAAAGAAACAGCATGGCCTAGTGGAAAGATTGTGGGCTTGGGAGTCAGAGGAGCTGGGTTCTAATCCCAGCTCCATCACCAGGGATCCCCAGCAGCACCAGTATATGTGCCACGCAACTTTATTTGTAGTAATGTCTAAGACTTGTTGGGGAAACTGTCTTGCGAGATCCTGAAGGCCTTGTGCATGGTTATGGGAAAACAAGTTATGGACCTGGTGTGCAGTGATGGCTTACTTAAAGGTGGTATCTGTTAAGCATTTACCGAATGGCGGACACTGTACTAAGCGCCAGGGTATAAACAAGATAATCAGGTCAATTGTTAACACAGTCTGTCCCACATAGGGCTCTCAGACTTAATCCCCATTTTACAGATGAGGGAACTGAGGCACAAAGAAGTGAAGTGACTTGCCCAAGATCACACTGCAGACAAGTGGTGGAGTCAGGAATAGAACCCACAACCTTCTGAATCCCAGGCCCGTACTCTATCCTCTAGGCCGCCTCGAGCCTGGAGCTGAGCAGATGCGCCCTCGGGCCTCACGATGGATCTAGAAAGTTGAGAGTCGGCTAGCGAGAGGGCTGACAGGGTGATCTCACCCTCTTGAAGGCCGGGGAAGTAGCCGAGGGTTAAGCGGCATTCTCCCTATAGGGACAATGAAGGTTTTGTTTTTCTGTGAGGAGGAAAATCTAGGAGTGATCTGAGTTTGGCGATAATTACATGTGAGGATGAAGGCGTCTAACAAAGTAATAAAAATCACCTCTGCTCTGCTTGTGTGAAAGGGTCTGGTTTGGGAGCCAAATGAATCAGTGGTATTTTTTGAGCCCATACTGTGTGCAGAGCACTGTATTAAATGCTTGGAAGAGTACGATGTAGCAGAGTTGGTGGACATGTTCCCTGCCCACAGTGAGCTTATAGTGCAGAGGGGGAGGTCCCCATGTGGGATAAAAGCACACCGTCGGCTTCCCCGCTCGTTGTGCTGTCGCGGGGTGTAGGAGATGAACGTTATTTAGAAGTTCCTCACACGGGATTTGTGCTCCTCAGAGGCAAGATACCATCAATAAACAACTTTAATTATGAGACCGGTGTTATCAACCTTTTATATGGGGCCTGAGGCAGCCATCTTGTGTAAGCTCGTCCTTTAGACTGTAAGCTCCTTGGGGGTAGAGGATGTGTCTCATATTGTTGTGTTGCATACAGTGTCCTGCACACAGTAAGCACACAATACATATGATTGACTGATTGGGTTTGAGGAGAGTCATTTTTAAAGCCCTGGATCACAGAAGAAATTCAGGAAAGACAGGTTGTTTTGATACCCGGATATTTCTAAGAGGATTCTATTCCTGAACTAGAAGGGACAGTTTTACCTGAGGGGATATTTTGTGAGCGGCAGCTCCGGGAAAAGAATCGAAGAGCTGTACTTACAATGGGATTCTGTTGCAGCACACTTCTCTCCAGATCTCCTTGTTCCCAGAACTCTGCAGCAACCAACAAAGCCACCTGCAGAAAGCAAAGAAGCAAAGACCTCAAAATGGACCCCTAAAATCCCCTGTTCAGGTCACTTGTCTGCTGTTTGACCTTGGGCAAGTCACTCACCTTCTCTGTGCTTCAGTTACTGCATCTGCAAAATGGGCATTACGACTGAGGCCCGTGTGGGGTGGGGACTGTGTCCAACCTGATTAGCTTGGATTAATTCTGGTGCTCAGTACAGCTCCTGGCATATAGTAAGCACTTAACAAGTACTATGAAAAATAATCATAATAATGGTCATTGTTCAGTACTTACTAATTAGTGCCGAACACTGTATTGAGCACCGGGATAGATACACAGAGTAAAGGTAGCGTGGCTCAGTAGAAAGAGCCCGGGCTTGGGAGTCAGTCATGGGTTCGAATCCCGGCTCTGCCACTTAGCTGTGTGACTGTGGGCAAGTCACTTCACTTCTCTGGGCCTCGGTTCCCTCATCCGTAAAATGGGATTAAGAATGTGAGCCTCACGTGGGACAACCTGATTACCCCGTATTTACCCCAGCGCTTAGAACAGTGCTCTGCACATAGTAAGCGCTTAACAAATACCAACATTATTAAAAGTGCTACTATTACCAAAGCTGGGATAGATTTAAGATAATCAAACCCGATCACAGTCTAAGTTGGTGGTAGAACAGATATTAAATCCCCATTTTGCCAAGGAGGAAATTGAGGCTCAGAGAAGTGAAGTGACTGGCTCAAGGTCACCCAGTAAGATGTGCTTCAACAACTTGTTCCCCTCCTCTGATTTCAAGGTTTACCTCCCTTCAGGTTCTGGCGAACCCCTCTACTAGCTCGAGGGCCCCCCGTCTCAACTCCGGAAACAGCCAGCCTATCACCTAGGCCCGAAACTGCTGCCGGGGCCGGCTGACAAGGGGTGGTGAATCAGCTACGTGGCAGGAGGGTATGGAAATATTGACATTCTCTGAATTTCCTCCTCCACGGTCCCTGCCAGGGTCAAAGGCTGGCAAAGCAAGATGAGGAGTATGGAGTCTGCTGAACTGTGGGCTAATAAAGGCAAATAAAATAAAAACAAAGTTTTTATTTTGGAAAACGGTGGACAGGTGGAGCTAAAGACCCCCCTTACCGAGAAGATGGCGTGGAGGAGGGAAGGAAGGTGGTCTAGAAGGTCCAGGGGAGTAGTCATTCCCGAGTTACACCACAAAAGCCACGGAGATGCGGAGAGATCACGGAGAGATAAGAACGTAAACTCGTACCTTGCTCTGAACCTCCCAGGGTTTGGTTATAGCCGATAAATCACAGGCTGTCATCATCATGGCCCTACGGGAGAAATGGAACATAGCCCGTTGAGCCTGTCAGATGCCAGCCGGGTTCTCACTGGACGGTCGAAAATCTGGGGATCTCAAGTAGGGCTGATTGGGACAGATAAATCGCCCCTTCTTCCTGATAGATCAATCCATCGTATTTAATAATGTTGGTATCTGTTAAGCGCTTACTATGTGCCGAGCACTGTTCTAAGCGCTGGGGTAGACGCAGGGGAATCAGGTTGTCCCACGTGGGGCTCACGGTCTTCATCCCCATTTTACAGATGAGGTAACTGAGGCACCGAGAAGTTGAGTGCCTTGCCCAAAGTCACACAGCTGACAAGCGGCCGAGCCGGAATTTGAACCCATGACCTCTGACTCCAAAGCCCGGGCTCTTTCCACTGAGCCACGCTGCTTCATTTAGTGACTATTTAGTGAATATTGACTGTGGGCAGAGCACTTGAGAGAGAAAGTTTAATAGAAGAGATCTGGTAGACACGTTCCCTGCCTTCAAGGAGCGTACGGTTCTGATAACAGTTACAGGAGCTTACGGTTACAGTCTGAGGGCCAGGATCTAGCTCTTGGTCACGGCCATCCCATCAATCAATCAATCATTCGTATTTTTTGGGCACTTATTGTGTGTAAAGCAATGTACTAAACTCTTGGGAGACTACAGTAAAACAGTGTTGATAGACACATTCCCTGCCCACAATGAGGTTACAGTCTGGAGGACGTCCAGCGACAATTTAATGCTAGTCTTGTAGTGCTAAATTGATATCATATATAAAGATCTAGACAGGATGGCAAACAGAATTCAATGTTCTATGCACAAAAGTTTAAATGCTACTAAAGAGAAAAAGGGATATAAGAGCAAATGTTTCAGCACACACCACTGAGTGTCTTGAAAATGCAGATTATTTATTTTCTCTCATGAGAGAAGCAGCGTGGCTCAGTGGAAAGAGCCCGGGCTTGGGTGTCAGCGGTCATGGGTTCGAATCCCGGCTCCGCCACTTGTCAGCTGTGTGACTGTGGGCAAGTCACTTAACTTCTCGGGGCCTCCGTCACCTCATCTGTAAAATGGCGATTAAGACTGTGAGCCTCACGTAGGACAACCTGATTACCCTGTATCTACCCCAGCGCTTAGAACAGTGCTCATTCATTCATTCATTCAATAGTATTTATTGAGCGCTTACTAGGTGCAGAGCACCGTACTAAGCGCTTGCAATGAACAGGTCGGCAACAGATAGAGACAGTCCCTGCCGTCTGACGGGTTTACGGTCTAATCGACGGGCTTACAGTCTGCACATAGTAAGCGCTTAACAAATACCAACATTATAATCCTCCTAATAATAACAGTTATGGTATTTGTTAAACACTTATTCTCTGTTTAGGGCTGGAGTAGATACAAGCTAATCACATCAGACACGGTCCCCGTTCCACATGGCAACTCGGTCTAAGTGGGCGGGAGAACAGGTATCTAAACCCCATTTTCCAGATAAGGCAACAGAGGCTTAAAGAAGTAAAGCGACGTGGCCAAGGTCCCCCAGCAGGCAAGTGGCAGAGACGGGAGTCAAACCCAGGTGCTCTAACACCCAGGCCCCTTTTCATTAGGTCACTAGTCCCAGGGAAAAATGCCTTCAGGAGTGACCACTGGGCCATAATACCTCTGGAGAACCAGACCTTGGAAATGCCCTGAGAAGTTGGATCACAGAGCTGAGCTGATGGCTCAGAGAGGAGCAAGAATGCAGCACCCAAAGCGCATCATAGTCCGCAAGCTACAGGTTGATGGCTCAGTGGAAGGAGCCCGGGCTTGGGAGTCAGAGGTCATGAGTTCGAACCCCGGCTCCGCCACTTGTCAGCTGTGTGACTGTGGGCAGGTCACTTCACTTCTCTGTGCCTCAGTCCCCTCATCTGGAAAATGGGGATTAACTGTGAGCCTCACGCGGGACAACCTGATGACCCTGTATCTACCCCGGCGCTTAGAACGGTGCTCGGCACATAGTAAGCGCTTAACAAATACCAACATTATTATTATTACCCTTGGAGCCTGTCTTATGCCGGAATGGCACTGCTTTCAAACTCCCTTGCACCATGGTGATCGGTGCTTTCCCAATCAAACCTTAGCAAAATAATGTTGGTATTCGCTAAGCGCTTACTATGTGCCGAGCACTGTTCTAAGCGCAGGGGAATCAGGTAGTCCCACGTGGGGCTCATAGTCTTAATCCCCATTTTACAGATGGGGTAACTGAGGCACCGAGAAGTTAAGTGACTTGCCCACAGTCAGCCGACAAGTGGCAGAGCCGGGATTCGAACCCATGACCTCTGACTCCAAAGCCCGGGCTCTTTCCATTAAGCCACCCTGCTTCTCTAGCCACGCTGCTTCTCTAGCATCTGAGTCACGTGGAACAGTTGAGAACGCTCAATCAATCAAATTTATTTAGCGCTTACTGTGTGCAGAGCACTGTACTAAGCTGTTGGGAAAGTAATAATAATAATAATGTTGGTATTTGTTAAGCGCTTACTATGTGCAGGGCACCGTTCTAAGCGCTGGGGTAGACACAGGGGAATCCGGTTGTCCCACGTGGGGCTCACGGTCTTAATCCCCATTTTACAGATGAGGGGACTGAGGCACAGAGAAGTGAAGTGACTTGCTCACAGTCACACAGCTGACTGGAGGCATGTTCTCTGCCCACAGTGAGCTTACAGTCTAGAGGGCCTACAATGCCTAACCCTGACCAAATCATTCATCCCTTCAGCGGTATTAAATGCACACCTACGGTGTGAGAAAAAAATTTATCGAAGGCTAAATAAGACTTAGTCCCTGGCACTCAAAGGGAGGTGGGGAAAGGGGATTGAGTTTTCTCGCTGGAGATATTTGGACTGGAGCTAAGGAAATTGTTAAATGAAAAACGAATGGGAGGCTTGGTGCACACGAGCTTCCACCACACATTTTGAATAGAACGTGATGGCAGAGTTAGGGAACGTTCTTCTGACATTGCATATCCGTCTACATGCAGTGTGACGTGGTGTTAGGAGTGAAGGTTGTGTGCGTGGTATGGGATGAGTACTCGAAAGAGAACTTTCCGAACGTGTTGAACTTATGACACAAAGCAGCAGAGAAGCAGCGGGGCTCAGTGGAAAGAGCCCGGATTTGGGAGTCAGAAGTGGTGGTTTCTAATCCCAGCTCCGCCACTTGTCTGCTGTGTGACTTTGGGCAAGTCACTTAACGTCTCTGTGCCTCAGTTACCTCATCTGGAAAATGGGGATGACGACTGTGAGCCCCACGTGGGACAACCTGATAACCCTGTATCTACCCCATCTCTTAGAACAGTGCTTGGTAATAACGCTGGTATTTGTTAAGCGCTTACTATGTGCAGAGCACTGTTCTAAGCGCTGGTACATAGTAAGCTTGGTACATAGTAAGCGCTTAACGAATACCGTCATTATTGTTATTAATAACGCCAACAATCGATGACATTTATTGAGCGCTTAGTGTCTGCAGAGCACTGTACTAAGCGCTTGGGAGAGTGCAGTACGATAGAGTTGATAGACATGTTCCCTGCCCAAAAGGAGTCTAGAGTCTATAGTCTACAGAATGTAGACTATAAACCTTTTGTGGACAGAGATCGCATTCAATCGTATTTATTGTACTAAGCGCTCTACCCTACTCCATTGCATTGGACTTTCCCAAGCACTTAGTACAATGCTCTACATACAGTAAGTGCTCCATAAACACCAGTGATTGATTGAAAAACATTTCCTTAATACAGGGTTCTGAAAGGATTTGACCCCGTGGTGAAGGAAAACTAAGCCGTATGTGTTGTCGAGCTTTATTCTGTTGTATCAGGGTGAAGAATGAAGTCTGGCGTGAATATAAGCATCTTATGATAAATAAAAATACCTTTTCATGGGCCATACAAAGGGTCATTCATTCATTTTATACCTTGAATCAAAATTTAACACAAAAAGGGGCGATAACCCCCTCCTAAATCATCCCCATTTGACTCCCTGATTTAGACTCCTGAAGATATGAATAGTCAAATATTCACAGTATAATTCATACTACTACAGACATTAATAAGGAACTTTTAGAAGAACAAGAAGCAGTATGGTCTAGTGGAAAGAACACGGGCCCGGGAGTCAGAAGATGTGGGTTCTCGGCATCCAGCTCCACCACCTGCGAGAGTGGGCAAGTCACTTCACTTCTCTGTGCCTCAGTGACCTCATCTATAAAATGGGGATTAAGATTGAGAGTCCCATATGGGACATGGACAGTGACCAACCTAATTAGCTTGTTTCTACCCCAGCGCTTAGTACAGTGGCCGGCGCATAATAAGCGCTCTACCAAATGCCATTAAAAAGAAAAAAAAAAAGAACTTCCACTACTTCTCACAACACCCAAGGTTGAACGAAGAAGACTCACATGACGATTTCTTTCCGAGTTTGTTCCAACATCATGTACTGGGTCCATTCTTGTTCACTTTCGTATGTCTTGGATTGATCCACTATCTTCTGGAACATAGTTCTCTTCCTGAAAACGGAGACAGACCGAGTGAGAGGACAGATAAGTAAATGAGATGATTCAAGGATAATCTGAATTCGAATGTTGCAATGCAATCCCAGTTCCTCCTTTCAACCTCGAATGGAGATAAAGAACAGAGAACCACTAACTCCCTCCTAATGACCATAAATTCAGCCAACATGTTGAGGGGTTATCAGAATTTCCTGTGTCTGCATCCCCTTGTCACTGAGATATGAAGAAATCCTCAGCCAAACCTCCCCCATTTTCCCACTGCCGGGTTTCTCCACTTAGTTTGGCCTCCCTTGGCTAGTCTGTTGTTTTTCTGGAGTTCTTTTTAACAGTATTTGTTAAGCGCTTACTATGTACCAGGCACTGGGGTAAATGCAAGGTTGGACAAAGACCATGATGAGCTCGTAGTCTTAATCCCCAATTTACAGATGAGGTAACCGAGGCACAGGGAAGAGAAGTGACTCGCCCGAGGTCACGTAGCGGACAAGTGGCGGAGCCAGGATTAGAATCCAAATCCTCTGACTCCCAGGCCCGTGCTCTTTCCACGATTAGTCAGTCTTATTTCCTGAGCGCTTACTGTGTGCAGAGCACTGTACTAAATGCTTGGGAGGGTACAACAGGGATAGTAGATACATTCCCTATCCACAGTGAGCTTACAGCCTAAAGGAGAAGTTTACAGTTTAGAGGAGGACCTTACAGTCTAGAGGATGAGCTTATAGTCTAAAGGACTAAACCACACTTTCTCACCAATCCTCCTGCCCCTCCTCTCCTTCCTTCCTCAGTATCTCTATACTGACTATTTTCTGGCCACCACCTCACTAGTCCTGCCACTGCGACAACTCTGGCCCGACCTTCTGACTTCCCAGAGAAGCAGCGGGGCCTAGTGGATAGAGCACGGGCCTGGAAGGCAGAAGAAGAATGATGGTATTTGTTAAGCGCTTACTATGTGCCAAGCACCGTTCTAAGCTCTGGGGTAGATACAAGGTAATCAGGTTATCCCACATGGGGCTCACAGCCTTCAACCTCATTTTACAAATGAGGTAATTGAGGCACAGAGAAGCGGCTTGCCCAAAGTCACTCAGCTGATAAGTGGCGGAGGCGGGATTAGAACCCACGACCTCTGACTCCCAAGCCAGGGGTCTTTCCACTAAGCCTCACTGCCTCTCTGGGAGGACCTGGGTTCTAACGCTGGCTCTACCGATTGCTGCTCTGTGATCTTGGGCAGGTCACTTCGCCTCTCTGTGCCACGGTTACCTCATTTGTATAGTGGGGATGGCAAGTACGAGCCCTGCGTGGGACAGGCACTGTGTCCAACCGATCACCTTGTATCTATCCCAGTGCTTAGAGCAGTACCTGCCACATAAGAAGCGTTTAACAAATATTTAAAAAATACAAAAATTTTCGTGTGAGCACAGTTGACATGCTAAGAAAAAACACGGACACAGTAAAAACCACCTGAGAGTGTACACCAGAGAACATAGGATTTATCAAATCCCCGACCCTCCCATGCTGGAAAGAGAATCAGAGGACCTGGGTTCTAATTCTGGCTCCACCACTTGCCTTCTCTGTGACCTTGCATAAGTCACTTAATGACTCTGAACCTCAGTGTCCTTCTGTGTCCAACATGATTAACTTGTATATACTCCAGTGCTTAGTACACTTAATGAATACCATTAAAAACCATACAAGCTAAAAAATATTCCCTGCTCTGCCTATGGTATCTGGCCTCTTCCTCGAAGTTCCCAGTGGCACCTCCTCACCGACTGGAAGGGCCAGGGGTCACTGGCTTGCAGTAAATGGGTCGTAATTCCTTTAATCCTTGAAGTCTCTGGTCTTGTGGTCTTTGAAACTACCCTGCTCTAATGGAGGCTGCAATGAACTCTGGCCTAGCAGGCCTCTCCCCTCGGTTGCTGTTACGGATCTCTGATGTAACACCGAAACAACTCTCTGCAGAATCTCCAAATCCACTGCAAACTAATGGAGTTTCAAAGAAATCACCATCACAGTGAGGCCCTCGGTGGCTGGAAGTTGATAATTGATGAAAACCTTGCACTTCGCAAGCTGGTGGACTATCTCCAACCGGTTTAAACAGCATAACTGCAAATCTATCCCTGAAGAAAACAGCCTGGAACATTGGGAGGGGCAGTGGGGAGAGTCTCTTTAAGTAGAGAACAAGGAGAGAACAAGGAGGGCCTGGCTCTTCGCCAGAACGGTTATCTGGGAAAGGTATGTGTGTTGGTAGAAAATTCTTCCCGAAGTAATGGCTTGGATCTCAGAAGGGTGGTCCCGAGAGACGCGAGGCTTTGGATCCCTTGTCCGATTAGTTTCCTGTGTTTCTGGGGAAGGGAATTCGGCCTATAAATGGACAACAGGGACAAGAGAAGCAGTGTGGCCTAGCGGCAAGAGCACGGGCCTAGGAGTCGGAGGACCTGGGATCTGATCCTGGCTCCGTCACTTGCTGTGTGACCTTGAGCAAGTCACTTCACTGGCCCTCAGTTCCCTCATCTGTAAAATGGGGATTAAAGCTGTGAGCCCCATGTGGGGCATGGACTGTGTCCAACCTATTTTTCCTGTATTTATCCCAGCGCTTAGTGAGCGCTCAACAATACCACTAAAAAAATAAAACAGTCAGATGGGCATTTGGGTGGTGATAATAATAATAATGTTGGTATTTGTTAAGCGTTTACTATGTGCAGAGCACTGGTCTAAGCGCTGGGGTAGACACAGGGGAATCAGGTTGTCCCACGTGGGGCTCACAGTCTTCATCCCCATTTTACAGATGAGGGAACTGAGGCACAGACAAGTGAAGTCACTTGCCCACAGTCACACAGCTGACAAGTGGCAGAGCTGGGATTCTGGGGGTTTCTTCCCTGGTTCTGATGGCAGAGTGTTCTTCCTTGGAATTCCCCAGAAAGTCACCATGGGTCTCCAAGACTCTTTATACTCACATGAAGAAGCTGTAGGCCGATCTCATTCTTTCAAGGTAGAAGTGTCCTCTTGGAAGGAGGGGGGGAGGGAAGAAGGCGCTAGATGGAATTGCTAGCTTGCGGTGGTCACAAGCCTTACAAATGATTTGAATAAATATAAATTGTCCCTCAGCGGGTATACGCACTTGAAATAAAGGGCCAGATCTGTAGCGATGATGGCAATATCCATCATATGGATCGCATGTTCATGCTGCCTTCGGTTGAGGTTCTGGAAGATATTCAAACTCTGAGGAAACCAAGAGGAAATTCATGAAAAGTGCATTAGTGGAGCATGAACGGGAAAATACCCTTCTGACATTTTCCCAGAAGGAAACAGATGCAGTTGAGAAAATCTAGCTAGAGCAGCCTGCATGTCTATGCCTGAAATGGCATGAATAGCTCGGTATTTATATAGCAGTAATATTTCCAAAGGGCTTCTTCATCTTCCCATATCAATCCTTTCAGCATTCCTCTGTGTTGTCACTTGATTACAGATGAGAAATTGAGTCCAGAGAGGTTTCCACAGAAATTCAGAAGCGAAACCAGAACTGTTCTTGACCTTTTCCAAAAGCCAAAGTAATATTTTCTCCTTCACACTAAGAGACAGAAAGGAATCTCTTCCCAGACTTCTTATCCAGGTCCTGCAAAACTAGATTGGAGCACTGCAGGGGCTGAAATTTAACAAGTCCTCTGTAGGTTTTATGCCACCTCCATTTTAAGTTTTTAACTGCTGGGATCTTTGGGCTCGATACCTGAGAATTATCCCAAATAAAACGTACGTCAACAGGTGTCATGCACGCCCCTCCTTTTGAAGGCAGTTTCTGTCTGCCTTCTTCAAACCAGAAAACTGGGAAAATCCAGCTTTCTTTTTGTAACAGGATCATCTGAAGGACAATAAGTGAATCAACGTGACTGAGATTGTAACCAGAGAAGCAGCGTGGCTCAGTGGCAAGAGCCCGGGCTTGGGAGTCAGAGGTCATGGGTTCAAATCCCGGCTCTGCTACATCAGCTGTGTGACTGTGGGCAAGTCACTTAACTTCTCTGTGCCTCAGTTCCCTCATCTGTAAAACAGGGATTAAGACTGTGAGCCTCACGTGGGACAACCTGATTATCCTGTATCTACCCCAGCGCTTAGAACAGTGCTCGGCACATAGTAAGCGCTTAACAGATACCAACATTATTAAATGAGAGTGAGATTTGAATGCAGCTAGGAGACCTTACCTAGAGAAAGTGAAACAGACAGTGCATCACTGTGCATTTCCCTCATTTTTTAAACCTATGTGCCAAGCACTGTACTAAGCACTGAAGTAGACAGAAGATAATCAGGTCCCACATGGGGCTCACAGTCTAAGCAGGAGGGGGAACAGGTATTGAATCCCCATTTTGCGGATGAGGGAACTGAGGCACAGAGAAGTGAAGCGACTCGCCCAAGTTCACACAACAGACATGTGGAAGAACTGGGATTAGGACCCAGATCCTCTGACTCCCTGATCAGTGTTCTTTTAATAATGTTGGTATTTGTTAAGCGCTCACTATGTGCAGAGCACTGTTCTAAGCGCTGGGGTAAATACAGGGTAATCAAGTTGTCCCACGTGAGGCTCACAGTCTTCATCCCCATTTTCCAGATGAGGGAACCGAGGCCCAGAGAAGTGAAGTGACTCGCCCACAGTCACACAGCTGACAAGTGGCAGAGCCGGGATTCGAACCCACGACTGCTGACTCCCAAGCCCGGGCTCTTTCTACTGAGCCACGCTTCTTTTACTCTGTGTATCTATCCCGGTGCTCAATACAATGTTCGGCACTAATTAGTAAGTTCTGAACCATTATTATTATTCTTTTTCAAAGTATTTGTTAAGTGCTTACTATATGCCAGGAGCTGTACTGAGCACCAGAGTTAATCTAACCTTTTCACTAGGCTACGCTGTTTCTCTCACTGGAATTTGTGAGCTAACCCAGATGGAGAAAGGCAAGACCGAATACGATTTTCCTGAGTCCGCAGACACAGGAGGTTGAGAAATCGGCCCGCTCGAGGACAAATTTGGGTTATTTACTTGTGTTTGTTTTTTCTTCCTCAGGTGTAGAAAGTCAATTTCTGAAAGCTGAGAGATGCTGTGAGCTGAGGACTGGTCAGGGGCTCGGTGTGTTTTTTGCAGTGAAGCATTACTGGAAAGAGTGGAAAGAGCATAGGCCTGGGAGTCAGAAGATCTGGGGTCTAATTCTGCCACATACTTGCTGTGTGACTTTGGGCAAGTCATCTGACTTCTCTGTACTTTAGTTCCCTCATCTGCCTCCTCTGTTCTACCTCCTACTTAGGCTGAGCCCTCGGTGGGACCTGATTATTATTTTGTATCTACCCTAGCGCTTAGTACAGTGCTTGGAACGTATTAAGCACTTAAAGACCACAATTATTATTATCAATATAAACTGCTCCTCCCTCCCCGCTTGGTGAACGACATCCTCAAGGTGGAGGCTCTGTGATGAGCACCACAAACCCAGAGATGACTCTGAGGTTCTCGGTCTAAGCTGAGGTTTAGCTGAACTCAGGGTTTATTTCCGCAGAGGCCTCCGCTCTGCTGCATGGCACTCGCCCAAGTGCTTAGTACAGTGCTCTGCCAGGAAGTGCTCCATAAATACCACTGTTTAATCAGAAGTGCGCTCTGACTCTTCGACAAATAGTCCACTTCACTGCAGCCAGGGGCAGAGATTATCGTCTGTCTTATGCATCTCCATCTGGACGTACGCAAAGCTCCTGCTACTGAGGATATGATCCTCCCGTGACAACATATAGCAAAATTCATTCATTTCATTGTATTTATTGAGCGCTCACTGGGTGCAGAGCCCTGTACCAAGCACTTGGAAAGTCCAATTCGGCAACAAATAGACAGTCCCTACCCAACAACGGGCTCACAGTCCAGAAGGGGGGAGACAGACAACAAAACAAGTAGGCAGGCCTCAATAGCATCAATATAGATAGAATTATAGCTATATACACATCATTAATAAAATAATAAATATGTGCATATATACACAAGTGCTGTGGGGCGGGGAAGGGGGTAGAGGAGAGGGAGGGAGTCGGGGCGATGGGGAGGGGAGGACGGGCAGAGGAAAAGGGGGGCTCAGTCTGGGAAGGCTTCCTGGAGGAGGTGAGCCTTCAATCAACAGGGAATGTTCTCTGGGTGTTTGTAAGGGATGTAGAGTGCCAGGTAGGCCTGTTCTGGGAAGTGCCTCTAGTGCACTAGAAATTCCCGAGTATCTGGCCATTTTTCTTATCCAAGGAGTTGCCCCTCTCCCTCCCCTCCTAGCCTACACCCCAGAGCTAGAGATGAGCTTCCAAGGCCCTTTGTTTTGTTTGGTTTTGTTTTTAAATGGCATTTGTTAAACACTTACTATGAGCCGGGCACTGTACTAAGCACTGGGGTAGATACAAGGTAATCAGGCTGGACGCGGTCCACATCTCATTTGGGGCTCACAGTTTCAATCCTCATTTTACAGATGAGGTAACTGAGGCCCAGAGAAGTGAAATGACTTATCTAGGGTCACACAGCAGACAGGCAGTGGGAGCCATGATCAGAATCCATGACCTTCTGACTCCCAGGCCAGTGCTCTATCCACTTTGCCTTGCTGCTTCTACTCTCCCAAGTGCTTGTTATAGTGTTTTGCACACCGTAAGCGGTCACTAAATATGACTGACTAAGATCCCCGGAGTTATACAGGTTCACCGCAGAAGCCAACAATGCTTCTCTGGATAAGTTTGAAGTGGAAATCTAATGCCTGGGGAGGGGTTATTCTGGAGGACTTCTGGATCTTCATCCAGTTGCAAAGTGAGCTGCTATCATGTTCTAGCACCAAAGAAAAGATGAGGAAACCAAGGAATGCCTGTACCTCATCTTTCAGCAGCGTCTTGCCAAATTCCAAATGATGTCTTTCCAAAATGGAGGAGCCGTGCAGCTTAGCCAGTGGATTTTGTGATCTGAAAAGAGAAGAGTAAGACCCTTTCCCCGTGAAATCCTCACTGCATGCTTTCATGATCATCGTACACATTCCAAAGGGCAAAGATGTTGGACAAGTGAAAAGCGAAATGGCTTATTTGTAGGGGTAAACCCAGGCTCCCTAAGGGTAGGATTGATGAGCAAATAAAAGAAGGAAAGGGATACGCAGGCTGATAGATTGCCCTAGAGGCCCCAGCCTAGGGGGCGAATTTTTGCTGGGTGGCAATTTTTCAGGGAAAAAATTCAAATGCCTAAAAACTTTTAATATTACCAAGTTCCTTTTCAGTTTTTCAATTGCAGCTTGAGCCCTACAACCTACCGGAGTTCGTTGCAATTCCGATAGCACGTAGCGTAGGTCTCTTTTTCCCCCCTCCCTCAGCCCCTCAGCACCTTTACAGCCATATTCATAATTTATTTACTTATATTAATCTCTGCTTCTCCCTGTAGACTGTAAACCTCTTGTGGACAGAGAACGTGTCTACCAACTCTGCTGTGCTGTGCTCTCCAAAGACTTAGCACACTAAATGCTCAATAAATACCATTGATTGACTATGGAATTTAGGCAGTGAACACACCCCAGAAATGGCGGGGTGGAGGCAGCGTGAGAATCCTTTTCTTTAAAACTAAGAAGTGGACTGAGCTTAGTGTCTGTGGGTGAAATCAACCTGGTCTGGAGGCAGCTAGGAATTCAGAAGAAAAGGCAGAAAGAAAGGAGTCACCTTCACCTCTCTAGAACATTTGGTCCTTGATGTTGGGTTTCTTACTAGTGGATAGAGCTAGGGTCTGGGAGTCAAAAGGACCTGGGTTCTAATCCTACCTCCACCACTTGCCCGCTGTATGTCCCTGGGCAAATCACTTCACTTCTCTGTGCCTCAGTTCCTTACTCTCTACAGTGGGGCCTAGAGATGAGCCAACCCGATTAGCTTGTATCTACCCCAGTGCTTAGTACAGTGCCCGGCACATAGTAATTGCTGAACAAATACCGTTAAAACCAAACCAAAACAAAACTTACTTCATCTGGTAGAGGTTATTAGTGCCTCTGTGATCGATGTCATGACAGAATGCGGCGGTCACCATGGCTAGTGCCTCCAGATCTGTGAAGTAACGTTTCAACTTCCCAGTCTAAATAAGAGGACAGGGCATGCTTATGAGTTGCCATTCACTAGAAAAGTCTCCAAAACTTTGTTCCTCTAGATGGTAAGCCCGTTCTCTAGACTGTAAACTCGTTGTGGACTCGGAACGTGCCTACGAATTCTATTGTATTGTACTCTCCCGAGGTGCTTAATACAGTGCTCTATTCTATTGATTCTATTGATTCTGCCCGTCTCCCCCGATTAGGCCGTAAGCCCGTCAATGGGCAGGGACTGTCTCTCTCTGTTGCCGATATGTACATTCCAAGTGCTTAGTACAGTGCTCTGCACATAGTAAGCACTCAAATACTATTGAATGAATGCTCTACACACAGTAAGTGCTCAATAAATATCATCGACTGGTTGATTGGTTCTGAGGCGGAGGAGGAAGGAGGACGTGATCTGACTGATATTGCAGGGGAGGGGACGACTGTGGTGCAGAGACTCATTTGATATTAATTCGAGTCAGGCCAGATCATTATTATTATTATGAACGATAATAATAATTGCATTAAGCACCTACTATGTGCCAAGATGCCAAGCACTGTACTCAGCGCTGAGGTAGATATGAGGTAATCAGGTCTGACACAGTTCCTGCCCCTCATTCATTCATTCAATAGTATTTATTGAGCGCTTACTATGTGCAGAGCACTGTACTAAGCATTTGGAATGTACAAATCGGTAACAGATAGAGACAGTCCGTGCCCTTTGACGGGCTTACGGTCTAATCGGGGGAGACGGACGGACGAGAACGATGGCAATAAATAGAATCGAGGGGATGAACATCTCATTAAAACAATGGCAAACAAATAGAATCGAGGCGATGTACATCTCATTAACAAAATAAACAGGGTAATGAAAATATATACAGTTGAGCGGACCAGTACAGTGCTGAGGGGAGGGGAAGGGAGAGGGGGAGGAGCAGAGGGATGGGGGGAGAAGAGGGCTTAGCTGAGGAGAGGTGAAGGTGGGGGTGGAGGGGGAGCGGAGGGAGGAGAGGGAAAAGGGGAGCTCAGTCTGGGAAGGCCTCTTGGAGGAGGTGAGCTTTAAGTAGGGCTTAAGAGCTCCTCATGGAGCTCTGGGTCTAAGGGGGAGGGAGAACAAGTCTGACTCCGCATTATATTCATTCAATCATATTTTTTGAGTGCTTACTAAGTGCTTGGAAAAGGACAATAAAACAATAAACAGACACATTCACTGCCCACGATGAGCTTACATTTTAAAGACGAGGAAGCTGAAGCACAGAGAAGTTAAGTGACCTGGTCAGGGTAACAGAGCAGGCAAGTTGCAGAGCTGGGATTAATCATAACAATTCATTTATTATAATAAATCATTGTTAAGCACTTATTATGTGCCAGGCACTGTTTTTTGCCTCCCAGATCCATGCTTTTTCCTCCAGGCTACGCGGCTTCACATTTCTCCAGAAGCACCTAGGGATTCGGGGGGTAGGATCTGGGGCAACAGGAAAACAACTAGCAGTATTTGTTTTGATGTTATTTGTTCGATCTGGGTACTAGGTCAGATAAGAAGGGTCCGGAAAGTGCCGGTTCCATTTATCAGGGAATCTGGGAAATTATGGGTCTGCTAACTAATGTCGATAACAAAGTACTCTGGGTGGCTGAGAGGTAGCGAGAGTCCCTTTTGGATGTTATCGGCAGCAACTCCTCAGCCGCCCTGGGACGCTAGTTGGGGACCATTCTAGTGACATTGTCCTTCCCTGAGACAGGAAGGTGGAAGTTCGGACAAGTTCAATGATTAGACTCAGGCTGTGTCCCCCTTGGAAGCAACCATGGATCGGGACTGGCCATAGGTAAGCAGAGTGGTCTAGTGGATAGACCGCAGTCCCGCAAGTCAGAAGGACCTGGGTTCCAATTCCAGCTCCACCACTTGTTTGCTGTGTGAGTCTGGGCAAGTCACTTCACTTCTCTCTGCCTCAGTTACCTCATCTGAACAATTGGGATTAAGACTGTGAGCCCTATGCGGGACATGGACCGCATCCAAACTGAAAAGCCTGGACCTACCCGGCCCTTAGTACAGTGCCTGGAAAGTAGTAAGCACTTAAATACAATAAAAGATACCCAATTGGGATCAGAGTTTTTCTAGTTGTAAATATTTTTAGGTTCGCCTCAAACATTAGAAATGGAGCTCCCTGTGGACCGGAAACATGTCACTTGGCTATTCTGTACTTCCCCAGTGTCAGCATGGCTCAGTGGAAAGAGCACGGGCTTAGGAGTCAGAGGTCATGGGTTCTAATCCCGACTCGGCCACCTGTCAGCTGTGTGACTTTGGGCAAGTCACTTAACTTCTCGGTGCCTGAGTTACCTCATCTGTAAAATGGGGATGAAGACTGTGAGCCTCACGTGGGACAACCTGATTACTTTGTATCTACCCCAGCCCTTAGAACAGTGCTCGGCACATAGTAAGCGCTTAACAAATACCAATGTTATTATTAGTATTAGTATAGCACACCACACCAAGAGAGGCTTCAGTCTCATCTATCCTGCCATCTGAACTCTGGCCCATGACCTGCCTCTGGCCTGGAACGCCCTCCCTCTTCATATCCAACAGAGAAATAACCACCCTCGTCCCAAGCACTTAGGACACTGTTCTGCACGGAGTAGGTGCTTAATAATTAGTATTACTACACTGACAGGCTTTCTCTGTGAGGCTACTTGTTACTGACTCTCTTTCTCTACCCTCCCTCCTTCCCCCTCTTTCTATTCCCTTTTCAAGAAGCAACATGGCCTAGGGGAAAGAGCCCGGGCCTGAGAGTCAAGGGACATGGGTTTTAATCCCAACTCCACCGTTTACCTGCTGGGTGATCTTGGATTTGTCACAATTTCTCTGTGCCTCAGTTTTCTCATCTGTAAAATGAGAATTAAAAGACTGTTCCCCCTCCCCCTTCTATGGTGAGACTCATGTGGGACTTGGACTATGTCAGATGGGATTAGCTCATGTTTACCCCAGGGCTCAGTACGGTGTTTGGCATATAAAAAGTGCCTAATGAATACCGCAGTTTGGTCCTTCTTCTCTCCCCTCTTCCTAATGAGATTCGGTTTCAAATCGGGGCTGGCGGGGAGGGGAGGAGATAATAAACTGCCTGGCTCCTTACACACCAACTTCTCCGAGTTTCATTTTTGTTTGGTTCTACAGAAAGGATTGCCTACAACTGACTCTGCTAATGGTGCATCTCAGCTGAAAACTAGGAGTCAAATGCTGAGCATCTGAGTTTAACTTGTTAGTTGAGGTCCCCAACTGTAGACAAAATTCAACCTGCAAAGACGCTCGAGAAGAAAAAATCCAGTCCTTTATGTTGGAATACGGGACCAGAAGATCTCTGATATCCAGGGACAAAACAAGCTGTTCCAAATTTTGCTGCAGGGGCCCTGTTTGACATGAACTTCCCTGTTCTGGCCAAGGAGCAAGAGGAGAACTGGAAATTAGGATGTGACGCCAAGAAAGCACGGTGAAAGGTCGACAGTGCCAAAACTCACATCCACAAGGTCTCTTTGGCGCACTCCACTTTGTGAACTTTAATCCAAAATCCACCCCCCGCCCCAAACTCCATGTACCCTCCTGTTTTCCTTCCTCCCCACCTGAATCATCTGAAGAAGTTGTTCGGTTCTTAGTCTCTTCCACCATTTTGGAGCTACAACCATTAGAAGGTCAGGAAGAGAGAAAAGAGAGGAGAACCGTAGGACCAGATTGTTCTGGGATTCTGGACTCTAAAACCCGACCCCGCTACTTGTTTGCTGTGACCCCTGGCAGGTCACTTCGCTTCTCTGTGCCTCAGTTACCACAACTGGAAAACGAAGATCAAGACCGTGAGCCCAAATGGGACATGGACTGTGTCCAATTTAATTAGCATGTATCTACCCCAACGTTTAGTACGGTGTCCGGCACATAGTAAGAGCTTAACAAATGCCACATTGAAAAAAAAAAAGTCCTTTTACTAGGCTCCAGGGGAAGCACAGCGATTGTCTAGAACTTTCAGGCCCCACTAAGGCTCCCTATATCTTGAAGAACACTTGGAAGCTTATTAAGTACATTTTGCACCTCCAACCCGATCACGGCCGTTTCAAGGATCATCAGCCTACCGTCAGCAAAGAGAACATGGTCTGGCCCACATTAAATCCATGACGCCAGTTGTGGTAGGTGATCTTGCGGTAGCCTTTACTGAGGGAGTATATGAAACGCACCAGGGCCTGTGAAGAGAGAAAAGGAGGAGATCGTCAGTTCTTTGAGGGCAGGGAGCACCCTTTGCTCTTCCTCTCGGTCTCTTCTCCCCATAACAATGGCTCAATCAATCATTTGGGGGGTTATCAATCAATCTGTGTTATTTACTGAGCACTTACCGTGTGCCGAGCACGGCACGAAGTGCCTAGTTCAGGATCATAATAAATTCAACAGAAGCTGGAAACTTTTTTGGAGAAGAGGTGATGTCTTCACCATGGCTTCATCCTTCCTCTTTTTCAAAGTCGTTCTGAAATACCACCTCCAGCCCCCACCTGGCTCCTGTGCCTTGCTCTCCTCTCTCTCTCTCTCTGCCAACCTCTTGCTCATGCCATTCCCTCCTACCTGGAACTCCCTCTTCATATCTGACAGACCACCACTCTCCCCATCTTCAGAACCCTACTAAAATCACATCTCCTCCTCCAGGCAGCCTTCCCTGACGAATCTCTCAACCCCACACCCTGTTTTCCTTTCCTACTGCATCACCTATGCACTTGGAACTGAACCCCCTGAAGCATTCATGCCACCTTCCACGAGCATAGCACACAACCTTATTCTTAGTTGCTTCCCCTTAATACAATTGCTTTCGATGGCAGTCTCCCCCTACAATCTATATCCCACCCCTATAGATTGTAGAAATTTTGTGGCCAGAGATCATGTCTACTTAATCTAGCGTACACTCCTAAGTGCTTAGTATAGTGCTCTGCACAGAATAAGTGCTCAACAAATACCATTGATTGATTGATTGATGTGCTATAGGGAGCGGTGCGTCCTAGTGAAAATTGCCTGGCTCTGGGTGTCAGAGGACCTGGGTTCTAATAATAATGACAATAATAATAATAATTATGGTATTTGTTAAGCATTTACTATGTGCCAGGCACTGGACTAAGCACTGGGGTGGATACAAGTAAATCGGGTTGAACGTAGTCCCTGTCCCATGTGGGGCTCACAGTCTCAATCCCCATTTTACAGATGAGGTAATTGAGATCCAGAGAAATGAAGTGTCTTGCCCTAGGTCACACAGCAGACAAGTGGCAGAGCCGGGATTAGAACCCAAGACCTTCTGACTTCCAGGCCCATGCTCTCTCCATGCTGCTTTTATCTCTCAGCTCCACCACGTACTTGATGTGTGACCTGGACAAGTCACTTAACTTCTCTGTGCCTCAGTTCCCTCATCGGCAAAATAGGGATTCAATTCCTATTCTCCCTGTGAGCCCCGTGTGGAACCCGCTTCCCTTGCATCCGGCCCAGTGTTTCGAACAGTGCTGGGCATATAGTAAGCACTGAACAAATACCACGGTTATTATCAATATTAGTATTTGTTATTATTACAGGAGAATATGCCTCCGTCAGAAAAGATTCTTTGTCCGTGATAAACGGGTCAAGATTTTTACAGGGCCGAAGACTCATCTCTAGATTATTGTTACGGCAAATTTCAAAAAGGAAAGAAAGCCAAAGATCATAGGCAGGCTCTCACCTCCTGGGGGATATGAAATTTATCTACGACTTTCAGTTCGTAGTACATCTGGATCCCACACTTCACCAGCTCCAGTTCCGTCAGGGGCAGGTCGCTGAAGTGAAATTGATTAATTTCATATTGCTCTGGGTCTGGAAGTTCAGCTTGCTATACAGAGGAAAGAAATGAGCTCTGTTACCGGGGAGAGAGCAGGAGAAGGAATTTTTAGGGTATCTTTAGATTTGTGGTTAAGTTCAGAAGGGTGGGGTGCTTGTTTAGGTATCTCCAACGAGCAGCGGGTTTCCAAGATGTTTCTCCATTCCCCTGGCACTTCTAGGATCTAGCCAGATGGGAGTGGTTTTTTACAGAAGGATGTCACCAGCGACAACAAAGTGAGAGGTGTCCATCAGCTGTTGGAATCCCCTTTAAGAGGTGGCGAAACCGAGGTCCAGTCATAGGGTGAGGCAGAGGCAGAATTGGGATGACGATCGAGATTTTCGGAATCATTCTACTGCCCTGTCCCCTGAAAGGAAGGGATAGAACTTCACTCCCTCTCATGTCAATTTAAGGCTCATTTCTCACTCCCCTCCCTGGGTTCCTCTCCTTGCCATCACCAAGACCGGATGGGATGTTATCTGAGGTAATCCCCGATCCGACTTACGAGGATCTCAAAAAGTTCATCTTCTTCGCATTCATTGGGTTCTTTTCCATACACTTCTCTTGTTTTCTGGAAAGGTAGAGGCAAAGAATTTTCAAGAGCCACCCCGAAAAAATGAACCCGATTTCCTCAGAACTTTGAGGATGCCTACTATAGTCTAAGTCCACCAATGCGGCCCAAACTTCATTTGCTCAGCCTCCTGATCCCCATTCAGAATGCACCAGAATGAAGGGTGGAATTTAGCCTTGCTCTCCCTGACGGCACAAACGTGGAATAATTTCAAAACTGACACTTGCTCTTTTTGCTGTTCTTTCATCAAGTGCCTTAGCTTTTTATTTGTTCAATTTCTACACTATAAATCCGCTGAAGAAAAGTCTGACATTCCTAGCAAGATGACTGTACAGTACATGACTGTACTGTATATATGTATATACACACACACACACACACACACACACGTATATATATATATATATATATATATATATATATATATATATATATACAGATATCACTACCGTGTCTGGCTTTGACCAGCATTTGTATACATAGATGGAAGATTTTGTCATGGGCTGTGATTTATGTTGAGGCGCTAGACTGTAAATTTCTCCATTATCAATCAATCTTTAGCATTTGTTGAGCCTTTGTGTGCAGAATACTGTACTGAGCGCTTGGGAATGTACAATATAGCAGAGCTGGTAGACACAATCCCTGCCTACAGCGAGTTTATAATCTAGATTGAAGCATCCCTTATCCCACCCTCACCTCCAAATTGTAAATTCCTTGAGGGCAGGAATCATGTCTGTCAACTCTATTGTAATGTAATTTCCCAAGTGCTTAATACAGTGCTCTGCACACAGTAAGCACTTGATAAATAATAATGTTGGTATGTGTTAAGCGCTTACTATGTGCAGAGCACTGTTCTAAGCACTGGGGTAGATACAGGGCAATCAGGTTGTCCTACGTGAGGCTCACAGTTAATCCCCATTTTACAGACGAAGTAACTGAGGCACAGAGAAGTGAAGTGACTGGCCCACAGTCACACAGCTGACAAGTGGCAGAGCGGAATTCGAACCCATGACCTCTGACTCTAACATTTTCCTAGTGATAACAAAATAGCATAGGAGAACAACGTCAAGGAAAGAAGTCAAGCTGAGCCAGCAGGAAAAATAAGGGGGAAAATACTCACCAATATCCCCTGGATTTCATCGTTGCTACATTTTACATGATATTTTACCATATCTTGAAAAATATCCTTCCTGTTTTCCAGTTTGTTCATTGACTCGTAGGTGTCAGGATTTAAGACCGACCACCCAAGGAACTGGGTGAGGGACTAAATAAAAAAAAGAAAGGGCATCATCGTTAGAAAGTTTCTTCTTACTCTTCTCTGTTATAGGAATAGTTAAACCACACTTTCATGGCACAAGGTAGGCACTCAACGAATACATTGATACTGATATCGGAATATAATATTTGCATAACATTGTCTGTTAAGATCTTACTAAGACCACAATGATGAGGTAAAGCCATCTTCAGAGAAATTTACATTGCAATACCCAGAAGCAGATGCAGTGTGCTCAAGGAAGCCTCAAAGGAGAAGGAAAACTGGCTCAGATCAACGTTACCTTTAGCACGGGATAAGTGAAGTAGAAAATCAATCTATTTTAGCACCCGAACCCCTCTGTTCAAGGAATCGATAACCACAAAACGGTTCTATTTTCTTCAAATCTCTTCGTAATATTTCGAAGACTGAGTTCGTACAAGTAGGGATGCTTGAGAAGATATAGAAACTTGAGTTACACAGCCAACGTCTTCAGACCCTGTGTCACCTAAGTCACTGAAATCCCCAAATTCCCAGAACACTTATGTACATATCATATATACTCTATTTCTCCCCTTATTTGTCACTTAAGTGGCTGCCTCCCCCATTAGATTGCAAGTTCCTTGCAGGTAGGGCCCATATCTTCTAATTATTGTGTTCTTTCTCAAGTGCTTAGTGATCACTTAACCCCATATGTGAAGCCCACGTGAGACAGGGGATTTGCCCAACCTGATTACCTTGCGTCGACTCCAGTGCTTAGAACAGTGCTTGACTTAGTAAGCGCTTAGTAAATGCCTTAATTCAATTAAATTACTCGATAAATGCTACTGATCGATAGCTCTATGCTTCAGTAAATTTAAGTAGATTTGGCTGCTTTCGGCCGGCGGATAATATGTAGCTTCTTCCCATAAAGGTTCTGACTAATGCTACTTCGATGATCAAGCCAGAAGTAATATTTTAATTTTTCCTTCTGTTTCAACAGATCGACTTTCGGTAAACAATTAGGCAGAACCTCGTCTAGGGGAGAAAAAACTGTATTGTGGCCAGAAGTTAAAACACAGCAGGAACTCCATATTTATTATTAATAATAATAATGGCATTTGTTAGGTGCTTACTATGTGCCAAGCTACCGCCCATCCCGCACGCTCCGCTCCTCCGCCGCCCACCTCCTCGCCGTCCCTCGGTCTCGCCCATCCCGCCGTCGACCCCCGGGTCACGTCCTCCCGCGGTCCCGGAACGCCCTCCCTCCTCACCTCCGCCAAACTGATTCTCTTTCCCTCTTCAAAACCCTACTTAAAACTCACCTCCTCCGAGAGGCCTTCCCAGACTGAGCTCCTCTTCCCCCTCTACTCCCTCCGCCATCCCCCCTTTACCTCTCCGCAGCTAAACCCTCATTTTCCCCTTTTCCCTCTGCTCCTCCACCTCTCCCTTCCCATCCCCACGGCACCGTACTCGTCCGCTCGACTGTATAGATTTTCGTTACCCTATTTATTTTGTTAATGAATTGTACATCGCCTCGATTCTATTTAGTCGCCATCGGTTTTTACGAGATGTTCTTCCCCTCGACTCTGTTTATCGTCATCGTTCTCGTCCGTCCGTCTCCCCCGATTAGACCGTCAGCCCGTCAAAGGGCAGGGACCGTCTCTATCTGTTGCCGACTTGTTCATCCCAAGTGCTTAGTACAGTGCTCTGCACATAGTAAGCGCTCAATAAATACTATTGAATGAATGTTCTAAGCACTAGGGAAGATACAAGGTAATCAGGTTGTCCCATGTGGGGCTTACAGTCTTAATCCCCATTTTACAGATGAGGTAACTGAGGCACAGAGAAGTGAAGTGGCTTGCCCAAGGTCACAGAACAGACAAGTGGCAGAGCCAGGATTAGAACCTACACCCAAGCCTGTGCTCTTTCCACTAATCCATGCTGCTCTGATCACTGACACTTGTATTCATTCATTCAATAGTATTTATTGAGCGCTTACTATGTGCAGAGCAATGTACTAAGCGCTTGGAATGTACAATTCGGCAACAGATAGAGACAATCCCTGCCCAGTAACGGGCTCACAGCCGATAACCTATTCTTCCTCCACGGAAAAACAGGTTGCCGAAGACTATACGAACGCTAAATATCAACCGTTCTATCTTCTGCTCTCCACAGGAACGTGTGGAGAATGGGGAACGTGGGGAGGGAATGGTGTGTCTGTTTTTCTGATTGGAACTGGTTATACTGGCTTACTATCTGGTCACGCTGGGCTGCTTTTCCCTTGGAATGTGTAACTCAGTTTGTCTTTGGTTTAAAGTCTCCACTCACCATGGAGATTCGAGGGAGGAATCCAGGAAATTACCCAAATGTTGGAACAAATGGAACTGGATTCACATTTCATACTCCCTCCGACGTTCGCTAAAGAGAAGATTGGTGTTTATCAATTGGCTTGCCTTGCTTGAACCGGTAAAACGGGCATGCCATGAGGGTTCAAGGAATAAATGAACAGGGAAGGTCTCCCAGAGTCGATCGCCGTACGGGGGACTATTTATCAGAGACCCCTAAACCAGGTCCGTCGAGCCCTGGTTCCTAAAACCTGCTTCCTTAAACTGTTCCCAAGAATTACTTTTGAAAGCAGGTCCAACCCTGTGCCAAATGATGTCGGGGACAAAGGTTATCTTTGATGCCTCCCGCATTCCACTCACTGTCTTCCTGGTGACTGGCGAGAAGGGATAGAGGATGATCGATCAGTAATATTTACTGAGCCCTTACTGTGTGTAGAGCACTGTATTAATGCTTGAGAGAGCACTATATAACAGACGCATCCCCTGCCCGCAACGAGCTTACAGTCTAGAGGTTGATGAAAGGGCTGCCAATACGAGATTCCACGGCTCCTCCCTGATTCAAGACCTCTGGCATTTCCATTTTCCATTCCATAGCCATGGGATCACTGGACCCCGAGTGAGAGGGACATTGCACTCGGCTTTTACGCATGATAGGCAACTCCTTCCAGACTGCACTTGACGCCTCCCATGCCCAGGACTCTAGGCAGCGTGGCTCAGTGGAAAGAGCCCGGGCTTGGGAGTCAGAGGTTAAGGGTTCGAATCCCAGCTCTGCCACTTGTCAGCTGTGTGACTGTGGGCAAGTCGCTTCACTTCTCTGGGCCTCAGTGACCTCATCTGGGAAATGGGGATGAAGACTGTGAGCCCCACGTGGGACGACCCGATTCCCCTGTGTCTACCCCAGCGCTTAGAACTGTGCTCTGCACATAGTAAGCGCTTAACAAATACCAACATTATTATTATTATTACTTAACTTCTCTGTGCCTCAGTTACCCCCCCCCGGAAAATGGGGATTAACTGTGAGCCTCACGTGGGACAACCTGATTACCCTGTATCTCCCCCTGCGCTTGGAACAGTGCTTGGCACATAGTAAGCGCTTTACAAATACCAACATTATTATTAATGGACCCCTAAATCCACCTTTCACTCATTCATTCAGGTGTATTTTTGAGCACTTGTTGTATGCCGAGCACTCTACTAAGCACTCGTTGTGGGGAGAGAATGTGTCTGTTTATTGTTACATTTACTCTCCCACGTGCTCAGTACATTGCTCTGCGCACTCAATAAATACAATTGATTAATACTAAAATTACTACAATTATTATTAACTGGGAATTCCGGCACTAGACATTTAACCACATGAGAAGCAGCATGGCTTAGTGGTAAGAATCCGGGCTTGGGAGTCAGAGGTCGTGAGTTCTAATCCCCTTTCTACCGCTTGTCAGCTGTGTCACTTTGGGCAAGTCACTTAACTTCTCTGGGCCTCAGTTCCCTCATCTGTAAAATGGGGATGAAGGCTGGGAACCTTAAGTGGGACATCCTGATTACCTTGTATCTACCCCAGTGCTCAGAACAGTGCTTTGCACATAGTAAGCACTTAACAAATGCCATCATCATTATTATCATTATTATTATTATTATTACGGACCACAACAGGCTTTTTTGTGTATTTAGTTTTTAGCAAGGTTGGACACAAACCCACTTCTCCAAGAAAGCAACCAAAGAAAGCTTGATGCTAGAAGTGAATGGACCAAAATGACATTTCTTGAGAGAATTTTTACTCTGCTCTGATATAGTAGTTCCAGATGTCTTCCTTAAAAAGAAAGCACACCCACTCTGAAACATAAATAAAACATTCTCTAATATGACAACATGTTTCAATAGCAAATGTGCCTCTCTGCTTTATTCAAGCTGGTCGAGGACAGGTTTTCTGTGATCCCAGACTAATGTACCTCCATCAGTGTTTCATCCATGTCATCAAAGGGTTTTCCATCTTTTCGATTATAAAATGTAGCAACTCCAACGATTTCTTCCTTCTTATTGACTATCGGCATGGAAAGGACATTTTTAATCGTCCACCCAGACTCATCCAGAGGTTCTTTCTATATAAAGATAGATTGTGATTAGAAGTTAGAGAAGCCGCACGGCCTAGTGGAAAGAGCACAGGCCCGGGAGTCAGAAGGATCTCGGTTTTAATCGCGGATCTGCCGCGTGCCTGGTGTGTGACCTTGGGCAAGTCACTTCTCTTCTCCGTGCCTCAATTATCTCATCTGGAAAGGGGGGGTTGAGACCGTGAGTCCCACGTGAATCCGGGACTGTATCCACCCCGGTACTCAGTTCAGTACCTGGGACAGAATAAGCACTTAACTAATACCATTATTATTACCTTCAAAAAGATGAAGATTATGTCAGTAAACCTTACTGATGTCGGCGGAAGATTGAAATCATTCAAACCTGGAACTGATGCTTTGTTAATTTCCTTTCACCGATCACGAGAGGGAAAATACTTTGTGAGATGCTCAAGCAATCCCTCCCTACGGCAGATGGATCCTGAAGTTTCTTGGTTTCTTTATCCCAAAGGGAGACAAACTCGCTGGTGAAATTCATGCTCTTTAAACCTTTGAGCAGAGAGAATATGTAATAATGTTGGTATTTGTTAAGTGCTTACTATGTGCAGAGCACTGTTCTAAGCGCTGGGGTAGATATAGGGTAATCAGGTTGTCCCACGTGAGGCTCACAGTCTTAATCCCCATTTTACAGATGAAGGAACTGAGGCCCCGAGAAGTGAAGTGACTTGCCCACAGTCACACAGCTGACAAGTGGTGGAGCCGGGATTAGAACCCGTGACCTCTGACTCCTAAGCCCGGGCTCTTTCCACTGAGCCACGCTGCTTCTCAGGTGTCCAGACACAGGCTTCTATAGTTGAAGATACAGCCATGGGAAAGACAAAGAGATTCTAAAACCAGAAACTAGCTCAAAATCATCAGCAGGAAAAACAAAACCCAGGCACTGGCAAAGAGGGGAGGAGAGAAGCAGCGTGGCTCAGTGGAAAGAGCACTGGCTTGGGAGTCCGAGGTCATGAGTTCGAATCCCAGCTCTGCCACTTGTCAGCTGTGTGACCGTGGGCAAGTCACTTCACTTCTCTGTGCCTCAGTTCCCTCATCTGGCAAATGGGGATTAACTGTGAGCCTCACGTGGGACAACCTGATTACCCTCCATGTACCCCAGCGCTTGGAACAGTGCTCGGCACATAGTAAGCACTTAGCAAATACCAACATTATTATTATTATTAATAATGTTTGAGGAGCTCCTCACACTTTTTGTAAATGGTCACACTGGGATTTCTTGCTAGTTATTTCTGAGAGGCTTCGATTCTGAGCTTCAAACATGTAAGGAGCCAGCCTCTCGGATGAGGCAGGGCTCAGAGCCATCCTTATGGGGTCCCGGTCCTCCAATCGTTTCCCAAGAACTCGGGGGCTGTCAGTCTGGCCCTGTCCAAATTCGCAGAAACTTGCCTAAACAAGTTCTCAGAGTTAAGTTGCAAGAAAATTTAAAGTATTCTAGAGCGGAAACCAACATCTCCCTATTTCCCCATCGCAAAACAAATAGTTGACTTTAGGGATTGACCCTCGAGAAATTCTTCCACTTTTAGGGGTTGACCCTCGAGAAATTCTTCCACTCTGCTGTGGAAACACAGCGCACCCGATTCACCATAATTCTTTCTGAGATTCTTCTGGGTTCATTTGGTCACTTTACTTCAAGAGAAGCAACAAGGCCCAGTGGATACAGAGCACAGGCCTGGAGGTTCTCCCCCTGACTTGCCCATCACTGTAGATGACACCACCATCCGTCCTGTCTCGCAAGCTCGTAACCTTGGCGTTATCCTTGACTCCTCTCTATCATTCAACCCACATATTCAATCCGTCATCAAATCCTGTCGGTCCCACCTTCACAACGCTGTAAAAATCCACCCTTTCCACTCCATCCAAACTGTTACCACGTTCATCCAAGCACTTACCCTATCCTGCCTTGATTACTGCATCAGCCCTCTTGTTGACCTCTCTGCCTCCTGTCTCTCCCCACTCCACTCCATACTTCACTCTGCTGACTGGATCATTGTTTCTACAAAAACATTCAGTCCACGTTTCCCAACTCCTCAAGAACAGGTTCATGGTATTTATAGAGAAGCAGCGTGGCTCAGTGGAGAGAGCCCGGGCTTGGGAGTCAGAGGTCATGGGTTCTGATCCCCGCTCCGCCACTTGTCAGCTGTGTGACCGTGGGCAAGTCACTTCACTTCTCTGTGTCTCAGTTCCCTCATCTGTAAAATGGGGATGAAGACTGTGAGCCTTATTTGGGACAACCTGAATACCTTGTATTTACCCCAGCGCTTAGAACAGTGCTTGGCACATAGTAAGTGCTTAACAAATGCCAATATCATTATTATTGGCTCTAAAGCACTCAATCACCTTGCCCCCTCCTACCTCACCTTGCTGCTCTCCTGCTACAATCCAGGCTGCATGCTTGGCTCCTCTAATGCCAACCTACTCACTGTACCTCCATCGTATCTGTCTTGCCGCCAACATCCTGGAATGCCATCTCTCTTCATTCTGACAGAGAAAACTCTCCCCACTTTCAAAGCCTATTGAAAGTGACCTTCCCCGACTAAGCCTTCATGTCCTCTTTTCCCACTCCCTTCTGTGTCACCTCTAATCCCTTTTATATCACACACCCCCAGCCCCACAGAACCTAAGTACATATCCCTAATCCCGTAAGCTTGATTCTATTTATTGCTATTGTTTTTGTCTGTCCGTCTCCCCCGATTAGACCGTAAACCCGTCAATGGGCAGGGACTGTCTCTATCTGATGCCGATTTGTACGTTCCAAGCGCTTAGTACGGTGCTCTGCACATAGTAAGCGTTCAATAAATACTATTGAATGAATGAGCTCATTGTGGACGGGGAGTGTGTCTGTTATATTGTTGTGTTATGGTCTCCCAAGCACTTAGTACAGTGCTTTGCACACACCTGAGCACTCAATAAATATGATTGATTGATTGGGAGTCAGAAAGATCTGGGTTCTAATTCAGACTCTGCCCCTTATCAGCTGTATGTCCTTGGACAGACACTTCACCTCTCTGGGCCTCAGTTACTGCATCTGTAAAGTGGGAATTAAGACTTTGAGCCCTATGTGAGATAAGGACTGTGTCCTATCAGATTACCTTGGTACAGTGCCTGGCACATATTAAGCGCTTAACAAATACTACAATTATTATTATTATTATTTACTGGATTTAATGATCTGCTTAGCGATTGTCATTCATTGGCTCATCTATCCTTTTACCATTCATCTTTCCCCTTCACTTAAATTGCATCTCTCTTCAGTGGTGATCAGAGTTCACGCTCAAACAACTGATGAAGTCTATCGCTACTTCTCAATTGGGAAAGTGATCAGATAGCTAGTTCATGGAAAATACCCCTTACCTGAAATGCAAAAAAATCTTCTGCAGGAGCATTCATAATGTTGCAGATCTGGAAGAAACAAAGGAGTAACATATTATTGATGCTAACTGATATTTTGAGAGTGTCCGTAGCTTTACTCAGATATTCAATAGGCGTAGTCTAATGTCTACACACAATCTCTAAACATAGAGACAGACTATAGACAACCTCTATGCATCATTCTTCCCCTTCCCTTTCCCATTCCATTCCCAAATCCTTTCAAACCTGAGTGAGAGTTGAGCCTTTTTCTCATCCAATACTCACCAGGCCATTTTGGGCAACATAGGTTGGGAGGCCACTAACTAAGGCCCAGTGATCAGGAGTTGGATTCCTGTTAAAGCAAAGAATATACATTGTCGTGGTATTGGTCTGGATTTTTGGAAATGTGGGTTATTTTTCACTGATGGTAGTCTGTGTGGCAGGTGCTTTTCAACCCAGACTCTAGAGACCCAAAATAGCAGAAGAAGAAAAAGAAGAAAGAGGAGGAGGATTTGTAATTTGTAATTGTTTTTTAATTGTATTGGAAATTTTGTCCAATATAGTTTAGCAATAGCCTTATTTTCTTCTTCAAAAATCTTGAAACAACTTAACTCCTGCCCCTGCCCCTGGTTTCCTGGCTTCTTTTCTTCTCCATCCTCCTTCCCTTGGCTAACAGAGTTGATTCCTGATTGAAGTTTCTGAAACCAAATTTCAACCCGATCTCCTCTAGATGTGACAAGAACTGAAGGCTTGTAAAGGCTTTACGATCTTTGCTATATTGATCTCCATGTAAATCCACCTTTTGTTTTTTATGGTTGTTGGCCTTATGCCTGAGTTGGCTTTGATTTTCAAGAAATGAATATACGGAGATGACTTCAAAGGTGCACGGAGAAGCTCGAACGGAGTTTAGTTGTTTCAGGATGTTTTAAGAAGAAAATAAGGCTATTGCTTAGCTCTTTTGGACAAAAGGTTAATACAATTAAAAAAAAGAATTATAAACTACCAATCATTTATTTAATATTATAAGATTGCTTTGAATTGCTCTTAGATTGTGAGCCCCTTGAGGGACAGGGACCGAGTTTGATACTCACCTCTATCATAAGCTGTATAATCAGTGCTTAACCAATACCATAAAAAAGGGACAAGGGAGGTGGGGAAAAGCAGGAGAAAGTAGTGCATTCAAATTCTTTGTGAAGCAAATTCACTATCAGTGAGAAAAAAGAAGTAGAAGGAAGAGAAGGAGGAGGAGGAAAAGAACAAGGAAAGGAAGAGGAGGAGGAGGAAAATAACAAGGAGAGGAGGAGGAGGATGGCTTTTTCAGTACTTCTCAGTACAGTGCTCGGCATACAGTAATCACTTAATAAATAATATTATCATTACTACTACTAGAGTAACAAATAGTACTATGACTATTATTATGACTACTTCTACTAAGTTTGGAGTAAGCCTCTCCTGGATGACCCAAGTCATGGGAACTCAACTTGGAAACTTACGGGATCACCTTAATGTCCTCTTTGCCATGTAAGATGTAATCAATGACTTTGTAAAAGTTGATTTCCTGTGTAAAAGGGGAGAAAGGAGGAAGGAAATAATGAGTGAAAGGGGCAATAAACACAATATTAATGTTTGATTCTAATGCATAAACTATCCAGGGGTCAGCTTCATATTCTCTGGTCACAGGCAAGAGTTTTTAACAGTACTTCATATGGGTGGGAACTATAACTCAACTACAAGTAATTATAGTCCTAGCCTATATTTATATCTCCCTCTGCGACATCTGAAAACAAAAGAAAAAGTTGCACTGAATTTAAATCAACTTCACATTGACTATTTTAGTGACTATTGCTTTTCATTTGTTTCTGTGTGACAAATTGAGATCATTTCATGACTTCAGCAATCCCACAGTGCCTTTCACTGATCCAGGGGATAACAGAGGTTACCAAACAGATGCACCTACGCTTTCATATGAGATTGAAAGGAAACCGGCAACTTTAGGGGATGAGTTTTAATTAATAATTAGGGCAAGAGTTTAATTGCAAAGTTACCAGTGAAATGCAATTTACTGGGCAGCTACTTCTATTGGACAGTTACTATATCTCACAAGTTTCCAGAACCAAGGGTTAGTGACATGATAGAAAGGGGGCAAAAACAGCTGTAGAACAGTGACACGTTACGGAGGTCACTCTATATGGCACATTATCAAACATTCACCCTTGGCAGAAATCAGTCTGAAGTTTTCATGTCAAGCCCTGGAGACGTTTTGGTCCTTAATAGAGACCGTGCATTTTTTTTAAAAACTTCATATTATTCACTGCCCTAAGATGGAGGCGTCCAGCTGAGGTCGTGTGAGCAACACTCTTCCCCCATGAGATTTCCTGATCCTTTTTCATACTTCCATATAAACTTCCCCGACTCTGAATCCAGCTAGCAAATGTTAATCAGGGGGCAGGGGAAGTAGACCATCAGGGCGAGGCAGAGTTATCCCCCCAAACTCCTTTCTTGCATGATCCCCGTTGGCCCTCTCTCTATCCCAGAGTTGGGATTTAATAGTATCCAGGGCCAAAAGCAAGCACAGGCAGCAAGCTGGAATGGTGAGGAGAATGAAGAGAGAAAAGGGAAGCAGGGCAGAAAGAGAACAGAAAGAAGGGAGATAAGTTCAAAAGAGCCAGGGAGGAGGAGAAGAAACACGAGGGGTAAAACTGGAAGGGAATCTCATGGGGATAACATTTGTCAAATGGCTCCGCTCCAGAAAAACGTCCTATTATCTGCCACTGAGCTACATAGCAACGGGGGCTCCGAGGATGAGGACTCCAAAAACAAAGACCCACTCTGAGAAGGAATATGGCACATGGCTACCACAAGAGCTTTGGGTTAAACCACCACACAAATCCCACGAGAGAAGTGGTGGAGCCTCGTGAAAACAGCCTGGCAATCCGAGGACCTGGATTCTAATCCCAGCTTTGTCACTTGTCTACTAGGTGACCTTGCACAAGTCACTTCTCTGGACTTCAGTTACCTCTTCTGCAAAATGGGGATTAAGACTTTGAACCCCATGTGGGATAAACACCGTGTCCAATCTATCTTGTATCTGCCCCCAGAGCTTATATAATAATAATGATAGTAATGATGGTATTTGTTTAGCATGTACTGTAAGCCAGGCAGTGTAAATCAAATGAATAAATACCACTTTTAAAAACAGAGGGAGATGCAAGTAGTTTCTAACCCCCAGGGAGGATTGGTTTCTAGGATTTTGGTTAGTCAGGTCTATAGGAGACTGTAAATTTGCTGTAGGCAGGGAACATGTCCAATGAGTGTCGTGCTCTGCACACAGTAAGCACTCAATAAATACAATTGATTACGCTGCTCCCCATTTCTTTGTTCCCCAACTTCACCTAGTTGTTGACATAAAATGAAAACTAGAGTTTCAGGGTAAAGAATGAGGAATCGAACAGTCGCTGTGGCACAAGGAAACACAACTTTCTACTTGTACAGCAACCTCAAAATCCATTCCGTTGCCAACATGCTTCTTCCATAATCATCAGCTTTATCACTACATATGTAGAAAGACCTAAACCCTTGAGAGTCAAAACCTAAGAATTAACCGATGCTAAAGTCAATCTTCAGGAGAGCAACTGCTTTCAGATGACCGGCAGTCTTCGGAGATATCAGTAATTCAGCTCATGCCAAAACGGCCTATCTGAAAGATTGCTAGCAAAAAGAATACTCAGCTGTTGTGTGGCATCCTGTTGAAGAGGAATTTTAAAGATGACCAATCAAATTCCATCCATGCTATGTTCGCTGAAGACACAATATATATACATATATATTAATAATAGTATTTATCAAGCACTTACTACGAGCCAGGCGGCGTACTAGGTGTGGGGTAGATCTAATCAAGTTGAACACAGTTCACGTCCCACATGGAGCTCACCGTCTTAATCCCTCGTTTCCGACCTGTGTTTACAGAAGTCCTGTTTATTCACTCCTTGTCCCCTGTGGGAATATGGCTGGAAGGGACGGGAGAGCGGAATAGACACTAAGCAAACCAACTGTCCTTTAATCAGATCCAGCGTGCAGGTGGTGGTCTTGGAGATGCAGGATAGAGTCGTTCGTTGTTCTTTACCGGAGATGCCATCTGCTCTAGAGGCAGCACACTCTTCTCTCCTTTAAAACCTCCTCAGCTCACCACCTGTGCCCCTGAGAGCGCTTTGATGGTCTTTGCTTCTGGCCCAAACCAGGCTACGGAGACTCGGCAGCGTGTTGTTTGAATAGGGGGAAAGAGGCTTTTATCATGTGCTGCTCCTTTACAGTTGATTGGGAAACAGGTTTTGAGAAAGGAGATTCCTCGGGTGAAGATAATAACAACGATGGTATTTGTTAAGCGCTTACTATGTGCAAAGCACCGTGCTAAGCGCTTACAAGGTAATCAGGTTGTCCCACCTGGGGCTCACAGTTTTAATCCCCATTTTACAGATGAGGTAACTGAGGCACAGAGAAGTGAAGTGACTTGCCCACGGTCACACAGCTGGCAAGCGGCGGAGCCGGGATTAGAACCCACGGCCTCTGACTCCCAAGCCCTGGCTCTTTCCACCGAGCCACGCTGGACATTTTCCCTCACCTGTGATTTGGTGATTCCTTTGGCCATCAGTTTCCCTGCACTTCACTTAGAAATCTGTCAGGAAAAAGAAGTGAAGCAACCTACCCTTCCATCTGGGGTTCTGGGTCCGGAGTACGGGGGGGCTTCTCCCATCAAGACCGGCCACACGTCAAAAAATTCCTGAGAAAGATAACAGTGGAAAGCTGTTATCACTGATGAGGTGATTTCAAAATGGATAGGGGAAGAAGGGGGGGGGGGTGGGGAAGGAAGAGACATTTATGGCTCAATAGAGGGGTTTTTAAAATGGTATTTAAGTTATTATTATTATTATGGTATTTGTTAAGTACTTACTTTGGGAAATAATAATAATGTCGGTATTTGTTAAGCGCTTACTATGTGCTGAGCACTGTTCGAAGAGCTGGGGTAGATACAGGATAATCAGGTTGTCCCACACGAGGCTCACAGTCTTCATCCCCATTTTACAGATGAGGTAACTGAGGCCCAGAGAAGTTAAGTGACTTGCCCACAGTCACACAGCTGACAGGCGGTGGAGCTGGGATTCGAACCCATGAGCTATGACTCCCAAGCCCAGGTTCCTTCCACTGAGCCACACTGCTTCTGCTGCTGCTGGAAAGCAGCGAGGCTCAGCGGAAAGAGCACAGGCTTAGGAGTCAAAGGTCATGAGTTCTAATCCCAGCTCCGCCACCTGTCAGCTGTGTGACTTTGGGCAAATCACTTCACTTCTCGGTGCCTCAGTTACCTCATCTGTAAAATGGGGATGAAGACTGGGAGCCTCGTGTAGGATGACCTGATTACCCTGTATCTACACCAACGCTTAGAACAGTGCTTGGCGCATAGTAAGTGCTTAACAAATACCAACATCATTATTATTATGATGTGCCGAACACTGTTCTAAGCACCGGGGTAGATACAAGGTAATCAGGTTGTCCCAAGGGGGGCTCACAGCTATAATCCCCATTTTACAGAGGAGGTAACTGAGTCACAGAGAAGTTAAGTGACTTCCCCAAGGTCACGCTTCAGACAAGTGTCGGAGCTGGGATTAGAATCCGAGTCCTCTGACTCCCAAGCCCGTGCTCTTTCCACTAAGCCTTGCTACTTGCCCAATAAGCGCTTATTACGTGTCAAACACTGTTCTAAGCGCTGGGGCAGGTACAAGTTAGTTAGGTTGGACGCAGCCCCTGTACCATAAGGGGTTCACAGTAAGAACTAGGAGAGCATGAGGGTTTGAGGTGAAGACAAGCTCAGATACAGCGTAGACATCACTACTGCTCCCAGCCCAACCTCTCTCCAAATGTGTTTTGTGAGATCAAATCAACCCATCATTTTCACTGGAGCATTTTCTCATCTATCAGTCTTTCCATTAGATTTTGAGCTCCTTGAGGGCAGAGGATGTGTCCTTTTTTTGTCCTCTCCCAAATGCCTGCTACAGTGCTCTGCTCTCAGTAGATGCTCACGAAAAGGGAAGCAGCGTGGCTCGGCGGAAAGAGCCTGGGCTTCGGAGTCAGAGGTCACGGGTTCGACTCCCGGCCCTGCCACTTGTCAGCTGTGTGACTGCGGGCAAGTCACTTAACTTCTCTGTGCCTCAGTTACCTCATCTGTAAAACGGGGATTAACTGTGGGACGACCTGATGACCCTGTATCTCCCCCAGTGCTTAGAACAGTGCTCTGCACATAGTAAACGTTTAACATATACCAACATTATTATTATTATTATTGTCAGCTGTGTGACTGTGGGGAAGTCACTTAACTTCTCTGTGCCTCAGTTCTCTCATCTGTAAAATGGGGATGAAGACTGTGAGCCCCACGTGGGACAACCTGATTCCCCTGTGTCTACCCCAGCGCTTAGAACAGTGCTCGGCACATAGCAAGCGCTTACCAAATACCAACATCATTATTATTATTATTAAAAATCCCTTTGCTTCTTTGCCAGGCACAGTATTAAGCACCAGGGTAGATCCAAGATAGTCAAATTGGACACAGTTGATGCCCCACATGGGGCTCACAGTCTTAATCCCCATTTTACAGATGAGGTAATTGAGAAGTTCAGTGACTTGCCCAAGGTCACACAGCAGACAAGTAGCAGAGCCGGGACTAAACCTCGAACGAGGCGCTTTCCATTAGGCCATGTTACTTCCCATGCTGCTTCTCCATCTTGTTCTTGCTCAACTTAATTTCTGCCCGAGGTTTGATAGTAGGGAGGCCCTCTTAGGGGAACAAAAAACCCCCTTCATCATCAGATTGGCTTGCGGAAATGAAAATTCAAATGTCCCAGTTTCAAGTATTGATTCCTCAAGTGACCAGACAGTCAGTTGGTGAAGAAGAGTTATTGATCTGAGCACTGTGGAGAAGTAAAGGAGCACAGAACGATGTGGAATTGGATAGGAGAGCTTGCTCCGCCAAAATGCACCAAAATACAAAACACACCTCTGGATCAGCAAAACACCCCACTCCCATTTTGGATACCATTTAACTTAATTGCTGACATCTGAATAATAATAACAGTAATGATAATAAATGTATTTGTTTAGTTTGCAGAGCACCGTACCAAACTCTGGGGTAGATACAAGATGGTCAGATCTCCCGTGAGGCTCACAGTCTAGGTAGGAGGGAGAGCAGGGATTGGATCCCCATTTTACAGATAGGGGAAATGAGGCACAGAGAAGTGACTTGTCCAAGGTCACACAGCAGACAAGTGGCAGAGCTGGAACTGGAACCCAGGTCCTCTGACTCCCGGGGCCAGGCTCTTTTCACTAGGCCACGCTGCTATGTTCGAGGTTGTCCACTCATTCATTTAATAGCATTTATTGAGTGCTTACTATGTGCTTAATGTCCTTATTAATGTGCTGTTTCGATGATCTTATTCCCGGAGTTTCCCTAACTGGCACAGCGGCCTAGCGGCTCCTCGCTGACTTTGGGGAAAATGCCATCAAGCAAGACACCCTCGGAGCTGAACTTCATCCGACCCAAATGTCGGGAAGTAGCAAGGAAAGAGGGTGCGCCAGAGACAAGAGAAAATATTTCTAGAATAACGTTCCACCGCAACCACTGTGTCGGGTTACCGTTCATCAAGATTTGGGATAAATCACCCCAGAGCATCACCATCTAGCTCATGAGAGGATTTTGATTTAACTCCGAGAGTTAGCGTCCTTTCTGTGTCTCTTTTAGAGGTCTAATCTAGGACTACGTCTACCCGAGATGTATATCGGTAACCAGCACATCAGTTTGAATTTTTTCAATTTTCTTTTGCAATTAAGGGGAGATCGCTTTGTTGAGTAGTGACCACTGTAACTCCAACGCACTTGGTAACAAAGAGAAAAGGGCCCAGTTTGCTTGGCAAATAGTGTGGCCTTGGGGAAAACGCACGGTGCCGGGATAGAGGAGACCTGAGTTTTATTCATTCAATAGTATTGATTGAGCGCTTACTATGTGCACTGTACTAAGCTCTTGGAATGTACAAATCGGTAACAGATAGAGACGGTCCCTGCCCTTTGACAGACAATATTTAACGGGCAATACGGGTTTTAATATCGCCTCCACTCCTTGCCTGCCGCGTTAGCGCCTGGTGGGCAGGGAATGTGTCTCTTTATTGTTGCATTGTACTCTCCCAAGTGCTTAGTACAGTGCTCTGCGCACAGTCAGCTTTCAATAAATATGACTGACTGACCTACTTTAGGCAAGTGCCTTAACTCCTCTGTGGCTCAGTTACATCATCTGTAAACCTGAGGAGAAGCTACGTCTTCTCCCTCGCCCTTAGACTCTGAGCCCCATGCGGAACAGGGACTGATTGTATCCACCCCACTCCTCGTCATCATCGTCGTCGTCGTCATCATCGATAAAGAATGACTCCGGAGAGAATGGTGAATTACATCAGCGCTCACACTGTTCAGAGATCTCCCAGACTTTTTCTGGTGCGGCCCGGTAGCCAATTAAGACGGAATTCGCATCAAGGGGAATGATAGATAATTTCCAGATGAGCGCACCTTTTGTTTGGTCATGTCCAAAAGGCCCACGGAGTATCTGTCGCAGTTGAGGAAGGCGCGGACCGTATAGAGAGCTTTGTGAAACTGTCTCTCAATGTCCGTGAGCTCCTCGAACACTTTGCTGCCAGACCACAACAGTACCTAAAAGAAAGCAAAATAATAATAATAATAACGTTGGTATTTGTTAAGCGCTTACTATGCGCAGAGCACTGTTCTAAGCGCTGGGGGAGACACAAGGGAATCGGGTGGTCCCACGTGGGGCTCACAGTGACTTGCCCAGGGTCACACAGCTGACAAGTGGCGGAGCCGGGATTAGAACCCACCACCTCTGACTCCCAAGCCCGGGCTCTTGCCACCGAGCCATGCCGCAAAAGAGACACTTGCAGGTTCGGTTGAGAAAAGAAAACCGAATAGCTGAAACCCAATCGATCGATGGTTAGCTCACTGTGGGCAGGGAATGTGTCTGTTTATTGTTCTATTAAACTCATAGATGTGTTTACCTATTATACTCACAGGTGAATTCCCTGTGATGCGGATTCCATCTTAGTTGGCTACCAAGTGTTTAATGCAGCGCTTTGCACACAGTACGGGCTCAGTAACAAATAAAGGAAATTACTGAGTGCTTACTACGTACGGAGCGCTATACTAAGCACTTGGGAGAGTGCTTAGTATACAGAAGAGTTAGCAGACATGTAAAGAATTCAAGTGAAATTGTAGGGAACTTAGTACCACCTCCCCCTTATCGCTCGTCTTCACCCAAAAGTCACGTTGGCCTATGAGAAAAATGTGGACGCTTCATGAAATGACCCCCCAAAAAAGTGAGTGTTCCCTGGGGGACGGGCTCCTTACCTGGCCACGTCGAGTTTCACAGTTGTGAAGGTAACTCAGATGAAACACTTTCATGATCAGATTAGCAAAGTTGAGGTACTTTAAAAGGATCTACAAACCAAAGAGAACGGAATACGAGGATGAGACTCACAGGGCATTGGGGAAAGCGGAGATCAGGAAAATGTTTAAATAGGAATTTCGGGTCTCAGCATTATCTAGGGCCTAGTTGCAAATATCAATAAATTATATTTATTGAGTGCTCACTGTATCTACCTTGGGCAAGTCACTGAATGTCATCTATAAGACGGGGACAAATAAGTGTCCTTCCTCCCTCTTAGACTGGGAGCCCCACGCAGGACAGGGACTGTATCTGATCCATTTATCTTGTATTTAGGCACTTGGGAGAGGACAGTTTAAAAGAGTTGGTAGACACGTTCCCTGCCCGCAAGGAGCTTGAAACTTTCTCCGAACCGCTGCCGGAACTCCACCGCAAAAGTAGATACGGAGCAGTTGTGAGGTGGTAAGACCCATCTCTGAGCGTTTCTAAAGTTTCCCGTTTTTCTTTACCTCTTCATCGCTTTTGGTGAAGTGTGGCCCATCCACCTTGTTCACGGCCATGACGACGGCTACCACGTCCTTCCCGTTCATTATAGGGGCGGCCAGGATGTTCTTGGTCTCGTATTCCGTGAGGACGTCCACGAAGTCACAGAAACGGTCGTCCTGAGGAGGGAAGGAATATGAGCACGATGTGTGACAGAGGTACCGGCCAGGAGTGCGGAAAACACGAACAACGTACTTCTTGAGCCAAGGCCTGGGCCCCGAAGTCAGTAGACCTGGACTCTAGTCCTGGCTCAGCCACTGCCTGCTGTGTGACCTTGGGTGAGTCATTCAACCTCCCTGGGCTTAACCTTGAAAACGGGGTTAAATACGTGTTCTCCCTCCTTCTTAGACTGTGAGCCCCGGGGATGGGATCTGATCCGTTTATCTTGTATTTATCCCAGCTTTTAGCACAGTGCTTGGCCCATAGTAAGCATTTAGGATGGCCTAGTGGATTGAACACGGGCCTGGGAGTCGGAAGGACCCAGATTCTATTCCTGGCTCTGCTACTTGTCTGCTGCCTGACCGTCGCGTCACTTCTCTGGGCCTCAGTTACCTCGTCCGTTAGACGGGGATTAAAACTGTGAGCCCCTTGGGGGACAGGAACTGAGTCCAACTAATCACCTTGTATCTATCCCAACACTTAGTACAGTGCTCTGCACAGTAAGCACTTAATCAATACAATTGAATGAAGTGCTTAACAAATACCACAATTATTATTTATTAATAAATATCATCACTACTGTAAGGTACTGGGTAGAACCCAGGCTTGGGAGTCAGAAGGACCTGAGTTGTTATTATAATTATCATTATATTATTACATAATTATTGTATATAATACAGATGATTATATAAAAATAAATTTAAATATATAATTATATATAATTACTGTAATAATAATAATAATGTTGGTATTTGTTAAGCGCTTACTATGTGCAGAGCACTGTTCTAAGCGCTGGGGTAGACATAGGGGAATCAGGTTGTCCCACGTGGGGCTCACAGTCTTAATCCCCATTTTGCAGATGAGGTAACTGAGGCACAGAGAAGTTAAGTGACTTGCCCACAGTCACACAGCTGACAAGTGGCAGAGCTGGGATTTGAACTCATGACCTCTGACTCCAAAGCCCGTGCTCTTTCCACTGTATAATTATCATTATATGATTATATACATTATTATCCCAGTTCTGCCACTTGACCTGTTCTGTGATCTTGGGCGAATCATTTCTCTCAGTTACCTCATCTGTCAAATGGGGATAAAGACCGTGAGCCCCAGGTGGGATACGGACTGTATCCTTATCTACCCGGCACTTAATATAGTGGCCGGCACATAGTAAGTGTTTAACAAATGCCATAAAAAAAGACACAGGAAAATAAAAGCAAACTAGATTGTCTCCTGACAGAGCTTTGAGACTGAGTTGTCATCTTTCATGAAATCAAATCCACTTCATTCATTCATTCATTCAATAGTATTTATTGAGCGCTTACTCTGTGCAGAGCACTGTACTAAGCGCTTGGAATGAACAAGTGGGCAACAGATAGAGACGGTCCCTGCCCTTTGACGGGCTTACGGTCTAATCGGGGGAGACGGACGGACGAGAACAATGGCAGTAAAAAGAATCAAGGAGATGAACATCTCATTAAAACAATAGCAAATAAATAGAATCAAGGCCATGTACATTTCATTAACAAAATAAATAGGGTCATGAAAATATATACAGTTATGAAAATATATACAGTTTGCCCGGCGTCCCAACATGCCAGTTTAAACAACCTGGCCCCGTAAGAATGGGTGCGGAGTTCAAATGTCAATCAATCATATTTATTGGACACTTACTGCGTGCCGGGCACCATACTAAGCACTTGGTAGAGTGCCATAGAACAGAGTTAATTGGTAAACGTGTAGCGTGGCTCAGTGGAAAGAGCCCGGCCTTGGGAGTCAGAGGTCATGGGTTCTAATCCCGGCTCAACCACTTGTCAGCTGTGTGACTTTGGGCATGTCACTTAACTTCTCGGTGCCTCAGTTCCCTCATCTGTAAAATGGGAATGAAGACTGTGAGCCCCACGTGGGACAACCCGATCACCTCGTATCCCCCAGAGCTTAGAACGGTGCTTTTGCACATAGTAAGCGCTTAACAAATGCCATCGTTTATTATTATTATAATCCTCAGAGAGTCTGTGTCGTCCTGCCTACCCGATACGGACGTTCCCAAAGTGAACGAGATCGAGCTCACCAGCCCTGCTGTCGGTCCAGTGCTCTGAACATCGTGAAGCCTGGTCTCCGGTTCTGATTCTGCCTGTAGCTGCCTAATGTGTTGCGCGCCTGCCCTTCTACTCACTCGTTGCTCTCCTTTCCTGGTAGGAACGTGACCCGCAGGGAAGGGAAAGTACAAGTGACACGGTGCAAACCTCACGCTAGCATCCCTTCTTCTGTGCAGTCTCTCAGTCCTGAACAGCAGTCCTGCTGTTCTGGAAGGAAGACTCCGTCATTAATTTATTTACTCTCTACTACGTAAATGTCACAGCGTCGGAATCTAATTCTTGACTGATCCTTATGTTTGGCCTTGCAGACAGTTTCCAAATTAGTCATTAGCCGGCAAAAACTCGATTGATGCTTATGCAGTTATTGAATGGCTCCCACCATCCCCTAGCTGTTCCTTAATGACACTCTCCCCACCCAACCGCTAGCTGTGACTTATTTACTAGGACAAGAGAAAAAAAAAAAAACAAACATTTGCCCGTGCTACGGCAATCGATATTCCCACAGAGTCACCGATTCCCAGGCGAGCCTAACTATAATGACAAAAAAGAAAGGTCCAGTTGGTTTAATTTCTTTTGGTTCCAGTCTGATCTTTTTCAGCTTGACTTTCATAAATAAAGGCGGAAGTACACAATGGATTAGAAGAACTATTTCTCACAGGAGAGAGTGCACAAAAATTTGCTTCGTATAATCAATCCTATTCTCTTCCTATTTCTGCGTGCAGATGTTTTCCTGAAGTTGTCCAGATTGGAAACAGTATCATCCTCAGTCATCAATTGTATTTATTGAGCACTTACTGTACGCAGATCACTGTACGAAGCGCTCGGGGGAGTACAATATAACAATAAACTGACCCGTTCCCTGCCCACAATGAGCTTACAGTCCAGAGGGGGACACAGACATTAATAATAATAATGTTGGTTTTTGTTAAGCGCTTACTATGTGCAGAGCACCGTTCTAAGCGCTGGGGTAGACACAGGGGAATCAGGTTGTCCCAGGTGGGGCTCACAGTCTGAATCCCCATTTTACAGATGAGGTAACTCAGGCACAGAGAAGTTAAGTGACTTGTCCACAGTCACACCGCTGACAAGTGGCAGAGCTGGGATTCGAACTCATGACCTCTGACTCCAAAGCCCATGCTCTTTCCACTGAGCTTCGCTGCTTCTCTTTTAATATATATATAAAAATAAATAAATAAATTGAATAAATCCTCTAGACTGTAAGCTCCTTCTAGACTGTAAACTCACTGTGGGCAGGGAATGGGTTTTCCTAATCTGTCACACTATACTCTCCCAAGTGCTTTTCTGCACACCGGAAATGTTCGGTAAATATGACTGATGATTATCCTATAGCTATTAGGCAATAGGCACCTTCCCGAGCCATTGTTTTGGCCTCGAAAATGGCAGAGCCAAGATTTTTCCAAAATATGGCACCTTAAAAATTGGACACGATTAGAAAATCTTGTTGAACAGAGGCAACACTTTCAATTAATTTTACAACAACAAAGAATCTGATTTCCTCTTTGGACTCTCGGTGTTTCCCAGAAGAAGGCAGAGCACAAAAACATAACTCATAAATGTCCCCTATTTAAACAAGGGCTTCATCTAGCTTTAGGTTTAGGAGTTTCTTAAGAGTGAAGCAGCGTGGCTCAGTGGAAAGAGCACGGGCTTGGGAGTCAGAGGTCACGGGTTCTAATCCAGGCTCCGCCACTTGCCAGCTGGGTGACTTTGGGTAAGTCACTTAACGTCTCAGTGCCTCAGTTACCTCATCTGTAAAATGCGGATTAAAACCGTGAGCCCCATGTGGGAGAACCTGATCACTTTGTATCCCCCAGCACTTAGAACAGTGCTTTGCACATAGTAAGCACTTAACAAATACCACAAATTATTTATTTCTTTACCTATTCATTCAATCGTTCATTAAATTCAATTGTATTTACTGAGGGCTTACTATTTGCAGAACACTATACTAGGCGCTTGGGAGAGTACAGTATAACAATAAACAGATACTTTCCCTGTCCACAGTGAGCTCACAGACATGAGGACGAGCTTACAAAAGAGCCATCAAAAATTCACCACTGAGAATCACTTTTCTATTCAGACAGACAGCATCCATTTAAGCATCTGCAACCGTAACTGCGGCTTCTACACCGGGTCCAGTATTGGTAGAAATGATCTGCTTTGCAATCTCAGAGGGACTGTGTAAGTCAAAGAGACGTTTATGAATTGGCATCTGGAAACGATCCCAAGTTTCAGAACCTTCACCACAAGATTTTCAAGTAGTGATCTGCAGAGACTTAGTTGGCATGTGAACCGGTCCCTTTTAAGTTCTTTTCCCTGGTTTGCTGAGCGACTTATTCCTCAGCGAAAGCACACAGAAGTGAGTCAGGATTCATTCATTCATTCATTCATTCAATAGTATTTATTGAGCGCTTACTATGTGCAGAGCACTGTACTAAGCGCTTGGGATGAACAAGTCGGCAACAGATAGAGACGGTCCCTGCCGTTTGACGGGCCTACGGTCTAATCGGGGGAGACGGACGGACGAGAACGATGGCGATAAACAGCGTCGAGGGGTAGAACATCTCGTAAAAACCGATGGCGACTAAATAGAATCGAGGCGATGTACAATTCATTAACAAAATAAATAGGGTAACGAAAATCTATACAGTCGAGCGGACGAGTACAGTGCCGTGGGGATGGGAAAGGTGAGGTGGAGGAGCAGAGGGAAAAGGGGAAAATGAGGCTTTAGCTGCGGAGAGGTAAAGGGGGGATGGCAGAGGGAGTAGAGGGGGAAGAGGAGCTCAGTCTGGGAAGGCCTCTCGGAGGAGGTGAGTTTTAAGTAGGGTTTTGAAGAGGGGAAGAGAATCGGTTTGGCGGAGGTGAGGAGGGAGGGCGTTCTGGGACCGGAGGAGGAAGTGGCCCGGGGGTCGACGGCGGGATGGGCGAGACCGAGGGACGGCGAGGAGGTGGGCGGCGGAGGAGCGGAGCGTGCGGGGTGGGTGGTAGAAAGAGAGAAGGGAGGAGAGGTAGGAAGGGGCAAGGTGATGGAGAGCCTCGAAGCCTAGAGTGAGGAGTTTTTGTTTGGAGCGGAGGTCGATAGGCAACCGCTGGAGTTGTTTAAGAAGGGGAGTGACACGCCCAGATCGTTTCTGCGGGAAGATGAGCCGGGCAGCGGAGTGAAGAATAGACCGGAGCGGGGCGAGAGAGGAGGAAGGGAGGTCAGAGAGAAGGCCGACACGGTAGTCTAGCCGGGATATAACGAGAGCCCGTAATAGTAAGGTAGCCGTTTGGGTGGAGAGGAAAGGGCGGATCTTGGCGATACTGTAGAGGAGAAGTGCAAGTGACTCTTTCCCGGCAAAGCTGCTGTGCTTTCCCCCAGTTCCCACATCACTGCTGTTAATTCTCATTAGGATGACGATGATGATATTTTAAGCAGTTACTAAGACTATACTAAGCTCTGAGATAAATACAAGATAACCAGGTCAGAATCGGTCTCTGTCCCAGATGGGTGGGATTCACAGTAATAATAATAATGTTGGTATTGGTTAAGTGCTTACTATGTGCAGAGCACCGTTCTAAGCGCTGGGGGAGATACAGGGTGATCGGGTTGTCCCACGTGAGGCTCGCAGTCTGCATCCTCATTTTACAGATGAGAGAACTGAGGCCCAGAGAAGTTAAGTGACTTGCCCACAGTCACACAGCTGCCAAGTGGCAGAGCCGGGATTCAAACCCGTGACCTCTGATTCCCAAGCCCATGCTCTTTCCACTAAGAGGTATTTTATCCCCATTTTACAAATGAGGGAACTGAGGTTACAAGAGTTGCCCAAGGTCACACAGAAGACAAATGGTGGAGCTGGGATTAGAACCCAGGTCTTATGACGCCCAGGCCCATGCTTTATCCGTTAGGTCATTCTGCTTCTCATGGGTTCTCCTGAAGGGCTTAGGTTCAAGATTCTCAAGATCCAAACTTTAATACTGCGGAGAAGCAGCGTGGCTCAATGGAAAGAGCACGGGCTTTGGAGTCAGGGCTCACGAGTTCGAATCCCAGCTCTGCCACTTGTCGGCTGTGTGACTGTGGGCAAGTCACTTCACTTCTCTGTGCCTCAGTTCCCTCATCTGTAAAATGGGGATTAAGACTGTGAGCCCCTCGTGGGGCAACCTGATTCCCCTATGTCTACCCCAGCGCTTAGAACAGTGCTCGGCACATAGTAAGCGCTTAACAAATAATACTAACTTCTAGGAAATAAAAATTGTGGCATTTGTCAAGCACTTACTATGTGCAAAGTACTGTTCTAAGCGCTGGGGGATACAAGGTGATCAGGTTGCCCCACGTGGGGCTCCCAGTTTTAATCCCCATTTGACAGATGAGCTAACTGAGGTACAGAGAAGTCAAGCGACTTGCCCAAGGTCACACAGCTGACTAGCGGCAGAGCTGGGATCAGAACCCGTGAGCTCTGACTCCCAAGCCCGCGCTCTTTCCACTGAGCCACGCTGCTTCTCTACGTAATTGGGCTACTAATGATGACTCAGATTTGACTACTGCCTTACTCAAACTTTCTGGCCATGAGGTAAATATTTTTCTTTTGATCCGGGGGGGCATGGCTAAGTAAATAAACAACAGAGTGGCCCTGCCTAATTATGCTGCAAACTGGTTACAGGGTAAAGACTTTACGTTAAGCCTCCGTTGTCCCAATTCAATTCGGAGGCAAGGATCAGACAAGCCTATCACTAAGGATATCCACTGGGAAATGACAGTCTCAAAGAGGGCACGATAAATTCATAAAGACGGGTCTGAGTCGGCTCTTTCAATCCGGTTCATGTGTCCGATTTCATTTCGCAAGTGTTGCCAAAACGTTTTTTAGGAGGACATGTGCTTGCGACGGAGCTAGTTATTTTCTGAGCGGTGTCCGTCTGTAAGCAATATTAGAATTAAGATTTCCCCTAAAGAGACAAAACTGAGGCATTCGTTAAGCACCTCCTTGATCCCCCTCTTCTCATTTCCTCCTTCTCGCCCTCATTCTAGCCTATGTCTTTCCATCATTTCTCGGGGTGTTTTCATTCTTAGAGTCGGGAGGGAAGACGAAGGGGAAGTGGGAACTTTTTCTATTCTTTTGGGTTCTATTCTGTGGGTTGTCTTTAGAATCCAGGTATTTAGGAAAAAAAACCTCCTTCATTTAATGGTGTTTAGTTTTAAAGTACTCAGTCACCTTGCCCCCTTCTACCTCACCTAGCTACTCTCCTACTCCAACTCAGCCCACACACTTTGCTCCCCTCATGGCGACTTTCTCACTGTACTTCGAGCTCATCTATCTCACCACTGACCACCTCCTGACTCTGGCCTAGAATACCCTCCCTCTTCATATCTGACAAGAGCGTCTCCCCCGATTAGACCGTCAGCCCGTCAAACGGCAGGGACCGTCTCTATCTGTTGCCGACTTGTTCATTCCAAGCGCTTAGTACAGTGCTCTGCACATAGTAAGCGCTCAATAAATACTATTGAATGAATGAATGAATGAAAAGAGGCCTTCCCTGACTAAGCCCTTTTTTCTTTTTCTTCCACTCCCTTCTGCATCACCCTGACTTGCTCCCTTTATTCCTCCCTTCTCCCAGCCCCACAGCACTTACGTACATATCTGTAATTGCATTTATTTAGAATAATAATAATAATGTCGGTATTTGTTAAGCGCTTACTACGTGCCGAGCACCGTTCTAAGCGCTGGGGTAGATACAGGGTCATCGGGTCGTCCCACGTGAGGCTCACGGTTAATCCCCATTTTACAGAGGAGGTCACTGAGGCACAGAGAAGTGAAGTGACTTGCCCACAGTCACCCAGCTGACGAGTGGCAGAGCCGGGAGTCGAACCCATGACCTCTGACTCGGAAGCCCAGGCTCTTTCCACTAAGCCATTAATGATTGTCTCCCCCTCTAGGCTGTAAGCTCGTTGTGGGCAGGGAATGTGTCTGTTACATTGTTATACTGTACTGTATAACAAGCACTTAGTACAGTGCTCCGCGCAGTAAGAGCTCAATAATTTTGACTGACTGGGACTGGGAGAGTACAATACAACTGAACTACTAGACATGTTCCCTGCCCAGAATGACATTAGAGTCTAGAGGATACTTTCTCCCATTGAGAATAATGATAATAGTATTTGTTAAGCACTTACTATGTGCCAAACTCTGAACTAAGCGCTGGGAGAGATACAAGGTAATCAGATCCCACATGGGGTTCACCGTCTAAGTAGGAGGAATAATAATAATAATAAGGTTGGTATTTGTTAAGCGCTTACTGTTTGCACAGCACTGTTCTAAGCGCTGGGGTATTCAGAGTAATCAGGTTGTCCCACATGAGGCTCACGGTCTTAATCCCCATTTTACAGATGAGGTCACTGAGGCACAGAGAAGCGAAGCCCACAGTCACACAGCTGCCAAGTGGCAGAGCCGGGATTTGAACCCATGACCTCTGACTCCCAAGCCCGGGCTCTTTCCACTGAGCCGCGCTGCTTCTCTAAGAATAGGTATTGCAGATACCCCATTTTGCAGATGAGGGAACTGAGACACAGAGAAGTTAAGAGACCTGCCTAAGGTCACACAGCAGACAGGTGGTGAAGCTGGGATTAGAACCTAGGTCATCTGACCCTCAGGAATGTGCTGTTTCCTCTAGGACATGCTGCTTCTCAAGTTGCAAAATATAAATCACAGCGTTTCTTCACACACCCCATACTCAGTTTTTTTAATGGTATTTGTTAAGTGCTTACTATGTGCCAAGAACTATATTAAGGGCTGGAATATTCATTCATTCAATGGTATTTATTGAGCGCTTACTATGTGCAGAGCACTGTACTAAGCGCTCAGAATGTACCAATCGGTAACAGATAGAGACAGTCCCTGCCCCTTGACGGGCTTACGGTCTAATTGGGGGTGATGGACCGAAAAGAACGATGGCAATAAATAGAATCAACAAGCTAATCAGGTTGGATACAGTCCCTGTCCCCCATAGGGCTCACAGTTCTAATCCTGGCTCCGCCATTTGTGTGGCCTCAGGCCAGTCACTTCACTTCTCTGTGCCTCAGTTATCTCATCTGCAAAATAGGGATTAAGACCGTGAACCCTGTCTGGGACATGGACCGTGTTCAACTGGATTATCTTGTGCTCAGTGCAGTGTCGGGCACAAACTAAGCACTTGACAGATTCCGTAAAAAGAACACATTCACTTCTGACATTTCCACCGGGATACATTCTTTTCAAGATGATGGCGGTGACTTCTCCACAGCTGCACCCTAGAGGGGCTCTCCAAGTCATAGTGAGGAAAAGCTAACGGACAATTAATTGCCTGAGAAAGTATTCAATCAATGGTGTTTATTACTTACTGTGTGCAGAGCAGCGTACAAAGCGTTTGGGAGAGTACATCTAATGGAGTTAGTTGACATGTTCCCTGCCCAGAAGGGGTTTACTAAAAACATACATACCAACTCTGCTGTACTGTACTCTCCCATGTGTTTAGTACGGTGTTCCGAACCCAGTAAGTGCTCCGTAAATACCAGTGACTGATAAGCTAGGTGACAGTGCTTGGCACGCAGTAAGCACTTGACAGATATCCTCATTATTATAGGATGTCTGCAAACCGAGCCCATTTTCAAAGCCCAGTGTGAGTCATTCTCCCCCCCGACCGCTGTTCAGGGGAGAATCCGGTACATGGAAGCTCCATCCCAGTGCTCCAGATCTGATGCGAAGGGAAATAGTCATTGTTCAATAAGCAGACACCAGATTCCCCACACCTCTCATTGGTTAGGAATGCCAAGGACGCTCCTCTGCACATTTCCATTCTCTTTCTTACCACCCTCAGGATTTCCAGCTTAAAATAACTGCACCGGGCTGCCCTTCACTCCTCTAATGCTAATCTTCTCACTGCACCTCAATCTCATCTTTCTCGTCACCAACTTCTTGCTTATATCCTGCCTCTGGCCATATCCAACAGACAATTACTAACCCCTCCTTCAAAGCCTTATTGAAGGCACTTCTCCTCCAAGAAGCCTTCCTTTCCTCTTCTCCCACTTCTTTCTGCATCACCCTGACTTGCTCTCTTTATTCATCCCCCCTCCCAGCCCCACAGCACTTTTGTACATAGCTGTCATTTATTTATTTATATTGCTGTCTGTCTCCCCCCTCTAGACCGTAAGCTCATTGTGGCCAGGGAATGTGGGCGTTATATCACCATACTGTACTCTCCCAAGCGCTTGGAACAGGGGTCGGCACACGGTAAGCACTCAATAAGTACAACTGACTGACTGAATGACTTGGTGCTGACAGTGAGCGGGGTCTTTGTCAAGAAACTCAAGACAATTTCAGCTTCCTGTGGCACCTCAGTGTGCCAAAAGAGGAATCAGAGAAGAATACTGAGAGAAGAGAAAACTATGAAAGATTGTGAATCAACCAGGCTCGCACCATAGCTCGAGAAATGCTAACCACGTGATAAGCTTTAGCATCTTAAAACAGCATGAATTTCCTCGTGACAGTGGGAGCCTTGACTAAACGTTATCGGAATCGCTCCACTAAAATAACACATACATCAGAGCTGGTTAGGACCGTAGCTTAACCTCTACTCTTTGCTACTGAATAGACAGGGTTTGCCGCTCCTTGAGTGCAACACTTCCTCCAACAGAAAGCCATCGTCTTAAAGATGCTAGAGGAGAAAGGAGCAAGGACCCATGCGGAAAGATGGCTCTGTGGGCCCAGAGAACACCTTTCGCACGGCGTAGCGGATAGAGCACGGTCCTGGGAGTCAGAAGGACCTAGATTCCAATCCCGGCTCTGCCACTTGTCTGCTGTGTGACCGTGGACAAGTCACTCCACTTCTCTGGACCTCAGTTACCTCATCTGGAAAATGGGGTTTAAGACTGTGAACCCTATGTGGGACTATGTCCAACCTGACAAATTTTTATCTACCCCAGTGCTTAGAAGAGTGCCTGGCACATAGTAAGTGCTTAACAAATGCCACAGCTATTATTATTATTAACCACAGTAAGCGCTGAACAAATACCATAATTATTATTATTAGCCCCAAGATGGAAGAAAGGACCCTCAAAGAGACACCCAACAGGGCCAAGACCTGCCCCCACTCTCCTCACACACCATCATCCCCTCCCCTAGAACTGATCCCTCTGTGGGCAGGGATCGTCTCTCTCTGTTGCTGAATTGTACTTTCGAAGCGCTTAGTGCTGTGCCCTGCACACGGTAAGCGCTCAGTAAGTACGAATGAATGAATGAAATCAGAAATACCTCAGCTGTGTTTGGGACGTTCACGATTTTCTTAGAGTGGGCAACGTGGCCGACCACTCCCATATCCAGAGGGAAGACAATCTCAGAATCGGGAGCCACCAAGCAGTCCTCCAGGACAGCATCCTTGTGGACATTAAACAACCTAGTAGCCAGCTCGGCGACGGCATTTCTCGTCCGGTACATGAAGAGACTCATGCGGTCCGCGTGGAGGAGGAAACACAGTCTCTTCGTGACGGTGAAGATGCATTTCTCAGCTTGCAGGTTCTCCTGAAGGTCGCGGAGAAGTTCAAAGACAATTTCGCTCTCCTCCGCACTTGTCAAGGTGTGGTAGTGACTGAAATCCACCGAGGTCTCTTTGGGCCCCAAAAGCTCAGAAATGACCTTGGCTCTAAATCTGCGATCGTAGTACTGCTTGGCGAAGACAAAGTTGGAATCCAGGAACTTTTCTACCTCTTCTGAGGTCACTTCACCCATGGCTGAAGAGAAGCTTTTTTTTTGAGCTTGACAATTTCCTCTTGCAAGAGATGAGGGGAGGTTGCCTTGACTGTTAAGAACAGACCCCCGGGCGTCCGCCCGGGATAGAAGGAACTAATTAGCTCGGTTCAGGATACGTCCCGGCTTCAGAGGAAGCGGAGAGGAACGATAGAACTGACCTGGAGGGGTAGAAAGATGGTGGTATCTTAAAGCAACATGGTAAAAGAGGATTATGTGGATCTAAAGTGAGTTAATCTGCACGTTAATCATGATTTACGTTGTGAAACTGGTAGCTCCGGGTGCTGCCAAGAAAGCTGGGCAGTTGTCTTAACTCCCTTTTAACACTGGTCTGTTGAAATCCCTAAAGAAGCTTTAGCTAAGACATTGCTTCTATGTTGACTGAAAAAAATATCTGCAAGTTTTTGAAATGCCTGTTTTCAATCAATCACAGTTATTGAGCATTTTTTACTGAGAACACTGTATTAGCACTTGAGAGAGTACGATATAATAGAGTTGGCATAAATGTCCCCTGCCCTCAAGAAGCTCTCCGTCTAGAGGAAGCGGTCTTCTATTCATCCCTCGGGATTATTTTGTGAAGTAAAAACTCTCTCCGGTTGTCTGCATTTTAAATGCTTCACAATAAACTATCAGTGGCATTTATAAATACCACAATAAAGAGGCCAGGGAGGAAATGGTTTGTGCAAAGCCCCTCCGGAGCTTAACCAGCGGATATACAAACTTCCACACCTCCCCCGCCCCACATACATGAACTGACTCTACTCAGGGGGTTCCGGCCCAGCCCTGACATGTAGTTCACGGTCAAGGCATCCTCGGGGTCAGCGTTCATGGCCACGTATGAACAGAAATTCTTCCATGATCCCTGTGGCCACTACTGCCTGGAACTCAATCAGTGGTATTTATTGAGAGCTCTGTGTGCGGAGCTCTGCACTAAGCAGTTGGGAGAGTACAAAAGAACAGCGTCGGTAGACACGTCCCCTGCCCACAGTGAGCTTACAGTCCAGAGGGCGACACAGACAGTAATATAATCACGTCTTGACGTAAGGAGGCGTCTTGGGCAGTGGTTGTGGACAATGAATAAATCGGTAATTTATTTATGTTAACGCCCGTCTCCCCCTGAAGACGGTAAGCTTATCGTGGGCAGGCGACGCGTCTGTCTATTGTTATATGGTAGTCTCCCAAGAGCTTAATACAGTGCTCTGCACACAGTAATCACTCAATAAATATGATTGACGGAGTGACCGACTCCGGTGTCAGGGGAGAGGTTCATTCCTTCATTCATTCATATCTGTTGAGTGCTTACTGTGTGCGGAGTACTAAGCGTTGGGGAGAATACAATTCAACAATAAACATATTCACTGCCTACAGTGAGCTTACAGTCCGGGGAGTGGGGGAGAGACATCAATACAAATAAATAAAATAAAATATGTAAATAAGTGCTGAGGGGATAGGAGGGGGGAAGAGAAGAGGGAGCAAGTCAGAGGGAGGGGGAGATGAGGAAAAGAGGGGCTGAGTCTGGGAAGGCCTCTTGGAGGAGATGGGCCTTCAATAAGGCTTTGAAGTGGGGGAGAGTCACTGATTGTCAAATTAGAGGAGGGAGGGTGTTCCAGGCCAGAGGCAGGATGTGGGCAAGGGGTTGGTGGTGAGACAGGCGAGAAGGAGGCACAGTGAGGGGGTTAGCAGCAGAGGTTAATAATAATGTTGGTATCTGTTAAGCGCTTACTATGTGCAGAGCACTGTTCTAAGCGCTGGGGTAGACACAGGGGAATCGGGTTGTCCCACGTGGGGCTCACAGTCTTCATCCCCATTTTACAGATGAGGGAACTGAGGCACCGAGAAGTGACTCGCCCACAGTCACACAGCTGACAAGTGGCAGAGCCGGGATTCGAACTCATGACCTCTGACTCCGAAGCCCGTGCTCTTTCCACTGAGCCACGCTGCTTCTCTAATAATAATATTATTACTGCTTGGGAGGGGGCAAGCTGACGGACTTCTTTATAGCCAACGGTGAGGAGTTTTTGTTTGATGTGGAGGTGGATGGGCAACCACTGGGGTTCTCTGAAGAGCAGGGTGACAGGTCCTGAACACTTTTGTAGGAAAAAGATCCCGGGTTTTCTCAAGTTTGGTGTGAGCCTAGAGTGAGGAGGTTTCCCTCCCTCTGAACCTCAGAGAGCTAAATGCCAGTGCTCCTCCAAATGTGAAGGGGAATGCACACAGCAGAATCACTTGCCTAGTCTACTCCTGTATTCCCCTCTGCTTTGGATTTTGCCATTAAATTCATGAAATGGAACGTGGACATCCGAGAAATGGACTCAGAATTTATGGCCCTTCAATTGTGTGCCTTTCGGGGGTTCCTCCCATCCCAGATTTAGCTTAATAAGAGCAGGAGGTGGAGTTTCTTAATTGACTGTTCTCTGAAGATTGATGGCCTGAATGGTGATTTCAGATGACATGGGGCGTAAAGATTTTCTTTGCGCTGGTTTTTACCGAGCCAGTCGATGCAACTAATGCCTCCTGTCCTCTCTCCTCTCATATTCAGAGATTGTGACGCCCTTGAAGGAGGGGGCCTGCATCTAATTCCAACCCGTGTACAGTGTTCTGCACAAGGTGCTGAATAAATACTATTACTACTCTTGTTAGTACGACTTCATCGTATAATAATGGTGGCATTTGTTAAGCGCTTACTATGCGCACAGCACTGTGCTAAGCCCTGGGAGGATGCAGGGTCATCGGGTTGTCCCACATGGGGCTCACAGTTTTTAATCCCCATTTTCCAGATGACGTAACTGAGGCCCAGAGAAGTGAAGTGACTTGCCCCAAAATCACACAGCTAAGTGGTGGAGTCAGGATTAGAACCCATGACCTCTGACTCCCGAGCCCGGGCTCTTCTCTCCGAGCCATCCTATCAGAACTGCCTCAGATTTAGCTTCTCCAGCTGTGGATAGAAGGGTTGAAGATGGCATAATTGGAAAAGATTCCGATTTAGGGACCCTGGGAATAATGATAGCAATAATAATGATTTAATATTTCAATCAATCATATTTATTGAGCACTTACTGTATGCGGAACACTGTATATAATCGGAAAAGATTCCGATTTAGGGACCCTGGGAGTAATAACAATAACAATTTGATATTTCAATCAATCATATTTTCTGAGCACTTACTGTGTGCAGAACACTGTACTAAGCGCTGGGGAGAGTTCAATATAACACAGTGGGTGGTCCCAGACTACATCAATCATTGAACAGTGCTAGGCACATAGTAAGTGCTTAGAAAATACCATCATTATTATTATTAATAATAGTAATAAAGTCTAGAGAAGCAGCGTGGCTCAGTGGAAAGGGCATGGGCTTTGGAGTCAGAGGTCATGAGTTCGAATCCCGCGTCGGCCACTTGTCAGCTGTGTGACTGTGGGCGAGTCACTTCACTTCTCTGGGCCTCCGTTACCTCATCTGCAAAATGGGGATTAAGACTGTGAGCCCCATGTGGGACAACCTGATTCCCCCGTGTCTCCCCCAGCGCTTAGAACAGTGCTCGGCACATAGTAAGCGCTTAACAAATACCAACATTATTATTATTATTATTAGAGAGGGATTCCCTTGTGGGATAAGGACTCTATCTAACCTGATTATCTTGTGTCTACACCCTAGTGCTTAGGACAGTGCTTGGCACATATTAAGCATCTGACAATTGATATTATTGATATTATTAAATGTTGAGAGACGGCCCTCGCCGCTGGACCCTTCCCCCCATTTTGCTTCCTTTCTAATCTTCTCCCCTTTCCCCTTTCCCCCATTATAGAGAAGCAGCGTGGCTCAGTGGAAAGAGCCCGGGCTTGGGAGTCAGAGGTCAGGAGTTCGAATCCCGGCTCTGCCACTGGGCAGCCGTGGGACTGTGGGTAAGTCACTTCACTTCTCTGTGCCTCAGTTCCCTCATCTGGAAAACGGGGATTAACCGCGAGCCTCACGTGGGACGACCTGATGACCCCGTATCTACCCCAGCGCTTAGAACAGTGCTCGGCACATAGTAAGCGCTTAACAAATACCAACATTATTATTATTATTGTGTCTGGTGTTCATTCCAATTCCTGCATGCCGGAGTCTTCTTTTTAACCACAGCTTCCCCTGTTTTTCTGCATGTTTTCTTCCCTCTTACAATCATCACAGCCTCCGGACCTCTTGCCCAGCTGGGGAAGGGTGTGGACTTTCTGACGAAAGCTATTTATGAAGAGTTGACTCCCATGAAGCAGCGTGACCTCGTGGATAGAGCACGGTCCCGGGAGCCAGGAGGACTTGGGTTCTAATCCTGGATCTGCCACGTGCCTGCTGCGTGACCTCGGGCAAGTCACTTCACTGCTCTGTGCCTCCATCTGTTAAATAGCGGTTAAGACGTTGAGGCCCGCGCGAGTTAGGGACTGCACCCAATCTGATAACCTTGTATCTAACCCAGCATTTAGAACAGTGCTTGGCACAGAGTAGACGCTTAACAAATACCATCATCATCATGACCTCGGTGGGAGGGCATGAGGGAGCTAAGAGATGAAAACGTTCAAGAATCACTTATTTAGGACAAATATATATTTTCCTTCTCGGTTTGCGTTGAAGTGTCTCCTCCAGTAGCGCACAGGGGACACTCGATAAACACAAATCGACCGAGCTTGGGGCCTAGGTACTTCTGTGACAGAACTCAACTCACAGATCTGATAACCACGCGCAATTTTTCTTGTTTTTCCAACCTTTCCTTGGAGTTCCCAAACCAAACACAAATAGAGCCACCGCGACTATTTGCCCACTTTGTAGCTAAGAAATTAAAAGCGTATTTAAACATTTAATAGGCAAAGTCCAGAGGGTTCGGGCTTTCCTAATCAGGGCTAACACTTGATAAAACGCCATCGGAAAACATTTAGGAGCGGCTAGTCTTGAAGGGACCTGAGCGGGACAATTTTACAATCCCTAATGAATGCTCCTTTTGTGTGCAGGGGGAAGGAAACCGAAGCAGGTTCTGAGTCCTTTTAGGTTGCCCGGGTGCCTCTCAGACTTTCTAGAGGCTCACACTTGGGAACAAAATGTAGATTACACAGCAGTTGCAGGGAAAGGCCTTTTCTAGGTAATGGGGTAACTGTGACCTTGAATCAATAGGAGTTAGGCAAGCTCAATAGTGGACAGAACTCTGACCCAGGGAGGCAGAAGACAGGAGCAAAAGTTCCACCTCTTTCTCTGAAGAACTGGGTGACGTTGGATATGAGCTTCTGGTCTCCCGGCACTCCACTGGCAAAATGGAGATAACAGCAGTACAGTGGGGCCGGATAGACTTTTCGGGATGGGGGAAATGCAGCATTTAGACAATGGGTGGGCGGGTTTCCTCCCAGAGGCCTTTCCTGACTAAATCATCACTTCCTCTTCTCCCATTCCCCTTCTGCATCATCCTTGAACTTGTATTTGCTCGCTTTATTCACCCCTCCCCGAGCCCCGCGGCCCGGCCCGGCACTTCTGTTCATATCAAAGTACCGGGGTGGATAGAGGCAAATCGGATTGAACATACTCCCTGTCCCATGTGGGGCTCACAGTCTCAATCCCCATTTTACAGATGAGGTCACTGAGGCACAGGGAAGCGTCTCAGTTTATTTATATTAATGTCCGTCTCCCCTCCGCGACTGTCAGCTCGCTGTGGGCAGGGAACATGTCTACCTGAATACCTTGTATCTTCCCCAGTGTTGAGAACAGTGCTCGGTACGTAGTAGGCATTTAACAAATAGAGCAATTATTATTACCAATTCTGTGCTATTGTACTGTCCTAAGCGTTGAATATGGTGCTTTGCATTTAGTAGCCATTCAATAAATGTGATCGATAGAGAGAAGAGGAAACTGAGGCACAATAAAGTTAAGTAACTTGCCCAAGGCCACTCAGCAGGCAGGCGGCAGAGCTAGGATGAGAACTCGGGTCCCGACTTGCAGGCCCAGGCTCTTTCTTTTTCATTCATTCATTCATTCATTCGTATTTATTGAGCGCTTACCATGTGCAGAGCACCGTACTAAGCGCTTGGAATGTACAAATCGGCAACAGATAGAGACGGTCCCTGACCTTTGACGGGCCTACGCTCTGATCGTTTCATGCTGCTTCCCTACACCCTCTGAGCCCCGAGTCTCATGAGCTTTCTGAACTGTCGAGAGAGGAGGGGACCCATCAGGGAGAAGCAGCATGGCGTAGTGGCTGGAGCTCAGGCCTGGGACTCAGAGGTCATGGGTTCTAATCCTGGTTCAGCCACTTGCCCGCTGCGTGCCCTTGGACGAGTCACTTCGCTTCCCTGAGCCTCAGTTACCTCATTTGTAAAATGGGGATTGAGACTGTGAGCCCCACATGGGACGGGGAGTATGTTCAATCTGATTTGCTTGTATCCACCCCAGTACTGAGAACAGTGCCTAGCACATAGTAAGTGCTTAATAAATACCATATTATTATCAGGCTCTACTTCCACCCCTGCAGGAGAGAGGAGCCCAGCATCTGTTCTCCCAATCCACCTTAATAATAATAACAATGAAAATAATAATGATTGTGGTATCTGCTGAGAAGCAGCTTGGCTCAGTGGAAAGAGCCCGGGCTTGGGAGTCAGAGGTCATGGGTTCGAATCCCGGCTCTGCCACTTGTCAGCTGTGTGACTGTGGGCCAGTCACCTCGCTTCTCTGGGCCTCAGTGACCTCATCTGTAAAATGGGGATTAACCGTGAGCCTCACGTGGGACGACCTGATGACCCTGTATCTACCCCGGCGCTTAGAACAGTGCTCTGCACATAGTAAGCCCTTAACAAATACCAACATTATTATTATTATTATTATTATTATTATTATTAAACCCTTACTATGTTCATTCATTCAGTCGTATTTATTGAGCGCTTACTATGCGCAGAGCACTGTCCTAAGCGCTTGGAATGTACAGTTCGGCAACAGATAGAGACAATCCCTGCCCATTGACGGGTTTACGGTCTAATCGGGGGAGACAGACAGACAAAAACAATAGCAATAAATAGAATCAAGGGGACGGACACTCATTCATTCAATACTACGTGCCGGGCACTGTACTAAGCACTGGGATAGATACAAGGTAATGGGATGGGACACGGTCCCTGTCCCACATAGGACTCACAGTCTTAATCCCCATTTTCCAGATGAGGGGACCGAAGCAGGAAGAAGTTAAGTGATTTGCCCAAGGTTACACAGCTGATAAGTGGCGGAACCAGGATTAAAACCCAAGTCCTTCTGACTCCCAGGCCCGTGCCGCACCCTACTAAACCACTTCCTCCTTCCCCCTTTTTCCCGGCAGTTACGAAGCAGTGAAAAGTCACCATTACCGCCGTACCAGCGCTAGCCCCCCCTGCCACTTCTCCTCATCCCGGCCGAAGAACACGGCAGGAGACCCGAGAAGAACCAGCATTAGTGAATCTTGAGGTCAAGACCTCTGACCGCTTCTGGCCTCGTAAATGGGATTGATTGATGAGAGCGAAGGGAGCGGACGGGAGAGAGGAGACCGTTAGAGACCCGGCTCCAGGAAGGTGATCGGATATTGAATCCCCACTTTACAGATGAGGAAACTTAGGCACAGAGACATTAAGTGGCTTGCCCAAGGTCCCGCAGCAGACAGAGCTGGGATTAGAACCCAGCTCTAAACCCGAGGGCACACCGCTCCTCTACCCGAATCCACGTCATTCGGTAGGGGCCAAGACTGGGCTGCAGGGTCGTTGTTATTGTTGACGATGGTATTTGTTAAGTGATTACTATGTGCGAGGCACTGTCTTAAGCGCTGGGGTAGATAGAAGCCATTCAGGTTGGACACGGTCCGTGTCCCACATGTGGCTCAGAGTCTTCATCTCCATTTTCCAGATGAGGGGACTGAGGCATAGAGAAGTGAAGTGACTTGTCCAAGGTCACCCAGTAGACAAGTGGCAGAGCCAGGATTAGAACCCTGGTCCTTCAGGCTTCAAAGTCCATGTGCTATGCAGTAGGCCATGCTGTTTCTCATATTTTATCTTTTCTGTAGGCGTTCTGCCCTTCTACCTGGATCAACTCTGTTATTTGTACTCTCCCAAGTACTTAGCAGGGCAAAGTGCACGGGCCTGGGAGTCAGAAGGTCATAGGTTCCAGTCCCGGCTCCACCACTTGTCTGCTCTGTGACCTTAGGTGAGTCACTTCACTTCTCTGTGCCTCAGTTACCTCATCTGTAAAATAATAATAATAATGATGTTGGTATTTGTTAAGCGCTTACTGTGTGCAGAGCACTGTTCTAAGCGCTGGAGTAGATACAGGGTAATCACGTTGTCCCACGTAAAGCTCACCATCTTAATCCCCATTTTACAGATGAGGTAACCGAGGCACAGAGAAGTAAAGTGACTTGCCCACAGTCACACAGCTGACAAGTGGAAGAGCCGGGATTCGAACCCATGACCTCTGACTCCCAAGCCCGGGCTCTTTCCGCTGAGCCACGCTGAGACTGTGCGCTCCAAGGCGGACAGGGAACCTGATTCAGTTCAGTTGGAACCTGATTTGCTTGTGTCAATCCCAGTGCTTAGTACAGTGCCTGGCACATAGTAAGCACTTAACAAATACCACAATTATTATTATTATTATTATTATTTCAGTGCTCTGCACACGGTAAGCGCTCAACAAATACGATTGACTGACTGGGCGATTGATTATGGTTAGATTAAGGATGCTACTGATGAAGGAGGTCAGATTTCAGGGAGACTTGCTTAGTTTTGGGAACGAATCCTCTAAGTAAAGCAAGTAAGGGGACAGCTTTGAGGTAAGACATCAAAGTCAACCTCAAATGATCAGCCATTTGCTCCAAATGGGTAATTTGAAGTCTAGGTCAATTCTAGAACGAAGCTACATTGGCTATTAAAAATGATAGGAAACGTTGGGGCTTAAGAGGGAAAAATTCAAGTTGGGGGAAATGGTTAAAGCAGGACTCACTGCCCCAGTGAAGGGCGAATTATCGATGATGAAACATCAAAGCTTCTGACAGTTGGGAGGAATTAACCACCGGCAATTAAAGAGCTGAAGAAACACCCAGTTCACATGCAGAGAAAAGATTTAAAACCACACCTGAAGGAAAGCAACTAGATTGAGCTAATTGATCATTTATGGATCAGTTTCCAAGACATCCACTTCATAGGGGGCATTTTTGCTCATTCTGTTATACTGTACTCTTCCCAAGCACTTAGTACAGTGCTGTGCACATAGTAAGTGCTCAATGAATACCACCGATTGATATTATAAGATAGTTCGAAGCGGACACGGCAGTCACAGTGACCCAGTGTACGGCGGAAGACTATTCGTCTTGTATAACTCCCAGATGATAAAACTGACCAAGTGACTATTAATCGGTAAATGAACAGACTATGATTAGGATATAAGTCCCATAGGAGTTTGGACATAGAGGATACACGTAAGCCTGAAACAAGCAATTGAAGAGTTAACTTGAAAGAATTGTTTACTTCCCACCGATACGGTCCAAATTACGTGGATGATATTTTGCCTAATGAAGCTGAGAAGCAAGGCCTGCTGGTGAGAGAGGAATATGACCGGCACTAAACAGAATGACCATTCAATAGTATTTATTGAGCGCTTACTATGTGCAGAGCACTGTACTGAGCGCTTGGAATGGACAAATCGGTAACAGATAGAGACGGCCCCTGCCCTTCGACGGGCTTACGGTCTAATCGGGGGAGACGGACGGACAAAAACAATCATAATTGCCGGCCAAATGGAGAAGGATAGGCTTTTGGGATGAGTTGTGAGGGAGGATGTGGGGTTGATGGACTGAGTAATAAGAACTCTTGAAGAGACCGATGGATCAAAGGTATTTATTAAGCCCTTACTGCGTACAGAGCACGGTACTAAACGATCGGGAGAGTACAACAGAGCTGGTAGACATGTTCCCTCCCCCGGCACGAGCAACGTGCTAGCACAGCATTGAGGTTGAAGGAAGGAGAAGGACGGGAGTGGGTGGGATTAGAGGAGCATGGCGGAGACCACGGGTGGGCAGAGGGAGAAGGCACCTTTCACGGATGTCACACCCAACGAACGCCACAGAAATGATGTAGATATCTGTAATTTGCCACAGAATTGATGTCTTAATTTATTTCTGTCTCTCCCTCTAAACTGTAAACTCACTGTGGGCAGGGAATATGTCTTTTTATTGTTATACTGTACTCCCCCAACCACTTAGGACAGTGCTCTGCATATAGTAAGTGCTCCCAAAATACGACTGACTGACATCTAAAAGGGAAAGGACAGGGCGGAAACAACGGTGACCTCTTTCCCCTTCATCCCGTCCTTCTGCCACAGCTTTCCTCTCTTATCCCGGCCGGGATGAACTGCATAAACGGGGATTACAAAATAAGATTTGCATGGTCATCATCCTCTCCTTTATCTCCTTCAATCCATCACTCGTCTTCAAGGTTTCCCGGTACGTAAAATTAAAACATTCCAGCAGGGTTGGAAAAGCTCCACTGGATAGGGATTTTTTTTGCGGCAGAGTGGAGAAATGAAAAGATTGTTGAAAGTGTCAGAGCAACGATTTCTCCGCGATCTTCAAACTACTCGTTCTCTAATCCATCTTAATTTATGGAATTCCTTCAAGTGATGGGATTTTATCAGGGGATGAGGTCTCCAGGCACGTGAATGAAAAATACTCCAAGGCAGAAACCATAAGCAATATAAATAGTTTACTGCTCGACATCCTCAAGCAAAAGCTTTTTGTAAATGATAGACATTAAAGGCTTCATCATGTTACAAGGGAAAAGGAATATTAAAGCCGAGAGCCTCCAGAGGCAGATGCCTCCTGCTATATTTTTTGAAGATTGAAAGTGTTTTCTCAGGTCTCGAAAGCACGGCATAAAACCCGGCTGGCCTTTGCTTCGTTCTGACTGTAAAGGAAAGATATCAACTCTTGGCAGGCGGTTAAAGACCGGGGAGAGAATATTTCTTCCCCGGCCGTGGATCGGCCCGCGATGGCTTTAGGCTTGACTTCCTTAGCTTCGGATGAAACAGTGGATAGTGGTTAACCGAAAGGATGACTTACCAACGTTGAGATCGAAGATACTCTCCCAAGCGCTCAGTACAGTGCTCTGCATATAGTAAGCACTTAATAAATGGGATCATTTGATAGCAGATAGGCAGTGGCAGTTACTGTGGTCATCTCGCCCATTCATTTATTCATTCAATCATATTTATTGGGTGCTTACCGTGTGCAGAGCCCTGAACTAACCACTCGGAAAGTACAATTCATCAACAGAGACAATCCCTGCCCACAACGGGCTCACGGTCCAGAAGGGGGGAGACAGACGTCAGAACAAGTAAACGGGCATCTATATGTAGATGTAGATACATCAGAACAAGTAAACAAGCATTAATATAAATAAATAGAATTATAGATATGTACACGTATACACTCCCCTCTCAGAGTTGCAGCTGGAGAGTTTCCAGTCCTCTACCAGCCTCGGCTACGGGAGGGAAGAGTCAAGCAGAGGCCTGTCCATTCCATTCCTAGCCCGGGCAGGGGCTAGCGGGCGGAAGGCCATCGGCTACGAGTCAGAACTCACCCGTGCCGGGCAGCGGCGGCACGGGAGAGGGTCGAGAGCGGAGACTCACGTTTACCGCACAGAAGGAGGCGACTGCTCTATTTTTACCAAGAAAACTCTCTGAATCTACTACCGGAACGACTGCAGACGGAGAGCGGGGCGTTCCGGAAGAGATGTGTCCGCGCTGTCGCCGTGGGGCGGAAGTGACTCGACGGCATAAGACAAGACATATATCCACGAGCGCTGAGGGGAGGAGAGAGGATAGAGCAAAGGGGTTGTCGGGGCGGAGGCAAAGGGGGTTTATTTCAGTGACCAACACCTTTCTCTTGTATTCATCCCCCAACTCGGTTCCCTACTTTCCCTGACTTCCATTTCCACCCTTTTAGATTCCAGGTTTCCTAGAACTGCCTTCTCCCTCGGCTCAGTTTCTCACTCCTTCCTCCTCCCCAACCAACCCCTCCAGTTTTCCTCCAGGACTGCCCGATGCTCCCCAGATTCAGCCTCCCCTTTCTTTTTCCGCTTCCGCGGCTCCCTTCTTCCCTTCCCTCCACACCACAGGGTCAGCTCCAAAATTCCCGGCTTACGCTCGATCCCATAAATTCACCACCCTAACTTTCCATCTTGGAACAACCCCCCTGCTCCCGCGGGACCAGGCCCCACCGCTGGCAAAGGATAGTTGCTCTGCGTACCGCTCTCTCTGTCACGGACACCACGGACTCTAGCGAAACCTATCGGAGAAAAGGCTCCCAAGAGATCGATCTGCCCCATTTAGCGTTGACAGTGGTGTAACCAAGGAGATCGATCAATCGATCAGGGGTATTTATGGCGTGCCTACTCTGTGGAGAGCACCGTACTAAGCACTGTGGGGCTGGAACGAGGGGAAGAATAAAGGACGCAAGTCAGGGCGACGCAGAAGGGAGTGGGAGAAAAGGAAAGGGGGGCTTAATCAGGGAAGGCCTCCCGGAGGAGACGGGCCTTCAATAAGGCTTTGAAGCCGGGGGAGAGTCATCGTAAGATTCGAGGAGGGAAGGCGTTCCGGGCCAGAGGCAGGGCAAGAGGTCGGGGCGAGATAGAAGAGTCGGACGTCTTAGGTTAGTTCCTAACTAATTAGGAACCAGTTAGGACCCGACTGGCTTCCAACTAGTTCCTAACTAACCTTAGAAGGTTAGTTCCTAGAAGGAACGAAGCTTGCCGGCTGGGCTTCAGAAGGAGAGCAGCGAGTTCATTCATCGGACGGTATTTATTGAGCGCTCACTATGTGCGGAGCGCTGGACTAAGCGCTTGGAATGGACAAATCGGTAACAGAGAGAGACGGTCCCTGCCGAGGGGTATAGAGTGGCACTTCGATAACCTTCCCACCCCAACCCTGCCCAGGTAAATTTACGCGGGGAAACCGAAGGCTGAAGGTGGGTATGCACACCCTTTCCTCCCTAAACGGGGGGAAGAGTCCAGGGGCACGGGAACCCGGGGGTTCGACTCCCGGCTCTGCCACTTGTCAGCCGTGTGACTGTGGGCAAGTCACTTCACTTCTCTGTGCCTCACTTACCTCATCTGTAAAATGGGGATTAACTGTGACCCTCACGTGGGACGACCTGATTCCCGCGTGTGCTCTGCACAGAGTAAGCGCTTAACAAATACCAACACTTACAACAGTGCTTGGCACATAGTAATCGCTTAACAAATACCATCATCATCATTATTATTATTAGGCAGGGAAAGGGGAAGGCTTCAAAGGGCTAATAATAATAATGATAATGGGAAGCAGCGTGGCTCAGTGGAAAGAGCCCGGGCTTTGGAGTCAGAGGTCGTGAGTTCGACTCCCTGCTCTGCCTCTTGTCAGCTGTGTGACTGTGGGCGAGTCACTTCACTTCTCTGGGCCTCAGTGACCTCGTCTGGAAAATGGGGATGAAGACTGTGAGCCTCACGTGGGACAACCTGATGACCCTGTACCTACCCCAGCGCTTAGAACAGTGCTCGGCACATAGTAAGCGCTTAACAAACACCAACATTATTAATAGGCCAGGAAGCCGCCATTTTGGGTTTTCACAACCCCGTTTGGACTACATCCTATGGTATTTGTGGTATTTTTTAAGGCTTACTATGTGCTGATTGTGAGTGCTGCGCTAAACGCAGGCGGTAGAGACAAGAAAATCAGATCGGGACACTGTCCCTGGCCCTCACGGTGTTCATTCAGGTCTTTGCAGACATTTGGGACGAGTCGATCTGGGAGTCCGGATTCAACGACTGCGGGGACGGGTGCCGAGCGCTCTACTGTGCGCTTGGGCGAGTACACGTTCTTGCCCACACCGAGCTTACGGTCTAGAGGAGAAGACGGACATTAATATTCATAAATTATGGATCTGTACAGAAGTGCCGTGGGGCTGATAGACGAAAAGAAATCGAGTACAGTCTGCCACACCTTCCTTTTGATGTGAGGAGAAGGTAACCAGAAAAGAGGAGGAGAAAGTCCACTAGATAGCGGCTTGGCAGGGCACGTTCACATAAAAGCGATACGGATTTGGCAAAAGGTCACGAGCCGGCCAACGGATGTTAGATTAAAATGCGATTTAGATTTGGAGTTGCCTAATTCAACGGGTTTGCCCTTTAAATAAATGCACTTTATGACTTCGGTGATATATTTGAGGGTTTACCCTAGGTTGTGTCATCATCTAGGTTTTGATGACAATGTCCTTGGTTTTGGGCGTCCTGTCTAATGCACTGAAATAACAATGTTGGTATTTAAGCGCTTACTACGTGCAGAGCACCGTTCTAAGCGCTGGGGTAGTTACAGGGTAATCAGGTCGTCCCCCGTGAGGCTCACAGTTAATCCCCATTTGACAGATGAGGGAACTGAGGCCCAGAGAAGTGAAGTGACTTGCCCACGGTCACAGGGCTGACAAGTGGCAGAGCCGGGTTTCGAACCCATGACCTCCGACCCCCAAGCCCGGGCTTTGGAGTCAGAGGTCGTGAGTTCGACTCCCTGCTCTGCCTCTTGTCAGCTGTGTGACTGTGGGCGAGTCACTTCACTTCTCTGGGCCTCAGTTCCCTCATCTGGAAAATGGGGATGAAGACCGGGAGCCCCACGTGGGACAACCTGATTCCCCGTGTCTACCCCAGCGCTTAGAACAGTGCTCTGCACATAGTAAGCGCTTAACCAATACCAACATTATCGACAGGCACTCAATAAATATCCCCGATTGATTGATCTCTATTTTACTTTGGGCACTAAACCCAAGACTCACGTCTTCACCCAAGTCTCCTCTAGATCCTCCTCCTCTAGATCAGGAAGCAGCGTGGCGCAGTGGAAAGAGCACGGGCTTTGGAGTCAGGGCTCATGAGTTCGAATCCCAGCTCTGCCACTTGTCGGCTGTGTGACTGTGGGCAAGTCACTTCACTTCTCTGGGCCTCAGTTCCCTCGTCTGTCAAATGGGGATGAAGACCGTGAGCCCCACGTGGGACAACCTGATTCCCCTGTGTCTACCCCAGCGCTTAGAACAGTGCTCTGCACATAGTAAGCGCTTAACAAATACCAACATTATTATTATTATTATTATCCTATCAAAAGAAACCAGGAAACTCTCTCTCAGCAAACCGGGAATCTCTAAACACGTACGGAATTGATTCTCCTTTATTTAGAGAGGTGTGTCATTTCAGACTTGGGGGGCTCGCATGGAACACAGGAATTCCAGACCACGGTAGTTCTTCCGGAGTGGTTACCACATCTCATTCAGGATATTCACAATCCTCATCCATTCTACAGAGCCACATCTATTCAGTCTTTAAAATATGAAAGAAACAAACTCACTGAATCATTCATTCCTTCAATAGTATTTATTGAGCGCTTACTATGTGCAGAGCACCGTACTAAGCGCTTCCAATGGACAGATCGGCAACGGAGACAGTCCCTGCCCTCTGACGGGCTCACGGTCTAATCGGGGGAGACGGGCGGACAGGAACGGTGGCAATAAATAGAGTCAAGAATCACACGTCTGCTAGCGGAGGAAAGTCGAGAGACCGCTGATCATTCTCTCACAAGCTTGGAGGTTATTTGTATTAGCAGTGATAATATAAGTTGCGATAATAATAATAGAATAGCAGTATTTGTTAAGCCCTTATCACCAGCCAAGCGCTGGATTAGATCCAGGATAATCAGAAGGAGGGAGGCCTCCTGCACAGAGCACGGGCCTGGCTGTCAGAAGGACCTGGGTTCTAATTCCAGCTCTGCCATTTGTCTGCTGTGTGACCTCGGGCGAGTCACTTCACTCCTCTGGGCCTTATTTATCTCATCTGCAAAATGGTAATAAGACTGTGGGCCCCATGGGGGGACATGGACTGCGTCCAACCTGTGGTGAGCAAGAGTGACTCCATCTTGTAAGGCAGAAGCCATTTTCTAAGAGACTATACCCGGCAAAGGGCTCGTAGGGCTAATTAAGGCCTGATATTGGGGGTGGGGGAGCAATCCCCAGGGCTGAGACACAACCTGATTAGCTTGGATCTACCCCGGCACCTAGTACAGTGCCTGGGACATAGTAAACCCTTAAATACCATCCAAAATCCCATTGGGAATATTTATAATCCTCTCGTGGCTCAACGGAAAGAGTCCGGGCTCGGGAGTCAGAGTTCATGGGTTCGAATCCCCCCTCGGCCACTCGTCAGCTGTGTGACTGTGGGCGAGTCACTTCTCTGTGCCTCAGTTCCCTCATCTGGAAAATGGGGATTAACTGTGAGTCTCACGTGGGACGGCCTGATGACCCCGTATCTCCCTCAGCGCTTAGAACAGTGCTCTGCACTTAACAAATACCAACATTATTATTCTTATCCATTCTACAGAACCCATTTATTCAATCTTCAAAGTAGGAGGGACTCTAACTCACTGAATTATTCATCTGACAGAGGAGGTAACGGCAGGTCACCGACAGGTCTCTCACAAGTCTGGAGTTCGTTTGTAATAATAATGACAGTAATAATAAAACAGTGGCATCTATTAAAGCCTTACTACGTGCCAAGCACTGGAGCGGACACTAGATAATCAGATCGGACTCGGTCCCTGACCCACGCGGGGTTCAGCGTCTCTGGGGGAGGGATAATGAGGAAACTGAGGCTCAGAGAAGTGACTTGCCCACGGTGACCCAGCAAGCAGGCGAGTGGTGGAGGGGGGCACTTGTCAGCCGTGTGACTGCGGGCAAGTCGCTTCCCTTCTCTGGGCCTCAGTGACCTCATCTGTAAAATGGGGATGAAGACCGTGAGCCCCACGTGGGACAACCTGACTCCCCCGTGTCTACCGAGCGCTTAGAACAGCAGAGTAAGCGCTTAACAAATACCGATGTTAATTAATTAATTAAGCCGGGCTCCCTGACGCCCAGGCCCCTGCTCTTTCCACTAGACCCCACCGCTTCACCCCTATCACCACCCTAACCGGCTTCCCCTTTATGGCCATGGCGGAGGAGATGGAAGGCTGCAATCTGAGGGGCCGGTTCAGACGACGGGCCGTCTTTGCGACAGTTTTGCAGTGAGATGCAGTGCGTCGTACTTTGAGCTTTATGTCCTGGCTTCCTTTACCACCGAGGGGTCATATAATAAACTCAGGGTGCAGCGTACTGATTAGGCCAACAGAAAAACGCAAACCGTTAAAAGATCAACATCGGGACCTAAGGATTGAATGGCACTGGAGAGATTTTTTTTTTTTCCCCTCCAGTCTTTCCCCCTTATAAATATGTTTTACTATTTCTATACTTCCCGGTTCTGGTTAGGCCAGGAAGCTGAATTGAAACAAAAAAATCATGTAAATGAAGTGTTACGTTCCCTAGGTTACTAGGCCGGAACTGCAAAGTATCATCTGAAATCTTAAAAGCTTATCTGTGAAATGATTTACAACCTCTTTATGAAGGAAATGCAGATATGTCAACTGCTGCAATAATAATTACGGTTTTGGTTAAGCACTTATATGCAGGCACCGTTCTAAGAACTGGGGTAGATACGGGCAAATTGGGCTGGACACAGTCCACGCCCCACGCGGAGCTCACAGTCTTGAGAAGCGGCGTGGCTCGGTGGAAAAAGTGGGAGTCAGAGGTCACGGGTTCGAATCCCGGCTCTGCCGCTGGTCAGCTGTGTGACTGTGGGCAAGTCACTTCACTTCTCTGTGCCTCAGTGACCTCATCTGTAAAAGGGGAATTAACTGTGAGCCTCCCGTGGGACAACCCGATTCCCCTGGATCTCCTCCAGCGCTTAGAACAGTGCTCGGCACACAGTAAGCGCTTAACAAATACCAACATTATTATTAACCTCCGCTTTACAGATAATGATAATGATGGTATTTGTTAAGCGCTTACTATGTGCCGAGCACTGTTCTAAGCGCTGGGGTAGATACTAGGTAATCAGGTTGTCCCCCGCGGTGCTAACAGTCTTAATCCCCATTTTCCAGATGAGGTAACTGAGGCACGGAGAAGGTAAGCGACTTGCCCAAAGTTGCACAGCCGTTGAGTGGCAGAGCCGGGATTAGGACCCACGACCTCCGACTCTCAAGCTCCGCCTCTTTCTGCTAAGATCAAGTGTCTTGCCCAGAGACACGGAACAGGCAAGTAGTGAAGCTGTTCCTAGTTGTGTCTCTTTTTTTTTTTAATGACATTTGTTACGTGCCTCCTACATTCCCCATTTTACAGATGAAGTGAGGCACAGAGAAGAAGTGACTTGCCCGGGTTCCCACAGCAGACCAAAAAAATCCCATTCAGAATATTTCTAATCCTCATCCGTTCTACAGAGCCCATTTATTCAGTCTTTGAAGCAGGAGGGAATCTAACTCACTGAATTATTCATCGGACAGAGGAGGTAACTCAGCAGGTCACCGATCGTCTCTCACAAGTCTGGAGTTTATCTGTAATAACGATGACAATAATGATAGAACGGTGGCATTTATTAAACCCTTCCTACGTGCCAAGCGCTGGAGTAGATCCCGGATAATCAGATCGGGCTCGGTCCCTGACCCACGCGGGGTTCAGAATCTAGGGGGGATAATGGGGAAACTGAGGCTCAGAGAAGTGACTTCTCTCGGGATTAGAGCCACGGTTAGAATTCAGATCCTTCTGACTCCCAGGCCTGGGCTCGATCCACTAAGCCACACTGCTTCCCAGTTTCTTCATCTGTTAGAATAAGATAATACTAAGAGCATCTCCCTAACCTCACAGAAATGCCGTACGGTTAAGTTGCGATATAAATCGGGGGCCCTCACTACTCCTCTCACAGACGCTTCGGGACAGAACTCGTATTTGAGCCGCGCTAAACGCCGAGGAGAGTTGAGAATGACATGTGAGAGGCAGTCTCTACCCTCAAGAAGCTTCAAACACGACAAAAACACGGCACATCCGGAGAGAACGAATTAAACCGAGAAGTCAGAAATCGTAGCGACGAATGTCGACGCCAGAAGTCCAAGCTCATCCGATCCAATTTCTGGCTCACCGGTCCAGGACTCTATTTCCTGAAGCTGAAGTCTCACCTTCAGCAGAGCAGAGTGGTGCCGGACGAAATCTAGCTATCGGGCCCACCTGCTCCATCTCAAATTCATGCCGGCAAGTAGCGTGGCCTGGTGGAAAGAGCAACGGGCCTGGCAATCGAAGGACCATGGGTTGTAATCCCCGCTTCGTCACCGGTCTACTCTGTGGCCTTGGCGACATCGCTTAACTTCTCTGGGGCTCAGTTACCTAATCTGTAAAATGGGGATTAATCGATCCTCTCTCTGACTTAGACCGCGAGCCCCAGCTGGGACTGTGTCCAACCTGATTTATCTCGTTTCTAGACGCTAGCACTTAATACAGTGCCTGGCGCTCTAATTAATAAGTGTCGTTAAAAAAAAAAAGTCCTCGCCCGCTTTAACTTTGCCCTTTCATTCACCCAGCAATCTTATTTCTCAATCTTTTCTGACCCCCACGACCGTTGCTTGCGACATCTGTTTCTTTTAACTCCCTCCAAAAATCCCATTCCCTCATGGCCTCTCCATCTCTTCCTCCTAATGACCTGGCCACATACCTCACTGATAAAACTGAACGCATCGAGCGTGGGCTCCCTAAAATCCCCACTGCTCCTCTCCAGTCTCTCCCTCCCGCCGCCCCTTCTTCGACTCTCCCATCTTTCCTAGCAGTGCCTTAGGAGGAGACCTCCTGCCTCTTCTCAACTTCTACCTGCCCCTTCCTGTGCTTCCAAACCCCTCTCTTCGCCCCTTATCAAAACAATTGCCCCTCCCATTTTTCTTCCCTGACCACCATCTTCAACCACTCACTTTCCAATGGCTCCTTCCTCACGGCTTTGACTTGTACCAACTAGTCTAAAAAAAAAAAAAAAAGAAATCCCCACTTGACTCCACTTCTTCCAGTTACCACTCCATCTCCTTCCCACCATTCCTCTCCAAACCCTTTGAGTGAGTTTTCTACACATGCCGTCTCCACTTCCTCTCCTCCGTCTCTCTCGCCATCTCTCTCCTTTAGCCCCTGCAAGCTTCCGCCGTATTCACTCCATGATAACGGCCTTCTCTAAGGTCACCAGTGACTTCCTTCTTGCCCAGCCAATGGCTTTCCAGTCCATCCTAATTCTCCTTGATATTTTCGTTACCTTCGTCACTGAGGACCAACCCCTTCCGCTAGAAATATCATCTAAGCTTAGCTTCCCTGACACGGTCCTTTCCCGGTCCTCCTCCTATCCGTTTGACCACCGGTTCTCTTTCACGGGCTTCCCCTCTGCCTCCCACCCCCTAACTGGGGGAGTCCCTCAAGGCTCAGTTCTGGGTCCTCTTTTATTCTCCATCTCCGCCCACTCCCTTGGAAAACAAATTCACTCCAACTACCCTTTCTATGCCGATGATTCCCAAATGCACATCTCTAGCCGCAACTTCTCCTCTTTCCTGCAGCCTTGCATTTCCTCCTACCTTCAGGACACCTCAACTTCGATGTCCTACCGACACCCCGAACTGTACACGTCCAAAACGGAACTCCTCATCTTCCCACCCAAACCCTGTCCTCCCCTTGACTTTTCTAGCATTGCCGACGGCTCCGTCTTCCTCCCTGTCTCAAAGCCCATAACCCTGGAGTATCTTTGACTCACTGTTCTCATATAACCCGCACGTTCGATCTGTCATGAAACCCTGTCGGTTCTACCTTCAAATTATTCCTAGAATCCACCCTCTCCCCCCTCCGTCCAAACTGTTACCACCCTGATCCAAATACTTACTTCCCCCATGACTATCCCATCAACCTGCTGACTTACCTGCATCCTCTCTCCTCTCCGTATTTCACTTTTCTGCTCCGATCATTTTTGTGAAATACTGTCCAGTCTTTCCCTACTCCTAAAAAAACCTCCGGTGGTGGCCCATCCACATCTGCATCCAACAAAAACTCCTAACCATTGGCTCTGAAGCGCTCGATCAGCTCTCTCTCTTACCTAACTTTCTGTAACCCCTACTGTAACCTAACCCACACGTTCTGGTCCTCTTATAATAATAATAATAACGTTGGTATTTGTTAAGCGCTTACTAGGTGCGGAGCACTGGTCCGAGCGCTGGGGTAGATCCAGGGTCATCAGGTTGTCCCACGTGAGGCTCACGGTTACTCCCCATTTTACAGATGAGGTAACTGAGGCACGGAGAGGTTAAGTGACTTGCCCACAGTCACACAGCTGCCAAGTGGCAGAGCTGGGATTCGAACCCATGACCTCTGACTCCCAGGTCCAGCCCACTGAGCCACGCTGCTTCTCTTATACCAACCTACTCTCCGTACCTCGACCTCGCCTGTCCCACGCCAAGCTCTTGCCCACATTTTCCCTTTGGGTCCCAAAACTCCCTCCTATTTTATATCTGACAGTCCACCACACTCCCCATCTTCAAAACAGCCCTAAAATTGCATCTCCCCCAAGGAGCTTCCCCCCCCCCCCCCGTCCCCAACCTCTAATTTCCCCTATCTGCCCTTCCCTCTGCATTGACCGCGACCTTAGCTGTTTATTGCTGAAACACTTCGCCAGCCCCACGGCGCTTAAATATAATGCTTTTAGGCTCTATCATTTCCCCTCTCTGTAATTTATTTCACTGCCCGCCTCTTCTTCTAGATCGTAAGCTCCTTATCGGCAGGGAGCAGATTTACCAACTCTGATGGACCGCACTCTCCCAAGCCCTTACTGTAGTGCTCCGCAGATAGTAAGCGCTCCATACGTACTTTTGATCGATCCTTAATGATAATGATGAGGCTGGTATTTAAGCGCTTACTATGTGCCGAGCACCGTTCTAAGCGCTGGGGTAGACACAGGGGGATCAGGTTGTCCCACGTGGGGCTCACGGTCTTCATCCCCATTTTACAGATGAGGGAACTGAGGCACCGAGAAGTTAAGTGACCTGCCCAAAGCCACCCAGCTGACAAGCGGCCGAGCCGGGATCGGAACCCATGATGGCACAAACCACCCTCCCTCTTTTCAGCGACAGTCCCATAGGATGAAGTAGTCCCGGAGAATAACCGAGGACCCCCAAGATAAATCGGAAATTTGAAAGTCCCGGATTCGGGAGGTCTTCACTACGACGGCTGTGGCTCTTCATCTGCTCGAGTCCGGTATCGACTGGAGCGACTCTACTTCCTGCCACAGGTGTTCGGAATAGAATCCCCTACCCGGAGCAGTTATCGGTTAATGCGACTCGGGACGCAGGTGTCTTGCCCAAGGGCCACCGCCCAGAATAAGCATCAATCAGTCCGACTCCGAACCTCGAGGTTAAGTGTACATTTTCATTAGGATAACTCGTTGCCTGCTAGGAGTAGTACAGTCTTTCCACCGGAAGCGTCTTGCATCTTTTGCCTCTTCTTGGCCAACATCAGCCATACTAAAGCATCGTTTGCTTGAAGCGATAACAGGACACTCGGATGGGATGCAGTCAGTTGGAGGCTCAGAACGACGGCTTCGTCGTAAGCGCAGACCTGGGGTAGAAAGGGACCGAGCTCTAATCCACGTCCTTAACTCCGGAATCCTTCCGGGAGAGGTTTAGAATGTTTTAAAATTTCATGGTTCTATTTCCTGGGCTTTAGTGCGCATGGAAGGAACGGTGGATTGTTCAAGGTTTTGATGCTACGCGGTATTTTCTTAGGGCTGTCGTCCCAGATAATTGCAAACTTCTCAGCTGTGTGACTGTGGGCCAGTCACTTAACTTCTCTGTGCCTCACTTCCCTCACCTGTAAAATGGGGATGAAGACCGTGAGCCCCACGTGGGACGACCCGACTCCCCGGGTCTCCCCCAGCGCTCAGAACGGTGCTCGGCACATAGCAAGCGCTTAACAGATACCAACATTATTATAAGAAAACGTGTACATCATACAGCAGCCAAAGGACTGTTCATGTCGTTCCTAGACCCGGGAGAGTGAGAGCCAAATGACGTCGGACGGGGGGAGGCGAGGGGAGGCAGGGGATGCGGTGGCGGGAAGGGAAGAGGCGCACCACTGGGTTTCCTGCACCCCAAAGACGCCAGCGTACCCCCGCTAAATAATAATAATAATGAATAATAATATTGGTATTCGTTAAGCGCTTACTATGTGCCCAGCACCGTTCTAGGCGCTGGGGTAGACACAGGGGAATCGGGTCGACCCACGTGGGGCTCACGGTCTTCATCCCCCATTTTCCAGATGAGGGAACTGAGGCACCGAGAAGTGAAATGACTCGCCCACGGTCACACAGCTGACAAGGGGCCGAGCCGGGATTCGAACCCATGACCTGTTAAGCGCCTACTACGTGCCAGGCACGAAGGTAGGTACAAGGTAATCGGGTTGAATCGTACATTCCCAGTGCTTAATACAGTGCTCTGCACATAGTAAGCGCTCGATAAATACTACTGGATGAAGGACAAGTCGGACACGATCCACGTTCCCCCTAAGACTCGGTTTTCACCCCCCTTTTCCAGATGAAATGACCGAGGCCCAGAGAAGGGAAGTGACTTGCTCAAGATCACCCAGCAGCCAAGTGGCAGAGGGGGGATGATAATAATAATAATAATGATCACAATAATGACGGTATTTATTAAGCGCTTTTTACGCGAGAGGCGCGTGTACTAAGCGCTGGGGTGGATACAAGAAGCAGCAGGGTGGCTCAGCCTAGGCCGGGCTTAGGAGTCAGAGGTCATGGGTTCTAATTCGGCCTCCACCACCTGTCAGCTGAGTGACTTGGGGCAAGTCACTTGACTTCTCGGTGCCTCAGTCGCCTCATCTGGAAAAGGGGGATTAGGACCACGAGCCCCATGTGGAACGACCTCATTAGCGCGGCTCGGTGGCAAGAGCCCGGGCTCGGGAGTCGGAGGTCGTGGGTTCTAATCCCGGCCCCGCCACTTGCCTGCTGTGTGATTTCTCGCTTAACGTCTCGGTGCCTCGGTGATCTCATCTGGAAAAATGGGGATCGAAAGGGGGTTTGAAACAATGTGAGCCCCACGTGCGGCACTCTGATAACCCTTTGAACGGCGCTCAGCACATCGTAAGTGCTTAACAACCACCATAATTATAATTATTATTATTACCCAGGCGCTCAGAACAGTGCTCTGCACATAGTAGGCACTTAAATACCATTACCCCAGCGCCTAGAACAGTGCTCTGCACATAGTAAGTGCTTAATAATTACCATTATTATGACCCCAGCGCTTAAAACGATGCTCTGCACCTAGTAAGCACTGAACAAAGACCATTATCATTATTATTATTGTTATTATTACTCCAGCGCTTAGAACAGTGCTCTGCACATAGTAAGCGCTTAGCAAATACCATTCCCATTATCTCCCCCAGCGCTTCGAACAGTGCTCTGCACATGGCGAGCCCTTAACAAATAACGGCATTATTATTATGGTCATTGATAATATATTCTTAATAAATGTTAACAATCATTTGTTGATTGTTTATTAATAATTGATGAATGTATTATTAATGATAAACGTGATTGAATGAATGAATGAATGAATGAAGCCACGGGGCTTCTGCCCTCCCCTGGGGGTTCCCGGCAGGGAGAAGGAGCGCTCGCACTCGCCGCAACACGCTGCGCTCCTCAACCTTTCAAAATTAATAACCCCACCCCCTGGGCCTGGATCACGTGCTCCCGAGCGGCCAATGGGGAGCGACCGAAGGCCGGTTGTGGCCTGGCCATTGGCTGCCGCCGCCCTGTCACGTGACGGGAGGGGCGGGGCCGCGGCCCACGGTTCGCCGGCGCGCGGAGGGGGAACCAACCCCGCCATGTAGGGGGGAGAAGGCCACGCCCACGCCCTCCGATAGGCTTATTATCCACCAGGCCACGCCCACGGACCCTCCGGACTGGCCAATCCCCTCTAGGCCCTGCCCCCTGATAGGCCTGGGGAGGCCACGCCCACTGCCTCTGATAGGCCGCTCCCCTGAAGGCCACGCCCCCGGGCGCTGCGGATTGGCTCATCCCTTGTAGACCTCGCCCCGAAAGTCCTCGGGAGGCGGCCACGCCCACTCCCTCTGATAGGCTAATCCCACTCTAGGCCCCGCCCCCTGACAGTCCTCGGGAGGATCCCCGCCCATCCCATCCTCCCCCCGATCCCACTTGGGCCCCGCCGTGGTCCAGGCCCCGCCCCCTTCCCCGGATAGGCTCAGCCCCCTCGAGGCCACGCCCCCTCTCCGATCGTCCTCCCCCTCGAAGAGTCCCCGCCCGGACCAGCCCCGCCCACCCCGTCCTCGCCGCGATCCGATTGGCCCCCGCCGACGTCCAGGCCCCGCCCCCTTCCCCGGATAGGCTCAGCCCCTCTAGGCCACGCCCCCTCCCCGGACCGTCCACCTCCGGCCAAGCCCCGCCCACCCCGTCTTCGCCGCGATCCGATTGGCCCCCGCCGACGTCCAGGCCCCGCCCCTGCCCCGGATAGGCTCAGCCCCTCTAGGCCACGCCCCCTCCCCGATCGTCCTCCTCCGGCCAAGCCCCGCCCATCCCATCCTCCCCGCGATCCCATTGGTCCCCGCCGTGGTCCAGGCCCCGCCCCCTTCCCCGGATAGGCCGACGTCCGGCTAGGCCCCGCCCCCCGGACGCCTTAAAGAGCCCCGCGCCGCCCGCCACCGCCCAGCACCGCCCAGACCCGACACCGCCGGTGAGTCGAGCGCGGGCACGGGAAGGGACGGGCCGGGGCGGTAAAGAATAATAATAATAATAATAATAATAATAATGTTGGTATTTGTTAAGCGCTTACTATGTGCAGAGCACTGTTCTAAGCGCTGGGGGAGACACGGGGGAATCAGGTTGTTCCACGTTTTAATCCCCATTTTCCAGATGGGGTAACTGAGGCCCAGAGAAGTGAAGTGACTGGCCCACAGTCACCCAGCTGACAGGTGGCAGAGCCGGGATTCGAACTCATGACCTCTGACTTGGAAATCAGTCATCAGCATCCTAATGATGATGGGATTTCTGATGCGCCCAACACTGTCCTAAACGCTGGGGTGGATTCAATCCCTCCTTCCATCGTGTTTCTCGAGCGCTCAGTGACTCGGAAAGGGCAGCTCAGCCACCGATAGGCATAATCCTAATAACAGTAATAACCATCCTCATCATCATGAGACAGTTATGATAGTAAGGATCATCATTAGAATACTAATCACGTTGCTATTAAGCGCTTACTATAATAATAATAATAATAATAATGTTGGTATTTGTTAAGCGCTTACTAGGTGCCGAGCACTGTTCTAAGCGCTGGGGGAGGCACGGGTGATCAGGTTGTCCCCCGTGGGGCTCGCCGTCTTCATCCCCATTTTCCAGATGAGGGAACTGAGGCACCGAGAAGTGAAGTGACTTGCCCAAAGTCCCCCAGCCGACAAGTGGCCGAGCTGGGATTTGAACCCATGACCTCCGACTCCAAAGCCCGGGCTTTTTCCACCGAGCCACGCTGCTTCTCCACGCTACTGTGTGCAGAGCACCGTTCTAAGCGCTGGGGGAGACACAGGGTCATCAGGTCGTCCCACGTGAGGCTCACAGTGAATCCCCATTTTCCAGATGAGGGAACTGAGGCCCAGAGAAGTGACTCGCCCACAGTCACCCAGCTGACAAGTGGCAGAGGCGGGATTCGAACCCGTGACCTCTGACTCCCAAGCCCGGGCTCTTGCCACTGAGCCGCGCTGCTTCTCTAATAATAATAATGACCATAATAATAGTGGTCATCATTATAATGAGACAATAATAATAATAATGATAGTGATGATCGGTATTTGTGAAGGGCTTCCTAGGTGCTCGGCCCTGTTCTAGGCGCTGGGGTGGATTCGATTCCCGCGTTCAGTCGTATTTCTCGAGCGCTTGGTTGACTTGGAAAGGGCAGCTCAGCAACAGATAGGGATAATCATAATAATGATCATCATCATCATCATCACGAGATAATGATAATAATGTTGGTATATGTTAAGCGCTTACTATGTGCAGAGCACCGTTCTAAGCGCTGGGGCAGACACAGGGGAATCAGGTCGTCCCACGTGGGGGCTCACGGTCTTCATCCCCATTTTCCAGATGAGGGAACTGAGGCCCAGAGAAGTGAAGTGACTTGCCCAGATAATGATAATAATGATCATCATTAGAATAATGATGATGGGATTTGTGAAGGGCTTCCTAGGCGCTCAGCCCTGTTCTAAGCGCTGGGGTGGATTCGATTCCCCCGTTCAGTCGTGTTTCTCGAGCGCTTAGTGACTTGGAAAGGGCAGCTCAGCAACAGATAGGGATGATCATAATAATAGTAATAATGATCAGCATCATAATGAGACAATTATAATAGCAATGATCATCATTAGCATAATAATAATGTTGGTATCTGTTAAGCGCTTACTATGTGCCGAGCACCGTTCTAAGCGCCGGGGGAGACACGGGGGAATCGGGTCGTCCCACGTGAGGCTCACGGTCTTCATCCCCATTTGACGGATGAGGTCACTGAGGCCCAGAGAAGTGACTCGCCCCCCAGTCACGCAGCTGACAAGTGGCAGAGCCGGGAGTCGAACTCATGACCTCTGACTCCGAAGCCCGGGCTCTTTTCCACGGAGGCACGCTGCTTCTTATTGTCAGCTGTGTGACTGGGGGCAAGTCACTTCACTTCTCTGGGCCTCAGTTCCCTCATCTGGAAAATGGGGATTAAGACTGGGAGCCCCACGTGGGGCAACCTGATTCCCTTGGGTCTACCCCAGCGCTCAGAACAGTGCTCTGCACATAGTGAGCGCTTAACAAATACCAACATTAATGGATAGAGCAGGGGCTGGGAGACGGAAGGACCTAGCTTCTAGTCCTGGCTCTGCCACGCGTCCGCCGTGTCGCCTAGGCCAAGTCACTTCATTTCTCTGTGCCTCAGTTACCTCATTTGTAAAAATGGGGATTAAGACGGAGCCCCGCTGTGGAGCGTGGACTATGTCTATTCTGATGCAGCGTGGCTCAGTGGAAAGAGCCCGGGCTTTGCAGTCAGAGGTCATGGGTTCGAATCCCAGCTCTGCCCCTCGTCAGCTGGGTGACTGTGGGCAAGTCACTTCACTTCTCTGGGCCCCAGTTACCTCATCTGTAAAATGGGGATTAAGATTGTGACCCCACGTGGGACAACCTGATTCCCCTGTGTCCACCCCAGCGCTTAGAACAGTGCTCTGCACATAGTTACCGCTCAACAAATACCAGCATTATTATTATGATTATTTTTAGCTTGTATCTCCCCCAGCACTTTGTTCGGTACCTGGAACAAAGTAAGGACTTAAATACTACTTTTTTCTTTTAATCAAGGACAGGAAAGGAGAAAGGTCTAGGACACATAGGGTCTGTTTGAGGTGATATGGCATGGCTCAGTGGAAAGAGCCTGGGCTTAGGAGGCATAGGTCATGGGTTCGAATCCCAGCTCTGCCGCTTGTCAGCTGGGTGACTGCGGGCAAGTCACTTCACTTCTCTGTGCCTCAGTTCCCTCCTCTGTCAAATGGGGATTAAGACTGTGAGCCTCGCTTGGGACCACCTGATTCCCCTGTATCTCCCCCAGTGCTTAGAACAGTGCTCGGCACGTAGTAAGCGCTTAACAAATGCCAACATTATTATTATTATTACTAATCATTAATGATTTAGGTTGACCTGACTCTCCTCCTTTAGAGAAAACACCTTCAGGCGAGTGACCATATCTTTAGCATCTATTCTATTTTCCAAAGCCCCATGACAGTATTACACACAGACGTGTCCTATAGATACTACTGATTGATCAATCAAGAGGATGACAGTCTCTAGATCGTAAGCTCGCGGCGGGCAGGGAACATGTCTACCAACTCTGTTGTATTGTAGAGAAGCAGCGTGGCTCAGTGGAAGGAGCCCGGGCTTGGGAGTCAGGGGTCATGGGTTCAAATCCCCGCTCTGCCACTTGACAGTTGTGTGACTGTGGGCAAGTCACTTCACTTCTCTGGGCCTCAGCGACCTCATCTGGAAAACGGGGATGAAGACCGGGAGCCCCACGTGGGCCAACCCGATTCCCCTGTATCTCCCCCAGCGCTTAGAACAGTGCTCTGCACATAGGAAGCGCTTAACAAATACCAACATTATTATTCCCCCAAGTGCTTAGAACGCACTCTGCACCCAGTAGGCCTCAGTAGATATCACTGATCGATGGATGACAAGGAGAGTAGATGATTTCTTCTTCCGCTTCACTAAGACCTGTCGTAGGCCCTGCTTGTCATCCCTGCGGTGGCTCTTCCCACCAGGATCACCCGTGTGGATCGTGAGATGGGTCAGGAAAGTGGGTTGATTCCATTTATTCCATGCTCTCGTGAGCGGACTGGGGAAGAGGATCCTTGTCTCTGAAGCTTCTTTTCAATTCCCACAAAATAGGAAGAGGTGGAAAGAAATATGGAGGGGTTCAGGAATTTTAGCGGCCCCCGACCGGTTTCAGGATTCCCGTCCGGCTCACCTGGAAGAGATCTTCTTGCACCGTGCTCTTAGGACGCCGGAAGAACCGGGTTGTGGGGCGGGGGAATTCGAGGAGGCAGAACGGAACTCGTCCGAGAGGCCTCTGGACTCACCTCACCGCGTAACTTGTGAAAATAGCCCTTTCTGTTGAATCTCCCGCCAAAGATGTGGTTATAACGATGAACTTGGCTGCAAGAGTGAATAGGAAAAGAAGCTTCCCCAAAGAGCTGTTGAATTTTAGAGCAGAGAACCATCAATGTTGTTCATTTGGACATGGATCTTATTATTGGAGAAATCTTCCTCCCTTCTCCCCTGCACAAACCAGATCCCCTAAATGTACTTCCGCAAGGTTAAACGTGGAAGATGGCTTGCTGGGTGGAAAAACCGAGAAGAGACGGAAGATAAGGGGAGCAGATTCATTGCCGTCACTTTAAAATCAGATTTAGAGCTTAAGCTTTCTTTACGTGATCTCTGAAAAGGTCATTAACCATTGCCGGGGTGGGGGGGAGAAGAAACCTTGCGGCTATCTAGAAGGGACCGGTGACAGAAGGGAAAACTTTTTCTTTGTGGTATTTGTTAAATGTGTACTTGTGTCAGGCATTGTTGTAAATGCTGGGTAGATAGAAGTTAGGTCCGCCCAAGTCCCTGTCCCAGAGGAAGAACAGGATCCTTCCAAAGATTCAGCTCCAAAAGATCCTATCCTTTCTGGGTTGCAAAAGATGTAGGAACTACACAGTTTTTGAAACCAAATTCTGACTTAGTTATACCTTTCTAAGAGGCATTGCTAGTAATTTACAATTTCTGGCCTGAGCAAATGAAATACCGGCACGTGTCTCTTGGGAAAAGAATCTGGCTATGTTTTCAAATTATCCTTTTGAATTTTTCAATATCAGAAACACTAAAGCATGGACTTTTGATGTAAAGTAGGTAGTTCCTGTTCATTCTCCCTGTTTTATTATTAATCGGTTGTTTTTGTTGAGTGCTTCCTGGGTGCAGAACACCGTACTAAGCACTTGGGAGAATACAGCGGAACAATATAACAAAACACGTTCCCTGCCCACAGGGAGTTTACAGTTTAGAGGGGGAAAATTAGGTGTTTCTCTTCAAATGTCCTTGATGTTGTCGATTATTTTTCCATTACGGTATGTCGGAAGAAAACGTGAGCCTTTTTTATGTTTTTTCACATCGAGTGAAACATTACCTACGCTTAGGCTGTTAATGAATGCTTCTTTTAAATGCTCAATTGAGTTTGTAAGTGTCTATTACAGGATTCAAGGTCAAGATAGCCCTGGCCAAAAAAATGGCATTACAAGTGTTTGTGAAGAGGTTGTTTGTTTTTTTTTAAAATGGTATTTGTTAAGCCTTTACTACGTGCCAAGCACTGTACTAAGCCCTGGGTTCGAATCCCAGCTCTGCCACTTGTCAGCTGTGTGACCCCGGGCAAGTCACTTCACTTCTCTTTGCCTCAGTTACCTCATCTGTAAAATGGGGATGAAGACTGTGAGCCCCACGTGGGACATCCCGATTCCCCTCTGTCTACCCCAGCGCTTAGAACAGTGCTCGGCCCATAGTAAGCGCTTAACAAATACCAACATTATTATTATTAAGATACAAAATAATTAGATTGGACACAGTCCCCGTCCCACATAGGACTCACAGTCTTAATCCCTATTTTACAGATTAGGTAACTTTTTTCTTTTTTTCTTTTTTTTAAGGCACAGAGAAGTAAAGTGATCTTGTCTTTAATCAGTCTCTAAGGCTGAAATTTTTTCCATTAGGAAAAGGAGGCTCTTAGTCTATATTCGGTGTGTTGAGTTTAGAAAAATATTTAGGGCAGAATGAACACATGTCTTATCTTAGGATCAGAATTATCAACTTTTCCCTCAGACCGTTTTGCTTAAACGTTCTATGCTACCCTTTTCCTGTTTTCTCTTTTTCTCATAGCAAATTATTCTTGACTATGAGGCAATTGTAAGCTTCTCAAAGCCTCCGTTGAGGCTGGAGCTACTGGGAACGTTGAATTCGAAGCCTGGGAATGGGCCCAGAGAACTCGCTCTGGAAAATCTTTTTCCAAAATGTGAGATGCGGCATCCTACATCTGAATTCAGGTTTTGTAGCTTTTTCCATCTGAGGAGAGATTCTAGTTTTAGCTACTGTTGGCTGGATTATTAAGGTTGCATCAGAAAGCTATGTGAAATAGAAGTGGAGGACTCACACCTTTTTTACCAGAGGTGAGGCCTATTTTGTGAAAGACCCTTTCAGAATAGGCTAAAAAGACTGTTGTCCAGATGCAGACAGTGGTCTACTGTAAGCCTGCCAGTTTTCCAGGGAACTTGGAAACCAAAGAACTTTACCGGTTAATTATACTACTGTTTGGTTTTCAAATAGTGTTTAGAAGATGATGAACATGTCATCGTGTCACATCGCCGGACACTGGACTCTAAATGACACGCTTGGGGCGGATGTGAATTGGGAATCAGTATAGTACAGGTCATAACATTTTACAGTTGGAAAAGTAAAGCGATTACAAGTTAATGGTTTGGGCGGAGGCTTAGATTCTAATTTGGTAGTTTCAAGGCATAACTACTCATGCCTAGTGCTGTTTTTTTTTTGGCGGGGGTTGGCACTGCCAATATTGAAAGCCCAGTGGCAGCAGTCCCATGTGAGGATCACAATTTTAGTAAAAAGGAGGAAAGATATTGAAACACTGCTTGTCAGCAGCGTGACTGTGGGCAAGTCACTTAACTTCTCTGTGCCTCAGTTCCCTCATCTGTAAAATGGGGATTAACTGCGAGCCTCACGTGGGACAACCTGATGACCCTGTATCTGCCCCAGCGCTTAGAACAGTGCTCGGCACATAGTAAGCGCTTAACAAATACCAACATTATTATTATTATTATTATTATTTTGCGGTTGAGGAATTCTACCCGAGGGCTCAGTACAGAGAAGCAGTGTGGCTTAGTTTGGGAATCAGACGTCATGGCTTCTAATCCCGGCTCCGCCACTTGTCAGCTGTGCGACTCTGGGCAAGTCACTTGACTTCTCTGTGCCTCAGTTACCTCATCTGTAAAATGCGGATTAAGACTGTGTGCCTCCCGTGGGACAACCTGATCCCCTTGTATCCTCCCCAGCGCTTAGAACAGTGCTTCTGCACATAGTAAGCTTTTAACAAAATGCCATCATTATTATTATTACAGTGCCTGGCATATAGTAAATACTTAAATACCGCAATTATTAGTATTATCATTTTCCATCTTATAACACGGGACGGTAGAGTTGGTGGGCTAGAATCCCCTCAACCCCGACCCAATCAAGACCCAGAAGAAGCACACGCTGAAACGATGTGGTGTAAGAGTAGGACGAGACCGAAAGACCAGAGAACAGGGTGGGAGCAGGAATTAGTTGCTCTGAGTAGAAGCTTGGAGAAGATCACAATTTGGGGGAGACAAAACTGAAAACGGCCCCAAGGTAACTTAAATTTGCAAACTCAGCAGCTCCACCCAAAGTAGTGCCTAAATGGAAAGAGGGCAATTGCTGAAATCAGGGCCAAGACACTTTAAAATTTTCTTTGCCTCATTTTCCTCAGGTACAGAACGGGGATGATAATATTTACATTACAGGGTGTTTTTTTTGGAAGACAGAATAGACAGTGTTTACTCAGTGACTTTTGAAATGCTCACTTCTGATACTTCCGCACAGTCAGCCTCCCAGAATGTCTACTTTTACTCCGTGTTTTGGTTAAAACATTTCCATGGAGTGTTTTGGGAGAATTAGGCTGACAACTGACGTCTGTCTGGTTAGAGCGTGGTCCGGGGTTGGAAGAAATGGTTATGAATGTGAGCGCTAGGCAGCGCAAGGTTTGAACGACAAAGCTAGTTTCCTTGGCATGGGATTCTTCAAGAATACAGATTGTACCTTGAATTCCTAGAGCACTTCTGTATCTTTCACAAGGGCTTACATTTTATCCTTACCCCAGGCCTGAGAGGAAACTGAGGCTCAGAGAGGTTAAGCGATTTAATAATGATAATAATGTTGGTATTTGTTAAGCGCTATGTGCAGAGCAGTATTCTAAGCGCTGGGGTAGATACGGGATCATCAGGCTGTCCCACGTGAGGCTCACAGTCTTAATCCCCATTTTACAGATGAGGTCACTGAGGCCCAGAGAAGCGAAGTGACTTGCCTACAGTCACACAGCTGACAAGTGGCAGAGCCCAGATTCGAACCCATGACCTCTGACTCCCAAGCCCGGGCTCTTTCCACCGAGCCACGCTGCAGCAAACTGGAACTGAGAGGAAGATTGGTCATCAGGCTGTCCATAGGCTCTAAGTTAAGCATGGCCCCTTAGTTTTCTTGGGACGGAGGGGTGTTTAAGTGTTCTCTTGCACACCTGAGAAGCAGCATGGCCTAGTGGATGGAGCACGGACCTAGGAGTCAGAAGGACCTGGGTTCTAATCCCCACTCTGTCACTTATCAGCTTGGGCAAGTCACTCACCTTCTCTGTCAAAAAAATGAAACATCGAAGTAATTCCACTCCTTTACTTTCGTTCATAAAATAATTATGTTGGTATTTGTTAAGCGCTTACTATGTGCAGAGCACTGTTCTAAGCCGCGGGGTAGATACAGGGTGATCAGGTTGGCCCACGTGAGGCTCACCGTTTTAATCCCCATTTTACAGATGAGGTCACTGAGGCACAGAGAAGTCAAGTGACTTGCCTGAGGTCACACAGCTGACAAGTGGCAGAGCGGAGATTCGAACCCATGACCTCTGACTCCGAAGCCCGGGCTCTTTCCACTGAGCCACGCTGCTTCTCTGTGGGGATTAAGCTTGTGAGCCCCCTTTGGGGCATGGACTGTGTCCAATCCGATTAGCTTTTATCTATTTTAGCGCTTATTATAGTGGCTTAATAAAGTAAGCACTGAACAAATACTATAATAAGTGACTGGACTTCTCGCTCCTGAGCTGTTAAAGTTATAACCTACTAGGTATGCCTGTAGTTTGTCGGGCACGAATTGCAACTGTTAAAACTACGTATAAACACATTTAAGCTTTCATTTAAAGTCTGTGCCTCCTGGAAAATTATCGCCCTTAAGCCTCAAATTTGCCACTCAATAGCATCCCCTTTTAGTAGCTGCCTTTAATAGCATGTTCTTCAGCCTCATACGTTCAGCCCACTTCTGGATTTTTCTCCCTGTGTTTCGTAGCTGCTGTGGTGGGTTGATTTTTCCTTTCGACTCTCCGGTAATATAGTTGATTACTTGGCATTTATCTACCTAGACGAAGCATTCCTTTCTGACAACCCTGTGCGTTCTTATTAAAAAATGATTGACCACAGCATTTTCAAAACTCTTGCTACACCACATTTCTCCCCAGATGCCATTTCAGCAGTTCCATATCATCTAAATTCTGTATATTTAGACTCCGTTGCTTCCTCTTGGCTCTAATACATTTAACGCCTCTCTCTCCCGCTAGACTATAAGCACCTTCAAGGCAGGGATTATGTCTACTAACTATTGTACTCTCCCAAATCTATACCGGTACAGTGCCTTCCATAAAATAAACACTCAGTAAATAAAATCGATTGTCAATTCTTTCTGAATTTTCTCCTTTTGAAACTGAGATCAAATTAAATAGGCCCTTCAATTTCCTTCTCTCATTATAAAAGTACTATAGGATAAAATAATGTTGGTATTTGTTAAGCGCTTACTATGTGCAGAGCACTGTTCTAAGCGCTGGGGTAGACACAGGGGAATCAGGTTGTCCCACGTGGGGCTCACCGTCTTAATCCCCATTTTACAGATGAGAGAACCGAGGCACCGAGAAGTGAAGTGACTTGCCCACAGTCACACAGCTGACAAGTGGCAGAGCTGGGATTCTTTGCCTCACCCAGGGAGTTTTTAATCCTGATTGGACACACACGTTATGTTCTCATCTCAGTGAAAATCTCATTTTAGCTAATAACTTCAGCCTCTTTCACCCCAAAAGTATTTAACCGGAGTTACAACCAGATCAGCCCAAGTGAATTTTCTCTCTCTAGCTTTTCTGCCAATCCTCGGGAGTAGCCAATAATAGCCAATATTATTGTAAATACTTGAGTAAATAACTAGAATATTCCCATGTGGAGTGAAAAGGGGAAAAACCAAAGAGCCAGATATTTGGGGTTGGTTATTTAGTCTGTGGAATTCTTTTTCTTTTTAGGGCATTGAAGCCCTTCTATGTGCCAGGCACTGTACTAACCGTCCCTCGGTCTCGCCCATCCCGCCGTCGACCCCCGGGCCACGTCCTCCCGCGGTCCCGGAACGCCCTCCCTCCTCACCTCCGCCAAACCGATTCTCTTCCCCTCTTCAAAACCCTACTTAAAACTCACCTCCTCCGAGAGGCCTTCCCACACTGAGCTCCTCTTCTCCCTCTACTCCCTCTGCCACCCCCCCTTCACCTCTCCGCAGCTAAACCCTCTTTTCCCCCTTTCCCTCCGCTCCTCCACCTCTCCCTTCCCATCCCCACGGCACTGTACTCGTCCGCTCAACTGTATATATTTCCATTACCCTATTTATTTTGTTAATGAAATGTACATCGCCTCGATTCTATTTAGTCGCCAGCGTTTTTACGAGATGTTCTTCCCCTCGACTCTATTTATCGCCATCGTTCTCGTCCGCCCGTCTCCCCCGATCAGACCGTAGGCCCGTCAAACGGCAGGGACCGTCTCTATCTGTTGCCGACTTGTTCATTCCAAGCGCTTAGTACAGTGCCCTGCACATAGTAAGCGCTCAATAAATACCATTGAATGAATACTAAAGCCTAGTCCCTTGGCATTCAGAGATTTGGCGTTTGCCTATTTGTAGTTGGCTGGACCCAAAATCGAGACCGTCAGTATAATTTACCCAGTGGTATTCCTGGCTGTGTTCCGGTAGCGCGGACAGAGGGGAGACTCATGCATTCATTCATTCAATAGTATTTATTGAGCGCTTACTATGTGCAGAGCACTGTACTAAGCGCTTGGAATGAACAAGTCGGCAACAGATAGAGACGGTCCCTGCCGTCTGATGGGCTTACGGTCTAATCGGGGGAGACGGACAGACGAGAACGATGGCAATAAATAGAGTCAAGGGGAAGAACATCTCGTAAAAACAATGGCCAAAGCTGCTCAACACGAGGATTGGCACTGCCCAGTGTCGGCAGTCTTGGTTCATCCAAAGTCTCTGGTAACCATGACTGCATACAAACGTATCATTTTTAAACAAAAAAAGGTACCAATAATAATGTTATTTGTTATTTGTTAAGCGCTTACTATGTGCCGAGCACTGTTCTAAGCGCTGGGGTAGACATAGGGGAATCAGGTTGTCCCACGTGGGGCTCACAGTCTTCATCCCCATTTTACAGTTGAGGGAACTGAGGCACAGAGAAGTTAAGTGACTCGCCCACAGTCACACAGCCGACAAGTGGCAGAGCTGGGATTCGAACTCATGAGCCCTGACTCCAAAGCCCGTGCTCTTTCCACTGAGCCACGCTACCAATCTCTTAGCGCCTGCAGATGGTTGGCATTGGTGGAGCTTTCTCTAACCCGTCCCTCCCCAGTCTCCACGCTGGGAGAAGCGGCGTGGCCTAGTGGAAAGAACACGGGCCTGGGAGTCAGAAGGACCTGGGTTCTAATCCACCCCTTGTCTGCTGTATGACTGTGGGCAAGTCACTTCACTTCCTCTCTTCTTCATTACCCTCGACTGTAAAACGGTGAGACTGAGCCCCATGTGGGACGTGGACTGCGTCCGATCTGATCAGCACGTATCTACCCCAGTATTTGTTAGAGTGCCCTGCACATAGTAAGCAGATGACAAATACCACTTAAAAAAAAAAAAATGTACAGAAGGACCACTATATTTGAAAGAACTATGGGTGATGTAGTGGCTGTTTGTTGGTCAGGCCCCTCCTTTTCACGCTACCTCGGGGTGAAGGTCATTTTGACCCACCGTTCTGCTGCACACCAATTAACGAATTAACGTTAACGTTCTTTCCTAGCATTTTTCCGGGTCGACTGCATGTTTTTCATCAACTGAGAGCACTTCCTGAGCATCTACTTTGTGCGGATCATTGTACGTACTGTTTGAGAGATCACATTGGAATTAGTAGGCAGGATCCCTGCCCTCCAGGCGCTTACCATCTAGAGGGGGAGACAGACACTTAGATTATGGATAGGAAGCAGGAGTAGAGCGTATAAGAAGCGTACCCAAGTGCTACCGGGATCATGAGTACTTAAAGATAGAGCGTCACTTCTTCCCATTCATTCAATAGTATTTATTGAGCGCTTACTATGTGCAGAGCACTGTACTGAGCGCTTGGAATGAACAGGTCGGCAACAGATAGAGACGGTCCCTGCCGTTTGACGGGCTCCATCTCGTATTCACTTTACTTCATCTTGCCTGAGAGCAGTTGGTTAAGTCAGCACTTAGAGCGGTGCTTTGCACATAGTAAGCACTTAACAAATACCATCATTATTATTATTATGAAGTTTACCTCAGATAGGCAGAGTTGGTCTGGTTGGAGCCAGCCATGGGTTCAGGTTTGGGCCATTCACCCAGGGGTTCCGGACTGTTCCATATTACCCCATTCAAAGGATTGTGAGGAGCCTGGGCAGTTTAAGGTTACTTTTTGGTAACAATTGAACAAGTCTTAGTCACGCAGCCTGGCCACCTCAGCAATGAAGTTCATCCGTCACTCTCTCGCGCGGGGAGACTCAATCCTCCATCTTTAAAGGAATCCCAATGAACCATCCAGCTCTGGGCAAGAGCACCATTATCATCATCGGCAAACATTACTCTTGTTTTTCCAGATTCTCTCGTCTTAACCTTTGTTTAAGGCAGGGTTTTTGGATTCAAATTTCCTGGTGGACTGAATTCCTTCATATGCAAATACCGGGGTGGCCAGCATTACTGAATCAAGCAACAGTATTTAGTGAGGGCTAAAACTGTGTGCAGAAGATTTAAAGCACCTGGGAAAGCACGATATGAGTCGGTTGGCACATTCCTTATCCACAAGGAACTTATAGTCTAGCACTTAATAATAACAACAATAATTGTGGTCTTTAAGGGCTTTACTATGTGCCAGTCACTGTACTAAGTGCTAGGCTGGATACAAGCAAATTGGGTTGGACACAGCTCCCTTTTCCCACATGGACCTCAGTCTTAGTCCCCATTTTACAGATGAGGCAACTGAGACACAGAAAGTGAAGTGACCCGCCCAGGTTTACACAGCAGGCGAGGGGCAGAGCCGGGATTAGAACCCAGATCCTTCTGACTCCCAGGTCTGTGCTTTATCCACCAGACCAAGCTATGCAGGGTTTGGAGCAATAGACCCGTTGGCTAAGAGGTCCACAGGGCAAGTTTAGTTTTAAAAGCCACCTTTGTCTCTAGATCCTTCCACGCATGCAGAGATATTTTAACACCCACAAAGAGGCTGGAACTTGAGAGTTGTGTGGGCGGAGAACCAGGCCAGGCATTGCGGAGCAGCGTAGCCTAGTGGATAGAGCACGGGCTTGGAAGTCAGAAGGTCATGGGTTCTAATCCAGACTCTGCCACTTGTCTGCTGTGTGGCCTTGGGTAAGCAACTTCACTTCTCTCTGTCTCAGATGCCTCATCTGTAAAATGGGGATTCATTCTTTCACTCAATAGTATTTATTGAGCGCTTTACTATGTGCAGAGCACTGAACTAAGCGCTTGGAATGTACAAATAGGGAACAGATAGAGACGGTCCCTGCCCTCTGTCGGGTTTACAGTCTAATCGGGGGAGACGGGCAGACGAGAACAATGGCAATAAATAGAATCAAGGTGATGTACGTCTTCATTAACAAAATAAATAGGGTAATGAAGATATATACAGTTGAGCGGACGAGTACGGTGCTGAGGGGATGAAGGCCGTGAGCCCTGTGTGGGACAGGGACTGTATCCAACTCTATTTGCTTGTATCCACCCCAGTGCTCAGTGCAGTGCCTGGCACATAGTACACGCTAAACAAAACCCATTAAAACATGTGGCTGTCTGCTCCTCCTTCATAATAATGTTGGTATTTGTTAAGCGCTTACTATGTGCAGAGCACCGTTCTAGGCGCTGGGGCAGACACAGGGGAATCAGGTCGTCCCCCGTGGGGCTCCCGGTCTTAATCCCCATTTTACAGATGAGGTAGCTGAGGCACCGAGAAGTGAAGTGACTTGCCCACAGTCACACAGCTGACAAGTGGCAGAGCTGGAATTCGAACCCATGACCTCTGACTCCAAAGCCCTTGCTCTTTCCACTGAGCCACACTGCTTCATCCGAACACCGGCGGGTTGAGGTTCATTCATTCTTTCAATTGTATTTAATAATAATAATAATAATAATAATGTTGGTATTTAAGCACTTACTATGTGCAGAGCACCGTTCTAAGCGCTGGGGTAGATACAGGGGAATCAGGTCGTCCCCCGTGAGGCTCACCGTCAATCCCCATTTTACAGATGAGGTAACCGAGGCCCAGGGAAGTGAAGTGACTTGCCCACAGTCACACAGCAGACAAGTGGCAGAGCGGGTATTCGAACCCATGGCCCGGGCTCTCGCCGCTGAGCGCTGCTACTATTTATTGAGCACTTACTGTGTGCAGAGCGCTGTACTAAGCGCTTGGGAGAGTACAGCGCAACAATAAACCCGCACAATCCCTGCCCACGACGAGCTTACAGTCTAAATTGGGGCGGGAGGTTCTGAGCCCTTTCCTTGTCTCTTATCTAGACTTGCAGGGAGGGTAAGTTTCACTTTACAGTGATTTGGTCCAGCTGCAAGTAGAAGCAGCTTACTGTAATAGGGACATTAGCTCATTTCATTCCCAACAAGAAGGAATAAACACTCCTTGGACCAAGACACTCTTTTCCCACCCACGGAAAGTCTGCTCAACCGCAAGTCAGTCAATCAATCGATGTATTTATGGAGTATTCACTGCAGAGCACCGCGCTAACGGCCCGGGAGGAGGCGACACGGTATCAGAGACCCGTTCCCCGCCCACACGAGCTTAATAAATGCCATCGATTCATCGATTGAACCTCCCGACTCAGCAATCATCAGTTTTATATCAGTGCTATTGAATAGCCGTGTGGCACCACAACTTACTGGAAGTAGGAGGAGCTCGGGAAAAGATGTCCAAGCTCTGCAAACGCGCTGAGTCAGTCCTGGGTTGCCGGGTGGTTGTTTTTTTGGTTTCTTTCTTTCCACTCTCCTTTACTCGTTTTCAGTGCAGCTGCTTGGGATAAATAGAGTCCCTCCAGGTGGCGGATTCGCGAAGTCTGAACCGGCGTGGGGAGAGTCAGGAGGCAGGGAGGTCAGCGAGGAGGCTGACGCCGTCGTCGGGCTGGGGAGTCGGAGCTCTTGGGTTCAAATCCCTGCTCTGCCACTTGTCAGCTGTGTGACTGTGGGGCAAGTCACTTCTCCGTGCCTCAGTTCCCTCATCTGTCAAATGGGGATTAACTGTGAGCCTCACGTGGGACAACCTGATCTACCCCAGCGCTTAGAACAGTGCTCGGCCCATAGTAAGCGCTTAACACGTACCAACGTTATTATTGTTATTGTTACACGGTCTCGTTAGATTACATATTCTCTCAAACCGTTCGTCGTCATGGGTGATACTATGGGGAAGCAGCGTGGCTCAGTGGAAAGAGCCTGGAAATAATGGAAATACCGACATTATTATTATTATGATGGGTTAATGGCTGGGCCTCATTTTGTCTTGACTGGAGCCCCGTGACCATAATAATCCTCTGTTTGCCCAGGCAGGTATGATGAACCAAGAACCCAGTGGCTAAATGTCACCGTTTTGACTCTTTGACCGTCCATCATCGTGCACACACATTTCCTGATTTATTTCTTATTTATTTAGCCCTAGGCAGCCTAGTTTAACTTCCGGCCAAGTCAGGAGAGAAAGAGCGTGGCCTAGAGGATAGAGAACGGGCCTGGGAGTCAGAGGACCTGGGTTCTAATCCTGGCTCCGCCACTTGTCCACTGTGTGTCCCGGGGCAAATCATTTAACTTCTCTGGGCCTCATCTGTAAAATGGGGATTAAGACTGCGAGCCCCATGTGGGGCAGGGATTGGGTCCAACTTGATTAGCTTGTATCCACCCCAGTGCTTAATACAGTGCCTGGCACATAGTAAACAATAAATATCTTTAAAAAAATAAATCAAGTTGAAAGTAAGCCATTGAAAATAATAAAGTTGAAAGTTCACATTTCAGACAGTGTCTTTTCCCTTTTTTGGCTGTTGAACTTTCAACTCGATAAGTTCTTAATAAGAACAATTTTTTTTAAAGAATGGTTCTCCCTCCTGCTTGGACTGTGGGCCCCATCTGAGACAGAAGCTGTGTCCAATCTCATGAGCCTGTATCCACCCCAGCGCTTAGTATAGTGCCTGGTACATAAGTGCTTAGTAAGTACAATATTTAAAAAAATGGTTCTTCCTCCTGCTTAGAATGTGAGCTCCTTGTGAGACAGGAGCTGTGTCCAACCTAATTAACTTGTAGTAATAATAATAATAATGTTGGTATTCGTCAAGTGCTTACTATGTGCCGAGCACTGTTCTAAGCGCTGGGGTAGATATAAGGGAATCAGGTTGTCCCACGTGGGGCTCACATTCTTCATCCCCGTTTTACAGATGAGGTAACTGAGGCACCGAGAAGTTAAGCGACTTGCCCACGGTCACACAGCTGACAAGTGGCAGAGCGGGGATTCGAACTCATGACCTCTGACTCCCCAGCCCGGGCTCTTGTCACTGAGCCACGCTGCTTCTACCCCAGTGCTTAGTACAGTGCCTGGCACCTAATAAGCGCTAAGGACGTACAGTTAGTTTGGAGGGAAGGAATGGGTGGGTCCCAGAGTTGGTTTGGAAATAAAACTGACCAGATCTGGTGTCAAACTGCATATCCGGGATGAAAGAGAGGTGAGTCGGGGATAACGCCAAGGTTATTCAGGGATAAACACCAAGGTTATGGGCTTTTGAGGCAGGGAGGATGGTGGTGGTGTCTACAGTGATGGGAAAGTCAGGAGGAGGGCAGGGTTTGGGTGGGAAGATGAGCCGTTCTGTTTTGTCATGTTAAGCTGGAGGTGTCACCAGGATGTCCAAGTAGACACGTCCTGAAGGTAGGAGGAAATGTGAAACTGTGGAGAAGGGGAGAGTTTGGGACTGGAGATGTGGATTTGGGAATCATAATAATCTTAGTAAGCGCTTAACAAATACCATGTGCAGAGCACCGTCCTGAGCGCTGGGGGAGATACAGCGTAATCAGGTTGTCCCACGGGAGGCTCACAGTTAATCCCCATTTTACAGATGAAGGAACTGAGGCACAGAGAAGGGAACTGACAAGTGGCGGAGCCGGGATTCGAACCCGTGACCGCGGGCTCCCAAGCCCGGGCTCTTTCCACCACGCCACACGGCTCCTCTGCGTAGAGGTGGTAGTCGAAGCCATGGGAGCGGATGGATTCTCCAAGGGAATGGGAGAGGCTCACGGTCTCAATGCCCGTTTTACAGCCGAGGCAACTGAGGCACAGAGAAGCCAAGCGACGCGCCCGAGGCCATACAGCAAGTGGCGGAGCTGAGATTAGAACCTATGACCTTCTGATTCCCAGCCCGTTCCCGTCAGGACCTCCGTTGACAATTGACGTTTGCGTTTTAGGGCCCCGAGACCTCCATCTCCAGAAATGTCAGAGGAAGGAGAAGATAACCTTGTCCACGCACCTGATGCCCAAGTCAGAGGAAGCGACCAGTGGTGTCTTCATCCAAGGATCCTCTTGGAACCGCTGGAGAAAGAGCCCGTTGACCCGAAGAAGCTTGCGATCCAAAAGCTGAAGGGCCCGTGCAGGTGTTCCGCGGCCAAAGTCAAAGAGCGCGTTTTTAGTTTCCTCCCGGTCCTGCAGTGGCTCCCCAAATACAAGTTCAAAAAATACATCCTGGGAGACGTCATGTCCGGATTGATCGTGGGCATCTTGCTGGTCCCTCAGTCTATCGCGTATTCCCTCCTGGCTGGTCAGGAGCCCATCTACGGGCTGTACACGTCTTTCTTCGCCAGTATTATTTATTTCCTGCTGGGAACCTCCCGACACATCTCGGTGGGGATCTTCGGCGTCTTGTGCCTGATGATCGGGCAGGTGGTGGACCGGGAAGTGCACAGAGCCGGTTATGACGCGGAGCAGGCGGTCCGGGCGGCCGGCCCGGTGAACGGCACCGCCGGGCCTTGGGCCGCGAACCAGACGTCGGGACTCGGCTGCGACCGAAGCTGCTACGCCATCACCGTCGGAGCCACCGTGACGTTCGTCGCCGGAGTCTACCAGGTGAGAATCAGCCGGGCGGGACGTCCCCCTTGCCAAAATCGGGATCGGTTGGCCGCCGGCCGGAGTTTTAAATCCTTAAGCTCGTTGTGGGCGGGGAACGTCTCCGTCTCTTGCCGAATTGTACTTTCCGAGCCTTAGTACAGCGCTCCTCACGCAGTAGGCGCTCAATAAATACGATGGAACGAATGTTAGGTCGTGCTCCCGCAGTCGATCCTCTAAACGACTGTAAACTCGTTGTGGATAGGGAATGTGTCCGCCTATGGTTACACCGTACTCTCCCCAAGCGCGCTTAGTACACAGTAGGTGTTCAATAAATACAGTTGAATGAATGAATGAATGAGTCAGTGGTATCCATTGAACGCTTTATGTGCAGAGGCGCTTAGTTGAGGAGCGGTGTGGCTCAGTGGAAAGAGCTGGGCTTAGGAGTCAGAGGTCGTGGGTTCTAGTCCCGGCTCCGCCGCTTGTCAGCTGTGTGATTATTTTGGGCAAGTCACTTCACTTCTCGGTGCCTCCGTCACCTCATCTGGAAAATGGGGATGAAGACTGTGAGCTCCAAGTGGGGCAACCCCGATGGCCTTGTATCCCCCCAGCGCTTAGAAAAGTGCTTTGCACATGCCCCTTGTCGGCTGTGTGACTGTGGGCAAGTCACTTCACTTCTCTGCGCCTCAGTTCCCTCATCTGTAAAAGGGGGATGAAGACTGTGAGCCTCACCTGGGACAACCTCATTCCCCTGTATCTACCCCAGCGCTTAGAACACTGCTCTGCACGTAGTAGGCGCTTAACAAATACCACCATTATCATTACGGTGCTCTGCACACAGTGAGCGCTCAGTACATACCATCGCTTGATTCCGAGGTTCCAGAGCCGGTTGTGTTTTAAGGCTGTAGGAGCTTGATCAATCAGTGGTATGGTCTGAGCACTGTGTGCAGAGCATTGTGCTCAATGCCTCCTCTAGACTGTAAGCTCTTTGCAGCGTGGCTTAGCGGAAAGAGTACGGGCTTGGGAGTCGGAGGTCGTGGTTTCTAATCTCGGCCCTGCCACTTGTGAACCGTGTGATTTGGGGCAAGTCACTTATCTCTGTGCCTCAGTTACCTCATCTGCAAAATGGGGATTAAGACGGTGAGCCCCTCGTGGGACAACCTGCTTACTTTGTATCTACCTCAGTGCTTAGAACAGCGCTTGGCACTTGGTAAGCGCTTAACAAACGCCATCGTTATCATCAGCGCTTAGAACAGTGCGTGGCACATAGTAAGCACTTAATGCCATCATTATTATGGGCAGGAAATGGGTCTACCAACTGTTCTGTGGTATTCTCCCAAGTGCTTAGTTCAGCACTCTGCACACAGCGTGCTTAATAAATACAGTTGCTTGATTGGGAAAATATAGTACCACTGGGAGACGTGATCTTTGTCTACTGTCTGTGGGGCGTTGACTTTGTCCAACCTGATCACCCCCAGCGCTTAGAACAGTGCCTGGCACATAATAAAGGCTTAAGAAATACCACACACACACAAGAGGATCACCATTGTTCTCGTCCGTCCGTCTCCCCCGATCAGACCGTAAGCCCGTCAAACGGCGGGGACTGTCTCTATCTGTTGCCGACTTGTCCATTCCAAGCGCTTAGTACAGTGCTCTGCACATAGTAAGCGCTCAATAAACACTATTGAATGAATGAATGAAGAGGGTAGGGTCATTTTTCTCACTTTTATGAAAACCTTTCTCATGGCCAGAAGGTTGTTGGCTTTCCCACACACATAATCCCAGAGTTTTTGACCATCCACTAACCTTTCCTTGATTCTGATCAGGTCTCCAGAGATGAGACCTTCTGAGCCCGAGGACTGTGCGTTCTGACCCTTCTGAACCGATGTTTCCGTTAAGGCTCCAACCACCGTCACTGCAAGAGGGGAAACCTGCTAGAGTGCTGGCTTCTGCCGTAGTTCCAGGAATCTCACAGACTCCACGCTCTTTCCTTTGTTCTGTCTTGGCCTCTGTTACTCTTAGAAACATTTTGGCCACAGGGAGAGAGAGAGAGAGAGAGAGAATACACACGTGTATATATATATATACACACACACACACACACACACAAATATGTATATTTGTATATGTAAATTTGTAAATTTTACAAATTTGTAAAATTTGGGCATATGTATGTTTATATACAAATATATGTACATACTTTGTCTTTTAATTTCTGAGCCATAAAGATGTCACATCTTCTGTATAACTTTTGTTCTTTGTCTGATTTTTCCAAATATAAGAAATCCCTGGATTGTTTTCTCCTCCAAATCAGACTTTCAAGTGATTTTTATAGAACCAATCATAAGAATTCACCCCAAGGTGGCTGTTAATCATCTAGTGGAAACTCGTCCATGGAATTTGATGTGACTTGGGGATTTGAACTGATTTAAATGTGGATTTACATTCACATTTTAAAATCTCATTTTTAATGCCTGGATTTTTTTAAAATTGTATTTACTTAGCATTTACTATGTGCCAAGCATTGAGGGAGATACATGTTGGACACAGTTCTAATAATAATAATGTTGGTATTTGTTAAGCGCTTACTATGTGCAGAGCACTGTTCTAAGCGCTGGGGTAGACACAGGGGAAGCAGGTTGTCCCACGTGGGGCTCCCAGTCTTAATCTCCATTTTACAGATGAGGGAACTGAGGCACAGAGAAGTGAAGTGACTTGCCCACAGTCACACAGCTGACGAGTGGCAGAGCTGGGATTCGAACTCATGAGCCCTGACTCCCAACCCGTGCTCTTTCCACTGCGCCACGCTGCTTCTCTCCTGCACCGGACTTACCCTTATACCCTTTTTTCAGATGAGGAAATTGACCCACGAAACTGGGATTAGAACCTAGGCCTTCTGACTCCTAGTTCTGTGTTCTTTCCTATTGCCACTAGGCTCTTTCCTCTATCAGCACTTACTGTCTCCTATACTATGGGGTGAAATGGTCGCTTTTGAAAATTGTCGACTTTCTTGCCATTCTTTTAAAATGGTATTTGTTAAGCACTTGATATGTGCCAGGCACTATTCTAAGCTCTAGGTTTGTAGATACAAGTTAATCAGGTTGGACAAAGTCCATGTGTCACATGAACCTCACAGTTCTTAATCCCCGTTTCACAGATAATAATGATGGGTATTCGTTAAGCGCTCACTCTGTGCCGAGCACTGTTCTAATCACTGGGGTAGGGTTGTCCCGCGTGGGGCTCGCAGTCTTAATCCCCGTTTTCCAGATGAGGTAACTGAGGCCGAGAGAAGTGAAGTGACTTGCCCAAGATCCCACAGCAGACAAGGGGCAGAGCCGGGATTAGAACCCAAAGCAGCGTGGCTCGGTGGAAAGAGCCCGGGCTTGGGAGTCAGAGGTCGTGGGTTCTAATCCCCGCTCCACTGCTTGCCAGCTGTGTGACTTTGGGCAAGTCACTTCACTTCTCTGGGCCTCATTTACCTCATCTGTAAAATGGGGATTAAAAAAAACAAAACTGTCAGCCCCACGTGGGACAACCTGATCACCTTGTATCCCCCCAGCGCTTAGAACAGCACTTAACAAATACCACCATTATTATTCTGGCTCCCAAGCTTGTGCTCTATCCACAACGCCATGCTGCTTCCCTGGACTGGGAGCCCCGGGAGGGACAGGGACTATGCCCAACCTGATTAACCTGCTTAGTACGGTGCTTGGTACATAATAACCGCTTAACAAACATCACATCATTATTCATTTCGATTATTTTGTTATCAATAGTGACGATGATAGTACTTATAATAAACAAAAGGATAACAACAGGTGCCCCAAGCATCTCATCTTTGAAAGCGGCCGAGAATGAACGTTCCCCCGGAGGGGACGTTTGCACACTTAACCTCTTGTTTGATTCTTCCCAGGTCGCCATGGGCTTCTTTCAGGTGGGCTTCGTGTCCGTCTATCTCTCCGACGCTTTGCTGAGCGGCTTTGTCACCGGAGCCTCCTTCACCATCCTTACGTCCCAAGCCAAGTATCTCCTGGGCCTGAACATTCCCCGAAGTAACGGCGTCGGCTCGCTCGTCACCACTTGGATACACATCTTCCAAAACATCCACAAGACCAACCTCTGCGACCTCATCACCAGCATCCTGTCCCTCCTGGTCCTGGTCCCCACCAAAGAGCTCAACGAGCACTTCAAGGCCAAGCTCAAGGCTCCGATTCCCATCGAGCTGGTCGTGATCGTGGCGGCCACGCTGGCCTCTCATTTCGGCCAACTGAAAGAGAAGTACGGCTCGAGCGTGGCCGGACACATCCCCACCGGGTTCCTGCCCCCGAAGGCGCCGGATTGGAACCTGATCCCGAACGTGGCCGTGGACGCGATAGCCATAGCCGTCATCGGCTTCGCCATCACCGTGTCGCTCTCCGAGATGTTCGCCAAGAAGCACGGTTACACCGTCAAGGCCAATCAGGAGATGTACGCTATCGGTTTCTGCAACATCGTCCCCGCCTTCTTCCACTGCTTCACCACCAGCGCCGCTCTGGCCAAAACCCTGGTCAAGGAGTCCACGGGCTGCCAGACTCAGGTCTCGGGGGTGGTGACGGCGTTGGTCCTCCTCTTGGTCCTCCTCGTGATCGCTCCCTTATTCTATTCCCTTCAGAAGTGCGTCCTGGGGGTGATAACCATCGTCAATCTCCGGGGGGCCCTGCGGAAGTTCTCGGATCTCCCCAGGATGTGGAAGCTGAGCAGAATCGATACGGTGATCTGGTTCGTCACCATGTTAGCGTCCGCCTTGATCAGCACCGAGATCGGCCTCCTGGTCGGGGTGTGTTTCTCCATGTTCTGCGTCATCCTCCGCACCCAGAAGCCGGAGGCCTCCTCGCTCGGCTTGGTGGAAGAGTCGGAAACGTACGAGTCCACCGCCGCCTACAAGAACCTCCGGACCCCGCCGGGCATCAAGATCTTCCGTTTCGTCGCCCCGCTCTACTACGTAAACAAAGAGAGCTTCAAATCCGCGCTGTTCAGGACGACGGGGATCGACCCGGCCTCGGTGACGGCGGAGAGGAAGGCGGCGGCCAAGAGGAGGCTCAGAGAGGACGCGGTGACTTTCAGCGGCAGCCAAGAGAAAGTCTCCGCTCATCTCGTTCACGAGCCGTTGGCTCACCACACCGTCGTCGTCGACTGCGGCGCCGTGCAGTTTTTAGACACGGCGGGAATCGCCACCCTCAAGGCCGTCCGCAAAGACTACGAGGAAATCGGCATCCAGCTTCTTCTGGCCCAGTGCAATCCCTCCGTGAGGAACTCCCTGAGCTCGGGCGAGTACTGCAAGCAGGGGGAGGAGGACCTCCTCTTCTATAGCGTGCACGACGCGGTGTGCTTTGCCCTGGAGTCCCACCCCCAGAGGGGACAGTGTGCTTCCAATGGGATGTACGTTCCCGGCGATTAGACACCGGTGAGGGGCCAGGAAGGCAACAAATCGAGTTCCTTCTGAAGACACTGGGGTCACTATTTTGGGGAGGGAAATGCAGGCCGGCCCAGCAGATCTCAGCGCTACGTAAGATGAGAGGGGAAATGTAATCCGGGTATACAGATTTCTACCAAGGAAGATAGAAGTCCGTGTGGGAATACAGGGGTAAATAGGTATGTGGGACGACTGGCGTGTTGAGGGGATTTCAGGTCCGGATGGACGGACAGCCAGTGCGTGGTCCGGGGAGAGACGGCTGCATTTTCCACGTTTGAGCTCCATTTTATTCCTCGCCATTTTTCCGGAGCCGACTCTTTGAATCTCAGCCTCTGATTGTGCCTTCCCGTTAGTTCCCCGCCCCTTATCCTGACTAGCCAGCGACCTGTTTAAATGGGTCTCGGACACTTTGCCCAAGATGAGCTCTTTTCTAATCCCCTCTCTTTAGGATCCATCGAGCTCCTGTCGGTCCAAGGAAGGGTCCGCTCTCAAGCCACGGAGGGTGTGCCCGTTAGATGGGCTCCGAAGCAGCGGTTTATAGCGGGCAACAGTGTTTTAGGACTGCGGTGCTAAGGAAGCGGACTCCGAGCGTCGATTTTTGTAGGCCAAAATATCTGTCCCTGCAATCCGTCCGTGCCTCTGAAACACACCCATTTCTTCCACAGTGTGAGTCTTTACTATGTGTTTTGGCAAAGCAGAAGGTGTTCTTCCCACACCATGCGTTGGGTATCGCGCTTATCATGTCAGAAGAATCATGGCAGCGGCCAAAGTACGCGTATACTGGAGCATAAAGGAAAACTGAATGTCTCGGTACTGTGATGCTCTTCAAATGTTTATTGCTGAATTATATTTTGGGGCCTTCTGTGCCAAAAAGCTAGAGGCCCTTGCTCTTTAAAAATTAGTTACCCTTTAGAGAAAGCAAAAATGCACTTGAGTGACAGGAAATTTAAAGATTTTGCAGCGCTCCATCTGGCTTTAGGCAGCGACTGGGAGGTTCTGAATCGACGGAGAAACGATGCTTTTTCTGAGACGCTTCTGGACCTGACCTTGTTTTTCCAGTCAGCAGGATCCTCTGCCCGGTGTACTTTGTCAATGGGATTCTCCAACCCCTAGGGGTAGTTTCAAAGCTTTACAGGGGGTGGCAGCCATTAAGGGGTTCAGCCATTATGGGGATCCACGGGAGCCCGTCCTTCCCTCCGCAGCAGGTAGGCAGGCTGAAGCCGGGACATGAGATTTCCTTGTTTAGTGTCCCGGGGCCGTCTGCTGCTGTTCTCTTCTCCAGCAGGAAGATCCCTTAGCACCGGTGAGTGTTTCTCTGTTTATAGCGAGTGGAGGGTCGTGTGGGTGTATCTGCCCATGGTAGTTTGGGGAGCAAACCGGTGGCGGGGAGAGGGTCTAGAGATTCTACCGGTGAAATCTTGAGACCACGGGGATACATTTTTTCTATAACGGTTGGGAATCGCCAGCCTGGTGGGTAAAAACCGCCTTCGGTCCGATCACCCTTGCCATCCGTAAAGATAAAAATTCATTACTTGGATTGAATGGATGAGAGGTCATGAGTTCGACTCCCGGCCCTGCCACTCGTCAGCTGTGTGACTGTGGGCAAGTCACTTCACTTCTCTGTGCCTCAGTGACCTCATCTGTAAAATGGGGATTAACTCAGCCTCAAGTGGGCCAACCTGATTCCCCTGTATCTACCCCAGCGCTTAGAACGGTGCTCTGCACATAGTAAGCGCTTAACAAATACCGACGTTATTATAAAGGGAGGAAGCTAGCCTGAAGCTGAAATCAATCAGGTGTTTTCATAAAACCCTACCAGGCACCGATTGTCATTCATAGGGAATACCCAAATCACTTTTCGTTGGTGTCTCCGAAAAAGCTAAACTGTCGTCGAAAAACTTGAATTTTTATCTTTCTAAAGAGTCACGTTTCTACCGTTAATAGGGCACAAAATTTTAATAGCTGTCCTTTAGAATATTGTTCAAGTAGAAAAACAATGATTAGTAACATCGGACTTACCGTTGTTCAAACTGCTGGATCCTTGGGGCGCTTTTTTCTCTCATGGCTTTTTAAAACCGGGACTAGAAGAAGTTTGTTCAGTTGAAGTGTGGCTACAGAAGCAGCGTGGCTCAGTGGAAAGAGCACGGGCTTTGGAGTCCGAGGTCATGAGTTCGAATCCCAGCTCTGCCACTTGTCAGCTGTGTGACTGTGGGCAAGTCACTTCACTTCTCTGTGCCTCAGTTCCCTCATCTGAAAATGGGGATTAAGACTGTGAGCCCCACGTGGGACAACCTGATTCCCCTGTGTCTACCCCAGCGCTTAGAACAGTGCGCTGCACATAGTAAGCGCTTAACAAATACCAACATTATTATTATTATTTGTTTTTTGAGTGGCAAGCATTACCTGGGAGGAACTGAAATTTGAGATATGGAGCTGGGAGGGTTGGGTGGGGTTGAGGGACAGAAATCTCTGGGTTTTCATGGACCTCAATTTTCATCCTTTGAAGGGAGCGGGTGATGGAGCCCCAACCAGAACAGAGCGATGATTTGCCAGGATTTACGGTGCCTCTCCTCCTGCAGTCTTACCTAAATGAGAAGCTTCTTTAAAACACGGGAGGGGGATGCCCAGCTACATTCCACACAATTTAAGATAAGGGGGTCCAGTTGCTGCTCTGAGTGGCTCCCAAATGAGGATTTTCCTTCTGATAAAAGAAAACCCGCTCTTCTGAGTGTACTTCTGCAGTAGAAGTGGCGTAAAACTATATAACCCACTCAAAGAGAAAATGGATAAGCAGTAAGCAATAAATGGTAGCTCTCTGGCCCAAGTAAAGTGGAGGGCACCAAGATCAATTTTTTTTTTTAAGAGCAGTATGAGGAATTGCCAGTGAAGCTGTAATTTTAAATGAACTTATGTTTTACCTCAGAGTTGTGTGGCGTAAGTTCATTTGGGAGGCTTACGTGGACAAAGGTAGTTGTAAACGCCCGCAAGTCACCTCTGTTCTTGTTTGCGATACCTTTGCCCTGTGCCACTCCTGCTCGCTTCTACGTCCTTTAAAATGAGGGAGAATCAAGTTCGTCGGTGTCCGTGATCCCTTCTCGGATTCACACGCTCCATGTAGCTAACCAGAGGCTCGTTGCCTCACATCTCGGCAAAGACTCGATGATGACGGTATTTGCCAAGCGCTTACTATGGGCCGAGCACTGTTCTAAGAGCTGAGCTCTCAGTGACAATCCGGGGTGAAATGTTTCGAGCTGGGACGAATGAGGCTTTTACTGTTTCTACGGATGCACCCTTTTTTGTCTTGCAACACTAGCCTTCTTTGTGGCATTAATCTCTGGGGATGGGCATGGTGATAGCTGGGGGGTGGGGAGAGGGAAATTATGGGAGTTTGAGGAAGAAACGCGGCAGAGTGGAAAGAGCACACAGGCCTGGGAGTCACAGGTCACGCTTGTCTGCTGGGTGACCTTGAGCAAGTGGCTTCACTTCTCTATGCCTCACTTATCACATCTGTAAAATGAGGATTAAGATTGTGAGCCTAATATGGGACAGGGGCTGTGTCCAAACCTGATTTACCCCAGCACTTCGTACGGTGCCTGGTACATAGTAAGCGCTTAACGGGTACCTTTAAAAAACATTTAAAAGGGGAGGGCAATCTGATGACCAGAAAGTCCATCTTAGTTATGATTCATTCATTCAATCCTATTCATTGAGCGCTTACTGTGTGCAGAGCACTTGTACCAAGCGCTTGGAAAGTACAGTTCGGCAACAAATAGAGACAATCCCTACCCAACGACGAGCTCACAGTCTAGAAGGGGGGAGACAGACAACAAAACAAGTAGACAGGCATCAATAGCATTAATGCAAATAAATAACATAGCTGGCTTTCCCGATAAAGAACTTCACTGACCCCTTCATTGAGTTCGTGATATAGATTCACAAGATAATTCTGGATAATTTTGGTTCTGAAACCAAGATCAGTCTCTGATTTTACCAAGTCCCCCATTTATCCCGTTACTATCAAAACAATCAGTTCCTCCTTATGCCACAATTGGATCCTGAACTTTACGCCTTAAGGCCGACGACTGCCAATATTTAAATCACTCTAAGATCGACTTCAAAATATCTGAATAATTGACGCAGTATGTCTTGTGATGTTTCCTTGGTTTTAATTGCTGCTCAGTTTAACCCCCCATCCTCCCGAGTGCCAGTGACTGAGTCTAATTTCCACTTGTTGTATTCTCCTCTTCCAGCGTTTAGTACAGTGCTCTGCACGCAGTAAGCGCCTGCTACTCTATTATTCAGTCATACTAACATTAACAGGATCTTCAACTTTCTGAAATGTTTACAATATTCTGAATGTTTTCTCCCGTGCATATCATCTGTCGGAATGCTGTTCACATATGTGTAGAGTCTGTGCGTGGAGGGGATGTAAAAATAGCCAGCTCTGGAACAACCATGTTACAGTCATGTTGGTTTCTGTTGATAAGGCAGTGAAAGAAAATGCAGATTTCCACTAGGAAGTCTCAGAGATTCTCTCTTGTTCGTAACTATTCCATCCACTGCAGTACAGTGGTGGCCAGCACTTGATCTTTTACCAGGGATGAAAAGGCACAAACGATAGGGTATGAACTATGTAAATGTATTTTTTTTAACCAAACAAAAGGGAACTATTAATTTACAATGCAATTAGTAATGCTGCCTCCAAGCCTTGGTTATATAGGAAAAATGACCGCCACCTTTAGTTTCATGACATGATCTGCGAATGACACGATGGAAGTATTCGGGAGCATTCTTCCCGCGGTACAGATCTGGGTATAACATGGGCCACAGGTCGGTCCTTCTAGATGGCGTATAGGAAGAAACAGACAAACACACACAAGGCATTAATCAAGGTGGGATTTGTCTGTTTACCAGCCTCCTTTGTAATTTTATTACTGTTATAATTATTAAGTGCCGAGTCTTCCTATTCATAGCAACTCCATGGATATATTTGTAATTTTACCACAGGAATCATCATCAGGTTGCATAGATACAGAGACACTTAGAGGAAAAGGTGTAAAACATTCTGTTAGTGGTAGATGTAGATAATAATGAAATCATTTTTACTGAAAAATATCTTTCGAAGTGGTTGGTTTTTTTTGAAGCCATCTACCCCAAACTAATTCTCATTGAATCGTTGGCTGCTGGAATGCAATTTTCCCATAAAATAGGCTCTTCGAGAACACATGTAACAATGTAGCAGAAACGAGTCTCTCAACTAGGTAGTTTCAGGATAATGCCACAAGGTTGAGACCCAATTAAAACAGTCTCTCTTAGGAGACTTGGGGAAATCATTTTACAAGTCGCCTGGAGGCAGGGTTCTCGACCCTCAACGGGGGATGGCAGGTGGGTTCGGTTATTTTACATCTGCTCAAGTTCCTCGGCCCCTCTGTGACCTCACTTTCTAAACATCGGGCAGTTTCTGAGCAGAGCAAGAATTGAAGTCTACCAGTACGGTGAATTTAGTGAGAATAGTTAAAAACACACCTAGTTATACTTTCTAAAATAGAGGAGCTGCTGTTATTTTAGGTGGACAATCGTTCACATTGGACCCACTGCACTCAATAATCATCGAGGTAGCTTGGATCTCCGCGTTATTAAAAGGGAGACAATTTCCTGGGAATGTATGTACGCGTAAAGTGGTCCTCTTTTCCTCATCACACAAACATAACTCCGTTTACCATGTGCAGTGGCCCCCGTCTTCCACCCACCACACACACAGACACAAACACATCCCATTCATAGTAGACACAAAAACAAGCATTTTCTGGGGCACTCAGTGTTGATGTGTGGCCAAGGACCCTAGTATCTACCGAACACTTAGACTCTACCTTATCTTGTTCATGCATGAGCGACGGGTGCAGGGTCAGGAGGAGAAAGTATCAAGGAAAGAACACTAGGAGGAAAACTGAAAAATGAACGAGAGAATGGAAAAAAATATCATCCCTCTAACCCAGAAGAAAACAGGATAGTGCCGCTAATAAACCATAAAACTCTTTCGGTTGGTCACTACTCAGTGATGTTTGTGAATTAGTTTCTTGTGAATTGCTGCTTTCTATTTATTCTCTAATTTATTGCTAAAGGTCGTAAACTGGTTTTGCATTCCTTTCCTCTGTTTTGTTGTAAAGAAGCAGTAACTGGAGAGTTTTTTGATTCATATTTGGGGCTAAAATACCTCAAAAACTGGAATGGGGATTAAGAACATATTGCCCGGAAGTTCGGCCGACCTAATGAAGGTGGATTTTTAATAAATAGAGCTTGGAGGAAGTGTTTCGATGGGATTATTTATGGCTTAATTTCATGGGTAACATTAAGAACATATATAAAAATCTAAATTCGTTTGTGCATGGAATGTGAAACAGACCAAAAATTAAGGGAAAAGAAAAATCAATGACCGTGTTTTATTTTTAAACCTGATAGCCTTGCATTTTACTCATTTGAGCAATGAAGTGTTACCTTTTTCAGATTCTCTTTAATCAGTTTTGGGAAATGCACTGAGAGAAGGCAATCTGTAGACTGTTTCTGTTATAAGTGATTTTAGCCTGACAATCCGTTTATGGAAGCATCCATTTCTAAAATGGAAAGGCTTACTAATGATCTTCTTTTGCTAGTCTTAAATATCATCAGGAACATAAGTTGGCTAAATATGCTTTGACAGTCATTTTTATTTTTCGAAGTTTGGGCTGTACAAAATACGTGGGAGTTTGTTACCATTTAAAAGCTGGAATTATGTAAATGTTAATTGCTTTTATATAGAATCTCTGTGGGTGAAGATAATTCACTAAATTTCTTACTACCTCTGGTTTGGTTGTTTCCTTGGCTGCAGAGTATCAGGTAACGAACCTATCCCTTTTCTAAGGGGAAAAAACTGGGCTAGTCTTTTGGCTTCCCATCAACAGGAAATGTGGCTGCTAATTCTGTTGGTACTATACTCTCCCAAGCGTAGTACAGTGCTCTGCACAGAGTAAGTGCTCAAAAAATGCCCTTGATTAATTGATGAAGCTGTAAGCTCCTTTAGGACAGACATCATATCTTTTGCTCCTGGTGGATGTCTCTGCAAACCAGTAGGCACTCACTAAATAACATTTTTTGGTTTCGGAATTATTCACGGGAAGGAAAAAAATAACCAATGGAGTTGATAATAAAATATAAACATGGTGTCCTGGAGGTGTCTATTGCATCAGACTCCCCTAAGCGCTTAGTACAGTGCTTTGCACACGGTAAGCGCTCAGTAAATACCATTGACTGTCTACAGGGTTTGCTTATAGGCAAAGGAGCCTCCTTTACGATGAACCTGGTATTAGCCAAACATTCCCACTGAGGAATGTTTTTTCCAAAAAATTGCCATACCTGATACCAGCCATCTGTTTTTCTCCAAGAGTGTGTTACATGTTGTGAATTCTGAGCCCCAACGCTAAAAAACCCCGTGATTTCTGGGAGGTGAAAAATGAATCTATTTGTGGACACAGTGTTTCTCCTGAATCTTCGTGCCCTAAGCCTGTGACTTGGGCAGAGGATGAATTAAGCCCAAATTTTCAGCCTCTTACCTGCGCTTTTGTTAAGAAATTGGACAGTGTAACATGAGGATTTGAATACAAAGTGCCTTGAGACTGTGATAAACCTAACCAAGGCCAGGAGAGCCAGATTAATAGAATGCAGTGGGTCCTATCCTTGCGGACATCAGTCAGTCATATTCATTGAGCACTTTGTGTGCAGGGTACTGTACCAATCGCTTGGGAGAGCACAATATAACCAAGTGGGTAGGCACGTCCACTGCCCACAACGAGCTTACAGTCTAGAGGGCATCTCCATATGCAGCCCATATTAGGGAGGGGCGGGTACCCTAAGCAGAAAATGGGAGTGGTGTTCATGTTGTTTGCCTATGGTACTGAGATCCCAGGCATGTTCCTGGAAAATATTTGTATGTTTTTGAAATCCCCTCCTGGAAACTTTTTATCTGCCAATAAATAGCTGTTCTTACCTTTTGCATTTGTGTTTCATGTCTGAATTATTCCTGTGAGACTGGAGTTCATTACTGAAGAAATAAGAAGCTAGATGAAGCCATTTGGTGGCCTATTAGAGTGGAGCCTGTTATTAAGTTAATAAAAATTAATTTGGGAAGGTAAAGTGCTTACTAGATGCCAAGCACTCTAAGCATTGAGGTGAGATACGAGCCAGTCGGAACGGACACAGCCCGCCGCCCCGCATGGGATTTGGGGTTTAAGAGCTGTGGAGAACGGGTATTTTATTTCCACTTGACAGATGAGGAAATTAAGGCACAGAGAAGATAAGTGACCTGACAAAGGTCACGCAGCAGACGAGTGGTAGATCTGGGACTAGAATCAATCTGACAAAATGCCCTGCTCTTTGTCCTAGTGTGGCTTAGTGGGAAGACCGTGGGTTTGGGAGTCAGAAGGTCCCGGGTTCTAATCCCGGCTCTGCCACTTGTCTGCTGTGTGACCCGGGGCAAGTCATTTCACTTCTCTGTGCCTCCGTTCCCTCATCGGTAAAATGGGGATCAAAAGTGTGAGCCCCACGTGGGACGACCCAATTACCCTCTATCTACCCCAGCACTTAGAAGGGTGCTTGCAACATAGTAAATGCTTAATACCATCATCATTACTAGGCGACATTTACCCTGTATATAATGGCAGGATCCATCTGTGCCTCTAGGACCTTTTGTCTGTCCTTTTAAACTCGAGATCTTTCTGGATAGAGAAAGCTCAGGCTCATGTTTTGCAAGCTTGCCCACAGAAGGCTATTGCTTCACCGCCTTGACAGACCTAAAAATCTTCAAGTCTGTCAGAAATTCAAAAGCAATTAAAACAAATTACTTTGCTGCAGGAAAAAACCAGGAGGCCACCACACCACCGAAAGACTCAAGGGCTCTGACAAAGATGGCTGCCACAATGGAATGGCCTGAAGCAAATCTGGGTGGGAGATTCAGTCCTGCTAAACCTGTTGTGTGCTGCCAGCACTCTGGAATCTATCCTAATCCACTTCCCATCCACCGGGGAATTTCCAACTCAAAGAGCATCGTCATAAAACAGCAGTTCAGGGATGTGAACCTCAAAGACTCCACCATGCTCAACCTCTTGAGTCGCCTACCCAGGAAAACGACTATGAATTGTTTGGCAGATTCAGCACATTCTGGGGACAGAGGAGCCTGAAGGAAACCAGTTAAATTCCACCCTTCACCCTACCTGCAACAGAGATATCCATCAGCGATTTAGAATATAATGAGGTCATCACATTCTCCTAGACACGACCCTACCCACTGATGCAGGAGTAGATTAAAAAGGAGGACACCAAATAAAGAACAGCATGGGGTTTTTTTTTTTGAGACATTAACAGATAGTTGGGCGACGCCTTAACAGATAGTTTGGCGACACGAGATTCCACAACATATCGACGATAACCGGACGCACAAAAACTAGAATGGAGTCATTGGCCACCTCCTCTGTGACTGGGAACCCCGGATCGATAAGACCCATTTAACCTCTGGTGCCGTTCCCCCCGCATGGAGAAGCAACGTGGCCTAGTGGCTAGAGACGGACCTGGAGTCAGAAGGACCTGGGTTCTAATCCCACTCCACCACTTGTCTGCTGTGTGACCTGGGGCAAGTCACTTCACTGTTCTGTGCCTCAGTTACCTCAGCAGTAAAAGGGGGATGAAGACTGAGCCCTTTTTGGGACAGGGACCCTGTCCAACTTGATTAACTTGTAACAATCCCAGTGCTTAAAATAGTGTTTGGCACATAGTAAACGCTTAACAAGTACTATTATTATTATAGTCCAAGTAATTATGAACACTCAGGATGAGGTGACCAATAAGTTAGTATTGGAATGCCATCTGTTACATGCAGGGTGCGCAGGTGGAAAGAGAACGGGTGATTGGATATGCAAACCTCTCCTGAATGGTGACGGAGAATACGTCCCTGATCCCAAGGAGGGCAGATCTGATGAACTAAACATGCAGTGAAATAGCGTTAAACAGCTTGACCTAACAGAAGGCTGGTGGGAGAGCAACAAAGCAGACAGAAAAGTTTGTACCGCTTTCTTTAGGCAGCGGGTTTGCAAAGATTGCGATATTCATTCAATCGTATTTATTGAGCGCTTACTGCGTGCAGAGCACTGTGTTAAGCGCAACACTGAGAGGAAGTCCTGAAAGCAGACAGACTTTGTAAGGGGGGAACTCAGCAGCCCTGTAAGGGCTGGCTATCGTCGATCAATCAGGAGTATTTTTTTGTAGGTTTTTTTTTTAAACGGTGTTTGTTAAGCGCTATGCGCCAAGCATTGTGCGAAGCACTGGGGTAGATACAAGATAATAAGATTAGATACAGTCCATGCCCCACACAGGGCTTACAGTCTGAAACCCCATTTTACAGATCAGGTAACTGAGGGAAAGAAAATTTAAGTGACTCACCCAACGTCACACACCAGACAAGTTGCCGAGCTGGGATAAGAGACCAGGTCTTTGGACTCGCAGGCCTGTGCTCTTAGAAAAGCAGTGTAACTCAGTGGAAGGAGTCCAGGCTTGGGAGTCAGGGGTTATGGGTTCGAATCCCCGCTCTGCCACTCGTCAGCTGTGTGACTGTGGGCAAGTCACTTGACTCCTCTGTGCCTCAGTTACCTCATCTGTAAAATGGGGATTAAGACTGAGCCCCACGTAGGACAACCTGATTACCTTGTATCCATCCCTGTGCTTAGAACGGTGCTCTGCACATAGTAAGCACTTAAATACCAACATTATTATTATTATTTCTACCAGGCCATGCTGCTTCGCTATTCATTGAATTCTTAATGGGTGCAGAACACTGCACTAAGCGCCTTGGAAAGAACAATACAATAGAAGTGGTAGAAAAGTGTCCTTGCCCATTAGGAGCTTTTAGTCCAGAAGGGAAGGCAGACATTAATAAAAATAAATTATGGATAAGTACATAAGTGCTGTGGGGCCGAGGGTGGGGGGAGCAACAAGTGCTTAAAAGGTACAGATTCAAGCGCATAGGTGACCGGAGGGAGAGGGAGTAGGAAAAAAGAGGGTTTTATTGGGAAAGTCTATTGGAGGAGATGTGAAAATCGAGGGGTGGGATGGAATTTAGGGATGAGGAGTTCGAGCACCTCTTGTATTCTGTCTGCCCCTCTAGACTGTAAGCTTGTTATGGGCAGGGAATGTGTCCACTAATTCTGTTGTATTCTCCCAAGCACTTAGTTCAGTGCTAATAATAATGTCGGTATTTGTTAAGCGCTTACTATGTGCAGAGTACTGTTCTAAGCGCTGGGTAGATAGGGGGTAATCAGGTTGTCCCGCGTGAGGCTCACGGTTAATCCCCATTTTACAGATGAGGTAACTGAGGCACAGAGAAGTGACTTGCCCGGGGTCACACAGCTGACAAGTGGCAGAGCCGGGAGTCGAACCCATGACCTCTGACTCCGAAGCCCAGGCTCTTTCCACTGAGCCGCGCTGCTTCCGCAGTGCTCTGCGTGTACTAAGTCCTCCGTAAATATGACTGACTGATGAGGGTGGATGAGGCAGGCAGAAGCCCTTAGTGCTTAGAAAGAGGAATTTTACAGTTATTAAGAGCTCCAGAAGCCGACGTAGTGAGTCGACTGTCAGATTCTGGGCCTTTTGAGAAGGGCCTCATTGCTCCACACTCTGGTCAGGGTCAGCACTCAGTAAATACCACCGCTTGATCATCTCTTGCTTGGATCCAACAGCAGTAATAACTACTAAGGAGAAATCACTGGCTCAGGTACAAGATCTGGTCAGGTACAGCCCACACAGGGCTCACGATTCATCCTATCCCCCATTTTACAGAGGCGGAAACTGAGGCCCAGAGAGGTTTAAGAGACTCACTCTGGGTTCTAATCTCAGCTCTACCACCTGTCTGCTGTGTGACTTTGGCCAAGTCGTTTAACTTCTCTGTGCCTCAGTTACCTCATCTCTGTTACGTGGCTTAGCGGAAAGAGCACAGGCCTGGGAGTCGGAAGGACTTGGGTTCTAAATCCAGCTCTATTTCTTGCCTGCTGTGTGACCTTGGATAAATCACTTTACTTCTCTGGGCCTCAGTTACTTTCTTTGGGTCTCAGTTACTTCATCTGTAAAAGGGGGATTAAGAGCGTGAGGCCCAGGTGGGACGGGGACTGTGTCCAACCGATTAACTTGTATCTACCCCAGTGCTTAGAACGGTGCTTGGCACATAGTAAGTACTTAATACCATCATTATTATAATAATTATCAACAGGGTTTAAGACTGTGAGCCCCATGTAGGGACAGGGACTGTTTCCAAACTGATTCACTTGTATTTACCTCAGCCCTTAGCCCAGTGTATGGCTCAGAGAAGCAGTGTGACTTAGGGGAGAGAGCCCGGGCTTGGAAGTCAGAGGACACGTGTTCTAATCCCACCTCCGCCACTTGTCAGCTGGGTGACTTTGGGCAAATCATTTCTCTGTGCCTCAGTTACCTCATCTGTAAAATGGGGATTAAGACTGTGAGCCCCACGTGGGACAACCTGATAACCTTGTATCTATCCCAGCGCTTAGAACAGTGCTTGGCACATAGTAAGCCCTTAAATACTCTTATAAAAACAAAAAATAAAACCAGAGGGTCTCCTGACTGCCATGCCCAGGCTTTTTACATTAGACCCTCTACACTGTCAACTCACTCTGGCCAGGGAACATGTCTACCACTTCTGTTGTGTTGTTCTCTCCCTGAGCGCTTAGTACAGTACTCTGCACACAGTAGTGCTCAAAAAATAGGATTGAATGAATGCTCTCCCCATTGATTGATCGACCTTGCCTTTTCAAAGAACTACCTCCCTTACAGCTGCCTGATAGTTATCACCCTCCATCCTTCACAATTCCTTGACTTTTTCCCTTGCAATTCCCTTTTTTCTCCTCCCTCAGTTCAACCCTAGGCTTCACCCAAAACTACCTCATGGAACACACCCAGTACTTGTTTAGCTGTGTGCATGTAGACATTTTAAACAGCACCTGACAGGTATCTGAGACCCTTTCCACCCACAGGCATGTTTTGAAATCAGATGGTTGTGAAATCTAATGTGAGCTGGCTGCCTCGGTTGCACTCGGTTAGAGCTCTTGTGATAACCAGAATCAATTTTTATGTGAGTTGAGAAGAAACACGGTTCTGTTCCTTTGTACCAGGGGATCAAAAACTCTCCCTCTCCCCAGTGTTCAGGAAATGTTTCCCAGCTGACAAGTAGTGGATACAAGTGGAATATTTCAGAGGGAGAAAGTCTCATTAAAATCACATCTCCTCCAAGAGAGTTTCCCAACTAAGCCCTCATTTCCTCTACTTCCTCTCCCTTGTACTTGGATTTGTATCATTTATTCACCCCACCCTCAGTCCCGCAACTCTTCGGTACATACCCATAATTCATTCATTCAGTCGTATTAACCGAGTGCTTACTATGTGCAGAGCACTGTACTAAGCACTTGGAAGAGTACAATATAACAACAAATATATTCCCTGCCCACAGCGAGCTTACAGTCTAGATGGGGAGACAGATATTAATATAAATAAATTACAAACGTATATATAAGTGCTTTACAGCCGGGAGGGGAGAACAAAGGGAGCAAGTCAGGGTGATGTAGGAGGGAGTGGGAGAAGATGAAAGAAGGGTTTAGGGAAGACCCGCTGGAGGAGATTTGCCATCATTTATTTTAAATGTTCATCTCCCCCTGTAGACTAAGCTTAGAGTGGGCAGGGAACATGTCTACTAACTCTGCTGTATTCTCCCAAGCACTTTGTACCATATCGTGCACACACTAAGTGCTCAATAAACACAACTGGATCGATTCATCCACATTGTGATTACCACATCAACCAACCCCTGAAACAGTGTGGAGTTTCTGCAGTTGAGCAATAGGTGTGTGAGCTATTGGCTTTCACCCAGAAATCTGCTGGGACACTCACCTAGGATATATCCATTTTCCCTATACTAATTATGTTCCATGTTGCTTACCGTGTTTTTTTTCCCCACACAATATAATAAGAAAACAGTAAAAATGAACAAATCTCTCCAGCAGAACATTGCTAAACTGTAAGTTCGTTATGGGCAGGGAACATGTCTACCAACACTATTGGATTGTATGCTCTCAAGCTCTTAATAATAATAATTATGGTATTTAAGTGCTTACTATGTGCCAGGCACTAAGTGCTGGGGTGGATGCAAGCAAATTGAGTTAGACACAGTTTTTTGCCCTAGGTAGGGCTCACAGTCTTAATCCCCATTTTATAGAAAAGACCGAGACACAGAAATGTGACTCGCCCAAGGTCACAGCGGACAATTGGCCAAGCTGAGATTAAAACCCATGACTTTGACTCCCAGGCCCATGTTCTATCCACTACGCCATGCTGCTTCGGCACCCTCTTTGTTCATCGCCCCCTCCCAGCCCCACAGCACTTATATGTACATATCTGAATTTTATTTATTTATATTAATGTCTGTCTTCACCTATAGACTGTAGGCTTGTTGTAGGCAGGGAAAGTGTCTGTTTATTGTTGTATCATAGTCTCCCTAGTGCTTAGTACAGGGTTCTGCACACAGTAAGTGCTCAATAGATATAATTGAATGAATGATCGAATGAAAGTCAGTGCTCAGTATGATTGATTTTCTTTAACTTCAGTTAATACCGATTCCTTAGGGGCTTGTAGATCAGCAGTGTGGCTAGTACAGTGCCCGGCTCTGCCACTTGTCAGCTTTGGGACTGTGGGCAAGTCACTTCACTTCTCTGTGCCTCAGTTACCTCATCTCTAAAATGGGGATTAGGACTGTGAGCCCCACGTGGGACAACCCGATGACCCTGTATCTACCCCAGTGCTTAGAACAGTGCTCTGCACATAGTAAGCGCTTAACAAATACCAACATTATGATTATTATTACAGTGCTCTGCCCACAGTAAGCGCTTAATAAAGGACAGTGAAGTGTGGCTTTAGGATGATTACCCATCCCAGTATTCTGGGGCCCCAAATGAAGGATGGCAGGGAATGGCCTTCACTCCAAGCTTTTGTTTTTTTCGTCGGAGATCCATCCATTTGGCCACAGCAGAATGTGGCTCCCTGGTCTTTTAACTGGGTTTACGAAAACGTGATTTGAGACAGGTGACTTTTCCACGGTTCCTTCCTGCCCCCTCACGGCTACTAGAAAGGGCTGCACTTTACCGGTGGTGCACGGAATCAGATGAAAAGGACAGAAAGAGGGAGAAAAGCGAAAGCCATTTTGTTTTCCAAGGAAAAAAAAGTTATCCTAGGCATCCTGCCCAAGGCTCTTTTCATAAATGCATGAACAAGAACATTGGATTTGGAGGCCGGCAAACTGGCTCTCATCCCGGCTCAGCCTCAGTACCCGCTTCAGCAAGTCACTGAATTTTTCTAGCCCCCTTCCTCCTCTGCAAAGTTGGAAGCATCAAACCAGCCTCCAGCTGGATATAATGAGAATTAATTCGATAACCATAAAACCCACTTAGTTCTTCAGACAGCAACCCCTGGGCCTTGTCATCACCGGATGCTGTGACTTTTTCTAGTTTTCACCGACTCTAAATTTCTACTTTCCAATCTTGATCTCCTAACCTGCCCCAGTAATAATAATGACAACAACAACAAGTACCACAATAATTATTAAGTGCTTACTCCGCACCAGGCACTATACTAAGCACTGGGGTAAATACAAGTAGATCGGGTTCAAGTCCCTATCCCACGTGAGGCTCAGCCTTAATCCCTATTTTACAGATGAGGGAACTGATGCACAGCAAAGTGAAGTGACTTGCTCGAGGTCACACAGCAGACAAGTGATGGAGCTGGGATTAAAACCCAGGTCCTCCGACTCCCAGGACTGTGCTCTTTAACTGTGAACCTCACGTGGGACAACCTGATGACCCTGTATCTACCCCAGCGCTTAGAACAGTGCTCTGCACATAGTGAGCGCTTAACAAATACCAACATTACTCTATCCGCTAGACCATGCTGCTTCTCTCCCTTCAACATCCCAAACTCTCCTCACCTGCCTCAGAGACCACCAAACTTTGGCCCTTCTCCACCTGCCTCTAATACCTCTCCTGGGCCTCCTGTCAACCCTTCCCACCTTTAATACAACAGCCCACACTTTCATCAGATATCTTCCTGACAGAACTCACTTTCCCCCCATCTCCTCAAAAATCTTGTACTGCAGCGTGGCACGGAGATTACAGCACAGGTCTGGGAGTCAGAAGGTCATGGGTTTTAATTCCAGCTCCGCCCCTTGCCTGCTGTGTGACCTCCAACGAGTCACTTCACTTCTCCTTACCTCGCTTGTAAAATGGAGATTAGGGCCATTAAGACCATAGAGAAGCAGCGTGGCTCAATGGAAAGAGCCCGGGCTTGGGAGTCAGAGGTCACGGGTTCTAATCCCAGCTCCTCCACTTGTCAGCTGTGTGACTGTAGGCAAGTCACTTCACCTCTCTGTGCCTCAGTTCCCTCATCTATAAAATGGGTATTAAGACTGTGAGCCTCACATGGGTCAACCTGATTACCTTGTAGCCACCCCCAACTCTTAGAACACTGCTTGGCACATAGTAAGCGCTTAATACCATAAAAAAAAAAAAAAAAAAAGACTGTGGGCCCCACGCGAGACTTTGTCCGATCTGATTTGCTTCTATCCACCCTAGTGCTTAGTACAGTGCCTGGAACTTAGTAAGAGCTTAACAAATATCATAAATATTATTAACCCCCCACTAAGGATCACCCCCACAAGCCCTGCTCCTGCACTCAGGAAGCAGAGTGTTGTTGGCATAAATCCACAAAGCCAAGCCCACAGTTTTAACAGGTAGGAATAACACTTTCTGCTCAGCACCCGTATTGTACAGCCCTCATTTACACTCATGCCTGCAGCTGTCATCACCTCCCTTGGATTGTTAACCCGCTCTTAAGACTTCCAGCGTCCCCCAACTTCTCCAGCTTCTATCCCCGCTGATGCCAGGGAAAAAAGTGCATTTTCACCATGCCTTTTGGCCAGAAAAGTATCAGGCTTGCATTGGTGGATGAAAGAGCCCTCATTCCCTATTTGGATTTGGGGCTCTATGTTGTCAGAAAAACTGGTGTTTATGCATGACTGTGGTGTGTCCAGAACGGCTAAGTATTAAACTGTGGGTTCTACTGCGAAACAGCGATGACCTTATGGAAAGAGCCCAGACGTGGGAGTCAGAGGACCTGGATTCTAATCCCAGCTCATCCCCTCGCTTGCTGTGTGATCTTGGGCGAGTCTCAAATTCCCCATGCCTCATTTTCCTTATCTGTAAAATGGGGTTTCACTACCTGTTCCCCCTTCTGAGACCGTGAGCCTCATGAGGGACAGGGACTGCATCCAACCTGATAAACCTTAACTTATCTCTACATCTAGAACTATTTACATATAGTAAACACTTAAATGCCATGATTATTTCTTATAAAACCCGCGTTAGAGAAAACTGAGTGTCTCCTCTTATGCTGTCGAGTCATCTCCGACCCATAGCGACTCCATGGACACATCTCTTCCCAAACGCCCCCACCTCCATCTTCAATTGTTCTGGTAGTGTATCCATAGAATTTTCTTGGTAACAATATGGAAGTGGTTTACCATCGCCTTCTTCCCTGCAGTAAACTTGTGTCTCCGTCCTCGACTCTCTCCCACGCCGCTGCTGCCCAGCCTGGTGAATTGTGACTTGTAGCAGATGGCCTTCCTCTCGCTAGCCACTGCCCATGCTAGGAATGGAATGGATAGGCCTCTGCTCGACTCTCCCTCTCATACCCCAGACTGGTAGAGTACTGGAAACTCTCCAGATGTAATCCTGAGAGGAGACTTAAATGTCATAGTTATTATCATTTCTTACAAAACCCTGTGTTAAAGAAAACTGGGCATGCTTGGTTTCTGTTTTGCCAACAATAAGAAATGAAGACTTCCCCCAGGTGCCACTCTAGCCTCTGCAATCCTGTTGTCCTCAAATAAAGTCCACATTCTCCTCATTTCCAGGTGCCTCTCCTCTTAAAAGACCCTTTGCTTTGGACTCCATTGCCTCTTACCTCCTAAAAGCACTTGCACTCATTTCCTGTCCTCACTTTGCATCATCTTCAGCCTTTTTCTATGGCATTTATTAAGCGCTTACTATGTGTCAGACACTGTTCTAAGGACTGGAGTAGGTACAATTAATTAGGTTGGACATACTCCCTGCCCCTCTTGGGGGTCACAGTCTAAGTAGAAGGGAGAATATAGTTATTTAATCCCCATTTTACAGTGACGAAAACGGAGGCACAGAGAAGTGAAGTGACTTGCCCCAGGTTACACAGCAGCCAAATGGCAGAGTCAGGCTTAGAACTCAGGTCCTCTGATCCCAAGCCTGTGCTTTTCCACTAGGCCACACTGCTTTCAAACCTCTGGTTTTCCACTGATTACTTCCCCTCTGCTTTCAAACACACTCAAGTCTCTTCTGCACTAAAAGGGCCCGCATTGAATCTCCCCTCAGGCATCCGTTTTCCTTTCTCCCATGACTCAGCTTCTCAAACAAGGCAACACTAAACCTCTACTTCCTCTCCAATTTACTTTTCACTTCTTTCCCTCTGCCACAACCTCACCTCACTCACTCAAGTTCCTAATGAATTCCTCAGTGACATCCAGTGGACTCCGCTCTGTCTGTAAGCTTGTGAGCAGACATCGAGTCTCCTAACTCCACCGTACTGCGCTCTCCCACGTCCTTAATGCATTCCTCCGCCATCCAATCAACCCTATTTGAGTGCTTACGGTGTGCGGAGCACTGTACTCTCCCTTGGGAGAGTAAAATAAAACAGAGTTGGTAGACGCATCCTGCCACAATGGGCTTACAGTATAGAGGGAGAGAACATTAATATAAATAAGTTACAGATATGTACATAAATTCCGTGGGGCTGAGGCAGGGGTGAATAAAGGGAATAAATCCAAGTTCGACCCAGAAGGGAGTGGGAGAAGAAGAAGTCAGAGAAGGCCTCTTGGAGGAGCTGCGCCTTCAGTAAATATCACTGACTGAATACACCATGAAACCTCTTGGTTCCTTCAACATGGCTTCAGTCAATCAGTGGTATTTATTGAGCACTTGTCACCCGTCATTCATTCAATCTTATTTATTGAGCACTTGCTGTGCGCAGAGCACTGTACTAAGCGCTTGGAATGTATAATTCGGCAACAGATAAAGACAATCCCTGCTCAACGACGGACTCACGGTCTAAACGGGGGAGACAGGCAGCAAAACAAGTAGACAGGCATCAATATCATTAAAATAGATCAATAGAATCAGATATATACACATCATTAATAGAGTAATAATATATACAAATATACACAAGTGCTGTGGGAGGGGAGGAGGGGCAGAAGGAAAGGGAGGGCTCAGTATGGGAAAGCCCTTATACCACCACCTATAATTCCTGCATTTATTAAGGCCTTGTGTGCTAAACACTGGGGTAGTTATGAGGTTTATTCATTCAATCGTATTTATTGAGCTCTGTGTGCGATCTCCCTTCCTCCTGTCGCCCCGCTCCAGTCTATTCTTCACTCCGCTGCCCGGCTCATCTTCCCGCAGAAACGCTCTGGGCATGTCACTCCCCTTCTTAAAAACCTCCAGTGGTTGCCTATCGACCTCCGCTCCAAACAAAAAACTCCTCACTCTAGGCTTCGAGGCTCTCCGTCGCCTCGCCCCTTCCTACCTCTCCTCCCTTCTCTCTTTCTACTGCCCACCCCGCACTCTCCGCTCCTCTGCCGCCCACCTCCTCACCGTCCCTCGGTCTCGCGCGCGGTCCTGCAACGCCCTCCCTCCTCACCTCTGACAATCTAATTCTCTTCCCCTCTTCAAATCCCTACTTGAAGCTCACCTCCTCCAAGAGGCCTTCCCAGACTGAGCTCCCCCCTTTTTCCCTCTTCACCTCTCCGCAGCTAAACCCTCTTCTCCCCCCTCTCCCGTCCCATCCCCTCAGCACTGTACTTGTCCTCTCAACTGTATATATCTTCATCACCCTATTTATTTTGTTTAATGAGATGTACATCATCCTGATTCTATTTGCCATTGTTTTTATGAGATGTTCTTCCCCTTGACTCTATTATTTATTGCCATTGTTCTTGTCTGCCCGTCTCGCCCGATTAGACTGTAAGCCCGTCAAAGGGCAGGGACTATCTGTTGCCTATTTGTACATTCCAAGCGCTTAGTGCAGTGCTCTGCACGTAGTAAGCGCTCAATAAATACTATTGAATGAATGAATAAGCTTTTAGAAAGTACACTTTGGCAACAGATAGAGACAATCCCTAGCCAACAACTGGCTCACAGTCTAGAAGGGGGAAAACAGACAACAAAACAAGACAGGCATCAGTAGCATCAAAATAGATAAATAGAATAAAATAGAATAATAAATATGTAAAAGTATACACAAGTGCTGTGGGCGCGGAGGCGGAGCAGAGGGCCTGTTTTCTGTTGAGGTCAATCAACAGTCCTGATTCCACACAGGGCTACCATCCCTGTTTGACATCTGAAAACCTTGAGGCCTAGAAAGGTTAAGTGACTTACCCAAGGTCACTCAGTGGTAAAGCTGGAACTTGAACACCTGTGTCATCCAACTCCCCGTCCTTATGTTCTGTCCACTTGGGCCTGCACTTCAAGTTCTCCCCACCTTCAAAGCCACCACCTCTCCCCCTAACTGGGGTAAACTTTCTGGATGTGGAAGGCTTTCAGGGGGAGCTTTAATTTCCACCACTCCCAGGTCATATAACCTCAGTCACTTTAGAATTTATGAATAAGTGGAGTATGTAAGATGATATTTTTAATGTAGGCAGTAGCACCTAAGCTTTTCTTCTATTTCCAAGTAGTTTCCCCCATTGGATTATAAGATTCTACAGGGAAGAGGCTGATTCTCTTGTAGTCTCTAAACCATTATAAATTGGATGGCCTACTGTAGGCAGAGAACTGTACTGTTTTGAAAAAAAAAAAAAATCAGGTGTACCATAAATGAGGAATGTTATATTTTTTTCCCTCTCAGCTAAAGCAGGAGGCTTAGTTTAAGTAATGATTATTCTTTAATTTTCTAAAAAATGTGATCTACATGGATATAATCAAAAAAAGACTGCCCTTCTGATAGTTCAAACTTGGACTACTACTACTAATAATAATGATGGTATTTGTTAAGTGCTTACTATGTGCCAAGCACTGTTCTAAGCACTGAGGTAGATACAAGGTAATCAGGTTGTCCCAGCAAGGGCCTCCAATCTTAATCCCCATTTTACAGATGAGGTAATTCAGGCACAGAAAAGTGAAGTGAGTTGCCCAAAGTCACACAGCAATAAGTGGCCGGACACACACAACTCCTGACTCCCAAGCCTGTGCTCTTGCCACTAATCCATGCTGCTTCTCTACTTATGATATTCCTCCGCAATATTAGCTACACCTAACACCTATTTTCACAGGCAGCTATTTATCCATTGCACGTGGGTGACATCAGAATGCAATTACATCTAATTCAGTTAGAAAGACTTTTCAGTAACACATTGTTGCAGCACCTGGGAACCGTCATCTGACAACACAAGCCTGTTTGGACACAGAGTGGTGTGTCATTGACAGAAAGAGTTTGTGTGCTGTCAAAGTGAGAGCACAACCCAGGAGAATGGCATGTACCAAGCATTCTATTGGCAGAGACTGAAGAGAGGCTTTCAATCAATCCTGAAATTGGCCCAAGTATTTTAGTGGTACAGTCTCCCTTTGGTTTCTTGGAGAGGCGCCTTGGAATGTTTTTTCGTGGCATGATGAAACACAGACTTGGGATTTTCCCTTGAAAAAGCAACATTGCTCTAACTATGGCTGATTCAATCCTGAGGTTGACACCTCCAAAGTGTTCCCACTGGGCTCCTCTGCATCCCAGCTTCCCTCCTCCCTCCTCTCCTAGTCTTCCCCTTGCCTCAAATTATTGTTTTTAATGGTATTTGTTAGGCGCTTACTATGTGCCAGATACTGACCTAACCACACAGTCCATCCCCCATATAGAGCTCGCATTTCTTGAATCTCCGTTCTACAGTTAGAATAATTAAGTCCCAGAGAAGTTGTGACTTGCCCAAGATCACACTACAGAGAAGTGGCACGGTGGGGAATAAAACCCAGGACTTCTGTCTCCCAGGCCTGTGCTCTATCCACTAGGCCATGCTGCCTCACTTCAGGAAAGTCCTGACAAGGGATTGTGTTTGTCATTCCCAAGGAGGGGCTCTGACAGAATTAATGACTGCATAGCAGTGCCATGAAAGAACCCTATAATAAGGGAAAAATTCCTTTGATTTAATGAGTCCTCTAATGGATAAGATAGAGGAATGTGCCTAGAAAGAGTGACAGCAATGGAGCTAGGCTCGGCATTCCCCAGATGTGTCATCCTTGTCACTCGTCTTAGCGTGTTAAATACTGTAAAGTTTCCCAAGCACAAAGTTTTGTAGGGTACAGAACAGTAAGGCGGGGAGGAGTAGCAGCATCACACACCTTGACTGATTATTATCATATGTATTGAGCACTTAATGTGTGCAGAGCACTGTATTAAGGGCTTGGGAGAGGACAACAATAAACAAAGCCCGTCAGTGGGCAGAGATTGTCTATCTGTTGCTGGATTGTACATTCCAAGCCCTTAGTACAGTGCTCTGCACATATTAAGCGGTCAATAAATACTATTGAATGAATACACTGTGAGCCCCAGGTGGGACAGGGACTGTGTCTAACCCTATTTGCTTTATCCACCCAGACACTTAATACACATACCACAGTTATTTATGAACCGTATTTGAGTTCTTACTGTGTGCAAAGCCCTGTACTAAGTGTTTGGGAGAGTACAATATCAAACACATTTCTTGCACAATCTTGTAGAAGCAGTACAACTGATGCCAACTGTGAGAAGCAGCGTGGCTCAGTGGAAAGAGCATGGGCTTTGGAGTCAGGGCTCATGAGTTCGAATCCCAGCTCTGCCACTTGTCGGCTGTGTGACTGTGGGCAAGTCACTTAACTTCTCTGTGCCTCAGTTCCCTCATCTGTAAAATGGGGATCAAGACTGTGAGCCCCACGTGGGACAACCTGATTCCCCTATGTCTACCCCAGCGCTTAGAACAGTGCTCGGCACATAGTAAGCGCTTAACAAATACCAACATTATTATTATTATTATTGCTCATAGTTGCTTCTTTCATTCAGTTGTATTTCATGAGCACTTACTGTGTGTAGAGCACTATACTAAGCATTTGGAAAGTACAATTTTTCACCAACTTGGATCAGATTGGACCAGATCAGACTTGTGTTGGGAGTAATAACCTTCCCTAATACACTATTTGGATATAACATGATGGAAGTATTAATTCTCACCCAAACCCTGTCCTCCCTTTAACTTTCCTATCACTGCAGACAGCACCATCATCCTTATCTCTCACAAGCCCATAACCTTGGTCTTATCCTTGACTCCACTCTGTCATTCAATCCACACATTCAATTTCTCACTAAATCCTGTCAGTTCAACCTTCACAACATGGCTAAAATCGGTCCTTTCCTCTCCATCCAAAATCCCACCAAGTTAATCCAAGCACTTATCCTAACCCGCCTTGATTACTATACCAGCTTCCTTGCTCATCTTCCTGCCTGCCCCACGCCGGTCCATACGTCATTCTGCTGCCCAGATCATTTTTCTACAAAAGCGTTCAGCCTACGTTTCCCCATTCTTCAAGAATCTCCAGGCGTCGCCCATCCTCCTCTGCATAGAACAGAAACTCCTTACCCTTGGCTTTAAAAGCTTTCAACCACCTTGTACACTCTTACCTCACCTCCCGATTCTCCTACTTCAACCCAGCTCTCACGCTTTGCTCCTCTAATGCCGACTGCTCACCGTACCTCGATCTCTTCTATCTCGCTGGCGACCTCTCATCCACATCCTATCTCTGGCCTGGAACGCCCTTTCTTTTTTTATCCGACAGACACTCTCCCCAATTTCAAAGCCTTATTGAAGGCACATCTCCTTCAAGAGGCCTTCTGTGATTAAGCCCTCTTTTTCCACACCCTTCTGCATCACCCTGACTGGCTTCCTTTCTTCCCCCTCGCTTCCAACACTTAGGTACATATCTGTAGTTTATATTAATGTCTAGCTCTCATTAAACCAGTGCTCATTACAGCATGGGCTTTAACAACTTGCGAGCTCAGCCCTCCTTCAATCACTTGAGAGCTTACCATGTGCAGAGCACTGTACTAAGCACTCAGGGTACAATAATGACAGAACTGTTAGACACATTCCCTGCCCACTAGGAGCTTAGAGTGCAGTGATGATTGTCTTTTTGAAACTGTCATGATATTTGGTCTTCAGGACCCACCTGGAGGGGTTTTCCTTGAAGATCACCCTTCCAAACACGCTGTCGGTCCCAGATGATTCCTGGGATGTTAGTAGGACTTTCCTTGAGAATTTTGGGTTATGCCAGATGAGAGGAATTGCCCAAGTGAGAGAACCGGGCTCAAGGTAACAGCCTGAGGGTTTGGGAAGGGAAAGTCTTGGCACAGCACAGAGAGAGCCCATAAAGCGGTGGGGATGGTGAGGGAGTAGCTCAAAGATTCCCCAGATTGCACCCTCAACTCAGGAACGGACGAGAAGGTACACGTCCTGCCCTCAAGGGACCAGTTTAACAACCCACAGGAGGTTGACGGCAGGGCTCACAGCCTGACCAGGCCCCAAAAGGCCATCCCGTCCTTACAGTGGTGGGGCTCCCAACCTGACCAGGCCCCACACAGGCCCCTCTCCTCGACAGAAGGCTTATAACCTGATGCTAACACGTGGCAGCCTTACCATCAGTAGAGGGCTTACGGCCTAAATACCATTACAGAGGGGCCATGCCCTAGGTAAAGGGCTCTCAGACCAGACACGAGGGTGGAGGAGGTATTACAGACAACACCAGTGCTGGTAAAGCAGAATGAGGATGGAGAAGAAGTAGGTTGAGGATTGAGGATGGAGAAGCTGCTGTAGAAGAGATGAGACTTGATTGCAGGGTTGTAACGTTAGCAGCAAATCCTCCTTCACCAGAAGGATTATGGGCGGAGGAGCTCGGGGAAGGACTCACAAGCAATTGCTGCCCTCAGTGTAGTGGGAAAGGCTAATTAACTGAGGCATGGAGGAGTAGCAGATGACAGAGGATGCACATCACCACATGTACCCATAAGGTGGCTTTGGTCTTCTGCCTGACTGGGATTTGATAAAAATAATCATGTGGGTGTTCGTTAAGCACTTACTATGTGCAGAGCACTGTTGTAAGCGCTGGGGTAGATACAGGGTAGTCAGGTTGTCCCACGTGAGGCTCACAGTTAATCCCCATTTGACAGATGAGGTAAATGAGGCCCAGAGAAGTGAAGTGACTTGCCCACAGTCACACAGCTGACAAGTGGCAGAGCCAGGATTCAAACCCAAGACCTCTGATTCCCAAGCCCATTCTCTTTCCACTAAGCCAAGCTGCTTCTCAATCCCAGTTCGATCACCCTCAAGCCTCGACAGGTCCTCTCCTCACCCAAGCTCGGGTGGTCAAAACAACCCCTTCCCACTGTTGGTCATCCACGCTGGCCAATGTAATGCTTCTCACTCTCCCATTTCATTAAATCTCCTCCTGGTCAGCCAGCCTCAACATCAGCCATCCCTCTTCTGACCATCTTACTTTCCCCAGGCTACGCATTATAGTTAGAGTCAGGGAGTTATAACCCCTTCACACCCCACCAGCCCAACAATACAGTAGACATGTAGAACATCAGTCACCTTTCTGAATTAAAATATGCAACAGCAACCTCCACCAACCCTTCATTCCCCACTGTCTCCATACCCTCCTCCAGTCCCATTATTAGCAATATAAAACACATCACCTGGCCCATCACTGTAGTTTTAAAACACAAATTTATACAGTAGTCTCTCCCACCCCCTGAACATAATAGTCACCCACTCCAGCTCTGGGCCATTTCTATCAATAGATGCAACAACGGCATTCCCCAACCGTCAAGCCCCATCATCACAATTAACACCTGGATCACCCATATCATAAAAGACATCAATACATCCTCTTCCAGGTTCATCCCCCCACGCACATTTTTCACCCTGTACGCTATTCACCCCCCGGTCCAACCCTGTGTATCCCTACAAATCAGCAACCCAATTATATCTGAGTCATCGCTCTATAGACATTTCCCAAATTCCCACTTCCAGCCAGCCCTCCATCCCTTCCTACACATTAGCAGCTCCAACTTGTTTATATAAAAAGAAAAGAGGAGAAGCAGCTAGAACAACCACAACTCCCTACTCACCAGACCTCAGAGGGCCAAGCTCTGTCTCCCTTTCATAAGTCTTACCTGAGGAAGGAAAAAGCCCCCACGTGCTCAGGACTTTAAAGGAACCATGCCACTTACCCCATTTAGAAACACCTGTTGGAGAGATTGGGTTACCGGGGGAAAGGCAGGGAGAAAGAAGATTTCAGGGAAAGGGACTGCAGGTGGCAGATATTAAGAATATAGTAAAATTTACTTGGGTCTGTGACCTTTGGGCATTTGGTGTGATATTCGCCCAACCCTAAGCCCCACAGCATTTATGTACATATCTATAAATACATTTTATCTTTTTTTATTTATATTAATATCCATCTCCACCTGTTGACTGTAAGTTCATTGTGAGGAGAATTGTACTCTCCCAAGATCTGAATACAGTGCGCAGCGTGGCTCAGTGGAAAGAGCCTGGGCTTCGGAGTCAGAGGTCATGGGTTCGACTCCCAGCTCTGCCCCCTGTCAGCCGTGTGACTGTGGGCAAGTCACTTCACTTCTCTGTGCTTCAGTTACCTCATCTGTAAAATGGGGATTAAGACTGTGAGCCTCACGTGGGACGACCTGATTACCCTGTATCACCCCCAGCGCTTAGAACAGTGCTCTGCACATAGTAAGCGCTTAACAAATACCAATATTATTAATCCCAGCTCTGCCACTTTCTGCTATGTGACCTGAGGCAAGACATTTAAGTCCTCTGGGCCTCAATTACCTCATCTATAAAATGGGGATTAAGACTGTGAGCCCATGTGGGACAGTGACTGTATCCAATCTAATTACCTTGTATCTACACCAGCCCTTAGAACAGTACTCGACACTTAGTAGGCACTTAACAAATACCATCGTTATTGTTATCATTATTATTACTATTCACTGATTGCTGTGGCAAGACAACTTAAATGGCACACAGCCGTAAACTAACTCAAACACAGGCTCCTAACTGAGGCTCCCCAGCTCCCGCGTTCCCCCCTCCCCTCTGCCTCTCCTCTCTGCTTGTCTTCAGCAGGTCATGGGTTCTAATCCTACCTCCACCAGCTGCCTGCTTTGCGACCTCAGGAAAGTCACTTCACTTTTCTATGCCTCAGTTACCTCACCTGTAAAATGGGGATCGAGACTGTGAGCCCCACATGGGACAGGGACTGTGTCCAACCTGACTTGCCTGTTTCCACCGCAGGGCTTAGTACAGTGCCCGGAACATAGTAAGCACTTAACAAATACCACAATTTGTTCAGTTTCTGTGGGAGAGTTTCCTGTAGCTAGATGCCTGGCTATTCTTAGCCCAGTGACCTGGGAGGGTTAGAGAGACTAGGCAGGGATCGGGGGGCGGAAGCTGGGGCAGAAGGGCAGTTAGCCTATTGGGTTGGCTGCTAGAGTGGCTTCTGGTGACTTTTGAAAGTACTGAGCGGACAGATATACACGGCATCACGTAACGTCACAGAAAACGTTTCATGGAAGGCTGATCAAACCTGAAACGTCTCTCGGGCGGTGGGTTCCCATCTCCCCGAGTTGTTCTGGAGCTGTTGGCAGCTGTCTGACAGGCCACCGCGGGCACAGGATGTCCGTTGTCCCCAACTGGGCCTCCGAACCACGGCCTAACGGCCTCGCTCCCGGCCCCCGACATCCCTTTCCTTCTTCTCACACTCCCTTCTGCTTCACCCGGACTTACTCCCTTTATTCATCCTCCCTCCCAGCCCCACTGCACTTAGGTAAATATCTGTTATTTATTTATTTCTATTACCGTCTGTCTCCCCCTCTAGACTGTAAGCTCGCTGTGGGCAGGAAAAGTGTCCGTTTATTGTTGTTCGGTACTTTCCCAAGCACTTAGTACAGTGCTCTTCACATTAGGAGTCAGAGGTCATGGGTTCGACTCCCGGCTCTGCCACTTGTCAGCTGTGTGACTGTGGGCGAGTCACTTCACTTCTCCGTGCCTCAGTTCCCTCATCTGTAAAATGGGGATTAACTGTGAGCCTCCCGTGGGACAACCTGATGACCCTGTATCTATCCCAGCGCTTAGAACAGTGCTCTGCACATAGTAAGCGCTTAACAAATACCAATATTAATAGTAAGCACTCGATAAGCATGATTGAATGAATGGACTGGAGAAGCAGCAGGGGGAAGCCAGCTCAGCTGTGTGACTGTGGGCAAGTCACTTCACTTCTCTGTGCCTCAGTTACCTCATCTGTAAAATGGGAGATTAAAAACTGTGAGCCCCACGTGGGACAACCTGATCACCTTGTATCCCCCAGCTCTTAGAACAGTGCTCTGCACATAGTAAGCGCTTAACAAATACCAACATTATTATTATTATTATTAATGACCGATAGCTGGAAGGCCTGAACCTAGAATAGATTCACTACCCACGCTCAAAGAGAGGATGTCTTCTTGGCTTCCGTTGGTTAAATGAGGCCTCCGTTGGTTAAATGAAATTTCTCCTCGCGCTTCCCCGTCGGAAGGATGAAGGCCCCGGGGGGGAGGAAGACGTTCCTCTGGAAACCCTTGGTCATCAGGGAATGGCGAGGGAAGAGCTTTGGGAACCTGCTTGGAGCAGGAGAAGTAGCAGTAGCGAGAAGCAGTGGTCCTTAGTGGAAAGAGCACGGGCCTGGGAGTCAGAGAATCTGAGTTCTAATCCCAACTCTGTCACTACTCTGCTGGGTGACCTTGGGCAAGTCGCTTAACTTCTCTGTGCCTCAGTGATCTCAACTGTAAAATGGTGATTGAGACTGTCGACCTCATCTGTCTCGCTGCTGACCCCTCACCCCCACCCTGCCTCTGACCTGGGGCGCCCTCCCTCCTCAAATCCGACAGACAATTACGCTCCCCCGCTTCAAAGCCTTAATGAAGGCACTTCTCCTCCAAGAGGCCTTCCCAGATCAGGCCCCTACCTTTCCTCATCTCCACATTCCCTCTGCATTGCCTTGACTTGCTCCCTTTGCTCTTCCTCCCTACCAATTCATTCATTCATTCATTCATTCGTATTTATTGAGCACTTACTATGTGCAGAGCACTGTACTAAGCGCTTGGAATGTATGGAGAAGCAGCGTGGCTCAGTGGAAAGAGCCCGGGCTTGGGAATCAGAGTTCATGGGTTCGTATCCCAGCTCTGCCACTTGTCAGCTGTGGGACTGTGGGCGAGTCACTTCACTTCTCTGGGCCTCAGTGACCTCAGCTGGAAAATGGAGATTAAGACTGTGAGCCTCACGTGGGACAACCTGATTAGCCTGGATCTCCCCCAGCGCTTAGAACAGTGCTCTGCGCATAGTAAGCGCTTAACAGATACCAACATTATTATAATTCGGCAACAGATAGAGACAATCCCTGCCCACTGACAGGCTTACAGTCTAGTCATCCCACAGCACTTACGTACATATCTGTAATTTTCTTTGTATTGATGTCTGTCTCCCTCCTTCTTGACTTCAAGCTCGTTGTGGGCAGGGAATGTCACTAGATAATGTTGTGTCGCACTTTCCCAAGCGCTTAGTACAATGTTCTGCACGCAAGTGTTCTACAAATACGACTGAATGAATGAGTGACTGATGACCTCTTGTGGTTCTTTCTAATAGATATCCAAGCAGCTTCCCTAAGGTGCGTTGAAATTGGGAACTCAAAAGAAAGGAGGACAAGACCATAAAATAAAGATCCAGACAAGGAGGGGTCACAGGTGAAAACTACTAGAGGCAGACCGGCATAGCGCACTGCAGTCAGGGAAGGAGCTGGTCTTTTTTATTATTCTTAATAATAATAATAATAATAATGTTGGTATTTGTTAAGCGCTTACTATGTGCAGAGCAGTGTTCTAAGCGCCGGGGGAGATACGGGGTAATCAGGTTGTCCCACACGAGGCTCCCAGTTAATCCCCATTTTACAGATGAGGTAACTGAGGCCCAGAGAAGTGAAGTGACTTGCCCCCAGTCACCCAGCTGACGAGTGGCAGAGCCGGGAGTCGAACTCGTGACCTCTGACTCCGAAGCCCAGGCTCGAGCGGAGACTTTCTCAGGATCGTGAATTAGAGAAGCCACAGTGTCAGAGTGTTGGGTACAGTGTCGGGCATTGTAAACAACAACCATGAAAGCTCAAAGGAGGTTAAGACCGGGTGTTTACAGTGGGGTTGGGGTTCTGGGACCCCATAGGTTTCTGGAGCCACGCTCACCCACAGGTAAATTTCCCTGTCGATAGTGGTACGATCTCTAGTTATCTGCCTCCCCTTCTAGTCTGGAGGCTCTCTGTGGGCAGGAAATGTCTCCACCAACTCTTTTATATTGTACTCTCTCAAGCGCTTAGTATAGTGTTCTGGACACAGTACGTGCTCAATAAATACAATCGATTTATAGTCGTAACTTTGTGGAACTCTATATTCCTTTTATAGATTAATAGAATGATCTATTATTCTACTAATACAATCAAACCATTATTATTATGTTATAATCATTATTATCATCAGAATTATTCCTTTAATCGGTGAAGAATATATATACATACAAATAATTCTATTAATCTAATCTTTGTCCTCATTTAGGATGCCTTCCTATCTTTTTTGCATTAGGTCTTTTCTTTTTTTTTCACTTTTCATTCAGGTAAATCAAAAGAACAAGTTTGAATTTGAAAAAGTATTCACTAGTCTATCTTAGGCAGGGTTGAGGGTCATCCATTGCCCAAAGGGAGTTGGCAGATCAGACAAGTAAATAGAATTTTGAAAACTCATTCGATTCGGTGCCCCAGACTGCTCCATACCTATATGTAAATAATGCACGACACAGATGACTAAATTAAAAAAATCCTATTTATATCAAAGCATAGCACACTGAATGAGTTAAATTCAATTTCAACTTTCCTTAATTAAATTCATTTTCTTACCCAAACAAGGGCATCCCTGTAAACTTTCCAGTGATCCGTTCAGCATGTCTGAGAATCCGGATTTGCTATTTTAAGGAGTTCCTGGAACTCGATTCAAGGAATGGGTTGATTCTTTTAGACCTCATTTTAAGACTTTGATAACATTAGTCTCACTGTGCTTTTCCAGTGGGAAATTTGGATTTCACCTAGACGAAAACATTATTAAAAAGAGATGCATCCTTGACTTTTTGGGAAAAGGAGAAACCCCGGAGTTTGCTGGTCACGGGAACGTTGCCTGCTCAACAAGCAAGGGTTCTCTCAAAATCTTGAGCAGCCTCGGCAACTGGGAGAAGTTGGGCTGGAGGAGCAAGAGCTTCCAAGAGAAAGGAAGTTCGTGTTGGGATAAAATGAGTCATCTGTGCCTCGGTTTCCTCATCTGTGGAGATTCAGATTACTTGGACTGTGAGCCCACACGTGTGTCCAAACTGATTATCTGGTATTATCTACCCCGGAATTTAGTACAGAGCTTGAAAGGCAGCATGGTGTCGTGTATAGAGCACCGGCCTGGGAGTCGGAATATCATAGGTTTTATTCCTGACTCTGCCACTTGTCTGCTGTGTGAGCTTGGGCAAATTATTTCACTTCTCTGTGCCTCAGTTACCTTATCTGTAAAATGGAAAATGAGACTGTGAGCCCCATGTGGGACAGGGACTGCATCCAACCTGATTACCTTGTATCTACCCCAGCACTTAGAAGGGCTTGGCACATAGTCAGCGCTTAACAAGTATCATTATTATTATTATTATTATTGTTACAGTGCCTGAAACACCTTAAGGTTTGACGATTACCGTTAAAAAAAAGAAAAATACGTGGTCTCCTGGAAGACAGTCTGCCTGGAATGAATATCAGTTTGGGGCTTTGAAGTCCAGAAAAGAGAGAGTCTCTGGGCATGTATCCTCCCTTCCTCCCTCCTTTCCTATTTATTAAGTGCCAGTTGGGTTCAGAGCAAGGTACTACGCACTGGGGAAGAGTTAAATAGACATTAAATTAAAAATGGTTTCCCATCCCTCCCTCCAGGGGCTCACAATCTAAGAATAAAGGGACATCACTCAATCTTAATGTTCATTCATTCAATAGTATTTATTGAGCGCTTACTATGTGCAGAGCACTGGACTAAGCGCTTGGAGTGCACGATTTGACAACAGATAGAGACAATCCCTGCCCAATAACGGGCTCACAGTGAATTCTTAGTGTGTGCACAACACTCTTCTTAAAAGAGTAAACTACAGTAGAGTTGGCAGATACTGACCCTGCCCTCAAGCAGCTTACAAGTTTACGAGGGCAAAGGGAAGGAAAATAAATAGGAAGATGGAAAGGATAAAAACAAGCAAATAATTTAAAAAACCATGAACGATAAGGCGGTCGTTCATTCATTCATTCATTCAATCATATTTATTGAGCACTTACTGAGTGCAGAGCACTGCCCTAAGCACTTGGGAGTCATCGATAAGCGCTTAGAACAGTGGTCGGCACATAGTAAGCGCTTAACGAATACCAACATTATTATTCTGGTTGCTGTGGTGGACTGGTCCAAGAGTTCCCTAGTCGCAATAGGTACACACTTCCCACACTCGCAAATGTCCTGCAGGTCCATCAGCTTTGAGAAGCAGCGTGGTGTCATGGATACAGCACGGACCCGGGAGTCAGAAGATTATGGGTTCTAATCCTGGCTCCACCACTTGTCTGCTGTGTGACCTCGGGCAAGTCACTTCACTTCTCTGGGCCTCAGTTACCTCATCTGTAAAATAGGGATTGAGATTGCGAGCCTCACGTTGGACAGGGACTGTGTCCATCCCGATTTGCTTGTATCGACCCCAGTGCTTAGTACGGTGCCTGGCACACAGTAAACGCCCAGCTCTGCCACTTGTCAGCTGAGTGGCCGTGGGCAAGTCACTTCACTTCTCGGTGCCTCAGTTACCTCATCTGTAAAATGGGGATCAAAACTGTGAGCCCCACGTGGGACAACCTGATCACCTTGTATCCTCCAGCGCTTAGAACAGTGCTTTGCGCATAGTAAGCGCTTAACAAATACCACCATTTTTTAACAAATACCACAGTTATTATTATTACCTGCAATCTCTCCTCACATTTTTGTACACACGGATTGATGCAGGCTACTATTTAGGCATTACGTCCTCTTATCTGGAAATTAATTTATGCCTGTATCCCCATTTGATTGCAAGTTCCTTGTGGACAGGGATGAGGTCTTTCTCCTCTACTGTTGTCTCTCAAATGCTTAGTACAGAGCTCTCACCCATATATTCCATTAATTATCCAGTGTGGAAAGCGCAAAGGACCAGGAGACAGGAAACCAGTCTTCTAATCCTGGTTCTGCTACCTGCCTGCTGTGTGACTCTGGTCATGTCACTTAACTTCTCTGGGCCTCAGTTTCCTCATCTGTAAAATGGGGATTAAATTCCCGCCCCAGTAGACCGTGAACATCCTGGGGAACAGGGTCGTCATCTGAACTGATTTTGTCTTATCTACCCCAGTGTTTGGCAATTTATCTGGTCTTCCTTTGCTAAGTATCTGCCCGCTAGGTATCTTGCCACTCTTTTCCCTCTTTTTCTCCCTCCCTCCCTCCCTCCCCTTATTTCCCTCTCCAGCGATCGGCTAAATTCTTTAATCCCATCCACAGAGTGAGATCGTCCACTTCAGCTTCCCTCCGGCCAAACCCTGACCTAGTCCGAGGACCAGAAGAAAGTCAGAAGCCCAGTTGGGATTAGAGAAGCGGCGTGGCTCAGTGGAAAGAGCACGGGCTTTGGAGTCAGAGGTCATGGGTTCGAATCCCGGCTCTGCCACTTGTCAGCTGTGTGAATGTGGGCAAGTCACTTCTCTGGGCCTCAGTTCCCTCATCTGTAAAATGGGGATGAAGACTGTGAGCCCCACGTGGGACAACCTGATTCCCCTGTATCTCCCCCAGCGCTTAGAACAGTGCTCTGCACATAGTAAGCGCTTAATAAATACCAACATTATTATTAGATAGACTCAGTTCAGGGTTCTGAAGCGGGATGGTCCAGGCTAGCTTGTACTCAGACAGCCAGATCATCATCTGTAGGTGGTCAGAGGGGATTTTGATTTGGTGTACGTGGAAGGCAGAGGCAGGTGAATGGTGCTATTTGGGGGGTGTGGAGGGAGAAGACAGTGGGATTTGAAAAGAGTTCCCTTGCCAATATTTCAATCCCTGAATGCTTCTTTTCCGAAGAAATACTTTGTATGTTAACTTTTAATTCCCAGTTTGAAGGCGGGGGAAGAAGAAGGAGGGTAGAGAAAGGAAGGAGGGGACAGAGGGGAAGGAGGAAACGTCAGTGAGGTTGGACCATTTCAAAGGTACTGTTGGTTTTAATAATTCAGAGGGATGCCCGGAAACCCATCTCGCTGTGGACAGGGAACGTGTCTACCAACTCTGTTGTATTATACTCTCCCAAGCGCTTAGTACAGTGCTCTGCCCCCAGTAAGTACTCAATAAATACCACTGATGATGATGACTCCCAGGGCCAGCTTTGGACATTTAGCCATCTTGGAAGGAAAGATGTGCAGAATCCATCTTGAAAAAGTAATGTCACCTTCTCTGAGACAATCAGCAGTGCCGCTCCATTGGAGAAGGGGAATAGCGTGGCCATCTTTGAAAAGAGCCGCAATGCCTCCGTCTTGGAGAAGGGCAGAGCACCCCCATCTTTGAGGCAGACAGTAGCACGATCATCTTCGAGAAGGGCAGCAGCGCTGCCACGTTGGGAAAGGGCTGTGGCAAACCCATCTTTGAGACAATCAGGACTTCCACCATATGTGAGAAGGGTAGTAACATGATCATTTTTGAGGAGGGTAGAAATGCCACCATTTTTGAGAAAGGCAGCAGCCCTGCCATCTTAGAGAATGGCGGTAACGTGACCATCTTTGAGACCATCGGCGGTAGCACCGTTTTTGAGAGGGGAATAATAATAATGTTGGTATTTGTTAAGCGCTTACTGTGTGCCGAGCACTGTTCTAAGCGCTGGGATAGATACAGGGGAATCAGGTTGTCCCACGTGGGGCTCACGGTCCTAATCCCCATTTTACAGATGAGGTAACTGAGGCACCGAGAAGTGAAGTGACTTGCCCAAAGTCACACAGCTGACAGGTGGCTGAGCCGGGATTCGTACCCATGACCTCTGACTCCAAAGCCCGTGCTCTTTCACACGACCATCTTGGAGAAGGCCAGGCCCAAACGGTGGCATCTTTGGCAGTCCAGCACCTAGAGAAGCAGGGTGGCTCAGTGAAAGAGCACGGGCTTGAGAGTCAGAGGTCATGGGTTCTAATCCCGGCTCCACCGGAAGCAGCGTGGCTCAGTGGAAAGAGCCTGGACTTCGGAGTCAGAGGTCGTGGGTTCGACCTCCGGCTCTGCCGCTTGTCAGCTGTGCGACTGTGGGCGAGTCGCTTCACTTCTCTGGGCCTCAGTTACCTCATCTGTAAAATGGGGATTAACTGTGAGCCTCACCTGGGACAACTTGATCACCCTGTATCTACCCCAGCGCTTAGAACAGTGCTCTGCACATAGTAAGCGCTTAACAAATACCAACATTATTATTGTCATCCGTGTGACTTTGGGCAAGTCACTTCACTTCTCTGGTCCTCAGTTCCCTCATCTGAAAGTGGGAATGAAGTCTGTGAGCCCTACGTGGGACACCCTAATTACCTTGTACTACCCCGGCGCTTAACAAATACCAACATTATTATTATTATCTGTACCCAAAGCAAGACCCCCTGAAGCCGGATCTTTATGTCCCACAGTCTCCCTGGCTCCTTTTGGAAGCCAGTTGCAGTTCATTTATTCATTCTTCTTTTCCTTTTTTGTTCTTTTCCTAAAAATCAGACTGCCCTTCTGCCCCTCTGGTTCTCTGGTTCCTGAAACGTGAGTTAAAGATGCTCTTCCTCACCGACCACTAGAGGGAATGAATGCACCATGTAGAGAGAGTCCTCTCCCAGGCAGGCCTAGCAGTCGGGTGAGCCCTTGTTCCCTCCACCTGCATCTCTTTGAGCTGACTTAAATTTGCACAATAAAAGAAAGGAGAATGGATATGGGACAGTTGGTCAATGTTGCACCGTTTTATTTTTCAGTTTAATCTGCACCGGAACTCGAAACTCTTGATCTCCCTGCTCCCGACTAAAACACGCCACCACCTATCTGTTGCTCTCTCTCTCTCGAAAAAAAAAATCTTGCTCGAGCCTCCTCCAACCTTCCCCTGACCTTCCCAGCCGCCCCCCCATCCCTAAACTTAATTCCCCTCATCTGTTCCCACCCGCCCCACCTGCACGTCTAACCTCATTCCATTACACCTTATCTATCGAAACACTTCCCCCAACCTTCTTCCCTCCCTGACTGTCATCTTTAACCGTAGGCTATACGGTGGCTTCTTCCCCACTGCTTTCGAACATGCTCATCTCTCCCCATCCTGAAAAAAACCCTCCCATGACCTTACAGCTCCTTCCCAGTCATCGCCCCATCTCCCTCCTGCCATTCCTCTCCAAACTCCTTGAGCGAGTTGTCTACATCTGTCCTCTCAAGTTCCTCTCGTCCTTGACCCCCTCCAATCTGGCTTCCGTCCCCTTCGCTCCACAGAAACCACCCTCTCAAGGGTCACAGATGATCTCCTTCTCTCCAAATCCAAGATGGACTCTGGTCCATCCTAATCCTCCTCGACCTCTCAGCTGCCTTTGGCACTGTAGTCCACCCCCTTCTTCTGAAAATGTTATCCAACCTTGGCTTCGCTGACACTGTCCTTTCCTGGTTCTCCTCCTATCTCTCTGGCCATTCCTTCTCCGTCTCTTTTGCAGGCTCCTCCTCTGCTTCCCGCGCCTTAACTATTGGTGATCCTCAAGATTCAGTTCTGGGTCCCGTTCTATTCTCCGTCTACACCCACTCCCTTCAAGTGGGGAGTGACTGGCTCACATGACTTCGGCTACCACCTCTATGCGGACGATTCCCAAATCTCCACCTCCAGCCCTGATCTCTCCCCCTCTCTGCAGTCACGCATTTCCTTCTGCCTTCAAGATACCTCTACTTGGATGTCCTCCCGTCACCTCAAATTAAACACATCTGAAACAGAGCTCCTGAACTTCCCACCCAAGCTCTGTCCTCCCTGGGACTTTCCCATCGATGTAGACAGCGCCACCATCCTTCCTGTCTCAGAAGCCCGGAACCTTGGTATTATCCTCCCTCTTATTCAACCCTCATAGTCTGTCTACCACTAAATCCTGTCAGTTAGACCTTCACCACGTCAATAAGATCTGCCCTTTCTTCTCCATCCAAATTGCTACCATATTAATCGAAGCCCTTATCCTATCCCACTTTTATTACTCTATCAGCCTCCTTGCTGACCTCCCAGCCTCCTGTCTCTCCCAACTCTAGTCCATACTTCACTCTACTCCCCAGATTATTTTTCTACAAAAATGTACAGGCCCTATTTCCCCACTCCTCAAGAACCTCCAGTGGTTGCCTATCGACCTTTATATCCAACAGAAACTCCTCACAGTTGGCTTTAAAGCTCTCCCTCACCTTGCCCCCTCCTACCTCACCTCACTACTCTCCCACGACAACCCAGCCCACACACTTTGCTCCTCTAATTTCAACCTGTTCACTGTACCTTGATCTTGTCTGTCTCACCGCCGACCTCTCATCCACGTCCTGCCTCCGGCCTGGAATGGCCTCCCTCCTCATATCAGACGGACAATTACTCTCCTCCCATTCAAAGCCTTATTGAAGGCACACCTCCTCCAAAAGGCCTTCCCTAAGTCTTCATTTCCTCTCTCTCATTTCCTTTTGCATCGCTCTGACTTGCTCCCTTTACTCACTACCGTCCCAGCCCCACGGCGTTTAAGCACATATCTGTAATGGATTTATTTCTATTGCCTGTCTCCCCCTCTGGACTGTAAGCTTGTTGTGAGCAAGGAATGTGTCTGTTGTATCGTGTCGTACTCTCCCAAGCACTTAGTACAGTGGTCTGCACCCAGTAAACACTCACAATATACAAGTGATTGATTGAATTTTTTGAATCTTCCTTCCACCAAACAAAAAAGCCAAAATTAAAGGAAGAGTTTAAGAGATTAAAGCTAAATTCTTCTTTTAATAGTGATGGCATTTATTTATCATGGATTGTGAGTTCCCCAAGGGACAGGGACCAATTCTAATTCTCACCTGTGTAATCTCTCCCAGCGTTTAGAAAAGTGCTCTGCAGACAGTGGACTCTTAATAGAGAAGCATTATGGCCTAATGGATAGAACATAGGCCTAGAGGTCAGAAGGACCTGGTTTCTATTCCTGGCTCTGCCATTTGTCTGCTGTGTGACCTTGGACAAGTCGTTTAACTTCTCGGTACCTCAGTTACTTTATCTGTAAAATGGGGATTAAGACCGTGAGCCCCGTGTGGGTCATGGACTGTGTCCAACCTCATTACCCCAACGCTTAGAGCAGTGCCTGACACAAAATACGTGCTTACCAAATACCATAAAAATAATAATCTTTAAAATTATTAACTACGATATCCTTTTACAGTCTCTAGACTGTAAGCTCTGTGGGGGCAGGGTGTATCCTAGTTGCCAAAGCACAGGCCTGGGAGTCAGAGGATCTGGGTTCTAATTCTGCCTCTGCCACTTGTCTGCTCCGTGACCTTGGACAAGTCACCTTCTCTGTGCCTCAGTTACCTCATCTGTAAAATGGAGTTTAAGACTGTGAGCTCCACTTGGGACATGCACTGTGTGCAACCCGATTAGCCTATTATCTACCCCAGCACTTAATACAGTGCCTGGAACAAGGTAAGCGCTTGACGAATACCTTCTGACTACCCCCCACCAAAAAACAAACAAACAAAATCTCTGTTGCATTATACTCTCCCAATAACTTAGTAGTGTTATTCACCCACTAAGTGTTCAATTAATGCCACCGATTGATGGATTAATACTATTAATACTATTACTCTTTTTTAAGCACTTATTTCATGACAAACACTGTGGTAGGCGCTGGGGAGAGATCATCGTATTTAACTCAGTTCCTGTCCCACAGGGGACTCACAATCCGCAAGAGAGGAAGAACAGGGATCTCATTCTTATTTTCCGGTCGAGGAGACGGCAATGCAAAGTGGTTACAGGACTTGTCCAAGAAAGGCGACAGGCCAAAACCAGAGCTGGAACGAGTAGATGGATCACCTGAATCCCAAATCAATAGTTTTTCCATTAAACCAAGCCAGAGTGCAAAGGAGAGGTTTGCTATTCATATGGGCAGGTTGGCCGGAAGACCAAGGCCTGCCCTACTGTCATCAAATTAAAGCCAAGTGGAAAAGGTCGTGCTTCGTCTGCTCAATCTCCCGGTCGAGATGGATCGATCAATTAATCATATTCTTATGGCATTTTTTAAGCACCCGTTATGCACCGAGCACTGTTCTAAGCCCTGTGGGAGACGCAAGCTAATCGGGTTGGACGCGGTCCATGTTCCACGAGAGGCTCACAGTCTTAATCCTCATTTTACAGATGAGGAACTGAGGCACAGAGAAGTTAAGTGTCCTGCCCAAGATCACAGAACAGATAAGTAGCGCAGCTGGGATTAGAATCCGAGTCCTCTGACTCCCAGGCCCGTGCTCTATCCACTAGGCCATGCTGCTTCTCATTTACTGAGAGCTTGCTGCGTGCAGAGCACTATACTAAGCATTTGGGAGAGTAAAATATGACAGACCTGGTAGATACGTTCCCTGCCTATGAGGAGATTACAGTCTAAAAGAAAGAGATGTTAATACGAATAAATAAATATGTTACAGATGTGGGTGGGGTGAATAAAAGGTGCAAATCCAAATGCAAGGGTGGCGCAGAAGGGAGTGGGAGAAGAGGAAAGGAGGGCTTAGACAGGGAAGGCCTCTTGGAGGAGGTGTGCTTTCAAAAGGCTTTGAAGGCGGGGGGAGCGATCGTCTGTCGGTTATGAAGGGGGAGGGCCAGAGGCAGGATGTGGGCAAGGTTAGGGTTAGAGTCGACAGCGAAATAGACAAGACCCAGTCCTTAGAACAGTGTTTGGCACATAGTAAGCACTTAACAAATACCATCATCGTCATTATTATTATTAAGGTACAGTGAGTTAGTTGACATCAGAGGAGCCAAGCAGACAGGCTGGGTTGCAAGAGGAAATCAAAGCCGACCACCTTTCTGCCACGCTGTTAGTCTTTTTCACCTGGCCTGGGCCTTGGGACAAATGAGACTTTTAACCAAGTACAAACACTGTGCTATTTGGGGATTGGGAGTCTCCTTTACAGAGAGAAAAGGTGGTGGGACAGAAATCCTGGAAGGCAGTGAGGGAGCTGACAACTCTCTCTTCCCAATTCCCAGTTTCAAGTTAAATAGACCAAAGAAAATCTGAAAGGAAAAGAGGATGGCATTCCAACCATTTGCTTCTGCCACACTGGTTGTCCCGATTCACCGGATCCAGACGCAGTTTCCCCAGAGCGATGGTTTTCTGGGCATTTTTGATAGCCACGTCACTGTGTCTCCTTATCTCCATCCGGCCACTCAAACACCCGGAGCAGAATAAGCTCCGGAGCCTGACTGTAACTCCAAACTCTCCTGGAGAGTGATTTTACCATGCCCTAGTAGATGTCATTAAGCTCCACCCACACCAGCAACGACATCGTCTCCATAGAAACTGATGCATTTTAAGAGGAGAGAAAAAAAAAATCTCAGGGTAACTAAAATAGAGATCAAAAAAGAATGAAACCCAAGGTGTGAGAAACAGTGTGGCCTAATGGAAAGAGCACAGGCCTGGGAGTCAGAGGACCTGGATTCTAATCCTGGCTCTGCCACTTGTCTGCTGTGTGACCTGGGGTAAATGGCTTCACGTCACTGTGCCTCAATTCCCTTATCTTCAAAATGGGGATTCAATATCAGTTCTCCCTCCTGTTTGAACTGCGAGCCTCACGTGAGTCCTGCTTAACTAGTAGTGTTCGACACATGTTAAGTTCTTAACAAATACCACAGTTATTGTTATGATGACCAAACCTATCGGTATGTGGAAGGCCCAGGAGAAATTTGACTATTGCCTATTTAGGGAGAGCATCCAAAACACCGAACCAGGCTCGAGGAGCTAGACAAATCAGGGTGACACACCATTTTGGGGCTGTATTTATGTCTGCTTTGCTGTGGGGTGGATATAGAATTACAAACACATGCATATTTAGGTCCATAACCGCAGACACCCACGCTGACATTTCGTCTCATCTTGCTTTTATAATTACCCATCGGTGCCGAGCCCGCTTTCCTTTCTCTATCAGTGCTCTCGTTGGCCCGGAGTTTCCACATCTGAGCCACTTTTCATATTTCCAGAGCTCTGTCACTTTCTTGGAAAAAGCCATAGCATTTTCTTTCTCTTCATCTCTCTCTCCAGCTCCCGAGGGTGTGGATGCAGGCCCCGTTTGGAAAGGCTAAAACCCGAATCTCGGGTCTTCCAGCTTGTCAGTGGGAGGAAAACTCAGGTGGCCCGGCTCCCACGCAGATGACTCTTAGCAGATGCAGGCTCTCTCAGCCACGGCGAATAGGACTGAAAATTTGCTCTGATTAGCACATTGAACCGACACCCTATTCAGAGCCCTCTTCTGTACTGTCCCGCTGCCAGTGACAGAGCACGGACTAATCGATTCACTCTCTGTTCTCCCCAGTTGCCGACTTTTTGCTCGCATCCTCTCTGCTTCCTGGAACTCTCTTTTTTAGGGTATTTGTTAAGCGCTTACTTGGTGCCAGGCACTGTACTAAGCGCTGGGGTAGATACCAGATAATTGGGTAGGACGCAGTTGCTGTCCACCTGGAGCTCTCGATCTTAGGGCTCTTAGCTTACTCAGGGCTAGGGAGCAACTTGTTTTCCAAAATGGGTTTGAAATAGTAATAATAATTGCATTTCTTAAGCACTTACTATGTGCCAGGCACTGTTCTAAGCGCTGGGGTGGTTACAAGAGAATCGGAGTGGACGAAGTCCCTGTCCCACGTGGGGCTCACAGTCTCAATCCCCATTTTACAGTTGAGGTAACCGAGGCCAGAGAAGTGAAGTGATTTGCCCAAGGTCACACAGCAGACAAGAAGCGGAGCCGGGGTTAGAACCCACGTCCTTCTGACTCGGATGAAATGCCTTGACTTAGGTTGGGATTAATCTAGGACTCTCCCCACTACCCCCTGAATCACTGTTCAAAGTGACCCCAATAACATCCCAAAGGCCCCGGGCCTTGGAACACCCCGGTTCCACCTGAAAGCAGCCCACCCTCCTCAAGAAGAGATCAGATCACAACAGTCTTCCCGGAACCAGCAAAGAGGTTGGTTGGGCAATGGCCCAGCATCGGTTAGATTTTCTTTTTAAATGGTATTTGTTAAGTGCTTACTCTGTGCCAGGAACTCTACTAATCGCTTGGGTCGACAGAAGCTAATCAGGCTGGACACCTTATGTGTCCCACGTGGGGCTCACAGCCTTAGTCCCCGTTTTACAGATGACTGAGGGACGGAGAAGTGAAGCGACTAGTCCAAGGTCTCACAGCAGACAAGTGGCGGAGTCGGGATTAGAACTCAGGTCCTTCTGATTCCCAGTCCTGTGCTCTATCCACCAGGCCATTCTGCTTCTCGGTGATTTAGTCCCCGACATTGGATCCAGGTTTCGTGGGAGCCAACTGATGCTAGAAGTGAACTATAAGGCTGGCTAGTCCAAAACAGCCCGGGAATGTAGCTGGATCAGCGGCAGGGATGTTTTCAGTACGGCCACCAATCCACATATTGACTGTGGACAGGGAACGTGTCTATCGACTCGGTTATATTGTACCCTCCCAAGTGCTTAGTACAGTGTTCCGCACACGGTAAACACTCGATAGATGCGATCGATCGATTGATCGATCGTAACAGTAGCAAGACCGTAGACTGTAAAGCTCCTCTGGGCAGGGATTGTGTCCTACCAACACTAACATGTGGTACTCTCCGAAGTGCTCAGCCCAGTGCTCTGCTCTACGCAGTGCTTATTGAATAAGCACTCAATAAATGCTGCTGATCGATAATGTATTCATTAAGTACTTACTGCACACTGGACTAAGTGCTGGGAGAGAATTCCCAGGTAAAAATAATAACAGCAATAATAGCGATAGTGGTAGTTAAGGGCTTACTGCACGTCAACCACTGTACTAAGCGCCGGGGTAGAAAAAGCAAGCTCATCAGTTGGGAATTAAAGACGTCCCTGTTCCAATCACTTCGCCTCCCCCCCCGCTCCGCCATTGAAGTCTATTTTCCTACTTTCTTTCCTCTCTCCCTGGACGCATCCATTCCCATTTTGGGATATCATTACTTGCCCTGACTTCCACGGTGAACGCTCTGTTCCTTCCGCCAGCTAAATGCTGCTTATTCTCGTAAAACGGATCAATACCGCATCGCGTCACGGACCAGGCGACACTGAGACAGCAAATGTTGGAAACACTAGGAAAGCTTCCTGCTTGGCTTTGGAAAGAAGCACTCATTCCGGAGGGACACGGGCAAGGGGAAAGAGAGAACACGGAGAGGGAAGAGGGCCGCTGATTAATTCCAGTGATTTAAGAGATTCATTCATCACTCCTGACATCTCTAAACTCGCCACCCCTACTCGCTGGTTTCAGGAAGTCTCTGGAGCAGGATCTAATTTGGTGACGTCTGGTTTTATGGAGGAAGGGACTGGGGAAGGGGAGAAGAGAGAAAACATCCAACTCTGTAATCCGTTCATAAGGAAGAGAGAGGAGAAGCTAGAGGTGAGGTGAAGCAGCGTGGCTTAGTGGAAAGAACAGGGACCTGGGTGTCAGAGGCCGGGATGAATAAAGACAGAAAATCTAAGTGCAAGGATGACCCAGAAGGGAGTCTGAGATGGTCAGCCTCCACATCTGAGCCTTGATGTGGGCTCGGGAACAGACCGTAGGGTCCGTTCTGGAGGGCTCTTTAAAATAATTCTCTCCTTTCATTCGGTAGTATTTATTGAGCGCTTACTATGTGCAGAGCACTGCACTAAGCGCTTGGAATGTACAAATCGGTAACAGATAGAGACGGTCCCTGCCCTCTGACGGGCTTACGGTCTAATCGGGGGAGACGGACAGACAAGAACGGTAGCAATAAATAGAATCGAGGGGATGAACATCTCATTATCTTATCTGGACTTCCTTAGGACCTGGAGACGGACAGACAAGAACGATAGCAATAAATAGAATCGAGGGGATGAACATCTCATTATCTTATCTGGACTTCCTTAGGACCTGGATTCTAATCCTGGCTCCTAATGCTGTGTCACCTTGGGCAAGTCACTTAACTTCTCTGGGCCTCAGTTTCCGCAACCGTCAAATGGGGATACCTGTTCTCCCTCCTACTCGGCTTGTGAGCCCCAGGAGGGACAGGGACTGTGTCCGACCTAATTGACTTACACCTATCCCAGCTCTTAGAACGGTGTTTGACACATAGGAAGCATTTAACCAATACCACAAAAAGAATAATAATATTGGTATTTGTTAAGCGCTTACTATGTGCAGAGCACTGTTCTAAGCACTGGGGTAGGTACAGGGTCATCGGGTTGTCCCAAGTGAGGCTCACAATCTTCATCCTCATTTTACAGATGAGATAACTGAGGCACAGAGAAGTTAAGTGACTTGTCCACAGTCACACAGCTGACAAGTGGCAGAACCGGGATAGTAGCAACAGTAAGAGATATAGCAGTTTTAGGTCTAGAAGTAATGGTATGAATTATGGGCACAGTAGATCAATGTTTGGGGTAATTACTGAAAAAAAAAATTAAGGCTGGTCCCACTTTCACTGGAGTAAATCCAGCCCAACCAATAACAGTGAAATACATGACAACAGTGAATTACAAAATCATCAGTTGAAGATGAAGATCTAGAAAATCTCTAGATCGTAAGCTCCTTATTACTACTCTGCACACAGCAGAATCCCATAAATCTCACTGATTATTTGATAGATTGATGACAATGTAAACAAAGAAGCTAACTATGGTTCGGGGTGGGAAGAGTCTTTACGCTCCCCAGGCTTTTAATATTGTTAATTTTGATAATTTAAGCTTTAATTTGCTCATATTCATTAATTTGAAATTTATTCTGATTGTTCTATGTGACTACATTCCTCGACTTAGTATTAATAATGACGGTATTTGTTAAGTGCTTACTATGTGTCCAGCACTGTTCTGAGCACTGGGGTAGATATAAGGTTAACAGGTTGTCCCACGTGGGGCTCACAGAGAAGTGAAGTGACTTATCCAAAGTCACACAGCTGACAAGTGGCGGACTGGGATTAGAACCCACAGCCTCTGACTCCCAAGCCCGGGCTCTTCCACTAAGCCATGCTGCTCCGTCTTAAGTATTTTCCTTAATGTAAAGTATTTTCCTTAATGTTTAGTACAGTACTCGGCGCACTGTAAGCGTTTAATGATTGGGATATTAGAACACAGAAGTAAAAATATATGCTGTTGATTAACTATAAGGCAATAAGTCATTCAGTCAGGCAATTTTTATTTATTGAGCAGTTACTGTGCGGAGCACTGTACTAAGTGCTGGGGTGGATACAAGCTGCTGGGGTGGATACAAGCAGACCGGGTTGGACACAGTCCCTGTCCCACACGGGGCTCTCAGTCTCAATCCCCATTTTACAGGTGAGGTAACTGAGGCCCAGAGAAGTAAAGTGACTTTCCCAAGGTCACACAGCAGACAAGTTGCGGAACCAGGATTAGAACCCACGACCTCTTGACTACCAGGCCCGTGCTCTATCCACTACGTCATGCTGCTAAGATGCCCGGAAGCGGTGAATTGCAAGGTGAATTTTAAAATGACTTTTAAAACGAAGAAGCAAGCGTCGAATCAGTGCTAAGTGCTATAAACAACAATCAGGACAGCCCAGATGGGGACTGCCTGTGGGTTTGCAAAGGGGTGAATAGGGAAAGAGTCCCAATCAAATAATCAATGGTCATTACTGAGTGCTTACTGCATTCAGAGGACACTACTAAGTGCTTAGGAAAGTACCAACTGATAGAGTTAGGAGACACATCCATCTAGCTGCCGGCCCGCCTCTTCCACCCTTTCCCTGGACTTTTTTTAGCGTTCGTGTCTTCTCCAGAGAATTAGTCCTCCTCATTGTGTGCCCAAAATATGCTAATCTAAGTCGAGTCATTTGGCCTTCCAAAGACCACTTGGGTTTGATTTGCTCTAAAATCCATTTGTTTGTCTTTCGGACAGTCCACGGTGTACGCAAAAACCTTCTCCGACACCGCATTTCAAAAGAATCCATGTTCTTTCTATCCTGTTTTTTCACTGTCCAGCTTCCAGATCCATACGTCGTCACCATAGAGTTGACAATTTGTATTTCTACGGCAGTTGTTACATCAGCACATTTCATGACCCTTTCCGGGTTCTTCATAGCAAGTCTTCCTAACAGTAATCTAATCAATTACATTAATTGTTTTTTATTAATTAATAGAGAGGAAGGTAAAGTAGGGGAAATGAGAGCTTAGTCAGGGAGGGCCTCTCGGAGGAGATGTGATTTTTAATAGGGTTTTGAAGGTAGGGAGAACTGTGTTCTGTCAGCTATAAAGGGAAAACGCGAGAGTTTCCAGTCAGGGTGGAAAGATCCCCAAATCGATGGCTCACTGACTTTTTTTTTTTTTAATTTAATGGTGTTTATTAAGTATCTACTGTATGCCAGGCACCGACAAGCACTGGGATAGTTACAAGGTTGGGTACGGTTCATGTCCCATATGGGGCTCACAGTCTTAATCCCCATTTTACAAATGAGGTAACCAAGGCACAAGAAGTGAAGTGACTTACCCAAGGTCAGAGAGCAGATAAGTGGAGGAGCCGGAATTAGGAACCCAGGTCCTCTGACTCCCAGGCCTGTGCTCTATCCACTAGGTCATGTTGCTTCCCAATGAGCTCTTCTAAACTTATTCCCTCTCATCCCCAGCCCCCTCTAAAATTTCACCATGGGTGTGTACGTGTGTGTGTGTGTATGGATGGTTGTGATCAAAAGTGTGGTCCTGTACTGACCACCACACACGTAGTCGTAGGCAAAAATCAACGTCCACGGCCTTTCCTTTGAGGATGAAAGATGCTAATGATAATAACTGTGGTATTTTTTAAGCACTTACTATATGCCAGGCACTGTTCTAAGCGCTGGGGTAGGTGCAAGGTTATCAGGTTGGAAAGAAAAATATAAAACCATCTCTCTGTGTCCAACTTGATAATCTTGTATCCACCCAGAGCTTAGAACTATTATATATTATATTATATATTATTATATATGGGACACTTGGCTATCACAGGAAGACTGGGGGGTGGAGGGGAAGCAACATGGCTTAGTGGAAAGATCCGGCTTGGAAGTCAGAGGTCTAATCGCGGCTCCTCCGCTTGTCAGCTGTGTGACTTTGGGCAAGTCACTTCACTTCTCTGGGCCTCAGTTACCTCACCTGTAAAATGGGGATTAATAATAATGTTGGTATTTGTTAAGCGCTTACTATGTGCCGAGCACTGTTCTAAGCGCTGGGGTAGACATAGGGGAATCAGGTTGTCCCACGTGGGGCTCACAGTCTTCATCCCCATTTTACAGATGAGGGAACTGAGGCGCAGAGAAGTGAAGTGACTCGCCCACGGTCACACAGCCGACAAGTGGCAGAGCTGGGATTCGAACTCATGAGCCCTGACTCCAAAGCCCGTGCTCTTTCCACTGAGCCACGCTGCTTCTCGACCGTGATTAAGACCGTGAGCCTCACAACCTGATTAGTTTACATCTGCCCTAGTGCTGAGAGCCGTGCTCGGCACTTTGTAAGCGCTTAACAAATATCATAATTATTATTATTATTATGGGAAGGGGACAGGTCTGTGACCAAGAAGATATAGCAGGGAGGTTTCACCATCTTCCGGAAAAGAACTGGGATGACAGTCCAACCTCATCCTTCCCCACTTTCAAACGGCGGCTTTAGACTAAAAAAAAAATATGGTGAGGGCAGTTCCAGAAATCAAACAGGGGGAAAATGGAAAAGAACCAAGGTCCACGGTTAACACCTCAGTCTTTACTTGCATTTGCAAATGTAGTTTTATTTGCAATTGAAATCATTTATGCAAGGACACACTTGCTTAACCCTCCATGAGCGCATAATTGCACAACGGAAAGCTCCGAAAAAACGCTCCCGTTGATTGGATCTCTAGCTAAAGCCCTATCTGAGTCTTAATTAGATGCTGGAAAGCCTGTTTGTAGGCTGGCAATTACCTGGGTGATTTAGTCTAAATGCCTACGGAGACTCCATTCCTTACTTTCCCTTGGTCTTTTTCTGAATCTTCGAATCTATTGAAGTGCAGCGTTTTCCTTCAACTAGGACAAGGCTTGGAAATCTCCATGGGAACCGATGATTATGAAGATGTCACAGTTAACTAACAATAGTTGTCAGAGTTAACTAACGATACTCGTTAGGAGAGGATGGATATGTGCGACGTCTCAAAGACATTTTGAATCCAGGATGACATGACCTGTTCACCCATGGCTTCTGCGAAAAATGGAACCCGAGCAGGATATAACATACCCAGGGCCGGTGGTTAGAGAAGCAGCGTGGCTCAGTGGAAAGAGCACGGGCTTTGGAGTCAGAGGTCATGAGTTCGAATCCCAGCTCTGCCACTTGTCGGCTGTGTGACTGTGGGCAGGTCACCTCACTTCTCTGGGCCTCAGTTACCTTATCTGTAAAATGGGGATTAAGACTGTGAGCCCCACGTGGGACATCCTGATTCCCCTGTGTCTACCCCAGCGCTTAGAACAGTGCTCGGCACATAGTAAGCGCTTAACAGATACCAACATTATTATTATTATTATGGTGACCGACAATCCTTATGTTTTCGAAAGCCTGTCACCGTGGACTTTCCTAGGGTCACAGCTTCTGAACATTTTACCATAAGCAAAGTAGTTTATCTGGGAGTTTGAGGAGAAAAAGAACCTAGGGGTCATAGTGGACCACAAGCACAGTTCTAATCCCGGCCCTGCCACATGTCGGCTGTGTGACTTTGGGCAAGTCACTTAACTTCTCTGTGCCTCAGTTACCTCATCTGAAAAATGGGAATTAAGACTGTCAACCTTGTATCCATCCCAGTGCTTAGAACAGTGCTTGGCCCATAGTTAAGCACTTAACAAATACCATCATCATTACTATTACGTACAATGAGCCAACAGTGGGAAATCTTATTATTTGTTCTCAGATTGATTTTGGAAAAAAAAGGTAGGGTGTTTTCTCTCGAAAAAGCCACCATAGCTCCCTAGAGTTTGTCTATCCTTTGACTAGTGAGAGAGCAATCGGTCAATCGTATTAATTGCGCGCTTACTTGGCAGATCACTGTACTAAATTTATGAGCGAGTACAATAAGAACTGAATTGATACATATGTTCCCTGACCTCAAGGAGTTTACAGTCTAGAGGGGAAGACAGACATTCAAATAAATTACAGCTGTGTACATACAATGTTGGTATTTGTGAAGCGCTTACTATGTGCAGAGCACTGTTCTAAGCGCTGGGATAGACACAGGGGAATCAGGTTGTCCCACGTGGGGCTCACAGTCTTAACCCCCCTTTTAGAGATGAGGTCACTGAGGCCCAGAGAAGTGAAGTGACTTGCCCACAGTCACACAGCTGACAAGTGGCAGAGCCGGGACTCGAACCCATGACCGCTGACTCCCAAGCCCGCGCTCTTTCCACTGAGCCACGTTGCTTCTCTATAGGCCGTGGGGCTTAGGGTAGGGTGAATAAAGGGTACAGATGCAAGTGCGAGGGTGATGCAGAAGGTAGAGGGAGTAGGGGAAATGAGGGTTTAGTCAAGGAAGGCCTCTTGGAGGAGATGTGGATTTAATAAGACTTTCAAGGTGGGGTCTGTCGGCTATGAAGGGGGAGGAAGTGCCGGGCGGGAGGCAGGTGGCGGGTGAGGGTGGGCTGGATGCTTTCTTTCTTTCTTTCTTTCATTCATTCATTCATTCGATAGTGTCTATTGAGCGCTTACTATGTGCAGAGCACTGTACTAAGCGCTTGGAATGAGCAAGTCGGCAACCGATAGAGACGGTCCCTGCCCTTTGACGGGCTTACGGTCTAATCGGGGGAGACGGGCAGACGAGAACCACGGCAATAAATAGAGTCGAGGGGAAGAACATCTCGTAAAAACAGTGGCAAATAAATTTCTTCTGCTCAAGTACTACCAGTGGCCTCTTCTCCCTCGCCAACGGATTTACATTCAGACAAAGGATTTACCTTCGGACCCAAAACCGTCGCTGTAGAGGGGTGGGAATTCTTCTGTATGACGAGATCGAGGTACAGTGAGTAGGTTGGCGTTAGAGGAGTGACGTGAGCGGGCCGGCTTGCAATAGGAAATCAGTGAGGTAAGATGAGAGGAAACACTAAAAATGTTTTGTTCCCATGGCAAAACCCCTTTGGGCCTTGACTACACCTTTCACTACATGATCCTCGCCACCCTCTCCACCTTCCTAAATTTGAAAACGTAGCCAGTGTGGACATAGTCATAATGGTAGTCGTAGTATTCTAGACCACACGCTCGTTGTGGGCGGGGAACGTGTCCGTTTAATTGTTGTTTTGTACTCTCCCAAGCGCTTAGTACAATGCTCTGCACACAGAACGTGCTCAATAAATGCGAATGACTGAATGAATAGTATTCGTAATATTCAGTAGTATTTACCGAACACCCACTTGGCGTGCTGTGCTGTGCTAGGCACCACTTGTGAAGAAGAGAATCAATGATTATGGTATTTGTTAAGCGCTTACTATGTGCACTGGGGTAGATACAGGATAGTCAGATTGTCCCACCCGGGGCTCACATTTTTTAATCCCCATTTTTACAGATGAGGTAACTGAGGCACAGAGAAGTGAAGCGACTTGCCCAACGTCACACAGCAGACAAGTGGCGGAGCCGGAATTAGAACCCACGACCTCTGACCCCCAAGCCCCGGTTGACAAGTTCCCTGCCTGCCTGGATCTCACACTCCGATGGGGAAGACTAACATAAAACCATTTACTCTGAGGATATCCTACAAAGCGGTTGCTTTTGATGGATTTGTCTCTGTGAGAATGCACAAAGAGATGGGCACGTGCAACCTTAATACTACTACTACTAATGATAATAATATTTATTAAGCACTGACCATGTTTCCATCATGGTGTAGTGGATAGAACACTGGATTGGGAGTCAGATGGTCACGGGTTCTAATCCCCGCGCCACCATTTGTCAGCTTTGTGACCTTCGGCAAGTCACTTCATTCATCCCAAGCGCTTAGTGCAGTGCTCTGCACATAGTAAGGGCTCAATAAATACTATTGAATGAATGAATGAATGAACTTCTCTGGGCCTCAGTTACCTCACCTGTAAAATGGGATGAAGACCGTGAGCCCCACATGGGCCAAGGACCGTGTCCAACCCGATGTGTTTGTATCCACCCCGGAGCTTAGTACAGTGCCTGGCACAGAGTGAGCGCTTTAACAAATACCACCGTTTTTAGTCTCATTATTATTATTCATTCGGTCATATTCATTCATTCAATAGTATTTATTGAGCTCTTACTATGCGCAGAGCACTGTACTAAGCGCTTGGGATGTCCAAATCGGTAACAGAGACAGTCCCCGCCCTTGGACGGGTTCACGGTCTAATCGGCGGGCTTATTGAGCGCTTACTCTGTGCAGAGCACTGTACTAACCTCTGGGAGAGTAAAGTACAACAACAAACAGACTTAGTCTACGGTCCAAAGCCACTGCAGAGTGTGAGGAGTCACCCAGTGGATTTGCTCCCTACCTTTATCTCATTTCTTCGGGCCCGGAGACTTCACCGGGTTGCCGATAGTTTCCTCGACGCCCTCCTTCCGCCATTTGAGGAAAGCTCCGGGAAGCCCCTCAGCCCGGCTTCTTTTGCTAAAGTTTCTCCGAGGTCAAGGGGCACTGGCAATTAAGTCAGTTAGTACGGTAACAGGGGTTTCGCTTGTGAGCGACTCTCGCGGCTGCTGCCGTGGCAACGGCAGATCGCCTTCCCGCCTCCGATCCCAGCGTCCATCAGCGGTATCGTCTAATTACCGACGCTGTTGACGTGTGGCGTGTCGACGGGGGCACCAAACCCACAGACTCGATGGGAAACTGAGGTAGGTTGAGCGCTACCCAATCATTCAGGGTTGTCTTTGAACTCCAGGAACAGGCTCTCCCTGGCGCTTAGCACAGTGCTCAGAACGACAGCGTGGCTCCGTGGAAAGAGCCCGGGTTTGGGAGTCAGAGGTCATGGGTTCGAATCCCCGCTCCGCCACTTGTCAGCGGTGCGACTGTGGGCGAGTCACTTCACTTCTCTGGGCCTCTGTTACCTCATCTGGAAAATAGGGATTAACTGTGAGCCTCCCGTGGGACAACCTGATTCCCCTGTATCTCCCCCGGCGCTTAGAACGGTGGCTCTGCACATAGTAAGTGCTTAGCAGATACCAACGTTATTATTATTAACATAGGAAGCGCTCAATAAATACCACTGATTGATTGACTGAACAGAAACAGGCCCGTCCAACTCCCAGTGACCACATTGCTCTTTTCGTCTGCTTTTCCAGGCACATCAGCTGTTTTTCTTTTTCTTTTTAGGTAATGTCAATTTTATTTATTGAGCGCTTACTATGTGCAGAGCACTGTACTAAGCGCTTGGAATGGACAAACCGGTAACAGATAGAGACGGTCCCCGCCCTTTGACGGGCTAATCGGGGCAGATGGGCAGACAAGAACGATGGCAATAAATAGAGTCGAGGGGAAGAACGTCTCATAAAAACAGTGGCAAATAAAAAGAATCAGGGTGATGTACATCTCATTAAGCGAAATGAACAAAATAAATAGGGCGATGAAGATACATACAGTCGAGCGGACGAGTACGGTGCCGAGGGGGTGGGACGGGAGAGGGGGAGGAGGAGAGGGAAAGGGGGGAGAAGAGGGTTTAGCTGCGGAGAGGTGAAGGGGGAGGGTAGAGGGAGCAGAGGGAGAAAAAAAGGGGGGAGCTCAGTGTGGGAAGGCCTCTTGGAGGAGGTGAGCTTTAAGTAGGGATTTGAAGAGGGGAAGACAATTAGATTGACCGAGGTGAGGAGGGAGGGCGTTCCGGGACCGCGGGAGGACGGGGCCCGGGGGTCGACGGCGGGAGTATCTCCCCAAGCGCTTAGTCTGGTGCTTGGCACACTGTAAGTGCTCAACAAATACTATTATTCTTATTGGAGCAGCGTGGCTTAGTGGGAAGAGCCCGGGCTTGGGAGTCAGAGGGCGTGGGTTCGAATCCCGGCTCTGCCCCTTGTCAGCTGTGTGACTTTGGGCAACTCACTTCACTTCTCTGTGCCTCAGTTCCCTCATCTGTAAAAGGAAGCGTAAGACTGTGAGCCCCACGTGGGACAACCTGATAACCTTGTATCTACCCTAGCTCTTAGAATAGTGCTTGGCACGTAGGAAGCAGCGTGGCTCAGTGGAAAGAGCACGGGCTTTGGAGTCAGGGGTCATGAGTTCGAATCCCAGCTCTGCCACTTGTCAGCTGTGTGACTGTGGGCAAGTCACTTCACTTCTCTGTGCCTCAGTTTCCTCATCTGTAAAAGGAAGCGTAAGACTGTGAGCCCCACGTGGGACAACCTGCTTCCCCTGTGTCTACCCCAGCGCTTAGAACGGTGCTCTGCACATAGTAAGCCCCTAACAAATACCAACATTATTATTATTATTAAGCACTTAACAAATACCATATTTTGAGAAGCAGCGTGGCTCAATGGAAAGAGCAGGGGATTGGGAGTCAGAGGTTGTGGGTTCTAATCCCAGCTCCGCCACTTAATAATAATGTTGGTATTTGTTAAGCGCTTACTATGTGCCGAGCACTGTTCTAAGCGCTGGGGTAGATACAGGGTCATCGGGTTGTCCCACGCGAGGCTCACAGTTAATCCTCATTTTACAGATGAGGCCCAGAGAAGTGACTTGCCCACAGTCACACAGCTGACAAGTGGCAGAGCCGGGAATCGAACCCATGACCTCTGACTCCGAAGCCCGGGCTCTTTCCACCGAGCCTGTCTTCTCTGTCACCTCGGGCAAGTCACTTAACTTCTCTGGGCCTCGGTTACCTCATCTGTAAAATGGGGATGAAGACTGTGAGCCCCACGTGGGACAATGTCATTACCTTGTATCTACCCCAGCCCTCAGAACAGCGCTTGGCCTACAGTAAGCATTTAACAAATACCATTATTATCATTATTATTATCATTTTCATTAGCCACCCGCCTCTGATGGGGCTCCAGCCTCAGATTTCCTCAAGTATGAAAAAACAAGATTCAGAGCAAACGCCTCTGGTGAGAAAATCTTTCTCCGTTCAAATCTGGGTATCGTTTCCTCAGTTAACTGGCCGACTGATTACTTTTCGATTTCGCGATCCAGCCTCAGTGACTCTTTTATTAATGTTCCTTGTTTTCAATTCATTCTGTCATCACAGAAACGTCCCACTAGATTTCTGGCCGGCTTCGCCATCCCCGTTGAGAGATCCTTCTTATTGCTTTGACTCTGTCCTTGTTCTGAGCAGAGCTCCGTCACATCCACAGAGGAGTGACGTTTATAGGCCTCTGCGAACCACGGGGACTCGACAGCGGCCGCTGGGCTCCGAATGAACTCACCCGGAACAACAGGTGGAGACAGGCTTCCGGCAGAGGCGAGCCGACGTCTGCGTTAGCCCCCGGCTGCCTCCTGAAGACCTTCGAATACTCCTGGAAAAACTGGGGCACCTTCGCTGGCACGAGGAGAGCTAGGAAGAGCGACCGTGGAGATTGAAATCGGGGAGCGACAGGCTTGTTTGGAGTCCCGGAGGGAATGCGGCGCGGCTCAGTGAAAAGAGCCCGGGCTTTGGAGTCGGAGGTCATGGGTTCGAATGCCGGCTCGGCCACTTGGCAGCTGTGTGACCGTGGGCGAGTCACTTCGCTTCTCTGTGTCTCTGTTACCTCATCTGTAAAATGGGGATGAAGACTGTGAGCCCCACGTGGGACGACCTGATTCCCCTGTGTCTACCCCAGCGCTTAGAACAGTGCTCGGCACATAGTAAGCGCTTAACAGATACCAACATTATTATATGGATGATATAAGACAATGCAGGCTTATGAGATCCTCACCTTGCCTTTCCCGCTGAGCCCAATTTTTTTTTTTGAATGGCATTTGAGAAGCACTTACTATATGCCAGGAACTGAACTAAGCCCTGGTGTAGGTATAAGATACTCAGGTTGGACACGTTAATTCATTCAATCGCATTTACTGAGCACTTACTGTGTGCAGAACACCGTAATAAGCCCTAGGGAGAGTACGATATAACAATAAACAGACACGTCCCCTGCCCACGACGAGCTTACACCTGTCCCACATGGGGCTCACAGTACTAATCTCCATTTTGCAGATGAGGTAACTGAGGCCCCGAGAAGTGAAGTCACACAGCAGACAAGTCGCGGAGCAGGATTAGAAACCAGATCCCCAGACTCCTGGGCTCTTTCCATTAGGCTACGCTGCTTCCTTACCGCAGAGGAAGGCACAAATTGACATGAACTCCTTTGATGGGGCTCCAGCCTCAAATTTCCTCAAGTATGAAAAAACAAGATTCAGACCAAACGCCTTTGGTGAGAAAATCTTACCAAGATTACTAATAAGTAATAATCTTACCAAGACTTATGAAAGTCTTTCATAAGATTGACTTCAAAAAAAATGAAACCAAACTTTCCGGACTCCCGGCGGTAGCTGATGAGGGACTGTGGGGGTTTATTTAAGTTGCAGTGTGACTCAGACAATCTAGTTAATGGGGCTCCTTAAGGAACTGCAGCCTAAAGAGAACAATGTGTGTGTGGGCTGAGCGAACTTTTCTTCTCTTTATTTTTTTCCCCTTTTTTAAAATGTGTTTCCTCCTCCCCTTTCTCTGGTTGGCGTTGAAGAAAATCCCATCCAGAAGGGTCGGGTCATCACGCACACAGTAAGCACTCCGATAAACACTACTGATGGATGGATCGATCGATCGAGAGCTCTCGTAAAAGACAGTTTCGATTCCTCCAATCCGAGCAACCAGCCTGGTTGACTCTTGATTCCCACCGAGAGACGGCAAATGGCCTGTAATAATGATAATGTTGGTATTTGTTAAGCGCTTGTTAACCATGTGCCGAACGCTGTTCTAAACACTTGGGTAGATACAGGATAATCAGGTTGTCCCACGTGAGGCTCCCAGTCTTAATCCCCCTTTTACAGATGAGGTAACTGAGGCACTGAGAAGTGAAGTGACTTGCCCAGAGTCACACAGCGAACAGGTGGCAGAGCCGAGATTAGAACCCGCGACCTCTGACTCCTAAGCCCGTGCTCTTTCCGCTGAGCCACGCTGCTTCCCTAATGGAAAGAGCCTAACGGCCTAATGAAAAGAGCCCGGGCCTGGGAGTCAGAGGACCCGGGTTCTAATCCCCACTCCGCCATTTTCATTCATTTATTCAATAGTATTTATTGGACACCAAGTGTGTGCAAAGCACTGTACTATGCACTTGGGAGACACTTGTCTGCTGTGTGATCTTGGGCAAGGCACTTCACTTCTCTGTGCCTCAGTTACCTCATCTGTAAAATGGGGATTTAAGATTGAGAGCTCCATGTGGGACAGGGACTGTGTCCAAACCAATTAGCCCCAGGGTTTACTACACAGCCTTGGCGTACAATAAGTGCTTTACCAAGACCATTAAAATAAAGAAGCAGCGTGGCTCACTGGAAAGAGCCCGGGGTTGGGAGTCAGAGGTCATGGGTTCTAATCCCGGCTCGGCCACTTGTCAGCTGTGTGACCTTGGGCAGGTCACTTAGCTTCTCTGTGCCCCAGTTCCCTCATCTGTAAAATGGGGATGAAGACTGTGAGCCCCACGTGGGACAACCTGATTACCTTGTATCTACCCCAGAGCTTAGAACGGTGCTTGGCACATAGTAAGCGCTTAAAAAATACCAACATTTATTTTCATTTTTAAGAGATGTAGTCCTCACAGTGAAGTCTCACATAAACGGACTTCAGAAAATAGGGATTAAGACTGTGACCCTCACGTGGGACAATCTGATTGCCTTATATCTATCCCAGTGCTTAGAACAGTGCTTGGCACGTAGTAAGCACTTAACAAATACCGTTATTATTATTATTATTGTAACACTGGCAAATCGAGAATTCACACAAAATGGATAGAGCAAGGGTCTGGGAGTCAGAAGGTCATGGGTTCTAATCCTGCCTCAGCAGCTTGTCTGTTGCATAGTTTTGGTCAAGTCACTGCACTTCTCTGTGCCTCAGATACCTCATCTGTAAAATGGGGATGAAGACCGTGAGCGTTATGGGCGACAGGGACTGTGCCCAACCTCATATGCTTGTGTCCACCCCAGCCCTTAGTACAAGTGCCTGGCACTTAGTAAGCGCTAAACAAATGCCATAATTATTATTGTTACTATTAATCGTGGCACCCACACACAGAGAGGGCTCAACACTGACATGACCAGACCCGATTGGGAGTCACCAATTTCAGGGTCCCATCCTTCTACGTGCAAAGTGTCCAGTGAGCCTGTTTTCCTGTTCTCAGCTGCAGCCGTGTTAGGGGTGGCGCGTAATGATAATGATAATAATGTTGGTATTTGTTAAGCACCCATTATGTGCAGAGCACTGTTCTAAGCGCTGGGGTAGATACAGGGTCATCAGGTTGTCCCACGTGAGGCTCACAGTCTTAATCCCCATTTTACAGATGAGGGAACCGAGGCCCAGAGAAGTGAAGTGACTTGTCCACAGTCACCCAGCTGACAAGTGGCAGAGCCGGGATTCAGACCCATGACCTCTGACTCCCAAGTCCGTGCTCCTTCTACTCAGCCACGCCGCTTCTCTCGGCTCATCGGCCGAGGGCGACTGAAGGAGAAGCTGCCCAGCCTTTTTCTTCTCCTCCTTTTTATCAGCCCCTGCCCTGAATTGGCCAGTTTCCCGGCTAAGCCCCGGAACTTTCCGCCACACCTGCCTTGACGTAGGTCCAGCCTGAAACTTCCGAGGCCTATCTGGGAAGGTCATGGTGGTTGGTGTCTACTGTGGTACAGGCCCAGTAATTGTTCTATTGTGATATTTTACTCTCCCAAGCACTTAGTACGGTATTCTGCACGCAGTAAGCACTCGGTAAATACAACTAATAGTGGAATAAACAGGGGTAACAAATGCTGTGTTTGAGCACATCTGTCTCTCCTGGTCCTGGATGGATGGAGTAGTGGGGCAAGCCATGTCTCTCTCTCTTTCCCCTCTTCCTTTCTCCTTCTTCCCCCCTCACTCTCTCTCTCCTCTTCTCTCTTCTTCTCTTCTACTCTCTCTTCTCTCCCTCTCTTCCTTTCCATCTCTCTGCCCCTCTCCCTCTCCCTCCCTTCTCTTTCCCCTCTTTCTTCTTCCCCCTTTCCCCCCACTCTCTTTCCTCTCTCTCTTCTTCCTCTTTCCCACTCTCTCTCCTTCTCTCCCTCTCTTCCTCTCTCTTCCTCTCCTTCTCTCTCTCCGTCCCTCTCTTCATCTCCTTCTCTCTCTCCGTCCCTCTCTTCCTCTCTCTATCTCTCCCACTCCTTTCCCAATCTCTCTCTTGCATGTGCTAACTCTCCTGATCTGCCCCCATCCTCCCTCTAGACTGTGAGCCCTTTGTGGGCAGGAAAATGTGTCTGTTCGTTGTTGCACTGCCCTCTCCCAAGTGCTTAGTACAGTGCTCCGCACACAGTCAGAACTCAATAAATCTGATTGAATGGATGCACGAGTGAATGGCCTGGATCAGAGTAATTAATTAATGTTGGTATTTAAGCGCTTACTATGTGCAGAGCACTATTCAAAGCGCTGGGGTAGATACAGGGTAATCAGGTTGTCCCACGTGAGGCTCACAGTCTTAATCCCCCTTTTCCAGATGAGGGAACTGAGGCACAGAGAAGTTAAGTGACTTGCCCACGGTCACACAGATGACAAGTGGCAGAGCCGGGATACGAACCCCTGACCTCTGATTCCCAAGACCGTGCACTTTCCACTGAGCCACGCTGCTTCTCCTAGTAGGGTCCTAAGTGAGAGAAAGTCAACTCCACCAGGGACCACCCACCTTCACGTCTCTCCCTTTCCTCTCATCGGCTCCTGCTCCCTTCATGGACACCCTGAAGGGACCCCTTTGCTGCCTCCCCCCCCAAATCAGATGGCAGTGGAGACAGAAGCTCTCTTCTCTCCCTGGGGGAGGGCAAGGTCCTCTCCGGTGAGCAGCATGGGGAAGGGCAGATTGGATATGGCTTTGGGGTGGGAGGCCTTTGCCGCCCGGCAGCCTTCCTGGCACTGAGGGACCCCCTCTCCCTTCTTCTATTAGGGGTGGAAGTTGGCTGCAGAGAAAGGGGCAGCAAGTTTAAGGGGGGCTGGGTAGGGGACTGGATGAAGGGTAGCAGCTTTGGAGTGGGGAGGAATTGGCCCCAGATAAGAGGGAGCAAGTGGGGGGGGAGCCAGGAGGTGGGGTGGAGGGGCTTCGACTGCCCCTTTGGAGTGGGGAGGGAAGAGGGGAGCGGCCTAGCTCGTGGTGTCACATGGTAGGTGCCCCAACACTGAAGAGTCCTGAGATCTGGCCCTTGTGCCTCTTGATCCAGTCCTGAATCTGTTCATTTAATCATTCAATCTTATTTATTAAGCGCTGACTGTGTGCAGAGCACTGTACTAAGCACTTGGGAGAGTACAATACAACAATAAACAGTGACGTTCCCCGCCCGCAATGAACTCACGGTCTAGAGGGTACTTTCTCTCTTCCTTTCTCTTCCTCTCTCCTATTAGCTCTCCCCAAAATGCACAGTCTCTGAGCTGACGCAACAAGTCCCAGAACCATTTCCCCCAATACGTTTCTGGAGAAGCATGGGCTTGGGAGTCAGAGGTTGTGGGTTCTAATTCTGGCACCTCCACTTGTCAGCTATGGACGGTAGGGCAGGTCACTTAACTCCTCGGTGCCTCAGGTACCTCATCTGTAAAATGAGGATGAAGACGGTGAGCCCCATGTGGGGTAACCTGATAACCCTGTATCTACCCCAGAGCTTAGAACGATGCTTGGCACATAGTAAGTGCTTAACAAATGTCATCATCATCATTTTCATTTAAGGCAACCACCGGAAGACTTCTGGTTCCTCTTTTAGTAGCAAGATCACTCTCCTCTCATTCCCTTCTGCTTCGCCCTTGCACTAGGAATTTCACCTTTTAATTCACCTCACCCTTAGCCCCACAACATTTTATTCATTCCTATTAATATCCATCACTTCTTCTAGGCTGGGAGCTTCTTAGAGACAGGGAATGCGTCTGCCAACTCTGTCAGACTGTACTCTCCCAAGCGCTTAGTACAGTGCTCCAAAGAGAGTAAGCGCTCAATAAATACAGTCGATTGATTGATCGATTGATTACAAAGAAGTGAACTTAACACTGGGAAGGATCCATGGATGAGAATTAAACCAGATCCTTAGTCTTCATGGGTTTACAAGAAAATACTCGGCTAGGAAAAGATAAGCCGAGGGAGGAGGTCAGTCATTCTGCCCTTGTCACTGGGAAAGTGCAGTTCGGAGCCTCCAGATCTTGCCTTTAGGAACTAAATTAATGAGGAATTTTATCCACTTTCAATTTTATCCACTTCCCTTCTTCCTTCTCCTCCTCTTCCCAGTCTTCCCAGCCAAGCTTGGACTTGAAGTTGAAAAACCAAAGAGCCTCTTATGAGATTACTCTTCCAGGTTCTTAGGGAGGTGCTCTGCACATACTAAGTGCTCGAAATACCATTTAGTGATTAATTGAATCCTAACTAAGAAGTAGTTGGAAAAATATCCCTTCCCTTCAACCACCATGACCATTTTGAACATATAGGCAGCTAATAGATGAGTAGCTGTCCAAAGTTGTATTTATTCCTCCTATGTTTTTCTCCTTTCCCCTATTAATAAATTTGGTACTGTTAAGCACTTAATAATAATAATAATAATGTTGGTATTTAAGTGCTTACTATGTGCAGAGCACTGTTCTAAGCACTGGGGTAGGTACAGGGTCATCAGGTTGTCCCACGTGAGGCTCACAGTTAATCCCCATTTTACAGATGAGGTAACTGAGGCCCAGAGAAGTGAAGTGACTTGTCCACAGTCACACAGCTGCCAAGTGGCAGAGCCAGGATTCGAACCCATGACCTCTGACTCCCAAGCCCGGGCTCTTTCCAGTGAGCCACGCTGCCTCGTGCCAAGCATTTTTCTAAATGCTGGGGTAGATGTAAGTGATCAGGTTGGACAAAGTCCCTGCCCCACATGGGGCTCAAAAGTCTAATAATAATAATAATAATACTGGTATTTGTTAAGCACTTACTATGTGCCAAACACTGTTCTAAGCGCTGGGGTAGACCCAGTGGAATCAGGTTGTCCCACGTGGGGCTCACAGTCTTAATCCCCATTTTACAGATGAGGTAACTGAGGCACAGAGAAGTGAAGAGACTTGCCCAAAGTCACAGAGCTGACAAGTGGCTGAGCCGGAATTCGAACCCGTGACCTCGGACTCCCAAGCCCGTGCTCTTTCCACTGAGCCACACTGCTTCTCTAAGAAGGAGAATAATAATAGTAATAATGTTGGTGTTTGTTAAGCGCCTACTATGTGCCAGGCACTGTTCTAAGCGCTGGGGTAGATACAGGGTAATCAGGTTTAATCCCCATTTTACAGATGAGGTAACTGAGGCACAGAGAGGTTAAGTGGTTTGCCCAAGGTCACACAGCCTACTCCGCAGCCTGTGCTCTTTCCACTGAGCCATGCTGCTTCTCAAGGAGATTGGAAGGATTTGAAGAAGAGAAGGATTTGATCCCCATTTGACAGACGAGAGAACTGCGGCACAAAAAGGTGAAATGATTTGCCCAAGATCACACAGCCGTCGCGTGGCAGAGCCAGGATTAGAGCCCAGATCCTTTGAATCCCGGGCCTACACTCTCTCCCTTGGGCCACACTGCTTCTATTGGATCGAAAAGTCTACGAGAACAAGAGAACAACTCAATCCTTTAGCATCCTTTTCAAGAGCTTAGTTTTGAGGGCAAGGATCATATGTCTTCTAACTCAATTGTATTCTTCCAAGCACTTAGCGCCGTACTTTGAACCAAGTAAGCACTCAATAAACACCACTGATTGATCAGAACACTACTATCCACCCAGGGGTCTGTCATAAATGCTTGTCGGCTTATTGATTGATGTTCTGTTCCCATACTCATTCTGAAAATAGCTCAGGATAGATACCACACTATCTGTGACAGTGAATTGATACCAGACTTGAATTCCTATTCTTTGGGCTCAACCCAAAGACCTTTTGGGGAAAATCCTTTAGCTCCTTTGGCCTCTGGCAAGTCATTCTGTTGGCAAAATCAAATTTTCTTTTGTTTGAAAAAGAATCAAAACTGCCCGCACAGTAAAAAAAGCTCTAAAGAGAATTCTAGTTTTTTCATCTGATGCTAATCCTTCAAAGGGTAATTTGCTATGGCAAATATGAAATTTTTAAAAAATAGCAGATTTATAAATTGCAAAAATGTGTTTTAAAACATGCCCAGCCCAAAATTGCTAAGAGGCTCGTAGCTACTGATCTTTCTAATTATGAGGACGATCGGGTTTAAACTGCCAGGTGGGTGGCAGAGAGGACTGACTCTTTGGTTTGGTGCTCTGAGACCTAATAATAATAACGGAATCAGGTCAGCACTTACTACGTGCCAGTCGCTGTATTAAGCAGGGCTTGATAGAAGATAGTACAGTGCTCTGCACATAGTAAGCGCTCAATAAATACTATTGAATGAATGAATGAATAATCAGATCGGACGCAATGCCTGTTTCACGGCCCGAGGGAGAGGGACAGGTATTGAATCCTCATTTTACGGATGAGGAAATTGAGGCCCGGAAAAATCGTCCAAGGTCACACAGTGGATGAGAGGAAGAGCCGGGATTAGAACTCAGGAACTCTGACTCCTAAGCTGGGGACTCTTTTGGTCCCCTACAATCCAGCCCTCACGCTTCGCTCCTCTAATGCCTACCTACTGACTGCACCTCCATCTCGTCTGTCTCCCTCCCGTCCTCTCGCGCACATCCCGTCCCCGGCCTGGAACGCCCTCCCTCTTCATATCCGACGATTACTCTCCCCGCCTTCAAAGCCTTATTAAAATCATATGTCTTCCTATGCCTTCATTCTCCCCTCTTCCTCCCGTCTTTGGAGCCGTACCCTTTAAGCGCTCGATTGTTAAACGTTTGCTGTGTATCTAGAATGGTTCTAAGCACTGGGATAAATACAAGTTAATCGGGTTGGGCGCAATCTCTGCTCTACAAGGGGATCACGGTCTAAACCGGAGAACAGGGATTGAATCTCCATTTTGCCATTGCGGAAACTGAGGCGCAGAGAGGTTAAGTGACTTGTCCAAGGTCACGCACGGCAGGCAAGTGGTGGATCCGGGTTTAAAACCCGCGTCCTCTAACTCCCAGGTCCGTGCTTTATCTACTAGGCCACGCTGCTTCCCGGCCCACCCTCAGCCCCACAAAACTTACGTAGTTATTTATGATCTATTTTAATGCCTGCCTCCCCCTGTAGACCGTAAGCTCGTTACGGACAGGGAACGTGTCTGCTAACCCTATTGTAGAATTGTCCCCCAAGTATTTAGAGAAGCAGTATGGCTCGGTGGAAAGAGACCGGGCTTGGGAGTCAGAGATCACGGGTTCGAATCCCGGGTCCGCCACTTGCCAGCTGTGTGACTGCGGGCAAGTCACTTCACTTCTCTGTGCCTCAGTTACCTCATCTGGAAAATGGGGATTAAGACCGTGAGCCTCACGTGGGACAACCTGATGACCCTGTATCTCCCCCAGCACTTAGAACAGTGCTCGGCACATAGTAAGCGCTTAACAAATGCCAACGTTATTGAGACAGGCTTTCTTCCCCAGAAGAGCCTAGAAATCCGCCCGGTGAAACGGTTGCTGATTGAGACCGAAGACTGCAGTCTGTAATAGTATTTATTTATTTTCAATAGTATTTATTGAGCGCTTACTATGTGCAGGGCACTGTACTAAGCGCTTGGGATGAACAAGTCGGCAACAGATAGAGACGGTCCCTGCCGTTTGACGGGCTTACGGTCTAAGGTCGACTGTAAGGTCGTTATGGGCAGGGAACGTGCCCCTAACTCTCCCAGCTTGGGCAGGGAACACGTCTGCTATCTTTCTTGTATTGTACTCTCCCAGGTGCTCAGCACAGTGCTCCAAATATAGTAAGCACTCAATAGATACCACTGAATGATGCACTGATTGAGCCTGAAGAGGAGTATGACTGCGTTGGGGTTCAAGGCTCCAGGCCCAGCTGATGGTCTTCGGATGATTGTTGGTTTGATGTATCGGGGACAAAATGTACAAACATGTCTAGCAGTGGAATTCAGCAGTGTGGGAAAGCCTTGAGGCAACAGGTTCCCTTGGGATTTTGGGAAGGCCAAAACCAATAATGAATTTGACCTGGGAAAGGTCACTGAAAAACTGGCCCTTCTCCCACTTCTTAATGACATCATTCAACTAGAATGCTTCGGAGAGGGTGGGTTGGGGGCGGTGGGGAGGGGGGATGTGAACATTCGAGGAGTGGAAACTCCTCTAGGTAATAATAATGATCGTATTTGTTAATCACTTACAGTGTGCCAGGTACTGAACTAAGCACTTGGTTAAGCAAATCGGGTTGGACACAGTCCTCGTCCCGCATGGGGTTTATAGTCTTAATCCCCATTTTGCAGATAAGGTAATTGAGGCACAGAAAAGTCAGCCAGTCATTCGTCTGTACTGAGTGCTTATCGTGTGCAGAGCACTGTACTAAACACTTGGGAGAGTACATTATAATAATGTTAATAATGTTGGTATTTGTTAAGCGCTTACTATGTGCCGAGCACTGTTCTAAGCGCTGGGGTAGACACAGGGGAATCAGGTTGTCCCACTTGGGGCTCACGGTCTTAATCCCCATTTTACAGATGAGGTGACTGAGGCACCGAGAAGTTAAGTGACTTGCCCAAAGTCACACAGCAGACAAGTGGCCGAGCCAGGATTCGAACCCATGAACTCTGACTCCAAAGCCCGTGCTCTTTCCACTGAGCCGCGCTGTATGAACAGACACATTCCCTGCCCATGACGGACGAGTTTACCATCTAGAGTTCCTGAGAGACTCTCCACCCCACCGCCAACCCCCCGCCTCCCTCCGTGGGCCCTGCCGGTGACTCCCAAGCTGAAGTGACCTGCCCAAGATCACACGGCAGACAAGCAGCAGAACTAAGATTAGAACCCAGGTCCTTTTGACTCGGAAGCCACGCCGCTTCTCTAAGTTCCAAGTAGCATTCTTTCTTATATTCTTGGTTGATTTTCCCCATTTTCAGCTTCAAGCTGAATTGTTCACTACCATCATCATCACCACCAACGGCAGCTACCTCATCTCTAAAATGGGGATTAAGACCGTGAGCCCCACGTGGGACAACCTGATCACCTTGTATCCCCCAGCGCTTAGAACAGTGCTTTGCACATAGGAAGTGCTTAACAAACACCGTTATTATTATTATTATTATGTATTGAATGCTTACTATGTGCAGAGCACCGTACTAAGCGTTCGGGAGAGTACAATACGATAAGAGTTGACGGACGTGTTCCCAGCCCGTAACAAGCTTGCACTCTAGAGGATCTGTTCTCTCCTATTCATTCAATCGAATTTATTGAGCGCTTACTGTGTGCAGAGCACTGTACTAAGCGCTTGGAGAGTACAATTCAGCAATAGAGACAATCCCTGCCCACACTAGGCTTGCAGTCTTCTCTCCTCTTCTCCCACTCCCTTGTGCATCATCCTGACTTCCTCCCTTCATCCGCCCTGCTTTCAACCCCACGGCATTTATGTAGATTTCCTTAATTATACTTATTTATATTAATATTTGTCTCCCCCCAGACTGTGAGCTCATTGTGGGCAGGGAATGTGTCTGCTTACTGTTATATTGTACTCTCCCAAGTGCTTAGCAGGGTGCTCTGCACACAGTAAGCTCTCAGGAAATACCACTGATTGAATGAATGAATGCATGTTCTCCACTCCTGGCCCATTTTATCAACAGTATTTCTTTCAATAGTATTTTTTTGAGGGCTTACTATGTGCAGAACACTGTACTAAGCGCTTGGAATGTACAAATCGGCAACAGATAGAGACAGTCCCTGCCCATGGATGGGCTTACAGTCTAATCGACTGTACGAAGTGCTTGGAAAGTATAATTCAGCAATAAAGTGAGACGATCCCTGCCCACACTGGGTCTACAGTCGTCTCTCTCACTCAACCCACATATTCAAGCCCTCACCGAATCCTATCAGTTCAACCTTTTCAATATCACAAAAATTCAGCCTTTTCTCTCTCTCTCCACACTGCTACTCCGTGAATTATCCTCTTCCACCTTGAAGACTGCATCTGCCTCTTCACTGATCTCCCTGCCTCCAACCTCTCCTCTCTCCAGTCCGTACTTCACTCTCCTGCTGGAAGCCTCCCTGTTTCCTCTGGCTCTCCCCTCTTCAGTCCATGCTTTGCTCTGCCGTCTGGATCATTTTTCTGAAAAAACGTTCGGTCCGTGTTTCCCCGCTCCTCCAGAACCTCCCGTGATTGCCCATCCACTTCTGAATCAGATAGAAATTTCTTACCGTTGCTTCTCTGTGCCTCAGTTGCCTCATCTGAAAATGGGGACTAAGACTGTGAGCCCCACGTGGGACAACCTGATTACCTTATATCTACCCCGGCGCTTAGAACGGTGCGTGGCACATAGTAAGCGCTTAACAAACACCATCGTCATTATTATTATTAGAAGGGAAGAGGCAGACATCGAAACAAGTAAACAGGCGTCAATAGAAATGAATAGAATTCTAGATATGTACGTATCAAAACAAGCAAACAGGCTTCAATATAAGTAGAATTATAGATATATACATATGCCCGTGTTTCAGGGGAGGCTAATATGTCTGTTTACTGTTGTACTCCCCCAAGCGCTTAGTACAGCGCTCTGCACACAGTAAGCGCTCAATAAATAGGAGTGAATGAGCGAATGAACGAATCAGAGCAAACTGACCCTAATGGCAGGCGCTCTTGACCGGTACTGTCCTGCTTCCTTTCACCCAGCTCACGTGGAGGGACGCTTTTCGAGCAGTAGATCCGTCGACGGCATTCGGCCATCTCAAATAAACAAGGCTGTAAATTGAAACACACGGTTTTAAAAAAAAAATGAGAAAGAGTCACCAAGTAGCAGTGCAGATGCATTTCCATATTCTTGAACCCTACTTCGATTATTAAGTGAGACACACTGATTTATCGAAGGCTCAGCGCAAACACGTTACTGGGGCTCTTAAAATGCTAATCTTCCCCATTCCTTCACTTCCGCTCTTTGTGTGTAATAGTTCATGATTTCTCTTTGTCAGCCCTTAGCTATAAAAGCATATAACACGCGCCATGCAAATGAAGACTGCACATTTATGTAGATTCCATAACTCGCTTTCCCTGCGTTTTAGTCTCTCTCTTTTTCAAACTCATCTGTCTGTTTCAAGTCGGGTCCTGCAGAGCCTTCCGGATCTCACCCTGGCCCTGGCTCCTGCACATTTCCTCTTGGAGAGACCAGTCTCTTCTACAGTCCGAACTTCACTCTGCTCCCCGGATCAATTTTCTATATTATCGTTCCGCACACATCTCCCTACTCCTCCAAAACCTCAACTGATTAGGCATCCCTCTCTGCGTCAAGTAGAAACTCCAGTCTGATGGTTTTAAGCACTCCACCAGCTCTCTTGCCCCTTCTTATCCGCTCTTTTCTTCCACCACATCCCAATTTGCACACTTTGTTCCTCTCAAGCTGACCTACTCATTGGGACTCTTTCTCATCTCTCTCTCTGCCAACCCCCTTGATCTCATCCTCCCTCCTGTCTGGAGCTTCCTCCCGAACTTTTCGGCGTCGACGGGGAACGTGTCTGTCTAATAATAATAATAATAACGTTGGTATCCGTTAAGCGCTTACTACGTGCCGAGCACTGTTCTAAGCGCTGGGGTAGATATAGGGTCATCAGGTTGTCCCACGTGAGGCTCACAGTCTTCATCCCCATTATCCAGATGAGGTAACCGAGGCACCGAGAAGTGAAGTGACTTGCCCAAAGTCACAAAGCTGACAGGTGGTGGAGACAGGATTAGAACCCATGACCTCTGACTCCTAAGCCCGGGCTCTTTCCACTGAGCCACGCTCCTTCTCTGTTTACTGTTATACTGTGCTCTCCCAAGTGCTTAGTACAGCTCTTTGCACACAGAAGGTGCTCAATAAATACGATTGAATGCATCAGTCAAACAACTTCAAATTTGCCCGACGACCCGGTTCTGAAATCACATCATCTCCTCCAGGAGGTTTTCCCGGATTCACTGTTGATTTCCCTTACTCCTATCTCCTCAACCTTCTGTGACTCCTAAGAACATCCGTACTTACCACCTCCTGTTCTTTTGTTCCTATCTTTTCCACCCCATTATCCACACCTCTTCCCCCTTCAAAACCCTACTTAAAGCTCACCTCCTTCAAGAGGCCTTCCCAGACTGAGCTCCCCTTTTCCCCTCTACTCCCTCTAACCGCCCCCCTTCACCTCTCCGCAGCTAAACCCTCTTCCCTCCCCATTTCCCTCCCCTCCTCCCCCTCTCCCTTCCCCTCCCCTCAGCACTGTACTCGTCCGCTCAACTGTATATACTTTTCATTACCCTATTTATTTTGCTAATGAGATGTACGTCGCCTTGATTCTACTTATTTGCTATTGTTTTAATGAGATGTTCATCCCCTCGATTCGATTTATTGCTACTGTTTTTGTCCGTCTCCCCCGATTAGACCGTAAGCCCGTCCAGAGGGCAGGGACTGTCTCTATCTGTTACCGATTTGTCCATTCCAAGCGCTTAGTCCAGTGCTCTGCACATAGTAAGCGCTCAATAAATACTATTGAATGGATGAATTACTTCCACACTATCTCATGTCCATATCCCCTTTTCCTTCTTCTCTCTACTTGTAATTGTTTTACTGACTGTCTTCCCCACTGGATTGTAAGTTCCTTGGGCCCAGAGATCTACCATGCTCATTATACTCGCTCTCTAGTTTAGGACAGGCACTTAATAAGTACTATCGATTGATTGACTTTAAGGAAACAGCATCCAAGCTCATCGCGGGGAGGGAATAGGTCTGCTTATTGTTATATTGTACTCTCCCAAGTGCTCAGTACAGTGCTCTGCACACAGTAAGTGCTCAATAAATATGACTGAATGACTAAATGAACGAATTTCCTCTGGCAAACAAGAAAGCACCGCATGCCAGACCTTTGAGAGCTCCCTGAGAAGCAGCACGGCCTAGTGGATAAATCACAGGCCTGGGAGACAGAAGGTCATGGGTTCTAATTCCATCTCTGCCACTCGTCTGTTTTGTGACCTTGGGCAAATCACTTAACTTCTCTGTGCCTCAGTTCCCTCATCAGTAAAATGGAGATTAAGACTGCGAGCCCCATGTGGGACAGGGACTGTATCCAACCCAATTACCTTGTATCTACCCCAGTGCTTAGAACAGTACTTGACACACAGTAAGCGCTTAACAAATACCACGATTATTATTAGTATCACCTCACCTGTCCTGTTTCGAAGTTCCGTTCTCTGCAGGCGGCTTACGAGGGCCTGCGCTACTCAGCATTTCCCGAGCACACTCTGTTTGCTCTGGTTGGATGAATGTGTCCGTGAGAGCTGACTGTGGCTATTGCCTGGAGACATGGCTGAGTTTGTTTCCCAGTCCGGACGGTAAAATCGAGGGCTCGGTAGTGGCTCCCTTCTCTGGAATTTGCTCTTTCTTGTGATAGGGTCAGGATCCGCAGCTAGGGAGCTATTTGTTTCGAGCTTGGGGACCAACTGGGGGGGTAAGGGCAACGGGCCGCAGCATCCCCGGGGTAAGAGGGGAAAGCTTTGAGGGGCAGGACCAAGAGGGGACGGGAGAGGGAAGAGAAGATGTGATGGAGGAAAAGATGGGAAAAGGGAAGAAGAGAAGGAGGGAAGAAGAGAGGGGCCACAGGAGGAAGGGGAGAGGAAAGAGGAAGGATGGGAGGAAGAAAGAGGGAAAAGGGAGGAGGGAGGATAAAGGAGGAAAGATGAGGGAAGGGGAAAGAAAAAGAAGAAAACGAAAGGAGAAGAGAAGGGAGGAAAATGTAATTAATTAATTCATTAATGTTGGTATTTGTTAAGCCCTTATTATGTGTCAAGCGCTGGGGGAGATACAAGGTCATCAGGTTGTCCTACGTGGGTCTCACAGTCTTTATCCCCATTTGACAGATGAGGTCACTGAGGCACAGAGAAATTAAGTGACTCGCCCAAGGTCACACAGCTGACAAGCGGCAGTAGCAAGATTAGAACCCACTACCTCTTTCCTCTAAGCCACGCTGCTCCTTATACTTACTGTGCTGTCTCCTGAGGATCCACCCACTCATCATCGTTGGTATTTACTGCCCGCTTACTTCGTGCGAAGCACTGTACTAAAGGCTCGGAAGGGTATAACGGAATCGATAGATGAGTTCCCTGCCCACAAAGAGCTTAAAGTCTAGAGGGAGGGACAGACATGAATATAAATGAAGAAATTATGTACATAAATGCTTTAGGGCTGAGGGGGAGGTGAATCACGGGGGAAAATCGCCAGGGCGAAGCAGAAGGGAGCGGGAGAAGGGGAAATGAGGTCCCAGATGCGAACCCCCTCCCGCCTCAAGTCTGATAATGACTCTCCCCTCCTTCGGAGCCTTATCGGAAGCCCATCTCCTCCAAGAGGCCTTCCCAGACTAACCCCACCTTTCCTCAACTCCCACTCCCTTCTGCAGCGTCCTGACTTGCTCCCTTTGCTCTTCTCCCCTTCCAACCCCACGGCAGATATCTGTTATTTATTTCCATCCATGTCTGCCTCCCCCACTCTAGACTGTAAGCTCACCGCGGGCAGGGAATGTGTCTATTTATTGGTGCACTGAACTCTGCCAAGCGCTAGATTTGGAGGACTCCGGGAGTTCCTCCACAAAAAGGCCAATATGACTCCATCCCCTTGCTTTCCCAAATAACTGACTATGAGAGAAACACTCAGGGAAGAAGGTCAAGACTAATTTCACCAACCCCTCCGGTGATGGGTCTCCTGTTTGGAAGAACCCTCCATTCTAAGTGTTTAGTACAGAGCTCTGCACACGGTAAGCACTCGATAAATCGATTGCTTGATTGATCTTTGGGAGACAGAGAGCTTCGTGAAGCCCAGCTACACTCCATCCCCACCCCCCGTCCAAGGGAACTTGTACTCTCCCGAGAGAGTACAAGCCTTGAGTACAGTGTTCTGCACACAGTAAGTGCTCAATAAATACAATTGAATGGATGGATGAATGAATGAATGAATGAACTTGCAGGAAGGAGGCTTCTTTCCCCTGGAGGTTCCTGAGCCCTCATGGATACTGGACTGGTAAGCTTCTTGTGAGCAGGAAACATGGACAACTACTCTGTTATACGGTTACTCTCCCAAGCACTTAGCAATTCATTCATTCGATAGTATTTATTGAGCGCTTACTATGTGCAGAGCACTGTGCTAAGTGCTTGGAATGTACAAATCGGTAACAGAGACGGTCCCTGCCCTTTGACGGGCGCACGGTCTAATCGGGGGAGACGGACAGACGAGAACAGTGGCAATGAATAGAGAACAGTGGCCGTAATAATAATAATCATAGTAATTATGATATTTGGTAGGCGCTTATTATGTGCCAGGCTCTATATTAAGTGCTGGAGTGGATACAAGCAAATTGGGCTGAACACAGTTCCTGTCCCACGTGAGGCTCATAGTCTCAATCCCTATTCTGCAGATGAGACAACTGAGGCCCAGAGAAGTGAAGTGACTTGCCCAGGGTCACACAGCAGACAAGTGGCAGAGCCGGGATTAGAACTCAAGGCCTTCTGACTCCCAGGCCCGTGCTCTCTCCACCATGCCATGTTGCTTCTCATGCTGCTTTTAGTACAGCGCTCTGCCCGCAGTGAGTGCTCAATAAATATGATTGGTTGATTGATCGAGGAGGTGCAGGGGAAAAGAGGAGTGAGCCTCGATGGAGAGCACTGTAGAGGCACGTATAAGGAGTTCTTCGCTGGCCCCGTGCTCGCTGACCTCGGAATATCCCCTGGGGCTCCGCAGTCCGGGAACAGACACCAGGGTTCCTTGCAGCGTGGCTCAGTGGAAAGAGCCCGGGCTTTGGAGTCAGAGGTCATGGGTTCGACTCCCGGCTCTGCCACTTGTCAGCTGGGTGACTGTGGGCGGGTCACTTAACTTCTCCGTGCCTCAGTTACCTCATCTGTAAAATGGGGATTAAGACCGTGAGCCCCACGTGGGACAACCTGATTCCCCTGTGTCTACCCCAGCGCTTCGAACGGTGCTCTGCACGTAGTAAGCGCTTACCAAATACCAACATTGTAACTTCATATATTAGTTGCTCATCAGCTCTGCCCACCTACCTTCCCTCCTCTCCGCTTGCCTGCGCCTGCGGGCCGAGTCTATGATAACAAGTTTGGGCCCAGCCTATGCAGCGTAGGATCCGTTTCCTTGGGTTCCAGTCGGCTACACAGCGACTGATCTTCAACCTCTGCGTGACCTCGGGCAAGTCACTCAACTTCTCAGTGCCTCAGTTTCCTCCACCGAGGAATTAATTCAATTAATTCAATTAGTTCAATTAATTCCTCCAAGAGCCCATGCTCTTTCCTCTAGGCCACACTGCTCCATTTTCTAGGCCACCTTCTCTCCATTTGTATCTTAGTTACTGCCCTTCTTCTCTTAGAAACTGGTTCCTCGACCTCAACCCTTTGATCCAGAGCTGGTAATAATAATCATAATAATGACTGTGGCATTTTTTAAGGGATTATCATGTGCCAATCACTGCAGCAGAGAGAAGTTAATCAGTTCAGACAGAGTCCCTCTCCCACATTCATTCATTCAACCGTATTTATTCAATCGTCTTTATTGAGCGCTTACTGTGTGCAGGGCGCTATACTAAGCGCTTGGAAAGTACAATTCAGCAATAGAGACAATCCCTGCTCACACTGGGCTTACAGTCTTCTCTCCTCTTCTCCCACTCCCTTGTGCAACATCCTGACTTCCTCCCTTCATGCGCCCTGCTTTCAATCCCATGGCATTTATGTAGATTTCCTTAATTAATCTACTTATTTATATTAATATTTGTCTCCCCCCAGACTGTGAGCTCACTGTGGGCAGGGAATGTGTCTGCTTACAGGGAATGTGTCTGCTTATTGTTATATTCACTTCACTTCTCGGTGCCACAGTTACCTCATCTGTAAAATGGGGATGAAGACTGTGAGCCTCACATGGGACAACCGGATCACCCTGTGTCTACCCCAGCGCTTAGAACAGTGCTCTGCACATAGTAAGCGCTTAACAAATACCAACATTATTATACTGTACTCTCCTAAGGGCTTAGCATGGTGCTTTGCACACAGTAAGCTCTCAGTAAATACGATGGATTGAGTGAATGAACTTTCTCCGCTCCTGGACCATTTTACAGAGCTATTCATTCATCCATTCATTCAATCGTATTTATTGAGCACTTACTTTGTGCAAGAGTGCTGTACGATGCGTTTGGAAAGTACAGTTGAGCAATAAGAGAAGCAGCGTGGCTCAGAGAAGCAGCTTGGCTCAGTGGAAAGAGCCTGGGCTTGGGAGTCAGAGGTCATGGGTTCGAATCCCGGCTCTGCCGCTTGTCAGCTGCGTGACTTTGGGCCAGTCACTTCACTTCTCTGTGCCTCAGTTACCTTCATCTGTCAAATGGGGATTGATTGTGAGCCCAACATGGGACAACCTGATCACCTCATATCCCCCAGCACTTAGAACAGTGCTTTGCACATAGTAAGCACTTAAATGTCATCATTATTATTATTAATAAAGTGAGACAATCCCCGCTCACACTGGGCTTAAAGTCTAGAGGAGGGGAGGCAGACATCAAAACAAGTAAACAGGCATCAAGATAAATAAAGAGAATTGGAGATATACATGTATGTACATAAGTCCTGGGGGTGAGGGGGGAAGGGGAAGAGCAACGGGAACTAGTCGTGGTTACGCAGAAGGGAGGGGGAGCTGAGGAAGAGGGGGGCTCACGGTCCAAGTAGGGAAGAGAACAGGTACTGAATCTCATTTTACAGACGAGGAAACTGAGGCACAGAGAAATTGAGTGACTTGTCTAAGGTCACACAAACAGGCAAGTGACAGAGTCAAGATTAGAACCCTTGAACTCCCGGACCAGCAGTCTTTCCACTAGGTCGTGCCCGCTTCAAGGTTTTCAACACCGCTCTTCTCAGCTGCTTCTAGAGGAAACAGGGGGTTCAACTCCATAATAGTTATGATGATTGAATTTGTCCTGAATCTTTACCCCATGGTTCCGTTCCTCCCCTCACAAAACACCACCGATCAGGCTTTTAATTACCTCCCGCCCGATTCAATTTCTCCCGATTTTCCAACGACTTTACCTCTCTCATTCCCTTCCCCCTCCAGCGATTGCGTGATGGGGCTGGATGGCTGACGAACAGCTCTTGGGGTTGGTTTCCCTGGTGAGAGGAGTGATCTCCAGGGTATGGCGGAGTGGTTCAATTAATTAATGTCTATAAAATGTTTTCTGCTCTTCAGAGAGTAAGTGCTAATTAGAAGAACCAAGTGCTTCTTGCACCCCATCCTTCCTCTTCCCTCAGGTTCTTCTCCCTCGTTAACATCTTGCATGGAGCTTTGGCTACCAACTCTCTTCTATTGTAATAATAATAATGTTGGTATCTGTTAAGCGCTTACTATGTGCCGAGCACCGTTTTAAGCGCTGGGGTAGATACAGGGTCATCAGGTTGTCCCACGTGAGGCTCACAGTTAATCCCCGCTTTACAGATGAGGTAACTGAGGCACAGAGGAGTTAAGTGACTTGCCCACAGTCACTCTCCCAAGCACTTAGTACGGTGCTCTGCACAGAGTAAGCGCTCAATAAATACTATTGATTGACTGCTCCTCTCATCCCTCCATTTTTTTAAAAATTTGTTAATGGTATTCGTTAAGCACTTGCTATATATCGCACACTGTTCTAAACTGCCGGGGCAGATACTAGTTAATCAGACCATCCCTGTCCCGAATGGGTTTGACCGTCGAAACTGGAGGGAGGAGGACTGAATCCCCGTTTTATAAATGAGGTAACCGAGGCCCAGAAAAGTTAAGCGATTCATCCAAGGTCACACAGCGGACGAGTGGCAGAGCAGGGATTCGAACCCGAGCCCTGTGACTCTCAGGCCCCTGCTTTCTCTACTAGGCCACCCTGCTTCTAGATCACGCTTGATCTGTTCTTAAAATCTGCTCCACAAGAGTAAACATTTGCCTGGCTGACTTTGCCTTTCCTCTTGGTTTCCTTTAATAGTAATCGTTAATCAAAGTCAATAAGGAAATACAGGAAAAATAATTCCTGCTAATCAGCACCCGATCCAACGCTGATTTCTCCCATTTCCATCTCCAAGCTCTTTAGGAACTCCTGTGGGAGCCTGGCTCTTAATAATGACTAGGATATTTATTAAGTGCTTACTATGAGCCAACCGTTGGGGTAGATACAAGATAATCAGTTAAGACACAGTCCCTGTCCTCACAGAGGAGGGGAGAATGGGAATTTAATTCCCACTTTACAGGTGAGGAAACTGAGGGATAGAGTCAGTCAGTCAGTCGATCGCATTTATTGAGCGCTTACTGTACGCAGAGCATCGTACTAAGTGCTCGGGAGAGTATCATATGACAATATAACATTTCTTGCCCACACCGAGAGAAGTTCGGCGAAGGTCACATAAAGACGAGTGACAGATTTCGATTTAGAACCCAGGTCCTCTGACTCCCAGGCCTGGGGTTTCACTAGTCCACAGAAATGACCTATTATAAGTTACTTAATTATTCATATTAATATCTGTCTCCTCCTCTAGATTGTCAGCTCGTTATAGGCAGGGAATGTGTCTGTTAGTTTTGTCGCATCATACTCTCCCAAGTGCTTAGTAAAGTGTTCTGCACACAGTAAACACTCAATAAATACCACTGGTTGATGGATGGAGCCTGTTTCGGGGCAGGGATCGATTGTCTCTATCTGTTGCCAAATTGTACATTCCAATCGCTTAGTACAGTGCTCTGCACATAATAAGCGCTCAATAAATACTACTAATAATAACGTTGGTATTTGTTAAGCGCTTACTATGTGCCGAGCACTGTCCTAAGCGCTGGGGGAGATACAGGGTCATCAGGTCGTCCCACGTGAGGCTCCCAGTTAATCCCCATTTTCCAGATGAGGGAACTGAGGCCCAGAGAAGCGAAGTGACATGCCCACAGTCCCACAGCTGACAAGTGGCAGAGCCGGGATTCGAACTCATGACCTCTGACTCCCAAGCCCGTGCTCTTTCCGCTGAGCCACGCTGCTTCTACTCCTGAATCGATGAAGGAATGAGGCTTCTCAAAAATGCCTTCACGCGAGTCGGCGTTCTTAACCCAGGTTTCTCGGGGAAGGCAGAGGGATGGAGAGACACTTCTCCGGGTCCTACAGCAGTGTGGTGCTTCTTCTCCACCCTGTGTCCTGCTCACCTGACATCCATGATGGAGTGGATAGAGCCCAGGCCTGGGAGTCAGAAGGTCATGGGTTCTATTCCCGGCTCTGCCACGTCTCTGCTGTGTGGCCTTGGGCAAGTCACTTCACTTCTCTGGGCTTCGGTCACTTCATCTATAAAATGGGGATTAAGACTGTCAGCCCCATGTGGGACAGGGACTGGGTCCAACCTGACTGTGAGCCCCGCATGGGACAACCTGATCACCTTGTATCCCCCAGCACTTAGACCAGTGCTTTGCACATAGTAAGCGCTTAACAAATACCATCATTATTATTACCATTATTATTAATAAAGTGAGACAATCCCTGCCCACACTGGGCTAGAGGAGGGGAGACAGACATCAAACAAGTAAACAGGCATCAATATAAATGAATAGAATTGTAGATATACATGTATATACATAGGTCCTGGGGGTGCCTGGGTCCATCCTGATTAACTTGTATTCTCCCCAGTGTTTAGAATAGCGCTTGGCACATAGTAAGCGCTTAACAAGTCCTATTATTATTATTATTAATAGGCCCGTGCTCCATCCACTAAGCCATGCTGCTTCTCGGCTGTGCAGAGCACTGTGCTAGGCCCTTTGAGGATATACAGGAGCAGAAGCAGCGTGGCTCAGTGGAAAGAGCCCGGGCTTGGGAGTCAGAGGTCATGAGTTCGAATCCCGGCTCTGCCGCTTGTCAGCTGTGTCACTGTGGGCAAGTCATTTAACTTCTCGGTGCCTCAGTTCCCTCATCTGTAAAATGGGGATGAAGACTGTGAGCCCCACGTGAGACAACCTGATTCCTCTGTGTTTACCCCAGCGCTCAGAACAGTGTTCTGCACATAGTAAGCGCTTAACAAATACCACCATTATTATTATTATTATCCCGGCTCTGCCACTTGTCAGCTGTGTGACTGTGGGCAAGTCACCTCACTTCTCTGTGCCTCAGTGACCTCATCTGTAAAATGGGGATTAACTGTCAGCCTCATGTGGGACGACCCGATTCCCCTGTATCTACCCCAGCGCTTAGAACGGTGCTCGGCACACAGTAAGCGCTTTACAAATACCAGCATTGTTACAAAGGAAGACATGGCCCTGTCTCAGATGAAGGCAGGAGAGGTCCAAATACCTGTGCGGAAGGGATGGATCCTGCCCTCAAAGTGCGTATTTCAGAGGCCGGGGGGCACCGGCCCTTCCCAGCTTCCCCAGCCCTCCACTCAGTAGAGCCCACCCTTGACCCCCGCCCCCGAAAGGAAACTTTGGAGGGGAAGACCTCTGCCCCTTCTGTGGGCAGAGCTTCTGGCCTAGATCAACAGAGCGGGAGTGATGAGCCTGGAAACTCTACCCCTACCAGTCCCGCTTATCTTTTGATAGCAATAATAACTCTTCTATCTGTTAAGTGCTTACGTTGTGCCGAGCACTGTACCAAGCACTGGGGTGGATACGAAAAGAGTAATAATAATTATCGTATTTGTTAGTGCTTACTATTTGCCGAGCGCCGCTCTAAGCGCTGCGGTAGATACAGGCTAATCAGATCATCCCATGTGGGGCTCACAGTCCTAATCCCCATTTTCCAGATGAGGTAAGTGAGGCACGGAGAAGTTAAGTGGCTTGACCAAGGCCACAGATCGGGCAAGGAGGGGGAGGAGAATTAGAACCCGTGCCCTCTGACGCCCAAGCTCTTCAGATCTCACATAGGGCTCACAGCAGGAGGGAGAAGAGGTACTGAAACCCCATTTTGCAAATGAGGGAACTGAGGCACTGAGATATGAAGTGATTTGTCCAAGGTCACACAGCAGACAAGTGGCAGAGCTGGGATTAGAACCCAGGTCCTCTGACTCCCAGGCTCCTGCTCTTTCCACTAAGCCACTGCTTCTAGACTTACACATGTAAGGAAGGGAATGAGTCCGATCCGATTATGCGGTATCCACCCCACTGAACGGTTCATAGCAAGCGCTCAACAAACTATTATTATTTTAAATATAACCTGCGTGGACGATACAAACACCCTCAGATGTTTCGATCGTCTAACTTCACGGCCATACGAGGAGCTCCCCCGAGCCGATATTTGGTTTGTATAAAAGCGGAGATCTCCTAAACGGTTAAACTCTGAGCTCATTCTACCATACCTCTTCCTTTCCCCTCCACGGCCAAACAGTAAATTCCGGAAAACAGAAATCTTTGGGTCACCAATATCCATTTGAAGTTGGCACCGGCGACCACAAGGCGTTGCTAATCTCCTATTTGCGTACATGCTGCCTAGCAACGTTACCTATCAATGCCAGCCTAATAGGATAGAAATCACAGGCTGAGCAGGTTGGGCATAGATACCTCTATCCGCCCTGCGAAACCGGGCGATTGCCGACATCCACGGACTCCATCTAAACAATCCAACCCAATCGAAAGCGGTGCAACCGTTGAGAGATTATGGAACACGGGGGCCTAGGCGGGAACGGCGAGGCCCAGGGTTGCCCTCGGTACCAGTGCTCGGCCAAGTCCCCTGAGCCGAGACACCAGCGTGCCGCTGATCTTCTACCCAGTCGGCCCGCTTGTGCGCCGTCCTCCCCTCCACGTCTTCTGGCAGCGGCCTCCTTACGAGCGTTCCCCTTAAAGACTGGAAGACAGAGACGTCGTCGACAGCGGGAATCTGTGTTTCCTCCTCCCCGGCTCGCTCCTGCTCCCCTCCTTTCTCCTCTAGCCCGAGTAGCGATGAGGGAGATGCCATTTTCCCTATCCGGAATGTAAAAATAACTGCGGTATTTGTTAAGCGCTTCCTGTGTGGCAGGCACTGTACTAAGCACTGGGGTGGACACAAGCAAATCGGGTCGGATACAGGCCCTGTCCCACGTGGGGCCCACGGTCTCAATCCCCATTTTACAGATGAGGAATCTGAGGCCCAGAGGAGTGAAGCGACTTGACCAAGGTCACACAGCAGAAGCGTGGTGGAAGTAGGATTAGAACCCACGACCTTCTGACTCCCGGGCCCGTGCTCTATCCACAAAGCCGGGCCGTTTCTGTGTCCAGGCTTCACTCAACCTCCTCCCGTAAATGCCTCCTCTAGACTTTTAGTTCTCCATGGGCAGGGAACATTTCTACCAACTCTTGCTACGCAGTAACCGAAAGACCACCCATACATGAGGAATTTTGCTTTCTAATAAGATGGAGAATCTTTGTCCATGTAAAGTAGCCTTTTGGGAAGAAGCCGCATGGTGTAGTGGATAGACCAGGGGCCTAGGAGTGAGAAAATCATGGGTTCTAATCCCGGCTCTGCCGCTTGTCTGCTGTGTGACCTTTGGCAAGTCACTTTACTTCTCTGTGCCTGTTTCCTCATCTGTAAATAGGAATTGAGACTGTGAGCCCCAAGTGGGACAGGGACTGTGTCCAACCCAATTTGCTTGCATCCACCCCAGTGCTTAGTACAGTGCCTGGCACCTGGTAAGCGCTTAACAAATACCATAATAGGTATTATTATCATCTCTAAGGTCATCACCTGGTAGCTGGTCATCACAGGCATAACCTCCGCTTGGCTTGCTGAAATTAAGAAGTTTGTATGTCAGAGAGACAAAACTCCAACTGAAAGCAAATCGTATAGCGAAAGCAAAGTGAACGGCCATGAGCGAACTCTTCTCTCAGAGGTCCAATCTTTGAGGAACGGACAACTCAGCTTTAGAAAATGAAAACCACCTCTGGCCATCCAAGCTGCCAAGACTACATTTTAATCCCTCTGTGTACGATCATGCGTAATCCGACAGGGTTCCTAGGTTTATCTGTGAAGTGCATCGATCGCATTTACCGAGCGCTTACTGTGTACAGAGCACTTGGAAGAGCAGAGACGCACCGTGGCTTAGTGGAAAGAGCACGGGCGTGGGAGTCAGAGGACACGGGTTCTAATCCTGCCTCCGCCACTCGTCTGCTGTGTGACTTTGGGCGAGTCACTTAACCTCTCTGAGCCTCAGAGACCTCGTCTGTGCCGACTTGTACATTCCAAGCGCTTAGTACAGTGCTCTGCACATAGTAAGCGCTCAATAAAGACTATTGAATGAATGAATGAAATGGGGATTAAGACTGTGAGCCCCACGTGGGACAACGTGATGACCTCGTATCTATCCCAGCGCTTAGAAGAGTGTTTTGCACAGAGTAAGCATTTAACAAATACCGTCATCATTACGATATAATGATATAATAGATGCATTCCCTGCCCGAGATTACAGCTGCCCTGTCTCTTCCAGTAGAGCGTAAGCTATTTGAGATGATTTCTTTTACTGCTTGCTGTACCCGCCTTCAGGGCCCAGTTCAAGACTTTGCCAGTTATTCTAGTACCATTAATTACTACGACTAACTGAGCTTGAAATCTCACAATCTAACATTCGGAACAACAGTTGACCCTTGAGAAGAAATGAGGTAAAACATCTGGGATACTTCTTGTCACCACCGAGTTCTGTTTTTCAACTACACGGCTCTGCCTTCAGCTTAGGTTACTGACTGAACCCCGTAGGAAGAAGGAAATTTTTTAGAGTTCTTTAACGGCTTTCTTTTTCTTCACACATGTTCTATTTCTCAGAGACTAGGCATTCAAATAAGGCTTGTTCCTGAGAAATACGATAAACAGGGGGCTCTAGGGCGTAAATTATGGCAGAAGAGGGGAAAGACTCGTGAGAGGACATAATCAATAAAACCTCGCTTTAGACGGAGGCCGTGCATCCAAGTCAACTACGCTATTTGTCTCGACACATCTTTTCAGCATTCATCGGATTGGCTGCGCGGCCTGCGATGAGACAGAACGCCGGAGAGCAAACCACGATTTATTGCTCCAATGTTTAGAATTGAGGTCTTAAGCAGGAATACACGGGAAGCAGCTCTCTTTAAGCCGATCGCTTTCACCTCCGACGCAAGAACTTTCTGGGGAGAGAGGGAGAACAGGAAAGGGTAAAAAGATTGGTGCGGCAGAAGAGAATACGGACGCCATACATCTCAGCTATCGACCGGCGGAGAAAGGACCCGGGGCAGCTAATCTGCAAGGAGATGATGATTGAGGTATCTGTTAAGTGCTTACTATGGGCCAAGCACTGGGGTAGATTGAAGATAATCAGGTCGGACACAGTCCCCGTCTCTCATCAGGTTCACAGTTTCAGTAGGGGTGAGAAAAGTGTTAAATTCCCATTGTATAGATGAGGAAACGGAGGCACAGAGAAGTAAAGTGATTTATCCAGGGTCCTACAGCAGACAGGTGGTAGAGCTGGAGTTAGAACCTAGAACCTTCGGGCTTCCAAGCGTGTGCTCTTTCCATTTGACCATGCTATTTCTCTTGGAAGAGAAAGCTGAGAGGGATTTAATCATCATTTTCAAGGGAGAAAGGCTTTGAGAATGTCCATCAGTTGCTCTCCATGGCCACTGAGGACTGGCCAAAACGAAATAGACTTGCTTGAAACCAGTTTTCCCTCAATTCCACCAACCCACAGCCCCTCCCACCTTCAAACCCTCCTAAAGCCTCTGTATAATGGGGATTAAAACTGTGAGCCTCGTGAGGGACATGGACTGTGCCCAATTTGATTCGTTTGTACCTGCCCCAATGCTTAGAACAGTGCCTGGCACATAGTAAGCACTTAACAAATACCCTGAAAAACTGGGTTGCTACTAGGGATACAAGCTGCAGTTGGGGGAAGGATGTAAATCTCCCCCAGCCCCAACTCACTCCTCTCATCGACTCTTTTTTATTTCATCATATTGTATTTCTCAAGTGCTTACTCTGCGTCGACCACTATCGCAAGTGCCGGGGTAGATATAAGTTAATTAGGTCCGACAGTCCCTGTCCCTCATGGGGCTCACAGACTAAGTCGGAGGGAGAACAGAGACACAGAGAAGTCAAGTGCTTGCCCAGGGTCCCGCGGCAAGCGGTTGAGGGAGTCAGGATTTCGCACGGCAAACAATTGACGGAGTCGGGATTAGAATCCAGGTCCTCTGACTCCCAGCGCCGGGTTCTCTCCACGAGACCACGTCGCTCCTCACTAGACCATGCTGCTTCAAGTTCCTCTAGCAATTCCCTAGTGCTGGTACAGTCCAGTGCAGAGCTACTGTGATTCGACTAGGTGGATCTCCAGAGGTTTGTGACTTTTTTTCAACCAGACTTGTATCCTTGATCTTTTTGCGTATTGCTACCCGCCCCCTGACTATTTCATTCTGGGATAATGAAGGAATTTGTGTGTGTGTGGAATGTGTGGACTCTGAATGACAGAGCTTCAGGAATGACAGCGGGCCAACTCAGAGATTTGGCCTATCGTCTTCACGGGGAGACTATTAGATAGAAAAGCTCTCAACTGAAAATGGAGAGAATTTACATAACAATCTCTGGCTCGGTGGAAAATATACAGCCAAAAAACAAAGGCTAACGGATTCCCCGAATCTATCCCGAATGCCTCTTTTCATAATATTGCATGCTTTCCATTTGTAATCTGCATTATTCTCTAGTTAAACAGACAGAGGGCTTTCGGAAAAAAAAGCCTCACAAAGGACACGGCTTTCTCTCAGAAAGTCAGCAGAGGCAAACGTTAATGTTGATCGTCATGATCGTCACAATAGCATTTACTGAGAACGTACTGTGGACAGAGCATAATGCTTGGCTTTTAGTTGAGTAAAATAGAAGCTGAGGACAAGGCCTGCCTTCAAGACACTTATAATCTAATGGGGATAGAGATAGAGAGAATATTCACATGTATTCACATTTATTGCTATTGTTCTCGTCCGTCCGTCTCCCCCGATTAGACCGTAAGTCCGTCAAAGGGCAGGGACTGTCTCTATCTGTTACCGATTTGTACATTCCAAGTGCTTAGTACAGTGCTCTGCACATAGTAAGCGCTCAATAAATACTATTGAATGAATGTATGTGCACACAAAGGGAAACATATCTTCCACTGATCACAGTAAACAAAAAAAATTAATAAAACTGGGATAAGTGGAATAAATAAACCAAGTTCTCCTAAGTGATGTGCTACCGGTGGCTAGTGAAATGCTCTACTCAGGGAGTTAGGGGTTAGTCATAAAATACCTCCTGGAGGAGGGTATTTTTGAGAAGAACTTTGAAGTTGGAGAGGGTGGTAGGTCTGAGAAGGAAGTGAGTTTCATACAGAAATAATAATAATAATGGCATTTGTTAAGTGCTGTGTGCGAAGCACTGCTCTAAGCACTGGGGTGGATACAAGGTGACCAGGTTGTCCCACGTGGGGCTCACGGTCTTAATCTCCATTTTACAGATGAGGGAACTGAAGCACAGAGAAGTTACGTGACTTGCCCAAAGTCACACAGCTGATAAGCAGCAGAGAGACGGGATTAGAACCCATGACCTCTGACTCCTAAGCCCGTGCTCTTTCTACTGAGCCACGAGCAGGATCTGTACTGTGGATCGGAGAAAGGAGAATTGAGAGTGATATTAGCTTGGGAGAAGCAAAGGAGCACTAGTCTGTGGGTAGTGAAGGAATAATAATAATAACTGTGTTATTTGTTAAGAGTTTATTACATGCCAAGCACTAATTTCTGGGTTAGATCCAAGATAATCGGGTCATATCCAGTCACTGTCACACATGGGGCTCACGTTCTGTCTTGTTCAGAGCCTCTGCTATTAGTGAGATATAAACTAGGGGTGACTTGAGGAGTCACTTTGGAGATTTGAGTCTCAAGATTCATAATGTTGGAACACCTTATTCTCCTATGTTCCTAACTCCCCAGTCAACCCTCCTTCCAGTCATTGCTTTCTTTTAGTGCTAAGGTTCCACCTCCCTGATTTTATAAAATGCCTGGAGGAAGCGTGATATTCCAAGTGATAAGCAGAGGGATCGGCAGAGAAGTGAATCCAGGTGCTCCAAACCGGAAGGCGGGGAGGGGTGGCATTTTCTGACCACCCAAAATAATAATGATAGTAATAATAATACTGATGATTGTGATGTCTTTTAAACTCTTATTTTGTGCCAGACACTGTACTAAGCGCTGGGATCTCGTCTTGTCTTATGCCGTCGAGTCGTTTCCGACCCGTAGTGACACCCCGGACACATCTCTCCTAGAACTGCCCGCTCTCCATCTGCAATCGTTCTGATAGTGGATCCAGAGAGTTTTCTTGGGAAAAATCCAGAAGTGGTTTACCACTGCAGCATGGCTCAGTGGAAAGAGCTCGGGCTTGGGAGTCAGAGGTCATGGGTTCGAATCCCGGCTCTGCCACTCGTCAGCTGTGTGACTGTGGGCAAGTCACTTAATTTCTCTGGGCCTCAATTACCTCATCTGCAAAATGGGGATGAAGACTGTGAGCCTCATGTGGGACTACCTGATTACCCTGTATCTACCCATCGCTTAGATCAGTGCTCCGCACATAGTAAGCGCTTAACAGATACCAACATTATTCATTATTATTGGCACCTTCCGATCGGTAAACTCAATTCTCCGCGCCCGACTCTCTCCCATGCCACTGTTGCCCAGCATGGTGAGTTTTGCCTTGTAGCAGGTGGCCTTCCACTCGCTAGTCACTGGCCAAGCTAGGAATGGAATGGGTAGGACTCTGCTTGACTCTTCCCCCCATAGCCGAGACTGGTAGACTACTGGAAACTCTCCAGGTGTGACCCCGAGAGGGGACATCACCCTGATTCTATTTATTTGCCATTGTTTTTATGAGATGTTCTTCCCCTCGACTCTATTTATTGCCATCGTTCTCATCTGCCCGTCTCCCCCGATTAGACCGTAAGCCCGTCAAAGGGCAGGGACTGTCTCTATCTTTTGCCGATTTGTCCATTCCAAGCGCTTAGTACAGTGCTCTGCACATAGTAAGCGCTCAATAAATACTATTGAATGAATGAATGAATGAGTGCTGGAGTAGATATGAGATGATCGGGTTAGACACTGTCCTTATCCCAAATAGGGCTCATGGTCTAAATTCTCATTTTTCCAACACCAACACCTTCTCCAACACCACATCTCAAAAGAATCCATGCTCTTTCTATCTTGGTTTTTCACTTTCGGATCCATACGTGGCATAGAGTTGACCGTATGTATTTGAGTGCTTACTGTGTGCAAAGCACTGTACTAAACACTTGGGAGAGTACGCTATAATAATTAGCAGACATATTCCCTGCCCACAGTGAGCTTGCCGTCTAGATGGGGAGACAGACTTTAAAATTAAGAATTAAATAAATTAACTGAGCTAACAGAGGCATAGAGAAGTTAATGACCGCCGCAAGATCACACAGCAGACAAGTGGCAGAGCTATGATTAAAACCCTGGTCGTCTGATTCCCAGGCCTGTGCTCTTTCTATTAGGCTTCAAACGAGCAACAACTGGCCAAAGATCCACAGTTGAAGTTCTTACCCTAGACTGAGAGCTCTTCCACTAGATTGTCATCTCCTCGAGGGCGGGGATCATGTCTATCAACCCTTCTGTGCCCTCCCAAGTACTTGATATAGTGCCCTATGAGTAATAAGTGCTTAATAAATACTACTGACTGATTGAATGACTTCCCCTCCTTCCCTAGTCTAGATGACTTAATTAATGAGGATGTCTAACAGGACAGAAGCCAAAGCCTTATTGCAGTCCAGCGGCTTTCCATCTAATTCATCCCTTGTTATTTGGCCAAAGAGGGAAATTAAATTGTTCTAACATTATTTTCTCTGCACATAGCCTGTTGATTGCTATTCCCAACAGCTCTGTGAGTAGGTGTTCTTCTAGATATTTTCAAATCGATCACTGGCTTGAGATATCTATCTATCTATATATAGATAGATAGATAGATATACACACGTATATATAGTAACTTTCCAAATATTAAAGTTGACAGTCTGTAATTTCCCAAATCATCCTTTTTTCCCTTTTTAAATGATAGGCATTACTGCTTTTGCTCTTTCTAGTCATCAGGAACTTCTATTCTCCATGAGATCTTTAAAATGAAAGCTAATGTCTCCGCAATAACATCTGCCGGTTATTTAAGTACCTGGATGTCATCACCCAACTTGATGTTTCCAAGCCCAACTGATTTGAACCCATCCTGCCTTTTAAAGTAATCATCCATCAGTTTCCTTCTGTATTCTCATTTGAGTTCCATCTTAACATTACGAATGATGCATATTCTAGTTGTCTGATAACGGTTAACTTCTTTTGTCAAGATAGATGGAGAAAAAATGTTCAGCCTCTGTCACTTCAACATCATCTTTAAGCATTTTTCTTTCCTTCCTTGAGTGTCATAGGGGTGATGTTTTCTGTGGTCCTCCTCTTGCACCCGATAAAACTGAAGAAGGTTTACTTTTATGTTTCTCCCCCGATTAGACTGTAAGCCCGTCAAATGGCAGGGACCGTCTCTATCTGTTACCGATTTGTACATTCCAAGCGCTTAGTACAGTGCTCTGCCCATAGTAAGCGCTCAATAAATACTATTGAATGAATGTTTCATATCACTCAATAGCTGCAATTCTATTTTTTGTTTTGTTTTGGGTTTCCTGATTTCCATCTGGGATTCATTCACAGTGCTCTTCACACAGTAAACACTTAATAAACTTTATATTACTACTGATTTTGTTCCTATAAAGGGTCTTTTAATCTCTTAATCTCCCTGTGTCCCCATCTCTTCTGCTGTTGTCAACCTGTACTTTCTAGAAGTGTCGGGAGGCCCTATGAAATAATGGATCCTTGGTTGGGCATATGCACTCGTGAACTTTTCCACAATTTATTTTAATATCTTCTAGATTGTAAGCTCCTTGTGGGCAGGGAAAGTGTCTACCAAATCTGTTTTACTGTACTCTCCCAAGCGCTTAGTACAGTGCTCTAGAAGCAGCATGGAAAGAAGATGGGCTTGGGAGTTATTCGTTCATTCATTCAAATGTATTTATTGAGGACTTTTATTATAATTATCAAATGCCATCGAGTCATTTCCAATTCATGGCCACTCTATGGATATATTTTCTCCAGAACATCCTATCTTCTGCCAAAATCTGTTGGCTTGCTAACAGCTCTTCCATTATAAACTGTATTGGTTTCTATCCATCTAGGGGCCGGTCTGCCTCTTACACATTTTCCCTGGACTTTTCCTAGCTTTAATGTCTTCTCTGGAGAATCAGTCCTCCTGATGATGTGTCCAAAATACTCTAATCTAAATCCAGTCATTTGGCCATCCAAGGACCACCTTGGCTTAATTTGCTCCAAAATCCATTTGTTTGTTTTTTGGGCTGTTCATGGTATTCACAAAAGCCTTCTCCAGCACCACATTTCAAAAGAATCCATGCTCTATCTTGGTTTTACACTGTCCAGCTTTCAGATCCATACGTTGCATAGAGTCGACCATTTGTATTTGAGTGCTTACTGTGTGCAAAGCACCGTACTAAACATTTGGGAGAGTACAGTATAATAATAATCAGACATATTCCCTGCCCACAGTGAGCTTGCAGTCCAGACGGGGAGACAGTCATTAAAATGAATAATTAAATAAATTACAGATATGTACACAAGTGCTGTGGGAGAGGCTCTAATCCCAGCTGGGCCAATGACCTGATGTGGGGTCTTGGGCAAGACACTTCACCTTTCTGTGCTCTTTGTCCTTATCTGCAAAAGGGAAAAGATACCTGCCCTTCCTCCTTTTTTTAAAAAAATGGTATTTGTGTATCTAAGCGTTGGGGTAGACACAAACTAATCAGGTTAGACAGAGTCCAAATCCCTCATGGAGTTCACAATCTTAATCCCTGTTTTACAGATAAGATAATTGAGTCCCAGAGAAGTTTAGCGAGTCCCCTAAGGTCCCACAGCAGGCAAGTGTCCGAGTTGGGATTAGCACCCAGATCCTCTGACTCCCAGGCCTGTGCTCTATCCACTAAACCACACTACTTCTTGGATTGTGAGCCCCATAAAGGACAGGGACTATGTCTGATAACGCTTGGGCTCAGTAATAAAAGAATAATCAGTCAGTCATCAAATAATATGTAATGAGTGCTTTCTTGTGCAGAGTACTGTACTAAATGGTTGGGAGAGTACAATTCAAAAAAGTAGAAATTTTCCCTGTCCACAGGGAGTGTACAAATTAGTGGAGGAGATAGGCATTAAAATAAATTATATAAGGGCTCTTTGCATCAGTGGGATGGGGTAAAAATCAGGAGGCTTAAAGTTACAGGCCCAAGTTCATAGGTGACTCAGAAGAGAGGGCAAATATGCAAAGTGAGGATTTAGTTGAGGAAATCTTCTTAGAGAAGATATGATTTTAATAGGGCTTTGAAGATGGGAAGAGTGGAGGTCTGTCAGATATAAAGGGGGAGGGAGTTTCAGGCCAGAGGGAGAGCGTGGGCAAGGGATAAGTGGCGAGAGAGAGGGAAATTGAGGTCCGCTGAATAGATTGGCATTAAAGAGTGAAGTGTGCAAGCTGGATTGTAGTAGGAGATCAGTGAAGTAAGATAGTAAGCAGTCAGCTGATTGAATTTCTTAAAGCTGATGATGAGGGCTTTCTGTTGCTTGTGGAGATGGATGAGCAACCATTATAGGTTTGTGAGGTGACGGGGAGTTGCCGATGGAGAGGTTTTTTAGAAAACGATCTGGGCAGCAGAATGAAGTATAAACCGGAGGGAGAAAGACAGGGGACGGGGAGGTCAGTTAGGAGGTTGATACGGTAGTCATGGCAGAATTTGATATGCACTTCCATCAGCAGGGTAGCAGTTTGGATTGAGGAGAAGGGCTGGATTTTAGGGATCAATCAGTCAAACAATCGTATTTACCGAGTGCTTAATGTGTGCAGAGCACTATGCTAAGAACTTGAGACAGTACAGTATAACAATATAACAGGCACGTTCCCTGTCCACAATGAGCTTACACTCTAGCGGGGGAGACAAACATTAATATAAATAAATAAAATTACAGATATGCTCATAAGTACTGTGGGACTGGGAGGGGGTTGAATAAAGGGAGGAAATCAGATCGACGCAGATGGGAATAGGAGAAAAGGAAATGAGGCATTAGTCCGGGAAGACCTCTGGAAGGAGATGTGCCGTCAGTAAAATTTGGAAGACGGGTGACGTTACTTCGCATCTATAGGATATGAAGATGAATGGTGGTCCCGGTCAGAGGCTAGATGTGGCTGAGCGGTTGGTGATAAGATAGACAAGAGGGAGGTACGGTAAGTTAGCATTAGAGGGGCAGAATGTGCAGGCTCTGAAATAGAAGAGCAGTGAGGTGACATAGGAGGCGGCTAAGTGATTGAGGGCTTTAAAGCCGATGGAAAGGAGTTTCTGTTTGATGTTGAGGAGGATGGGCAACCGGTAGAGGTTCTTGAGGAGTGGGGAAGAAGCATGAAGAGAATGTTTTTGTAGAAAAATGATCCAGGCAGCAGAGTGAAGTATGGACTGGAGTGGGGGAAGACACAGGAGGCAGAGAAGTCAGCAAGGAGGCTGATATACTAATCAAGGTGGGATAGAATAAGTGCTTGAATTACATGGAAGCAATTGGTATGGAGAGGAAAGGGCAGATTTTAAAATAACAATAATAATAATAATAATTAGTGATGTTGTGAAGGCTGACCCGAAAGGATTTTGTGATAGATTGAATATGTGGGTCCAATGAGAGAGAGGAGTCAAGGATAACACCAAGTTTACGGCCATGTGAAACAAGAAGGATGGCGGTGCTGTCTACAGTAGTGAGAGGGTCAGAGAGAGGAAAAGGTTTGGTGGAAAGATGAGGAGCTCTGTTTTGGAGATGTTAAATTTGGGGTGACAGCAGGACATCCAAGTAGAGATGTCTTGAAGGCAGAGGGGGAGAGCAATCAGGGATGAAGATGCAGATTTGGGAATAGTTCATAGAGGGGGCAGTTGAAGCCATGCGAGTCAATGAGTTCTTCAAGGGAGTGGGTGTAGATGAGGAATAGAAGGGGACTCAGAACTGAACCTTGAAGGTCACCCACTGATAGGGGGTGGGAGGCAGAAGAGGAGCCCGCAAAAAAAAAACTGAGATTGAGAGGCCAGAGAGATAGAAGGAGAACCAGGAGAGGACAGTGTCAGCGAAGCCAAAGTTGGATAATGTTTCCAGGAGAAAGGGTTTTTGCGAAGCTAGAAGGGGCAGGATTTGGTGACTGAATATTCCGATTGAATATCAGAAAGGAGTCAAAGATGATGCCAAGTTTGCAGACGTGTGAGAAAGGTAGGATAGTGGTATTGCTTATGCTTAACTGAAAGAGGGGTTTGCCTTTTAAAAAAAAATCCATACTTGTTAAGCACTTACTATGTGTCAGGCACAGTACGAAGCGCTGGGGTAGAGATAAGTTAATCGGGCTGGACACAGTCCATCTCTCATGTGGGGCTCCCAGTGTTAATCCCCATTTTACAGAGAGGGTAACTGAGCCCCAGAGAAGTGAGATGACTTGCTAGAGGTCACACAGCCAACGAGTAATGGAATCAGGATTAGAGCCCAAGTCCTCTGACTCCCGGTCCCTGCTCTTTCCACTAGACCACGTTGTTTCTCATCTCTTACATGATGCTGCCCCGGGCATAGTATCCATATCCCAGAATAATTTTTATCAGAACAACAAATTTTGCTGCAATGGGAACCTCAAAAATTATCCACCGGACCTCTTCCACACTGAGCTAATAAAGTTAGCCCCGTCCTCTCTGGGGTACATAAACCTAGTCCCATCTGCATCCCCCCTCCCTGGAGTTCCCACAACTTTCATCTTTCCTGTTCCCCACTCCCTGAACTCCAAACTCCCTAGCCTAATCCTCTGCCCCATTCCCTCGATCCTCTAAGTGGGTTGGCCGGGAGAGGAGAGAAGGCAGGGGTTGGGATGGGAGAAGATCCAAGTCTGCCCTGTCATCACTCCTGTTCTGTCCTCCTCTGTTTTCCTCTCGCCATCACATTCTGGACTGGCCTCAGCTCCCAAACTTTGTAGTCCTGGAGGGCGCGGACCGCCCGCTGCAGCGGGAGGTGGAGGCGATAGCAGCGGTGGAAGGAGCAGCGGAGACCCCATTGGCATTGGCAGCTTAGAAAAAGTGGGTCAATCATAGCAGCAGCACGGCCTAGTGGATAGAGGCCGGGCCCGGAAGTCAGAAGGACCTGGGTTCTAATCCTGACTCTGCTACTTGTCTGCCGGGTGTCATGGGCAAGTCACTTTACTTCTCTGTACCTCAGTTACCTCATCTGTAAAATAGGAGTTAAGACTGTAAGCCCCATGTGGATCATGGACTGGATCCAATCTGATCAACCTGTATCTACAACCCAGGGTTTAGTATAGTGCCCGGCAGTGAGTCAGTCCATCGTATTTATTCTTACTTTGTGCAGAATGCTGTACTAAGCGCTGGGGAGAATATAATCTAACAAAATAACAGGGACATTCCATGACCACAATGAGTTTACAGTCTAGAGGAAAACTTTTGCCCAACGTGGGGCTTGAACCTGTTGTGTGAACTCTGGCAAGTCACTTTGCTTCTTTGTGCCTCAGTTACCTCATCTTTAAAATAGGGATTGAGACGTGAGCCCCTCGTGGGACAGGGACTGTGCCCAATCTGATTTTCTTGTATCTATCCCAGTGTTTAGTACAGTGCCTGGCACACAGCAAGCGTTTAACAAATACTACAATTATTGTTATTTTGAGTCCCATGCTCTACTGACTGAGCTAGCTAGGTAAGTAGTAAGTGCTTTAACAAATCCCATAAAAAAAAAATAAAAGAGTAGATGTAGAGTAGGGGGAGGTGGAGGGAGGCGGGGAGACCGGAGGGCAAGTCCAGAGTCTGGGGAGGGGGACAGGAAAGCAGAAAGATACCGGAAATGGGGTATCTTTCCGGTACCCTGACAAATTCAAAGAGACTTCCCTGACAAATTCAAAGAGGTGGAGTTCTGAGCGGTAATCTCTTTGAGAAACTGGAACCTCGGAGCTATCGGCAGTTAGCTGTCAGCAGCATTTCCTCATCACACTCCAGAATACCGGGCTTCCTCGAGCAGCACAAGGAGTCCGGCACACGGACAACGTGTGAGCAGGTAGAGAGAGGCCTTACCCCTAACCCTCACGAGTCGGGACGGGGCAGAGGGATCATTCTCTAGACTGGAAACTCCCCATGGGCAGGGAACATATCTACCAACTCTGATATATGGTACTCTCCCAAGCACTTAGTACAGTACACAGCAAGCACTCAATAAATACCAGTGATTGAGAAATATGATGGATTAATTCTCTCCCTCACAAAGAGTCCCCCAGATTCCAGGCCTTCCACAGGAGGGAGAAAGAGCTCAGGCTAAACATACACGAAGTGTCTTGAAATCTTTGAGAAAAGATGATGTATGAACACTCGGGTTTTACCTTTATTTTTTTCTCCCACCGCTCAAAAACAAGAATCGGAAGTGAAAAATCAGGGGGGCAGTGATTTCAAACAAACAAGCCGACGCAAACTGTCAGAGACCCCGGCCACACCTTCCGCCCCTCCACGGGAAACGTGCACACTCCAACTCGAAAGCCAGACGATCCTACCCCGGACCGGGTTGAAGGGGACCGACAGTAAGATGACAGATGGAAATAGCACCAGAAAATCCCAGTTCTATTTTGAAAGTCCGAGAATTCCTATTACCACACTAAAGCTGCAGATGTAGAGCTGCTTTTGGCAAAAAGGAAAAAAAAAAGAAAGAGTCCACAGAGCGTGGAGGAGGATGTAGCTCTGAAAATCTTAATCCCCAGGGGTGACATAAAATCAACTAGGAAAAAAACCCCTTCAGGGGTCCCTGCCTTATGAACACACTACGCGCTCAATAAATACGATTGAATGAATGGATGCAGAGGAGAAGTAAGTCAGGGACTGAGCCCACTGTCAGATTTCCCTGGGGCACGGTCTCAGCAATCCAATCTCCATGTTTCTTCCTCCTCTTCCCCAGTCTGAGTTTTGTAGTAGAAGTGATACTAAGGAAGGGGGATGGGGCCCCGGAGTTAGCATCCTTCTGTCGCCGTGTGCTCATTGGCTGCTCCGGAATGAATCTGTTTGCTCTAACGTAGCCTGGCAGCATGGGCTTTGAAAAACTGCTTCGGCACAGTGAAGGCTCCTGCTGCTGTCACCTCCTCTGCTCCTGTTGCTGCTCTTGCACGGATCGACCTTCGGAAAGGCAGGTCTGGACACCGGTTCCTCTAGTCGGGGAGAGCTGGGGAGCGGGAGAGGGCAGGAAAGACTGAGAAGAGCCCCTTCCCCGCAGCCTCTCTGAAGACAGACCGGTCAGAATTTCCAGCGGCTAAAGGAGGGACACCGTGGCTCCCAATTGCGGGTAAGAAGTTTCATCTCGACTTCCTCCGGTGCCGGCCCCCGCCGAAATGATGAGGAGAAATACTTGAAGGATGGTGTCGTGTGTTGGCGATTTAGTCCTTTTTCACGGCAATGGTAAGGTTGTTTCCTTTCCCGTCTTCCCTGACTACGGTGTATTTGCTAGAGAGGCATCTTGAAGGAAAGGCAGCAGTCGGGAAAGTAGGGCTTCCCCCTCCTCCCTTTCCACGCGTCCTCTCCTCCTCTTCAACGGCTTTGCTTTTAGACCGCAGGGTGGTAGAATGAATGGGGCTTTGGAACCGTCTCCCTTATTTGCGCCGTGAAAGGGTGCAGGATGTGTAGATGGTGTGTTTAGATTCCAGTGAGAACTCCTCGTTCCCGTAATCTGCAGCGACTGCCCCGTGGCAGATGTCAGGTTTAAGAAGTTTCAGAGCCGTGTCCGAACGTTTCGGGGAGATCCTGTGACGTCCAAGAATTATTCTCCCCCGGGACCTGCGCTCTTAATTAAACTCAGGTTGGGAAGAGTGCAACCCGTTACCCGGTTGGAAGTCCAACGGAAATCTGTTCCGACCCTTTAAGAGTGATTGTTCTCGCCGTGTGATAAATCACCCTTCCACTTCATTGTGTAACGAATAGTATTATTCAATATCTGTGTCAAAAGTGCACATGGTAACTGGCAACTGGCGAATTCTTTTCCTCTCTCCTTCCAAATTGTTTTGTAGCACTGAGTAATGCCCGGGCAAACCTAATATTTATAAACGGGAAAATGTTGCCTGTCTTGGTCTGTAAAGGAGACTGAGATGCCAGCTCTGTTCCAGCCTGTTCAGAGCCAACACTGGCTTCGGGATTGGCTTTAATTGTTGGAGGAAGGAAACTGAAGGGAAGAGGAAGGAAAAAGGGGAGGGAGGAATAAAGAGAAAGGGAGATGGAGAGAGGAAGGGAGGGAGGGCTCCAATAGGCTTCTCCCTTCCCTCAACCTGAACAGTTTAAGAAATCAGCCTGGAAGGGCAGAATCACAGAAGCAGCATGGCCCAGTGGAAAGAGCATGGGCCTGGGCGTCAGAGGACCTGGGTTCTATTTCCGGCTCCTCTACTTCTCTGCCACGTGACCTTGGGCAAGTTACCTCATACTTCCCTCATCTTCAAAATGGATATTCAATATCTGTTCTCTCTCCTACTTAGACTGTGAGCCCCCACGTGAGACCTGATGACCTCGTATCTATCCCGGCGCTTAGTACAGTGCTCAGCCCATAGCAAATGCTTAACAAGTACCATTCTTATTACTGTTATTATCAGAATCAATCAAGTGGAGAGATGCCACTGGGAGACTCATAGATATACCCTAAATGGATAAAGGCAGCAGGGACAAGACTCAGTAGTGGAAAGTGTATTTACTAAGCACTTACATTGTACGCAGCATTGGAAGGACAGAACTGGGGTTAGTGCTAGTTCTGGGAGTCTGGACCTTCTGAACCTGAAGCTTGGCGTCTCAAGCTCACCGTCTTGCCAAAGGGGCACGGAGTGGCAAACGGACCGAGGGCCTCCTCTCTTCTGCCAGGGTCTCTGCTTTTACCTCAGGAAGAAAGTCTCGCTGGAGAAGGAGAGGGAGGCCACAACCAATGGGAAATGTTATCTCGTATGACTTGTCCTGTTCCAAATGCCCACGTTGCTTTTCTGATTTGATTCGGTGGTTCCCGAGCTTATGGCTTCCCAATTCCTTTCCCGAGAAAAAAGCATAGTTGGGTGGTTCATATGGAAAGAGCTCTCAGCCCACGTAAATAACGATTCAGAGCAGCCGAGGGAAGACAGCCAAGCAAAGCACTCTCCTGGGATGGAACTTTTCCTTTTTTATTATGGCATTAATTAAGCGCGTACTATGTGCCAAGCACTGTTCTAAGCACTGGAGTAGATACAGTTCCTGTCCCATATCGACCTTACAGTTTAATAATAATAACTGTGGTATTTGTTAAGAGCTTACTATGTACCAGGCTCTGTATTAAGCGCTGGGGTGGATATAAAGTAAATCAGGTTAGACACAGTCCTTGTACACACAGTCTCAACCCCCATTTTACGGATGAGGTAACTGGGGCATAGAGAAGTGAAGTGACTTGCCCAAGGTTGCCCAAGCAGTCAAGTACCGGAGCCAGGATTAGAACCCATGACCTTCTGACTCCTAGGCCCGTGCTCTGCACACTACACCATGCTGCTACTCCCGTTGATAGGAAGAGCAGGTATATAATCCCCATTTTGCAGATGAGACAACCGAGGCACAGAGAAGTTAAATGAGTTACCCAGAGTCACCCGGCAGGCAATTGACAGAGTTGGGATTAGAACTCAGATTCTCTGACTCCTAGGCCCATGCTCTTTCCACTAGGCCATACCGCCTTTCTAACGTGTTTCTCTAACGTGTTTTCCGATGCGTTTCTGCCCCTTCTGAATCAGAAAATGATTTGTCAGACGTTTCCCTGCACCTGCGTGAGTTAACTCTCTGCCAGGTATCCCGCCGGCCAAAACAGCATGGCAAGCTTTTCACGGGCCAGAGGCAAATGGGGTTGAGAGGGCTGTGGGGAGAGAGGGAGATTTTTCTGCCTTGCTTTCTTTAGAGGACATTTCGTGAGTAGAACTATGGGCTTTCTTTTTGGCCACCTGCCTCTATTGCATTTCATCAGAGAGAACGAGTTCCCCGTGCAGGATCCTAATCCGGCCAAGATATCTGTGTCACCCGGTTTCCACGTCCCTGATTGATGACCTGAATAGGGAGTTGGAATTTTACATCTCCTTTCGATCACCTTTTAGGTTCCGAGACTTTTAATAGATTACGACCTTGTAAATGAGCCATCCCTGAGGCACTGGAGACTAGAAAAACGCTTAGGCGGTGGGCCGGTAGAAATAGTTCCCTCTAAATTCAATTTGCCCTCACATGATTGGTTGCGTGGGTGTTGGAACCTGCTCCGTAACATTATTGGCCGATAAGCGTACCCAAAGTAGCGTTCACCGGCCTCTTCGTTGTAAGGGTGAGATGGGGACCGAGGGAGAGTGAGAATTAGGGGCAGCCTTGAGGGTGGCCCCATCTTCTGCAGAGCAAAATTGATTGTGGCAGGAATGAGGTGAAAATTTTATAGGCTGGTGAAAATGACTGTGGACGGATTGGTTTTTCAAATCCGACTTGCTAGCAGGAACCGTTAACTCTTGAATGTATGCTGCCCTTATTATTGCCTTTTGGCATTTAAGAGTGTTTCTACCGTCCAGGGGAAGGAGGAGATTGGTGAGTTGTAAAAGGTTTGCCCTGACTAGAAACAGGTGTCAGCCCTGAGGGGCAGACAGACATGGTGGTCTGATGCCTAATAAGTCAGGTGGAACCGGCTCACCCCAGTGATGATGATAATGACAGTAATATTAGTTAAGCACTTAATACCAAGTGTTTCCCCAAGTGCTGGGGTCGATAGGATACAATTAGATAAGACATCGTCCCTGTCCCTCACATGACTGACTCACAGTCTAAGGGGGGGGAAGAACAGGTCTTTAATCTCCATTTTATGAATGAGGGAAGTGAGACACAGAGATGTGAAGGGACTTCCTCAAGGTCACACAACAGGCAAGTGACAGAGCTGGGATTAGAACCCAAGTGTCCTGACTCCCAATTCCAAGCTCTATCCACTAGACCACGCTGCTTCCTGTCGAGGCTTTCCACCCTGCCCTGCCTCGTGGAGAAAAAGCCTGAGGGCGGGGTGAAGAGAAGGCCAACAGGTCTGCGTCCTGAAGATTCTCTCTTAGTCTCGACATGGCATCCCAGTACAGCCCTGAGACAGCTGACCTAGAAGAAAGGGGGTGTCAAAGTCAAATCTAGCAGCATGGTCTAGTGGAAAGAGCATGGGCCCGGGAGTCAGAGGAACTGGATTCTAATCCTAGCTCCCTCGCTTGTCTGCTGTGGCACAACGGACAAGTCACTTCATTTCTCTGTGCTTCAGTTACCTCATGAGGATTCAGACTGTGAGCCCCATGTGGGACAGAGACTGTGTCCAAACTGATTAACTTTTATCTACCCCAGGGTTTAGTATAGTGCTTGGCGCATAGTAAGCGCTTAACAAATGCCATAAAAAAAATCCCACGTCCCACCTTCCCCTAGTTTCAGGCAGGAACGACCTGACCCTGCAGACAAACTAAGCATTCGAATAGCAAGAAACAGGGGGGAACCAAGATTTGGGAGAGAGTACAAGATCTGACACGGGAGAGAGACAGAGAGAGACAGACAGAGACAGAGAGATAGAAAACACAAAAGAGCAGGTGGATGAGAGAAAATGAGTGGGTGAGTTTGAACGGGAGAGCCAGGGAGGAGCGGGATAGTGCCCACGTTAGCTAATGAGTGGGAGAGTTGGCATTCGTTCCCTCATTTGAAGCCCACCCGACCCCCACCCTGCCTCACTGCCCCACTTTAATAAACGCATCTGAACCTTGTGTTCACTCTCCAGACTGATCTTTTATAGATGATATTTACTCGATTTCTCCCTACTTATTCTCCCCCCAAATCTATCAATCAGTGGTATTTCCTGAGCATTTACTCTGCCCAGACCACTGTATTAATCAGTTGATAAACATGATCCCTTTCTTCGGGGAGCTGACGATCTACCCCATCCTCAAGAGCTGGGGCCAGCATACATCTAGGTTGGCAAGGGGCGGAGGCATCGGAGGAGAAGTTCTGAATTTCCCTTCCCATTTCTTTGAGGTGCCCACTCTCCTCTGGGTCAGTTTGGGTTAGCAGAGAGGGCACTATGCCTAGGTGCCGCCAACCCTGGCTTGCTACACTTCAACTTCGCTGGGCAAACCTGAAGAGAAAGAGAGAGACAGAAAGAAGGGAGGAGAGAGACAGAAGATAGAGAAGAAAGAAGAGAAAGAGAGGGAGAAGAAAAAGAGAGAGAAGGAAGAGAGACTGAGAGGCAGTACTCCCACAGAGAGCTATCTCCGTGTCTTCCTGCCTCAGATAGTCTGATCCTATGGCTCCGTGCTCTTCTCTGTTGGTTTGGGTCTAACAGGGTTGGCCCATTTTAGAAGGCAGATCTTGGATCCTTCTTATGTGCAAGCAAAACACAAAAATCTTAAATAGACCAACATTCTGGGCGGGGAAACGACTGCCAGCTGTGTGACCTTGGGAGAGTCACTAAAGTTCTCAGTGCCTCAGATGCTTCATCTGTAAAATAATAATGATGACGATGGTATTTTTTAAGCGCTTACTACGAGCCACGTACTGTTCTAAACGCTGGGGTAGATACAAAGTGATTACGTTGTCCCATGTGGGGCTCACAGTCTTAATCCCCAATTTTTTACAGATGAGGACACTGGGGCACAGAGAAGTCAAGTGACTTGCCCAAGGTCACACAGCAGACAAGTGGCAGAGCCGGGATTAGAAGTCACATCCTCTGACTCCCAAATCTGTGCTCTTTCCACTAAGCGAGGCTGCTTCAATACCTGTCCTCACTCCTACTTGTGAGACCCATGTGGCACGGACACGGTGCTTGATTTAATTGTTGTTGTCTTACGCTGTTGAGTCGTGTCCGCTCGACAGCGGACACGGAAGTGGATGCCCCGCTTCCATCTGCAATCATTCCGGTAGTGGATCCATAGAGTGTTCTTGATAAAAATACAGAAGCGGTTTACCATCGCTTCCTTCCGCGCAGTAAACGAGTCTCTGCCATCGACTCTCTCCCGGGCCGCCGCCGCCCGGCCCAGGTGAGTTTTGACTTGTAGCAGATGGTCTTCCACCCGCTAGCCACTGCGTGAGCTAGGAATGGAATGGCTACGCTTCTGCTTGATTCCCCTTCACGTAGTCGAGACTAGGAAGCAGCGTGGCTCAGTGGAAAGAGCCCGGGCTTGGGAGTCAGAGGTCATGGGTTCGAATTCCGGCTCCACCACTTGGCAGCTGTGTGACTGTGGGCGAGTCACTTCACTTCTCTGTGCCTCAGTTCCCTCATCTGTCAAATGGGGATTAAAACTGTGAGCCCCACGTGGGACAACCTGATCACGTTGTATCCCCCAGCGCTTAGAACAGTGCTTTGCACATAGTAAGCGCTTAACAAATACCACAATTTATTTATTTATTTGGAAACGCTCCGGGTGCGACCCTAAGAGGGCTTGACTTAATTACCTTCTATCTACCCCAGAACTTTGCATAGTGCTCTGCACAGAACAAGCGCTTACCAAATACCATCATTATTTATCGTTACTATTATTACTAGTATACGAAGTGTCCATCAAGGCATTTGGCTCCTGGAGCTTTGCATAGTCCTCGGCACAGAATAAGCACTTAACAAATACCATCATTATTTATCATTACTATTATTACTAGGATACGAAGTGTCCATCAAGGCATTTGGCTCCTGGAACTTTGCAAGCCTCTTTTTCTTCTTTTCCGGACCGATTCCCTTCTGATGTTTCGTCCTCCGCTGACCCGTTAGAGTATGAGCCCCCCGAGGGACAGGGATGATGTCTAATTCCCACCGGTGTAGTCCCTCCCAGTGTTTAACAAAGTGCTCCGCAGACAGTAAGTGCTTAATAAATACTATTGTTCTGGTCTGTCCGTCTCCCCCGATTAGACTGTAAGCCCATCAAAGGGCAGGGACCGTCTCTATCTGTTACCGATTTGTACATTCCAAGCGCTTAGTACAGTGCTCTGCACATAGTAAGCGCTCAATAAATACTATCGCATGAATGAATGAACTATTGCTAATACCGCTCTCAGAGAAAGGCCCATCGTGATGAGCCTCTTTGCCCTTTTAGTCCAAGGTTTCTCTGCCCTTTTGAGGCTTCCAGATGTGCATCTGAGAATGTGCAGCCAGAGAGAGATCCCCTCAGCCCCCCGTGGGGACGTTCAGTGGGTATCTGTGTCTGTGGAGGGGAGCTGATACGCGAATCTGAGAGGCAGCCAACCTCAATCTGGGCACGATGTTTAATTCCATTAGCCTTCTCGTTATTAGACCCAATAATTTCATTTCAGGAAGGCAAAAAACCCGGCAAATTAGAGTGGAGCAGTAGACACATAGCTTCCAGAGGAAGACGCACCCTGTAGCCTTTAGGAGGAGCTAAATTAATTTACGAAGTTATTAAAAAATGACAAATTGAGCAGATTAGTTTTATGTAATAAAAGGAGCAATTAGCGTAACATAATGGGAATTCCAGGCTGCTAATCTCAACGCACCTTAGCCATTCTAGGGAGGGTGGGTTTGAGGGGGAAGAGGAAAGCCGGTCAGGTACATCACTATGTTCTCCAGGGTCATAAAACCCAGTAGAGTCTGTTCCAGTTGGTCAGAAACCAACTCAGCTGGAGATGGTTATTTGAGAAATCCAAATTTGAGATCTATTCTCCCAACTGTTAATAAGATTTCTGGGAGATGGGTGAGGTAAAGAGTCCTAAAGTAGAAAGTAAAGGCAATTTGTAGTTGCTTACAATCAGTCGTATTGGTAGAGTGCTTACTGTGTGCAGAACACTGTATTAAGTGCTTGGGAGAACACAATACAGTAAAGTTGGTAGACACAATCCCTGCCTTCAAGGAGTTTGCTGTCTAGTGTAACCTCCACCCCAAGGGGCAAACCCCAGTTCAACTCTCGGGCTTTCTGTTCATTACGGTCAGGAAACCCATCTGCCAATTTTGTTGTATTATACTCTCCCAAGCGCTTTGTACAGAGCTCTGCACACGGTAAGTGCTCAATAAATATGACGGATTTATCGATTTTGCAAGGGGAGAGACTTGAGCTGATTTCTTCCCTGAGACCATTCCTGTTTTCAGGCCCTGACAGGGCCCAACAGGGAAAACTGCCTCGGTAATAATAATAATCATAGTGGTATTAAGTGCTTATTATGTGCCAAACACTGTACTATGGGCTGGGGTAGATAGAAGATAATCAGGTTCCACATGCAAGTCACATTCTAAGTAGCAGGGAGCACAGGTATCAAATCCCCACTGTGCAGATGAGGGAACTGAGGCACAGAGAAGTGAAGTGACTTCCCCAAGATCACACAGCAGGTAAGTGGTACAGCTGGGATTAGAACCTACGTCCTCTGACTCCCAGGCCCGTACGCTTTCCACTGGGCAACACTGCTTCTGTGTCCTGGGGCCTGAAAGAGTGCTTGGGCGTCCTTTGATCTCAGTCCCCCTCCACCACTCCCCATCCCACACTACAGGGAAGGGCTTCAACAAGGGGGAAATCTGAGGGTCTTTTTTAACCTCACGACCATTCTGTTGAATGCTCATTATGTGCCAGGCACTGTACCAAGCGCTGAGGTGGATACGAGCAAATCGGCTTGGACACGTGGGGCTCACAGTCTCAGCCCCCATATTACAGATGAGGTAACTGAGGCACGGAGAAGTGGAAGAGATTTGACCGAGGTTACACACAGCAGACAAGTGGCACAACCGGGATGAGAACCTATGACCTTCTGACTCCCAAGCCCGTGCTCTATCCACTATGCCTTGCTGCTTCTCACATTTCCTCCCACTCAGGCACATTTCCACACTGACAGTGAGTTGCTCTCTTTCTCTCGTGAAACCACATCCTGGACACTTCACGTTCCCAACCATTTGTTTGCTGTTACACACACACACACACGGATATCTGCAGTCATTCCACGTGCACTTTGGCATTTATTAAAGTTCCATCTCCCTTCCCTCACTCTTACATTACAGAGAAGCAGCGTGGTCCACTGGATAGACCATGAACCTGGGAGACAGAGGACCTGGGTTGTAATCCCAGCTCTCCCCACTTATCTGCTGTGTGACCTTGGGCAAGTCACTTAACTTCTCTGTACCTCGGTTACTTCATCTTTAAATGGGGATTACGATCGTGAGCCCCATGTGGGACACTGCCTGGCGCTTAATGAATACCGCAATTGTTGAAGTTCCACTCTTTCTCTCCTAATCTCTCCGATTCACTCCCACATATTTTCCAGGACAGCGTCCCTTCCTCAGTCTGCCAATGGGACAAGCAGGTGGCTCGTCTACTTGTTCAGCAGCAGCAGAAATACTCATGATAGTAATAGTATTTATCAAGCGCTTAACACAAGCAGTCTTGTCTTATGCCGTCGAGTCGGCCCCGACCCATAACAACGCCATGGATACATCTCTCCCAGAACACCCGCCTCCGACTGCAATCGTCCGGTAGTGGATCCATAGAGTGTTTTTGGTAAAAATGCAGAATTGGTTTACCACTGTCTCCTTCCGCGTGACAAACCTGAGTCTCCACCCTCGACTCTCTCCCTTGCCATTGCTGCCCAGCACGGGGGAGTTTGGACTTGGAGCAGATGGCCTTCCACTCGCTAGCCCCTGCCCAAGCTAGGAATGGAATGGATATGACTCTCCCTCCCATAGTGAAGACTGGTAGGGTACTGGAAACTCTCCAGGTGTGACCCTGAGAGGGGAACACATGCAGTACTGTGTACTAAACGCTGGGAAAGAGGATAAAGTTGGGAATTAGACAGGAACCTTGACTTGCAAGAGGGTCACAATCTACAAATATAGGTTGTGTAGACTAAGAATATCGGAGCAATGAAACACTAACATGTTAAATCAGCATGAGGATCAAGGACAAATGGACAATACACGAAATAAAACCGAAAGCCGGGAGGGAGCTTGTTTCGAAACCACACAGGGTGCAAATGTGGCCATGGGGATCACCAGAAACAGGGAATCGTCCCTCCCTGTGCACTGCAAGAGAAGCAGCATGGCCTAGTGGCAAGAACGCGTGCTTGGGAGCCAGAGGGTGTGGGTTCTAATCCTGGCTCCACCACTTTTCATTCACTCATTCGATTTTATTTATTGAGCACTTACCGTGTGCAGACCACTGTATTAAGCACTTCGGAAAATACAATATAACACTGAATAGACACATTCCCTGCTCGCAATGAGTTTTCAGTCTAGAGAGGGGAGACAGACATCGATCCAAATAAATCAATGGCGGATATGTACATGAGTCCTGTGGGCTGGGAGAAGGGTAGAACAAAGGGAGCAAGTCAGGGTGATGCAGAAGGGAACGGGAGAAGAGGAAAGGTGGGGCCTGTTCTGGGGAGGCTTCTTGGAGGTTTCTGCTGTGTGGCCTGGAGCAAGACACTTCACTTCTCTGTGCCTCAGTTCCCTCATCTGTAAAATGGAGATTAAGACTGTGAGCCCCTTGCGGGACAGGGACTCCCCACAGGGGATTACCTTGTATCTACCCAGCGCTTAGAACAGTGCTTGGCACATAGTAAGCACTTATCAAATACCATCGTTATGAATTATTATTATTATTATCCCTGCACGCAATGAAGTAAACATCCTAACGGAAGGAAGATCGACGAGTGTTTCAACGTTCACTTTCTTCTCGGGTCCGCTCCTTCCCAACCCCTATCCCGGCAGGGATCCACATTCAAGCTTTCGTCATCGTCTTTTAATTGTCTGATTTATTTCTTCAGTCTGAGGTACCGAGTATCCGTGAGAAACTGTGGCCAGGGTTGGTTCCCATGGAGACTACCCAGATGCGGTACTTGAGAGGAGAGGCCCGTTGGAGAGCTGATACTTTCATCACTGCTATTATCATCATCAACATCATCATCATCACTGCTGATCAATATTTACTCAGAGTCTGCAAGATCGCGGCTCTTCTCGCTAAACATCATTTGCCTCAGCCTAACATTCCCCCCTCAGCTCCTGGTGTCAACCTCTGTAGGTGTCTGAATCGCTAAGATCCTCTTCACTTTTCCAGTCAGGGCCTTCACTGTGTTTTCTTAGCTCTGACCCAGACTACTGAGTTTAAATAAATATCTGTGAGGGGGTTTCCTCCCTGTGTAAGTCATCAAGGAAATCCCTGTCACCATCGACTCTCCAAACTGCAATTTTTTTTAATAGTACTTGTTAAGCACTTACTTTGTGCTAAGCAAGGTACTAAGTACCGGGGTGGATGCAAAATAATCAGGTCGGACTCAGTTCCTGTTCTACGTGGGGCTTACAGTCTAACTAGGAGAGGGTAGGATTTAATCCCCATTTTACAAATGAGGCAACTGAGGCACAGACCGGTTAACTGATCGTCATCATCATCATCATCAATGATATTTATTGAGAGCTTACTGAGTGCAACGCCCTGTACTAAGTGCCTGGGGAAGTGCAATGCAACACAGTTGGTAGACAAGTTCCCTGCCCATAGCGACCTTAGAGTCTAGATGGGGAGGCAGACATTACTATAAAAAATCACTAATGGGTAAGTGACTTTTCCAAGGTCACCCAGCAGACAAGTGGCAGAGCCAGAATTAGAACACAGGTCCTCTGACTCCCAGGCCCGGGTACTTTCCTCCGGTCTGACTGGGAGTTGATATTCATCGATCAATCAGTCAGTAGTATTTATTTATGCAACCCAACAACCACTCTGTGTGATTCGTTCAGGAAACGTCTTCTCGTTTTTGTGTCTCGGCTTTTGACTGTCGCCGGTAAACCTAAAATAAGAAGGAATCTGGATTTCCGAAAGAAACCAAGCACGAGCCCGGGTTTATTGATTCCCGACAGCTAGACGAACTCAGTAGCTATTACAGGTTTCCGCTCTAATGAAGGGTGATGCAAGAAGAAAGGGGTTTAAATTGCAACAGGAAAGGCCTGGGTCAGACCCAAAGAAAACGTCCTGACTGAGGGTTGGGAATCAGTGAAAATGCGTACCGTGATGTGTTCTTCAAGGCGACGAGCGTAAAGACTTTCGATCAATCAGAGGTATTTATTGAGCACTTACTTTATGCAGAGCGTTAATACCCAGCCTTTGGGAGAGTCCCAAACACTTGGTAGACACGATCCTGCCCTCAAGGAGCTTAACAAATTGGTGAATCTAGTAAATTCTCTCGCGGTTTCTTGGTCTTTAACGTTTGCGTAACACTAAGAAACTGCTAGGGACTTTACTAGATTCTCTCTACTCTTTTCTAATTACTATTATTATGGTATTTGCTAAATGCTTACTATGAGCTAGGCACCGTACTGGGTCCGCTTAGCCCTGGGTCCACTTAGCAATGAGAAAATAGACTTTCTTTTCCTTTAATAAGCACGCTTCCTTCTATCCGGGAGAAGCTGAAATCCCTGAATGAAATGAAATATGCATTTCAGCTCTCTATGCTGTTCAAGTCACCCTGGATAATATCAATGTTGGTATTTGTTAAGCGCTTACTATGTGCAGAGCACTGTTCTAAGCGCTGGGGGAGATACAGGGTCATCAGGCGGTCCCACGTGAGGCTCACAGTCTTAATCCCCATTTTACAGATGAGGTGACTGAGGCACCGAGAAGTGAAGTGACTTGCCCACAGTCACCCAGCTGACAAGTGGCAGAGTCGCCATTCGAACCCATGACCTCTGACTCCCAAGCCCGGGCTCTTTCCAGTGAGCCACGCATGCAAACCTCAGAAGATCTTCAAGCCCTCCCAGATTTTCAACATGTTATCAATAATGCTGCTCCTGCTAATAATAACTATGGCAATTTTGTAAGTGCTTACTATGTGCCAAGCACTCTACGAAGCACTAGGGTAGATACACCGAAGGCAGCTGGCTCAGTGGATAGAGCACAGGCCTGGGAGTCGGAAGGATTTGGGTTCTAATCCTGGCTCTGCCACTTGTCCACTGTGTGACCTTGGGCAAGTCACTTAACTTCTCTGGGCCTCAGTTACCTCATCTGTAAAATGCGGTTTAAAACCGTGAGCCCCATAGCGGGACAGGGCCTGTGTCCAACCTAATAATAATAATAATGCTGGTATTTGTTAAGCGCTTACTATGTGCCGAGCACTGTTCTAAGCGCTGGGGTAGATACAGTGTCATCGGGTTGTCCCACGTGAGGCTCACAGTCTTCATCCCCATTTTACAGATGAGGTAACTGAGGCACAGAGAGGTGAAGTGACTTGCCCACTGTCACACAGCTGACAAGTGGCAGAGCCGGGAATCGAACCCATGACCTCTGACTCCCAAGCCCGGGCTCTTTCCACTGAGCCACGCTGCTTCCCAACCTGATTAACTTGTATCAACCCCAGCATTCAGAACAGCGCCTGGCACATAGCAAGCACCTAACAAGTATTATTACTATTATTACAAGTTAATCAGGTAGGATATGGTCCCCATCTCAGTGGGGCTCTTAGTCTAAATAGGAGAGAGAACAGGTATTGACTCCCCCTTTCGCGGCTGAGGAAACTGTGGTGCAAAGGAGTTAATTGACTTTCCCAAGGTCACGCAGCAGGAGAAAGGTGGAGCCGGGGTTAGAACCCAGGTCCGGCGGCTCTGAGGCTCACGGTCTCCCCACTATTCCATGCAACTTCTCGTGCCGGGGAACGTACAATAGAAGTGGAAAACACATTCCTTACCGTCGGTCCACTGCTTCTCTCTTCAGCGAGATGTCAGTATTCAGAAACCGAAGGTAGGTGTTGTAAAGCAGTCCCACATATTCAAATAACTTGTACGTAACAGCTCAAACAACACAGCACTGCAGAGGGGGTAGAACATGGGCCATGAGACTGTAACCGTGACATGGGACAGGAAACCAGGACTGCATCCAATTCGATTTCCTTGCATCAATCCCGGTGCTTAGTACAGTAATTGGCACATAGTAAGCGCTTAACAAATGTCCACGGTATTATTAACTCAGGAAATACAAGTATCAACCTGATCCCAGGGCTGCGATGTTAGACCAGTTAGACCAGTTACTCCTTAATGTCCCTGGGACATTAAGTGCCTGCTGTCTTTAGGGCCCCTCAAGGGGAAGGAATACAGCCTGTTCACCCTCAAATTCCCACCTACTTTCATTCATTCATTCATTCAATAGGATTTATTGAGCGCTTACTAGGTGCAGAGCACTGTACTAAGCGCTTGGAATGAACAAGTCGGCAACAGATAGAGACGGTCCCTGCCCTTCGACGGGCTTACGGTCTGATCGGGGGAGAGAGACAAGAACAGTGGCGATAAATAGAGTCATGGGGAAGAACATCTCGTAAAAACAACGGCGACTAATTAGAATCGAGGCGATGTACATTTCATTAACAAAATAAATAGGATAATGTAAATATATACAGTTGAGCGGACGAGTACGGTGCCGAGGGGAGGGGAAGGGAGAGGGGGAGGAGCAGAGGGAAAGGGGGGAAAAGAGGGTTTAGCTGCGGAGAGGTGAAGGGGGGGCCGGGAGAGGGAGTAGGGGGAGAAGGGGAGCTCAGTCTGGGAAGGCCTCTCGGAGGAGGTGAGTTTTAAGTAGGGTTTTGAAGAGGGGAAGAGAATTAGCCTGGCGGAGGTGAGGAGGGAGGGCGTTCCGGGACCGCGGGAGGACCACCTACGTCATCCCGTAGTCTGATGCGGGACTTCTGTGTCCGGAAGCCCCCGGTAGACATTTTGTAAGCTATCCTCTAGCTGTAAGCTTGTTGTGGGCAGGGAATGTGTCCGTTTATTGTTCTATCATACTCTCCCAAGCGCTTGGCACAGTGCTCCGCACACAGTCAGCACTCAGTAAATACGATCGACTATCGATCCTCAAGCCTGTTCTTCCAAAGAGCCCTCCCTCTCTAATCCGTCCATGAATTTGGGGGGTCACTCGCCCGGGTCCTCTCAGCAATTTTCCTCTCTTCTAGATAGCCAGATGGGAGGTGCTCAGAAAAAGGCTACGGTTAGGAATCTGTTCAGATGGAAACAACAAGCTGAAATCATGCCTTTAATTCCGATGCTTAGTTTATTGAGGGTCATATTACTATATATATATATATATACACATATGTACACATATGGGCCCAAAATATAAGATGTCTTCACATTCCTTTTTTTGACTTTTGCTCCCACATTCCTGTTCTTACATATAGCGTGCATCCATTCAATAAGAACTTGAACAAAACTTCCTTTAAAAAAAGGCTTTCACTTGTCCTTACTTACTTCAGCAGAGAAGCAGCGTGGTTAAGTGGAAAGAGAACGGGCTGGGGAGTCAGAGGTCGTGGGTTCGAATTCCGGCTCTGCCACTTGGCCGCTGTGTGACTGTGGGCAAGTCACTTCACTGGGCCTCAGTTACCTCATCTGTAAAATGGGGATAAAGACTGTGCGCCTCACATGGGGACAACCTGATTACCCTGTATCTCCCCCGGCGCTTAGAACAGGGCTCTGCACATAGGAAGCGCTTAACAAATACCAACATCATTACATTATTTTTGCCCTTGTATGTGTTCTGGGCCGGAGATGGTCAACTCGTTGCTCATTATCAACCCACGGGCCACCTTTTTCAGTGTTACAGGGGAAAAGTTACTGATTTTTCGAGGTCCGAATTTTGTGATGAGAAAAATTATCTGCCGTGTGATTTTGGCAAGTCGCCTCTCTTCTCTGGGCCTCAGTTTCTTCACCGATAAAATGGGGATTAAGGCTGAGCACCATGCGGGACATGGACTGTATGCAACCTGATTGCAGCATAGTGTAGTGGATAGAGCATGGACCTGGCAATCAGAAGGTTGTGAGTTCTAATCCCAGCTCTGCCACTTGTCTGCTATGTGACCTTGGGCAAGTCACTTTACTTTTCTGTGCCTCAGTTCCCTTATTTGGAAAATGGGGATTGAGACTGGGAGCCCCATGTGGAACAGGGACTGTGTCCAACCCGATAGTTTGTACCTACCCCCGTGCTCAGTACAGTGTCTGGCACACAGTAAAGCGCTTAACAATAGCATAGTTATTATTATTATTATTATTAATAATAGCTAGTATCTACCCCAGTACTTAGTACAGTGCCTGGCACATAGTAAGCGCTGGAGAGGCAGCGTGCCTTAGTGTAAAGAGCCCGGGCTTGGGAGTCAGAGGTCGTGAGTTCTAGTCCCGTATCCTCCGCTTGTCTGCTGTGTGACCTTGGGCAAGTCGCTTAACCTCTCTGGTGCCTCAGTTCCCTCATCTGGAAAATGGGGATTAAGTCTGTGAGCCCCACGAGAGACACCCTGACTACCTTGTATCTACCCCAGCGCTTAGAACAGTGCTTGGTGTATAGTAAGCGCTTAATAAATTCCAACATTATTATTAACAGATACCATAAAAAGCCTATGTTGTACTTCCAGTGCTCTATAGGTGGCAGAATGGTTCAATCAATTAATGATATTTATTGAGCAATTACTGGGCGCAGAGCACTGTACTAAGCTCTTAAGAGAGTACAAAATCCACTGGTTTTGTGGCCTCTCTTAGGGAAGGCCTGAAAATGGGATTAATCAATCAAGGGTATTTTTTGAGTTAAAGATGGAGCAACGGTAGTTACTGAGGGAGAGAGGCTGCAAATTTCCACTGCAGCTGAAATAAATGAACGGGCGTTCTTCCATCTTGCCCTTAGGTGAAACACGAATGCAAACCAAGGAAAGGACCATTTTGGCTAGGAGGCGGGAATTCTCTGTATATGAAGAAGATACCAAGGGATGAAATAAACCCATGGGTGGGTGGGTGGCTGAAGGTGATGCATACTCTTCCATGGAAAAAAGTTAAGATTTTAATGTTCTACCCATCGTGTTACATTTCGAGAAGCGGCATGATGAAGTGGCAAGAGCATGGGCCTGAGAGCTAGACTCCCCAGCTCGTCTGCTTTGTGACCTCGGGCAAGTCGATTCACTTCTCTGTACCTCAGTTACCTCTTCTGTAGAATGGGGATTAAGACCGTAAGCCCCATGTAGGACATGGACTGCGTCCAACTCGATTAGCTTGTACCTACAGTCCGGTGCTTAGAACAGTGCCTGACACAAAATAAGCACTTGATAAATACCATAAAAAAAACCTGGTGTCACTCAATGAAATCGACGAAGACATAATCTGTAGCAGATTCTTGGAACAGTTCCGTAGCAGGGATGTCGGAGGGAACTTTGGTGTGCCTGCATAAAGCAGCACAACTCGTAAAGCAAAACCTGCGCTCGCGTAGCCTCCAGGGTTACCCCAGGCTGCCGAAGCAGTTGCAGACCTTTGTGTCATTAAAAAAAAGCATATGCTGTACAGAGAAATCCTGATGGTTCTCCCAGAAAATGTATACCCTTCTAAATCTCCTTTTTTTTATTTTTCAGACTAGGTAGGGGAGTTGATAACTTCGTTAGCTGGGAGCCATCCTGGGGTAAAAGATACTAGCCTATAAATCCTTAACAAACATCAACCTCGCCAGTGACACCCGGCTCATGTTATTCATTTGTGATTTAATATCTAGGACTACCACCTTTCTCCAAGAGGAGAAGGGAGAAGCTGAGATACTTGGACAGTGAAGAGAAGCTTAGATTTATGAATCCCATTTCAGAGTGGTTCCAAGAACCGCGCTCTATTTTTCTAGATAATGAGCAAAGCTCATCCCAGCATAAAGTACAGACGTCTCACCGGGGCCTCCCGGATTAATTCCTAGGAAAGTACGACTCGTAATCCATCAATCAGTGGTATTTACTGAGTGCCTTACTGAGGGCAAAAGATTACACTAGTACTTTGGGAGAGTACAATGGAAGGAAGTCACATATCCCTGCCCGCAAGAAGCTTGCAATCTGTGGGGGGAAATAGGCAAAACTTATTTCCAAATTCAGTAATGGAAGTAAAAAACTAAGGATAAAGAGATAGTATGAATAAGTTGAGATGAAGATATTAAAATGTAACTGGAAATCAGCTGAAAAAGCATATCTATGTGAGCTGAGAGTGGGTAATCATATATAATGCCTAAGGGTGCCTGTTAGGTTGATCCGACTTCGGGTGTTGGGAATTTATTGGGGAAGGCTTCCTGGAGGAGGTGGGATTTTAAAAGCAGTTTCAGGCTGAGGGAACACTGAGTGGGGAAAGGGGCAAAGACGGGAGACTCAACTTATTGGTGATTTGGGGAGAAGTGAGAAGTGCAAGCTGGAGAGTAGCTGAGGAAGAGAGTCAGAACCTGAAATGAATAAAGCCAGTGGAAAGACTCAAGGTCAACAGCAAAGACATTTGCTGAATGCAGAGGGACAGTAACCCCTGGAGGTTTTTGAGGAAGGGAGAGATGTGAACTTACCAATGTTTTAGGAAGATGATACGAGCAGCAGCCTTTAATAGTCTTTATAATAGTCTTTATTAAGTTCTAAGAAATATAGACCAAAGTCGGGGAGAGGCTGGAGGCTGGGAGACCAGTGTGGAGGCTGATGCAATAGTCTAACCCTGAAATGGACAGAGCTTGAATCAGGTTGGTGGTGGTGCTCTGAGCAGAGAGGAAAGGGTGAATCCGGGGAACGATATAAAGGAAGAACCGATAGGATTTAACAGTTGACTGAATACAAAAGTTGATAGACAGTGAGGAATCGAGGCTGAAGCTAAGGCTGTGGGCTTCTGGAACAGGGAGGACAGTGGTGGTGTCAACTGTCAACGGGAAATCTTGGAGGAGGGGCAGTTTAGGAATAGAGACAAGAAGCCCCATTTGAGGTGCTGGTGGGACATCCAAATTCATTCATTCAATTGTATTTATCCAACGCTTACTATGTGCAGAGCACTGTACCGAGCGCTTATAGAGATGTCCTGGAGGTTAGAGGAGATGTGGGGTGGTAGGTTAGATGAAAAGTTAGGGTTAGAAGGGAGACCTGAAATCCCTTAGAGAGTGTGCAAAGCCGAAAGAATAGGGGAACCCAACCGAACCTCCCAGGATACCCACGGTTAGGGGATGAGCGGTGGAAAAGGAGCCAACAGGTAAAACTGAAAAGGAACTTTCAGGGAGGTAAGATAATTGAGCATCTTAAGGAAAGCAAGAGGTGAGGAGAGATTCAGACAGAGCGGGGTCCATCGGAAGTGACTAGGAGGAGGTCACTAGCATCTTCAGAGGGCTCTGCCTCAGTGAAGGAAAGGGGGCTAAAACTTGACTAACACGTGGAGTGAGATATTATTTTGTTAATGAATTGTACATCGCCTTGATTCTATTTAGTTGCCATCGGTTTTTACGAGATGTTCTTCCCCTTGACGCTGTTTAGTGCCATTGTTCTTGTCTGTCCGTCTCCCCCGATCAGACCGGGAGCCCGTCAAACGGCAGGGACCGTCTCTATCTGTTGCCGACTTGTTCATCCCAAGCGCTTAGTACAGTGCTCTGCACATAGTAAGCGCTCAATAAATACTATTGAATGAATGAATGAATGAATGAATGAGTTAAGAATTTTGAACAGGAATGGAAGGAGGGAGACGGGCAACAGGTGGAGTGAGCTTGGGGATCCAGAGAGAGATTTTTTTAAGAGCAGGAGAGACTTGAGCAGGTTTGAAGTCAGAGCGACAGGAGCCACCCAAGAATCAGGAGGTGAACATAGCCGTGAGGGAGGGGAGGAAGCGTTTTTCAGAGGTGACAAGGGATGAGGTGAGAAGCAAGGGGAGAGGAGGTAGAGTGTGAGAACGGGTAGGAGGAGTTCTAAGAGAGGGCCAGAAAGAAACTGAAAACTACTAAAAGCTCATCTTTGCCCGGAGGTCTTCCCAGACTGAGCCCCCCTTTTCCTCCGCTCCTCCTCCCCTCCCCATCGCCCCGGCTCCTTCCCTCTGCTCTACCCCCCTCCCCACCCCACAGCACTTGTGTATATATGTACATATGTATTATTCTATTTATTTTATTATCGATGTATCTATAATTCTATTCATTTATATTGATGCCCGTCCACTTGTCTTGTTGTCTGTCTCCCTCTTCTAGACTCTGAGCCCACTGTTGGGTAGAGATTGTCTCCGTTTGTCGCCGAATTGTACTTTCCAAGCATTTAGTACAGTGCTCTGCACACAGTAAGCGTTCAATAAATATGACTGACAATGAATGAAAGAAGAGGAATGTGGTAGGGTGACGAGAAGGTGATGGAGGATTCACACTTGCCGGTTCCTATTTTTCCAACGAGGTCGTTGGAGCAGTCAACCGGGGATAGAGCAAGGAGGTGACGGGAGCACTGTGGGCTCTAGGAGGGAATGAAAGGTGTGGATTGTTTGGAGGGGGATGGTGAGAGCAGGAATAAATAAGAGAAGAATGAAAGTATTGCTGAACAGAAGAGAGAGCTGAATCATAGCAGGTTAGAGAGAATTTGAAGTGACAAAAGTCAGCTCGGTGCCTGAACCTTAGACTTAAGGACAGCCTTTCCACCGGTCTGGGTGATTAAGTATTGGAAGGGGCTGACAGAGGAGTGAAGTCTTTGCCCCCGAAGTTGCTAAAATGACCCACAAACCATCCTCCCCCAAAACCAAGACACCCATCTATCCTGGGAATGTACTAAATGACCTCTTGAAGTCCCTTCTACTTATTTTTTTAATGGTATTCCTTAAGAACTTGTTATGTGCCAGGCACTGTATTAAGCACTGGGGTAAATACAAGCAAATTAGGTTGGACCCAAGGCAAGTCCCACTTGGGGCTCACAGTCTTAATCCCCATTTTCAGATGAGGGAACTGGGACACAGAGAGGTTAAGTGACTTGCCCAAGATCACAGAGCAGACAAGTGGCAGAGCCAGGATTAGAACCCAGGTCCTTCTGATTCCCTGGCCCATGCTCTATCCACCGGAAAACATTGCTTCTTCCACCTCTAGGATGATTTGAGTCTTTCTGAGTCTTTTGGGGGGATCCTCTTGCGTCACGTAATTTAATGGATGACAACTGGTGCTTATTGATTTATTGGAGCAGAAGCCAGGCTGTGGGAGCGGCATCAAAGATTTCTTATCACTTTTCTTATATTTTGTTCCACTGAGGATCGACCAGGGAACACAAACAATCAGAAAAGGAACACAGTCAGGGAAAATCTGGAAATAAACAGGCATGAGGGATTCCATTCAAAAGAGAGAGGGGCCAGAATCCAAAGACGGAAACTGTTTTCTTGAACTGAAATAAAAAAGTTTGTGTTTAAAAGTGTTGCTTCTCTCTGTGAGCATTTCCAGACAACATGCACACAGCCATCTGGGAGGGAGGAGGAGAAAAAGAACGATTTCAATCACTCCTACTGCCTCAGCGATTCAACTCTCCTCCGTTCCTGGCAGATTGTCTCGAAGACTGGTTGGCGTATTAACTTGTGTCCAATATTATCCTGGGTTTTGGGGAGAAAAGCGGATTGTGTCATGGCGTGATTCAGTGGGGAACAGAACTCACCCGGCTTTGCTTCTGAGGGCTACATGCCTGTTTTTCCTCCTATTTAGACTGGGGGACAGGGGCTACATCCGACCTAATTAACTCGTCTCGACCCGGGTGCTCAGAATAGCGCACATAGGCTGGGTATTCCTATTTCCACCCAAATCTCCCAGAATATATGGTCAGACTGGATGAGGTGGGTTTGGGGGGAGGGATTGAGAAATGGAAGGGAAGTATCTTGGGTCAAAGCTGTTGCACTTGTTAATGCTTTGAATTAAGAGTCTGCTATTTCTGAAGAGAGAAATCACTGGTTGTCCCTTTTCGGTGGTTCCTGCTGCTGTTCCCTGCCGTCTTCTAGCCCAAGGGTTGGAGCAAGGTGGGAAGCGGGAGGGAATAATAATAACTGTGGCATTTTTAAGCACCTACTATGTGCCAGGCCCTGTATTTACCCATTCATGCAATCCTATTTATTGAGTGCTTACCGTGTGCGGAACACTTTACTAAGCTCTCGGGAGAGTACGGTAAGCAGACACATTCGCTGCCCATCATGAGCTTACAGTCTAGAGGGGAGAAGACAGACTCAATACAAATAAATAAAATTACAGATATGTATGTAAGTGTTGTGGGGGTGGGAGGGGGAAAGAGCAAAGGGAGCAAGTCAGGGCGAAGCTGAAGGGAGTGAGAGATGAGGAAAGGTGGAGCTTAGTCTGGGAAGGCCTCTTGGAGGAGATGGGCCTTCAGTGAGGCTTTGTAACAGAGGAGAGTAATTGTCTGTGGGATTTGAGGAGGCAGGGCTTTCCAGGCCAGAGGCAGGATGTGCGTGCTGAGGTGGATACAAGCTAACCAAGTTGGACACAGATCCTGTCCCATTTGGGGCTCTCAGTCTCAATCCCCACTTTACAGATGAGGTAACTGAGGCCCAGAGAAGTGAGTGACTCACCCAAAGTCCCACAGCAGACAAGTGGCAAAGCTGGATTAAACCCTTGAGCGGCTGACTCCCAGGCTCATGCTCTATCCACTGCGCCATGCCGCTCATTTGGCTGCTGCCAGGGGTTGGAGGAGCAGAGAAGACGGGAGTGTCCAGAGATCCTGGCTTCTCCCTCTGGCTTCTCCCTACCTTGTTCCCGCCCATTCCAGCCTTAATTAGAGGCCCTCAAGGTCCTGTAGGAGAGAAAGCAACCAGACGCAATGATGCGCTGGGATGGAGACCAAAAAAAATGTTATGTGGTTGGAGGGGAACAGATTAACCTTCTTAAAGTGAGAATCAATATCATAAATCTAAAATCAGACGTAAGTACAAAAACATCTTGCAAGTCCATCGTCGTCCCTCAGGCAAGTCATAAATTGAGGATTCCCTCCATACGGGGTCTAAATTTTGAGGACTCTCTCAGTACAAGGTCTGAATTCAGAGATGTCGTTAAGTGACGTGTTATAACTCAGAGAATCATAAGTTGAGGTCTTCTTACAGTCCAATTGTGTGTAATTGAGGATTGATTGTATTATGGAGCAATCAATCGGTGGTATTTATCGAGCGCTTAGTGTGTGCAGGGCACTGTACAAAAAACCTGGGAGAGTAATGATGATAATCATAGTTGTATTTGTTATGCCAAGCATTGTACTAAGAGCTGGGGTGGATAGAAGCAAATGAGGTTGAACACAGTCCCTGTCCCACATGGGGATCACAGTCTTAATCCTCATTTTACAGAAGAGGTAACTGAGGCACAGGGAAGTTAAGTGACTTGCCCAAAGCCACACAGCAGAGAAGTGGCAGAGCCGAGATTAGAACGCAGGACCTCTGACTCCCAGTGCTCTATCTACTACGTCACCCTGCTTCCCACTATAACAGAGTTGGTAGACACATTCCCTGCCTACAAGGAGACTACGGTCTCTATAGATAAATGTAACTTCAGAAAAGAGATTGACTACAAACGCTGAATTGGCTCTCTCCTCTTTTCCCTGCCAAATGGGATACCGGGAAGAATTACGTCTGGCATCCCAGCTGCTGTCCACTTTTGGACTGTGTTCGCGGAGCACTCTGGGGACTCGGGCCAGAATTCGTTTTAGTACCGGGAGGAGAGATCTGGATGGAGTGGGAGTCAGGGATGAGATTGGAGGATGCCCAGTGGCTGTGAAGAATTAGGTGCCTGACAATTCTGTGGTGAGAGCTGCTAGGCTCGACGGGAGAAACTGCTATTGATTTTCCAGATGAGCCACAGCAGCAACTGCCCTGGCCCTTCCAGGAGCAGCAGCAGTGCAGAAGCCCTAGTAGATAGAGCATGGGCCTGGGAGTAAAAAGGACCTGGGTTCTAATCCTGCCTCTGCCACCTGTTTACTGTGTGACCTTGGGCAAGTCACTTCTCTGTGCTTCGGTTTCCTCTTGTGGAAAACGGGGATGAAAACTCACAGCCACATGTGGGGCAGGGACTGTGTCCAACCTGATTAGCTTGTATCTACCCCAGCATTTAGTATAGTACCTGCTACCTGGAAAATGCCCCCGGCCCCCCCGCCAAAAGGTATCATGCCCACTGGATTGCAAACTTCTTCAGGACAGGGATGGTGTTTACTAACTCTAGTGCACTTTCCCAAGTGCTCAGCCTACCATAAATATTACCGATCGATTGGTCGATTGATCTACAGATCCATTCCAAGGACCCAGATTTAAGCCAGAGTCTTTTTTGCCCCCAGATGCTCATCAGACTGGGATCCACAGTGGAACTAGGTCTAGGTTTGCTAATTAGACCCAGATACGCTTTCTTGCCAACCTCCCCACGATGCCTAGGTCGAGTAGCAGTCCTACACAAAAGGCCTTCCATCATTCAGTCAGTAGTATTTATTGAGTGCTTATTGTGTGGAGAGCACTGTACTAAGAGCTAGGGACAGTACCGTGTAACAATAATAATGGACACAGTCCCTGTCCATAGTGAGCTGATGGTCTAGAGGGGGAGACAGACAATAATATAAATTAGTGTTGTGGGGTTGAGAGGAAGGATGAATAAAGGAAGCAAGATGTGCAAAAGGGTAAGAAGGGGCAAGCGTAGGGAAGCAGGAAGGAGTGCCAGAGAGCTGAGGCATCCCTAGACCCCGAACTGTCTCTCAGAAAGAAATAGCTTCTTTTTCCCTGACTTCCTCTTCGTCAAAGTCCCAAATAGTTATTCCACTGGGACTCTCCCCATCCCTTTTCAATCAACCAATGGTATTTATTGAGCGCTTACTGTGTGCAGAGGACAGTAAGAAGCACGTGAGAGAGTACAATATTACAGAGTTGGTAGACACATTCCCTGCTCACGAGGAACTCACCATCTAGTGGATATCTGAGCAGGATAAGCTAGGAGCTGAGGTTGGGGTAGGGATTGGGGAGGTCTAGAAGGAGAAAGACATCATTTCCCAAGGGAGAGAGTCAGGCCCTGGCTGGTCAGGCTTCCTGGGGTCCCACACGGTGATGTGGATTGTGTGTAATGGAAGGCATGGTGAAAATAAAGACATCAATGTTGTGCATGATACACGCAGAGAGAAATCCCCCAAGGAGAATTCATGTTGATTGAAGACCACATATACATTCCCTTCCCATTCAGGTTGAACACAGTCCGTATCCCACGTGGGGCTCTGAGTGTTCATCCTCATTTTTCAGAAGAGGTAACCGAGGCCCAGAGAAGTTAAGTAACTCGCCCAAGGTCACACAGCAGACAAGAGGGGAAGCGGGGATTTGAAATGAGGTGTTTCTGACTCCCAGGCCCATGGGCAAAGATGCAGGCCTTTATCCTCATTCATCAGGTGTTTTCATGATGATGCTGATAAAGGTGAGTCTATAGCCATGATTAATAATAATCATTCATTCATTCATTCATTCATTCAATAGTATTTATTGAGCGCTTACTATGTGCAGAGCACTGTACTAAGCGCTTGGAATGAACAAGTCGGCAACAGATAGAGACGGTCCCTGCCGTTTGACGGGCTTACAGTCTAATCGGGGGAGACGGACAGACAAGAACAATGGCAATAAATAGAGTCGAGGGGAAGAACATCTCATAAAAACAATAGCAACTAAATAGAATCAAGGTGATGTACATTTCATTAACAAAATAAATAGGGTAATGAAAATATATACAGTTGAGCAGACGAGTACAGTGCTGAGGGGATGGGAATGGTATTTGTTAAGCACTATGTGCCAAATACTGTTCTAAGCGCTGGGGTAGATACAAGGTAATCAGGTTATCCCACGTAGGGCTCACAGTCTTTATCCCCATTTTACAGATGAGGGAACTGAGGCACAGAGAAGTTAAGTGACAAAGTCACACATCTGACAAGTGGCGGAGCACGGATTAGAACCCACAACCTCTGACTCCCAAGCCCGTGCTCTTTCCACTAAGCCACGCGGATTCTCCAAATGTACATGGTTTTGAGACCCCCTTGCCCAGTTACACCTTGTGTCCAGGAAAATGCAGTGTGGCACCTATGAAGAGTATGGAGCAATTTATTCATTCATTTATTCTTTCACCTGTATTTATTGAGCACTTACTGTGCGCCACATACTGTACTAAGCCCTTGGGGAAGTACAGTATAACAATAAACAGACACATTCCCTACCCATAGTGAATTTACGTCTGGAGAGGGAGACAGACATTAATATAAATAAATGAATATATTATAGATATGTACTAATAAATCATAGATCTGTACATAAGTGCTTTGGGACTGGGAGGGAGGATGAGTAAAGGGAGCAATTCAGGACAACACAGAAGGGACTGGGAGAAGAGGAACAGAGGGCTTAGTCAGGAAAGCCCTCTTGGAGGAGATGCGCCTTCAATTAGGCTTTGAAGTAGGGGAGAGTATTTGTCTGTCGAATATGAGAGAGGAGGGTGTTCCAGGCCAGGTGCCTGGACGCTAAGTGCTTCGCGCGTCACTGCCGTCTCTTCCTCAGCAGAAGACAAAGGTTGGGGCTGCCTCTGTCTCCTAGAAGTTTAGAAGCTTCGGGAGAGGAAGAGGGGGATGGTAAACGTGGACAGGATGTGCACTCTTGTGGTGTTTGAATTTGTTCCCTACTTCTGGCCTCTCCCCACTCGAGTCCGTACTTCACACTTAGTATGAATCGTTTTCCTAAAGTGTTATACAGCATACGACTCTCCACCCTTCAAACGCCTCAGTGCCTACCTAATCTCCTTCTACATCTAGTAGAAATTTCTTACCGATGGCTTCCAACTCTCCCTCAGCTCTTTCCGTTCTACACGTGGGTTTACTTCCACAACTTCCTACCTCACATTCTTCATCTCTTCCCCAGCTCTTTTTCGTACTGTACCTCACTCACGACTCTCCAGCCAGTAACTCGCATTGCTCCCCTCAACTGGAGTCCCTCCCTCAAACTCCACCATTCTTTTTTTTTATGGTATTTGTTTAAGCGCTTACTACATGCCGGGCACTGTTCTAAGCACTGGGGAAGATGCAAGCTAATAAGGTCGAACAGAGTCCATGTCCCGTATGGAGCTCACACCCTTAATCCCCATTTCAAATGAGAGAACTAAAGCATAGAGAAGTTAAGTGACTTGCCCCGAGTCACATAGCAGGCGAGTGGCGGAGCTGGGATTAGAACCCAGGTCTTTTTGTCTCCCAGGCCTGTGCTCTATCCAAGAGACCATGCAGTGTCTCATTCCACCTCTCTCCCCAACTTCAGAGCCCTCTTAAAATTCTACCTCCTCTGGGAAGCCTTCGCTGATTAATTCACAGCCCCCAATCATGTCAAGCCAACCTCAACCTCAGCACTTACATACTGGGTATATTTTTATTTCTTTATTCAGTTATCTATTCAGCTATTTCATTCTGATTTGTATTCCTTCATAAATTTATTCTTTTGTTTGGAAATTATTTTTGTCTGTCCATCTACCCAATTAGATTGTAAACTCCTGGGGGGGTAGGGATCTTCTGTCATATCTGTTTGGTCCTTCCAAGTGCTTAGCACAGTGCTTTTCACTCCGTAAATACCACTGGTGAAGATGATAATAACCTATTTTCCCTGTTCCTAATCTATATTAATGTCTATCCTCACCTGAAGACTGTAAGCTTCTTGTGGGCAGGCTTCACATTTACATCTCCAATGTATTGAATAATAATGATAATGTTGGTATTTGTTAAGCACTTACTATGTGCAGAGCACTGTGGTAAGCGCTATTGAACTTTGAACTTCTGAACTATTGAACTATTGAACTTTCCCAAGTGCTGAGTACAGTGCGATGCACACAGTGAGCGACAGACAATTACTTTCCTCCTCTTCAAAGCCTTATTGAAAGCACATTTCCTCTTAGAGGCCTTCCCTGACTTAACCCTCCTTCCCTTTTCTTCAACTCCCTTCTCCGTCGCCCTGACTTGCTCCCTTTGTTCATCCCCCTTCCCAGCCCCACAGTACTTATGTCCATATCCGTAATTTATTTATATTAATGTCTGTCTCCCCCCTAGACTGTAAGCTCACTGTGAGCAGGCAATCTGTCTAGACTGTTATATTCTTTATTGTTATACTGTACTCTCCCCAGCACTTACCATGCTAAGTAATGAAGCAGCAGAGCTTAGCAGATAGAGCCCGGGCCGGGGTGTCAGAAGGTCATGGGTTCTATTCCCAGCTGCACCACTTGTCTATGTGACCTTGGGCAAGTCACTTCACTTCTCTGTGCCTCATCTACCTCATCCGTAAAATGGGGATTGAGACTGTGAGCCCCACGTGGGACAGGGACTGTGCCCAACCCAATTTGCAGGTAACTACCCCAGTGCTTAGTACAGTGCCTGGCACAGAGTAAGGGCTTAACAAATACCACAATTATGAATGAATGAATGAACGGGTGCAGAAATTGGCCAATCATGGGGAGCCGAGACAGCCTGGCCTACCTGATTGGTCTACTATGCCACCCATCAGTCTGCCTTTCCTCTGGGGCCGGAAAGTCATCCGTTCCAAAAAGCGTCTAACGGTACAAAGGGAATTATGATTTAATGGATGTTGATTGATGGAAAATTAGTCATTAAGCCCTGGGAAATGAGCCGCTTTACTGGCCAGCTGCTCTAACAACTCCAGCTGCTTCCAGGGCTCTCCTGCTGCACAGTTACAAACCATCACTTATTAGGGACAGAGAAAAAGTTTGCAATCGCAACAGTTCCCTTTGAAGTTGGTTCTGACATTCAGTTGGGAAAAGAACAAAGTTGGCCGTCGGTTGGCAGCTAGCAATTCTCCCAGTGAGGCTCGCTTAATCCCCTGAACCAGCAGACGCTACCATGAGCTCCTGTTTTTGTGGCAATAAATGGGAACATCAACTACGGGTGAATGGATTATTCTTTAGGCATTTTAGGGCGGACACAAGGGGAGGAGACTCAATTTTCTTCCATCTGGAGGGGAATACCACAACGCTCCTCAACTCTAAGAGAAGCCACTTGGCCTAGTAGATAGAACATGAACCTGAGCGTCAGAAGGATCTGAGGTCTAATCTGGATCCGCAACTTGTCTGCTGTGTGACCTTGGGCAAGTCTCTTCACTTCTCCGTTCCTCAGTTATCTCATCTGTTAAATGGGGATAAAGACTGTGAGCCCCCTTTGGGACAAGGACTGTGTCCAACCGGATTAGCTTGCATCTACCCCAGTGCTTAGTACAGTGCCTGGCACACAGTAAGCGCTTAACAAATGCCATTAAAAAGACCAAATTATCATCCTCCTGCTCCACCTCACTTCACTCCATCACCAACTTGGACATGCGCTCAATTTCATCAACTCCACTGCCTAATCCCTAAACTCATCAAGTTGGAAATTCCACTCTCTGACTTTAATCTCCTCATTTTCCTTCTCCCCTGCCCCCCAATCTGTCCTACTCCCTGACAGAGACTTCCAATCTTTCAACCCTCTCCAATTTTTCTCTTGATGTACAAACCCACACTCTCAACTCCTCCCTCTGTCACTCCTTTGTTCTTCTATTGATCTCTTACCACCAAATCCCGGCCCTGGATCAACTCCGCAGTAGGTTTCCTAAGCTCTTGTGCTTGAGCTGTGGAACGCTGGTGGTGGAAATTCCTAGCCCAGACCAACCTAGTCCATCTCAAATTCAACCTTATCTGCTTCGACTCTGCTACCCGCTCTGCCCGGCAAAAATAGTTCTCCATCCTTATTGATTCGTGCCCACTGCCCAGACCAGCCTTTTCAGACTTTCACCTCCTTCCTCGAGTCCCTATCTCTTGCCCCTAATGACCTGGCCACCTATTAGAAAAGCAGCATGGCTTAGTGGAAAGGGCCTGGGTTTGGGAGTCAGAGGTCATGGGTTCTAATCCCTGCTCCGCCACTTGTCTACCGTGTGACCTTAGGCAAGTCACTTCACTTCTCTGTGCCTCAGTTACCTCATCTGTAAAAATGGGGGTCAAAAAATGTGAGCCCCATGTGGGACAATCTGATTACCCTGTATCTCCCCCAGGGCTTAGAATAGAGCACAGCACATAGTGATCGCTTAACAAATACCAACGTTATTATTATTATTTCACTGATAGAACTGAAGCCACCAGGCACTTACTCCCTAAAATTCATTCAACCGTATTTATCGAGTGCTTACTGTGTGCAGAGCACTATACTAAGTGCTTGGGAGAGTATAATATAACAATATACAGTGACATTCCCTGCCCACATAGAACTTACAGTCTAGAGAATCTCCCCTCTTCTCCAGTCCCACCCTCCTCCTTCCCCACTTTGCCTCTCCCATCCTTCCCAGCAGCATTGCAAAAAACTTCACATCTCTTCAGATCTAACCCCTCCACCTAGGCCTCTGCCCCCACCCTTTTGTACCTTAATAAAACAATTACTCCGTCTCTTCTTCGCTCCCTGACCACCATCTTCAACCATTTTCTAATGGCTCCTTCCTCAGTGCTTTCCCGCAAGACCATGTATCCCCGGGAGTGCAATACAATACAGTTGGTAGCCCCATTTAAAGTCCAAAAGGAGCTTACAGATGAGAGGGACAGATATTAAAATAAATTGCAGATAGGGGAAAGGGGAGAAAATAAAGATAGGCACTTAGGTGCTGCAGGGTTGAGAGTGCTGTCTACAGTGATGGGAAAGTAAGGGAGAAAAACAAGATTTTCTCCTGGAAAGATTAGTTAACCTTGGCTTCACTGACGTTCTCCCCTATTTCTCCTTTCTCTCTGTCTGCTCGTTCTCAGTCTTTTTCATGGGTTTCTCTGCCGCCCACCCCTTAATGGTAGGAGTCCCTCAAGGCTCAGCTCTGGGTCCCCTTCTATTCTTTATCTACACTCACTCCTTTGGAGAACTCATTCGATCCCACAGTCTCGACTACTACCTCTCTATGTGGATGACTGCTAAATCTACGTCTCCAGCCCCGATCCTCTTTTTCTGTAGTCTCTCTTTTCCTCCTGCCTTCAGGACATCTTTACTTGGAAGTCCGTCCAACACCTCAGATTTAACATGTCCAAAACAGAACTCCTCATCTTCCCACCCAAATCCTGTCCTCCCAGTGACTTTCCCATCATTGTTGATAACACCGCCATCCTCCCGGTCTCACCTCCCCTTGGTATTATCTTCAATCTGTCAACAAATCCTGTTGGTTCTACATTCACGACATCTCTAGAATCTGTCCTTTCCTCTCCATCCAAACAGCTACTATATTGATCCAAGCTCTTATAAATCCGTCTCGACTACTGCGGCAGCCTTCTTGCTGACCTCCCTGCCTCCTGTCTCTCCCCTTTCCAGTCCATTTTTCTCTCTACTGCCCGGATCGTTTTCCTAAAAAGAGTTCAGCCCATGTCTCCCCATTTCTCAAAAGCTTTCAGTGGTTGTTCATCCACCTTCACATCAAACAGTAACTCCTTACTCTCTGTTTTAAGGTAATCAGCTCACTGTCTCCTAGTTTATCTTGCTGATCTCACAGTACACCCCAACCCACATGCTTCGCTCTTCTCACACAGCCTATTCATTGAATCTCGATCTCATGTGTCTCACCGCCGACCCTTTACCTCCCTCTCAATAGGTACCTGACCTCTACAACATATCCTACAGAACACCATTCTCCCTATTCCATTCTCCCCATTTAAAAAACCCTAATGATGATGTTAGAGCTATTTGTTAAGTGCTTACTGTGTGCCAGGCACGCTAATGTTGGGGTGGATACAAGCAAATCAGGTTGGACTCAGTCCCTGTCCCACGTGGGGTTCACACTTTCCATCCTTATTTTACAAATGAGGGAACTGAGGCACAGAGAAATGAAATGACTTGTCCAAGGTCCCACACCACAAAAGTGGGAGAGCTGGGATTAGAAACCATGACCTTCTGACTTGTAGGCCCAGGCTTTATTCACGATGCCATGCTGCTGCTTCACATAAAAGCACAACTCCTCCAAGAGGAATTCCCTGACTAGGCTCTCTTTTCTCCCATTCATCCTCCCTTCTACATTGCCTATGCACTTGGTGCTTGGCATATAGTAAGCGTTTAACAAATACCGTTATTATTATTATCTGTGCCACTTTAGAACTTGACATTCGCCCCACCCGCAATCCCACATAACTTGAGTCCCTGTGCTCTCCCAGTCTCCCGTCAATAACTTATTTCAATATCTGTCTTCGCCTCTAAACTGTGAGCTCCTTGTGAGCAGGGAATGTATCATCTCTACCGTATTGTTCTTTCCTAAGTGCATGGTACACAGTTATCACTCAATCAATATCATTGATTGATTGGATTGCCCATATTAAAAAAGGTCATCTTTCATTTCTATGACGTAACACCTCATGATTACTCCTCATGGTAAGGAGATGGTAAGGAGTTCCAGATCTCACCTCCAATACTTTGCATTCAACTCAGCATTTTCTTGAATGGAGAAACGTTTTTCAACTGCTGTTAGTAGTAGTAATAATGATAATAGTAATAATGATGATGGTGATAATGATAATTAGACTTATAATAATACGTGTTAAGTACATACTATGAGCCAAGCACTGCAGTAAGCTTTAGGGTGAATACAAGGTAATCGGGTCAAACACAGTCATTCACTCATTAGAATTTATTGAACGCTTACTGTGTGCAGAGCACTGTACTGAGCGCTTGGAAAGCACAATTCAGCAACACAGAGAGACAATCCCTGCCCACAACGAGCTGATCCCACATGGGGGTCACAGTCTACATATAAAGGACCGAGTATTTATTTCCCCTATTTGCTCTCCCCTCTGCATCAACCGTGAACTTGGCTGTGTAATAATGTTGGCATTTGTTAAGCGCTTACTATGTGCCGAGCACTGTTCTAAGCGCTGGGGTAGATACAGGGTAATCAGGTTGTCCCACGTGAGGCTCACGGTTAATCCCCATTTTACAGATGAGGTAAGTGAGGCACCGAGAAGTGAAGTGACTTGCCCACAGTCACACAGCTGACAAGTGGCAGAGCCGGGATTAGAACCCATGACCTCTGACTCCCAAGCCCGGGCTCTTTCCACTGAGCCACGCTGCTTCTCTACCTCTTGAGCACTCTTTTTGAAATTCATCCCAGCCCCACAGCAATACTCTATACTCTACTATTTCCCCTATCTCTAACCTATTTTAATATCTGTCTCCCACTGTGGACTGTAAGCTCCTTGCGGGCAGGGATCGGGCCTACCAACTTCATTGTATTCTCCTTTCCCAAGTGCTTAGTACAGTGCTCCATCCACTAGGCCATGTGGTTTCAAAGTTCAAGCAATGGCATCTAACAGACTGCCACTGTCCATTAGCGGGACTTGAAAGCCGTATGGATTTCCGCAGCCACCTGGAGAGCCAAGTGCTGGACTGACCGGTCGTTCATATGCTCTGAACTTGAGCTACCGAGACAACCAGTACAACAGCCCTTTGTAGGCGGGGAACATCTCTATCTACCTGTCTTGTTTTATGCTGCCGAGTCGCCTCCGATCCATTGCTACGCCACGGACACGTCTCTCCCAGAATGTCCCACCTCCACCTGCAATCGTTCCGGTAGTGTATCCATAGAGTTTTCTTGGTAAAAATACAAAAGTGCAGTAAACTGAGTCTCCTCCCTCGACTAGCTCTGTTGTACTGTACTCTCCCAAGTGCTTCGTATAGTGCTTTGCACACAGTAAGTGCTCGATGAAGTCCACTGATCAGTCAAAAAGCGGCATCCATTCCAACTGTAAGACTACATTCCAAACATCTGGAATATAAAGACACCTGCAGGTACTCAGGGACAAGGAAACCCAGCCCCGTCTGAATGAGGAACCCCAGCTACAAGCATGGAGTTGGCAGGAAATGGGAGCTTCTCAGAGACACTGCCATTAAAACAGTGAATGTGGCAGAGAGACAACATCAAGACTGGTTTGATGAAAATGAGTCAGAGTCTAAAGAAACACTTGCCGCATAACTGGAAGTGCCTCACCGATGCCTCTTAGCCCCTCGAGATCACAACGCCAGGCCTACAACAAGACCTATAGAGCAAGCCAGAAAACACGTCTAATCGAAACTAAAGGGACTCGGGGGTATCCTGAGCGCCACCGATTTAAGGACTTTTATTCATCATGAAAGGACCTCTATGGCCCCCATACATAGAGCTTCGTACAGTGCTCTGCACATAGTAAGCGCTCAATAAATACGATTGAAGGAACTACAGCCCCACTGAGGAAAACAGGGAAACACCTCATCCAAGACCAAGAGGAAATCCTACCCAGATGGGAAGAACACCACATGCCTTCCGCCACCGAGGTGGGAAATGGGGGGTCCCGACGTTAGTTCTAACTTTTGAGAAAGTAACTTCCACAGTCAAAGTCTTGAAAGACACCAAGGCAGCTAAATCAGATCAATCAATCAGCCATATCTATGACTTTCCTGCAGAAATCTACAAATCAAAAAGGAACCTAATCCTCAGTTTTTCTTCAACAACTGGAACACCAGTTGAAAGATGTCAAGATGATCAGCATCTTCAAGATGGAAAGATAGAGCTGGTTGGGCAAACTCTTGGGTAAATTTTCCTGCTTTCCAGAGCTGGAAAGATCTGGCTCAAGTCAATCTGAACAGTTCTATCTGCACAGACTGTTAAAGCTCACAGTCAGTTGTGAACTCCTGAAATCACATCTGGCTTCAGATTGGATCTCAGCACCGCAGATATGATCTCTGAGGCATGCCAGATTCAGGAAAAAAAATACAGAGAACACCACCAAGATCTTAATACCACAATACTTTCGAGTCTATCAACGGAGCAGACCTATCGTGAAGCACAATCTCCAGCAGAGCGATGGAGAAGTGCGCCATCAAGGACCTCTGCAACAGCCTGGCAGGCAGAAATCAGGCGGGGAGGGAAAGGAGGCTGCTGTTCTAGAACACAAGCTTTGTAAAGATTGGGATATCACGAGGTTGAGCTGAAAACAGAGCAAACTAATGGCGGGACAGCTACTGGTACAAGGCTCACGTCTTACTTCCATTACCCGAGAGGGTTTTAGTTCTCCATCGGGCTTCTTGGTCACAGTTGTAAGCATGGATAAGCCCTCCCTATCAGTAATGACATTTTTGCCAGTGAAGGACATGGCTAGGTGTTGACAGAACACAGGAGGGGAGGAATCCGTGCTGTACACGGTTAGGAACCCATAGGGGGAACCCAACTAAAAATGTTTCTGGAAGTCGGCATTCCAGCCCAGAGGCAGCCAAAGAAAGAGGATGTAGGGTAAAAGCAGCCTTCTCAGCCATGCTGAGAAGCAGCGGGGCTCAGTGGAAAGAGCCCGGGCTTGGGAGTCAGGGGTCATGGGTTCGAATCCCGGCTCTGCCACTTGGCAGCTGGGTGACCTTGGGCAAGTCACTTAACTTCTCTGGGCCTCGGTTACCTCATCTGTAAATGGGGATTAAGACTGTGAGCCTCATGTGGGACAACCTGATTACTCTGTACCTCCCCCAGCGCTTAGAACAGTGCTCTGCACATAGTAAGCGCTTAACAAATACCAACATTATTAAAAGGAGGAAGAAAATGGGCATAATGGGAAATAAAAAGATAGATGAGTGAAATGGCTAGCTGAGTAGTTTGCCATTGCGCTAAACAGTGTAAATCTTATGCCACCTAATGTGTACATTAGCACCAATTAGTTTTGTGGCCACATTTTGGAACCTGCTGGGACAGTTTTAAGAAGAGTTCTAGGTTCTGACCCTGATTCTACAATTGCATTTCTGCAGTAATTTTAGCCATGTTGCTGAAATTATTGCAGGATGGTCGCGGGTCCAGTTTTATACCAGATGGTCCAGGTTTTATTTGCTTGTATCCACCCCAGTGCTTAGAACAGTGCCCGGCACATAGTGGGTGTTTTACAAAATAACATAATTATTATTTATCTAGCGGTCTGCCCCGTCTGGTACTTATGCAACAGCAAACGCCTTTACATTCAATGGACAGTGAGATCAAGTTTGTTTCCTTTATCCAAGGTCACATAACTGATCTCGTTTGTATTCTTTGGTTGAGTTAAATTAAAAGTCTTCTTCAATTACAGTGCAGCAAACGACTCTTCCTAACCTTTCATTAGCTAGTCATAACTGTACCACTTCAGGATCTCCAGCAGCTCAAGAGTTTGCTTGCCTAATTCTTTGTTTGTTCTGATTGTGTCTCTTCAATACTCTCAGCAGCTCTAAAGCCACCATGTCTTTGTCATGGTTCCAACAGAATGCACAGCAGAGGTAAATTCTGCTTACTCCCTTGGCAGCTGGGCTGTTTTGGCCAATTACTTTCTTTTATTTGGGGGAGGGGGGCAAAACCCAAAACCAACGTATAAATGTTTTACTAAGGAAAACAATTTAATGACCTAGGCAGTAATATTTATTTTGTCCCAAGAGTTAATTTAAATATCATCCTGCCAAATGGGACTAGAGTTAGTGCAATTTTGAAGGGTTCCGTCCTCCATCTTGTTTCAAAATATCACCCCGTTTTATCTAAACCCTCACAGAAACAAGCTTGCAAGATTTGGATAAGAAGTATCCAGATACAATGTGAATAGACAAATAAAGAACTTGCCAAAATATATGTGGTGGATACAACCACGGAGCTCCTTGTGGGCAGGAATTATCTGCCACTTGTACTGTACTTTCTCAGCTACTTAATCAATCAATCGTATTTATTGAGCACTTACTCTCTGCAGAGTATTTGGGAGAGTACAATATAACAGAATTGTAGACACGTTCTCTGCCCTCATTGAGCTTACAGTCTAGAGGGAGAGACAGATTAGTATAAATAAATAAATTCCAGGTTTGTACATCAGTGTCATGGGGCTGAGGGAGAGGTGAATAAAGGGAGCAAATCCAAGTGCAAGAGGGATGCAGAAGGGAGTGGGAAATAGGAAATGAGAGTTTGGCCAGGGAAGGCCTCTTGGAGGAGATGTACCTTAAATAAGGCTTCAAATAGTGCTTTGCATAAAGTGCGCAATAAAAAGTGATCGACTGATTGATGAATGCTTCAATTCCATCATCAGAGCCACAACCAGTTCAGGCCATGATCGAGTGCCCCAATCTTCTCCATACTGAGCTCCCTCTTCCGCCTTCATCAATTGTCCCCATATGCTGTCTCTGGAATGATTTCTCCCTAAACTGATTTTTCTTAAGACCCTCTGCCAGTTACCCATCATTCTTTGCATCCCATCCAGTCTCCTCTCTTCACATTTTAAGGTTCTCTACCCATCTGACCTCTGTCAGCGTACCTGCACTCACTTCATTTTCCTTGCGGCCCTCTTATCTCCTTTCTGCTGTCTTCTATCGACTCAGCCCACACTACTCTTGGTTCCTTTTGACTCTTCCACTCCAGATTCTCCTCCTTCCTTTGCTCAGGTATATCTCACCTTCATAACCAAGTCACTTCCTCCTCTTTGACCACCGAGCTCCCTCTAGCCCTCCAAATCTACCCAGATCCTCTCTGTCTAATCGAAGTCTATTTTGGCAACTGAATTTCTATTTTTGTAACTCAAACACGGCGGATATTACCGCTACTGCTATTTTCACTATTCTGGCCTCCACTTCACCCCCAGTGATCCCCACTCCCTGGGGCCATGAAGGTGGAGGCCAAGGTCAATCTATCAGTGGTATTTACTGAGTGCTTACTATGTGAAGAGCACTGTACTGAGCACTTGGAAAAGTACAGTGCTAAAGGTTCGGTAGGCTCAATGCCATAACGAGCTTACAGTCTACAGGGGGAGACAGACTGTAAGCTCGTCTCTAGACTGTAAGCTCATTGTGGGCAGGCAATGTGTCTGTTTACTGTTATATTATACTCTCCCAACCGCTTAATATAGGGCCTTCTGAACACAGTAAAGTCTCAATAAATACAACTGAACAAATGAATGGAAACAGGATAGGCCAATACAGGACCAGGGCATGACGGGGGAGATCAGACAGTGGAGGGGCAGAGGGACTTTTTGAAATGGCATTTGTAGTGTGCTATGTGCCAGGCACTGTACCAAGCACTGGGGAAGACACAGTCCCTGTCCACATGGGGCTTACAGTCTTAATCTCCATTTTACAGATTGAGGGGCAGAGAAGTGCAGTGACCTGCCCAAGGTCACCCAGCAGAAGAGTAAATCTAAGGCCTAGCCCATTCCTCTCCTCTGCTCCTGCTGTCTTGCTTACTCTCCTCTCACTCACCGCTTACACTCACCCTCACCTCGGAATCCCAAGTTGGGGGCGATGGTATTGGCTGGGATAGCGAAGTCTAACCTGGCGGTGATAATTATTTGGGAGCTATGGACGGGGGATTGGAATTTACGCGACTGAATATGGACCATGGGGGGATGAGGAAGCAGGTGAGTGGAGTTGGTCTGGGAAGCAGTTGGTCTAGGACTGTCTTTCAACAGGAAGGGGACAGAATACATACATCCCGAGGCACAGAATATGCTCCTCTGATGGATAACTGATTAAACCAGCCAAGTGGGACAATTCTGCACTAGCCCAGGTTGAGGTGTGGTTGGTCCAATTCCCAGGCTGCCTACTTAGTTTTGCTAATAATAATGATAATTACTATTATTATGGTATTTAAGTGCTTCCTCTGTGCCAGGCACTGTACTAAATGCCGGGTTGGATACAAACAAATCAGATTGGATGCGGTCCCTGTCCTGCTTAGGGCTCGTAGCCTTAATCCCCATTTTACAGATGAGGTAAAAGAGGCACAGAGAAGTGAAGTGACTTGCCCACGGCCACAGAGCAGACAAGTGGAGGATCCTGGATTAGAACTCATGACCTTCTGACTCTCAGGCCCGTCCTCTACCCACTTCACCATGCTGCTTCCCGTGATTATCACCATGATGCCAAGCTGAAGGTACTTTCTTGGATGCTCTGCCCTACTTATCCACCTGAAATATTTTTGTCCACCCATATTAATGGGTTATAAAATCCGTTTTTAAAATTTGTAACTTTTTATAATTTTAAAAATACCTTTAAAAACTTCACAATACGCAACTAGAATTTGCCAACACAGAGAGTATTTTGGCGGATAGAATGATGGAGTGGTAGAGGTTATGCCTATCCTGGCATCTTGTAACCTTAACCCTCACTTCTGGACAAAAGGTAGGGGCGGTCATCTTAACCACTTTTTCCTACTTTCCCCATTGGGGGTTCTTGGTATCAGAGAGACACCAATAAAGAGGGCTGGAGAGGAGCAAAGATCTTGACATTTTGCAGATTCCTTGACCAGTGAACACCGACGAAAGAAATTAAGGAAATATTGCATACGTCAACAAGATTGTTTTTTATAGTACTTTGTTTTCTAAACCTTTCCATTAGGCTCTAGCAGCTGTTTAAGTGCTTGTATTTCTTTCGGCCTGCCATGGAGCAGAAGCAATGAAGGATGTGTTAGATAAACAGGGTAGGATGTCTTTTTCATCACTGATGTTGTCAGGGATGGAAACGGGACTTGGTAATCATCATTACCGAAAATAGGTGGGTGGAGAGTCGTTTTTTTTTAAAAAAACACGCTTATGACCTTTTAAAAATGGAAACACTTTTCTTAAAAAGAAACTCAAGTAACAAAACTCTAATTTTCCTTGAAAAAATAAGGAATTGCAACAAGTAAATGATAATTTGCGATTTTCTTATGAGAAAGAGAACTTGAGCCTTGTGTAAATGAAACCAGCGCTAGAAAGTGTTTTGTTTTGACAAAATGAGATGGCAAATGAAGTTTCATATAAATAATAACTCTCACAAGAACTATCCCTTTGGGGGAATCTACAAAATCTCAGCTTCAATTCATGGGGCTGCAAGGAATCTGTAGACATGCCCTACTGTCACCTTAACCTAAAGATGAGAAACCCCTAAGGCTGAGTAACGATTTGGGGAGGGAATGGTACAAACCAGATTAGCCCCACACACCAAGAAGGGGGAAAACGTTCAGACCTTTCTAGGGCAGAAAAGCGACTCATTCTTCCGGACCCCTCCCAAAAGAAAAGCTGTTTTGCAAGGGCCGTCAATCACTCAGTTGACTGTGGCAACGCAAGAGGAATTAAGCGAAGGGGAAGGGGCCGTGAAAGCGGGGCGAAACCTCAGGGTGCCCCATCTCTGGTGTCTGGAAAGCAAGAAGCAGCGTGTCTTAGTGGATAAATCATGGGCCTGGGAGTTAAAAGGACCTGGGTTCTAATCCTGGCTCTTCCACGGGTCTGCTGCTTGACCTTGGGTAAGTCACTTAACTTCTCTGTGCCTCAGTTACCTCATCTGGAAAATGGGTATTAAAAGCACGACCCTGACATGGAACAGGGGCTGTGTTCAACCTGATCGACTTGTATCTACCTTGGCACTTAGAACAGAGTTTGGCACATGGCAAGTGCTTAACGAGTATCGTGATCATCATTAACTATTATTACTAAGGCTACAGGGTGTGGAGTTTCATCTTAGGCAATGGGAGGGGCGGACGGAGGGAGCTGGTGTTCCCCAGGGAGGTCGATGGATGGATGGTGAGTCTGGATTGTAGTGAGCCAGGTTAAGTAAGAAGGGGAGAGTTGGTTGGGGAGGAAGCGGGTTTTTGGCATTCACAAAATCTCAGCAGTCAACCCTTGAGGAGCAGACCCGGCTAGCTGAACCTCCGATGTATCCCATGATTTCTAGAAGGTTCCAAATCCAGGAGTCTTGGAATAGGGGGTAGCTGGGTACTGAGGTAATCTTGGGATGCACTAGTAGTGTCCGTCTCCCCCCCGTCCTCCACGCCCCACCAAGAACATTTCTGAATTGGTACAGATTACATCACTGGGAAACTGGACCTATCTCTAAACAAAATGTGTGACCGGAAACAACACAAGAATAGTAGCTGATGGTCATTTAGTCGTTCAATTGTAATTATTAAGCATTTATTAGGTGCAGAGCACTGTACTAAGCACCTGGGAGAATATAACTATAAACAGACACATTCCCTGCCCACCTAAGGTTACCGTCTCTACTCAAAAGGATGTATTGGATGGGGACATAGCACTGTAGTGAAATCCATTTGAAATTCAAGTGGATCTAAACTCACTCACTTTGATGCAAAGTTAAGGTCTGCACAGTCACACAATTATCTCAGGAACTGAAGGAAAAAAATAACAAAACTTTCACGGATTTCATTTGAACATGAGCCAAGTTCTTGGGTAGAGGATTTCTCTCCTCCTCACCTGATAAAAAGTGTTGCATATTCCCAGATCCCAGTGGGAAAATAGAACTGAATGTTTTCACACTGGTAGCTTCTTTTTCTTGGCTCTTCAGAGCCTTAAACATTCAAAAATAGCATTGTTCTAGTCACTTTCCATCTCCTGAGAGGGAAGACAGCTACATCATCTTTTCTGAACTCGGGTGGGGGAGGGGGAAGAATATCAAATCACTAAAGCACTGTTTTTATGTAACACTGTAGGGTTTATTCTTCACAAAGAAAAAGAAGAGTTCATCATCATCAGTGGTATTTATTGAGCACCTTTTGTCTTCAGAGGACTGCACTAAGCACTTAGAAAGTACAATTCGGCAATAGATAGAGACAATCTCTACCCAACAACGGGCTCTCAGCCTAGAAGGGGGAGACATAACAAAATAAAACTAGTTTCCACCAGAGCAAAATCTACAGTAGGGTCAATTGCTATTTCATGACCTAGTGGATTGAGCCAGGGCCTGGGAGTCAGAAGGACCTGGGTTCTAATTCTGGCTCCGCCACTTGTCTGCTGTGTGATCTTGGGCAAATCACTTCACTTGTCTGGTCCTCAGTTACCTCATTTGTAAAAGAGGATGAAGACTTCGAGTCCCATGAGGGGCAGGGACTATGTCCAACCTGACATTCGTGTTTCTACCCCATCGCTTAGTACAGTGCTTGGCACATAGTAAACATTTAACAAATACCATGAAAAAAAGGTCTCTAGACTGTAAGCCCACTGTGGGCAAGAAGCATACCTACCAAATATGTTGTACTGTACTCTCCCAAGCACTTAACACAGTGCTCCGCACACAGTAAGAGCTCAATAAGTACCATTGATTGACTGACTGATGAATAAACAAATCCAACGGGGCAGCAGGGAGCTCTTTGCAGGCCCAGGATGTGCAAGGGCCCACCATCGTGGGAGAGTACAGTCCTCCAGAATGTGAGCTCCTTGTGGACTGGGTATTTGTCTACCAGTCTATGTTGTGATAATAATAATAATAATAATAATAATTTTGGTATTTAAGCGCTTACTATGTGCCTAGAACTGTTCTAAGCGCTGGGTAGATACAAGGTAATTAGGTTATCCCACATGGGACTTTATCCCTGTTTTACAGATGAGGTAACTGAGGCACAGAGAAGTTAAGTGACTTGCCCAAAGTCACACAGCTAAGTGGCAGAGCTGGGATTAGAACCCACGACCTCTGACTCCCAAGCCCCTGCTCTTTCCATTGAACCGCGCTGCTTCTTACAGAGCTTTGCACACAGTAAACGCTCAGTAAATACAATCGAATGATTGAATGAGTGAATTCCTCTGCATACAGTAAGCACTCAATAAATACCACTGATTGATTATTTGACATTAGTAACGCATTTGGTGTCAGATAATAGATGAATGTGTTGAGAAATCTGTGGGGGCTGGCGCATGCTATCTCGGAACATTCCGGACTGGATCACGCTCTAACACTTTTAACGATTCCCTCACCAAAGTGAACATGCAAATCAAATACTGCTTTGCATGAAGGGTCATTTGTGTGCATCTGTTGCTATTTTCACAACAGAGCAAGACGAAATAGATTTAAAATGCAGTAGAAGGCATTTGAGTCAAATAGAAGGAAGCACGTCCCGACGCTGAGATGTTGAGACACGGGAATGAGCTACTAAGGAAGGTGGGGGAATCTTCATTCCTGGGCAAAGCCACCAAGGTTCGGTTGGGTTAAAGTGCAGTTCTGTCGGAAGGCTGGTCGACCCTTCTGGAGTTCGCTTCCAACTCAAAAGATTTTACCATTTTAAATTTCAAGGTTCCCCCCCCCGTAAAACCTCTTGCAAGGCTCTTCGATAGACCGGCTTCTTAACTGCCGAGTGCTGACGGACACGATGAAATGTCTTTCATTTCACGTGCGATAATGCGTGTGAGGAAAGGATGCACATGCAATAACGGAATCTGCCAGGAGCTAACACAAAAATGCCTTGACAACATTCCTCCAAATCCATTTAGGTCATAAGAGCGCTCGTGGCATAGAGGAAAGAGCACAGGCTTGGGAGTCAGAGGTCGTGGGTTCTAATCCAGGCTCTGCCACTTATCACCTGTGTGACTTTGGGCAAGTCACTTCGCTTCTCTGTGCTTCAGTTCCCTCATCTGTAAAATGGAGATGAAGACTGAGCCCCATGCGGGACAACCTGATCATCTCCCCTGCATTAGAACAGTACTTGGCACAAAGTAAGCACTTAAATACCATCATCATCATTATTATTATTAATAACAGCTGACTCAATCAGTGCTGACTGTGTAGAGCATTGCATTAACTGCTTCGGAGAATATAATAGAACAGGGTTGGTAGACACGTTCGCTGCCCACAGTGATCTTATGATCTAGAGGGGATCAACGATCTGGACTCATCAGTGAGTTTCTGTTAGGGACTTGGAGCCTGATACTTTTGTTGACATTGAGCAGAGGCCTTCCCTGACTAAACCCTCCTTTCCTCTTCTCCCTCTTCTTTCTGTTTTGCCCTGACTTCAATTCATCCCCACCTCCCAAACCCACAGCACTCATGTTCTGTAATGATTTATATTACTATCTGTCTCCCCTTTTATACTGGAAGCTTGCTGTGGGCAGGGAATGTGTCTGTTTATTGTTGCATCATACTCTCCCAATCCCTTAGTTCGGTGCTCTGCACAGAGTAAGCACTTAATAAGTACCATCGAATGAATGAATGTTGGTCATAGATCGTGCCCAACTATAAGGTGACCCCCGGAGACTTCTCCGGATTGACGACTTCTGGTCGGAGCCGTTGGTAGCTCTGAACTTCTCCTTGCCTCTCTTCTCCCACCTACCCAGCTGCGACCTGGCATCTCGGGGTTGGCGAGAAAACAGACTGTCTTGCCTACCTGCCTCTCCCTCCATCCCAGGACTGTTGAAAGGTCAAAATGGAACCATAGGTAAAGGCACATCATTAATAAAATAAATAGACCAATAAATACGTACAAATATATACAAGTGCTGTGGGGAGGGGAAGGGGGTAGAGCAGAGGAGGGAGGAGGGACAATGGGGAGAGGGGAAAGGGCAGAGGGAAAGGGGAGGCTCAATCTGGGAAGGCCTCCTGGCGGAGGTGAGCTTTCAGTAGGGCTTTGAAGAGGTGAAGAGAGCTGGTTTGGTGGATGTGAGGAGGGAGGGCATTCCAGGTCAGAGGTAGGACGTGGGCCAGGGGCCGACGGCGGGACAGAGCACACTGCTCTGCACATGGTAAGCACTCAATAAACACCATTCATTTATAGATCGATAATAATGTTGGTATTCGTTAAATGCTTACTATGTGCCAGGCACTGTGCTAAGCACTGGAATGGAAATAATCAAATCGGGTTGGATACAGTCCCTGTCCTATGTGAGGCTCATTGATTGATATAATTCCGAAGCCGCTCGGGGGAGGTTGAAGTCGGTTTTGTGGAAAGCAAATTAAGATCTCCTATTTGTTCAGAGGGTAGCTCCAAACACCAATGGCTTGTGGAAATTCCCCATATAGATTTAAATTCAAATGAAGAACTTCAAAGCAATAATTTGCTAGACTGAAGCTCCTTGAGGACAAGGGATGTGTCTATTAATGCGACTGTACTCTTCCAAGTACTTAGTAAAGCGGCTCAGTTCAGAGTAAGAGCTCAGTAAATCCTATCGATTGATTGCTTGCTCAAAAGAGACTTCAGGATCAGAGAGAGTTCCCAATTTTAAGCTCATTTTACCTAGTCATCATCTCTTGTCCAGAGCTATAAGAGGTATCTGTTCAGTTAGGTGGGTGTAATTTTTTCTTAATGCTATTTGTTAAGCACTTACTATATGTCAGCTAACGTGATAAGCACTGGGGTAGATACAAGATAATCTACCCCAGAAATTCCCTGTGGGACTGGCACATGATAAGACCTTAACAATTATGACAATTATTATTATTATTATTATTAATAAGCAGGAAAAGTATCAAAGTCATCAAATACTGCTTAATATTTCCAGGGGAGGGTAAGCAAAGGGCTAGTATCCATATGGATTCCTCATCTGATTTTCTCATCTCTACCCCACAATTTTGCATAGGGATTGGCACAAGTAAGCGCTTAAGAACTACCTCTATTATTATAATTACTATGAGCCAGGAAAAATATCAACGACATCAAATATTGCTTATTATTTCCAGAGGAGAGTAAGGAAAGGGCTACTTTCCTATTGATTCCAAAGACTACTGAACCTATTGAACTATTGACAATTCTGATGTTTTTCTGCGAGCGTTGAATCCCAAAGAATCTGACTGCACAGACAGTCCAGGTCAAATCTTCTGGCGGGTTTCCGATATGCGAGAGTTGGCAAGGACGAGCAGAGCCACGGAAATTCTGTATTCAAAATTTGCTGCCAATATGGTTTCAGCTCCTGAAATCTGGCTTCTTATTCTGCTGAGCGCTTGGACACCAGATGACAAGTATGAATTAAATATTAATAATCTGGATATGACTCTAAGGGAAGGAATGCAGAGAATCCAAAGAATAACCGCAAAGAATTAGACTATCAATCAGTAGTATCTATGGAGTGCTTATTGTGTGCAGAGCACTGTGCTAAGCACTTGGGAGAGTACAACAGAGTTGACAGACAGTCCCTGACATCAACATACTATGGTGGAATATTTCCAACTGCCAGCAAATAATAATAATAATAGAACTGTGACATTTGTTAGGCATTTACTTTATGACAGGCACGGTACCAAGCACTGGGGTAGATTCAAGCAATTCGGGTTGGACACAGTCCCTATCCCGTATGGGGTTTACAGTCTCAATCCCCATTTTGCAGATGAAGGAACTGAGGCACAGAGAAGTTAAGTGACTTGACCAAGGTCACAGACAGGTGGCGGAGCTGGATTAGAACCCAGGTCCTTCTGACTCCTAGACCTGTCCTCTATCCAGTTGGCATTGCTGCTTCAAACACTGTAGCAAACCCTGGACAGATATGGTATAAGAATATTAATAATAATAATAATAATGCTAGTAATGTTGATAACAATATAAAGATGATGATGAAATTTGTTAATCATTTACTAGGTGTGAAACACTGCTGAAAATGCTGGAGTAGAAGCAAGTTAATTAGGTTGCATACAGTCCCTGTTCTACATAGGGCTCACAGTTTAAGTAGGAGGGAAAACAGGCATTTAATCTCTATTTTACAGATGAGACAACTGAGCCACAGAGAAGTTAAGTGCCCAAGGTCACACAGAAGGCAATTGGGGGAGCTGGGATTAGAACTCAGGTCCTCTGTCTTCCAGGCCCGTGTTCTTTCCATTAGGCCATGCCGCTTCTCTATGTCGGTGGAAACCCTTCGGTTTTTCGATAAGCAATGCTGATGTATTGGCCTAGCCCCACAAGGCAATTTCCTACCTCCATCGGTCAAGCTCTTGCTGTATGTAGAGCGCTGTGCTACGTGCCCAGGAGAGTACAATGCAAAAGAGTTGGTAGATGCGTTCCCTGCCCACAACGAGTTTACAGTCTAGAGAGGGAGACGGACGCTAACATAAAGAAGTAAATTGTGGATAGTACATAAGTGCTGTGGGGCTGAGGGAGGGGCAAATAAAGGGTGCAAATAGTGCAAGAGTGACTCAGAAGGGAGTGGGAGAAGAGGCAATGAGGATTTAGTCGGGGAAGGCCTCTTGGAGGAGATGTGCCTTCTGTAAGGCTTCGAAGGTGGGGAGAGTCATCGTCTGTGACAGATGAAGAAGGAAGGCGTTCCGGACCAGAGACAGGGACGAGAGACAAGATGGAGGTACAGTGAGTAGGTGGTATTAGAGGAGCGAAGAGCGTGGGCTGGGCCGTTGCAGGAGAGCAGCGAGGTAAGGTAGGAGGGGCCACCCCATCTGTAAAATGGGGATTAACTGTGAGCCTCACGTGGGACAACCCGATTACCCTGCATCTCCCCCAGCGCTTAGAACAGTGCTCTGCACAGAGTAAGAGCTTAATCAACATCATTATTACCACAGTGAGGTGTGAGCTGGACCTCTATTCGCTAAGAATCAAAGGCGCGCATGGCACCTAACTGTTCTTTTACAACTTAAGTGCGCCTTGGTGTATCTTTATTTTTCTTCATACCACTTCACACCTTTTTATTTTCCTTCCACTTTCCCGTTCACGCCTCTGCTTGAGAAGGTAGCAGCCTCAGTGGCTTCACTGCCATCCTGAGAAAACGATCTTGAACTATATAATATAGAGAGATTTTTGAACCATGTATACTATCTTAATTAATCTGTACCTACCCCATCGCTTAGAACAGTGTTTGGCACATAGAAAGCGCTTAAGAGATACCATTAAAAAAAATTGTCGCAGCTCAAGAAATCCAGTATATTTCTTCTGGAAAGAATTTAGTGTGCTATCCAATATTACCTAAATAGTTTTAGTGGATTTTCATTCTATATTTACCAGATTATATACATCGAAGAGCTAAAAATAAACATGTTAATCACATTTTCTATTCATCCTTCCCAGATTATATACATCGAAGAGCTAAAAATAAACATGTTAATCACATTTTCTATTCATCCTTCCGCTCCTCCCACCACCATCAGCGGAGAGGAACGGCATACAGATGTGTAAAGCCTCCCCGGGGAGAAATTCTGAAAATTTTCCTTTATAGGCAGGTATATTTCAGAAGCACATGTTGGACAGGACAAATTTTCTAAGCACTGGTTTCATTTCCCAGAAATGCACTCTGGAAGGATAATTATTTAGAGAGCAGTTATTCGAGCCTAATTTGGATAATCAAAAAAATCCCTCAAAACTTCATCTAATTAAATGCTGTTGGCCACATCTCTGTCTGAGTTAGCCAAACTCAATTCAATATAGGTATTCGAACTTTTGATTATATGAGCCAGCCTCTGTCCCAATTATTTCAGAAATGGCTCTCACCGGGATGCATTTTTAAACTGGCACTGCAAGGCCACTTGCTTGATGGACAAACAGCCAAATCATTTTCATGGCGAAATGACTCTCTAAGAGAGGCGGAAGTTCAAAAATGGATTAAGTGCTTTTACAGAAAATAAAATCCTTAATAAGTCAGTTACACCCAGAGGCTTCTAGAACTCGTGGTCAGGATTTAGATCCCAGATCCCAGTCAGCCAGTCAGACTTTATTTATTCAATAGTATTTATTGAGCCCTTTCGGTGAGCAGAGCACTGTACTAAGCGCTTGGGAGAGCATATTATATGTAACTGACACACTCTCTGCCCACAAAGAGTCCAGAAACGGAGACCCCGAGGGTTACCTCAGGAAACCTGCAGAGCGGGAGTGATCTTCAGACAGGTCCGCTCTTTCCACTTTCAGAACATTTTATTTTGGTTACATCTCCTCCAAGAGGCCTTCCCAGATGCCTTTTTTCTGGCCCGCTCTCCCTTCTGCGTCGTCTATGGTTCTGTGACTTTGGAACATTTGATATTTGTCTCAACCCCAACCCCACAGAACATATGTATGTGACTTTAAATTATATAGTACATATGAATTTATTTATATTAGCGACTGCCTAGAGGGCAAGATAGCCTCTAGACTGTAGGCTCGTTATGGACAGGGTATGTGTCTGCTGATTCTGTTGTATTGAACTCTCACCCAAGCGCTTAGTACAGTGCTCCGCACGTAGTAAACACTCAGTCAAAACCACTGATTGATTGCTTAAATGACAGGAAGTGGGACTGGGAAATACCAAGTCTTATGATCTACCAACGAATGCAATAAATTTTAGATTGGATTTTTGATTGAAATTTTCAACTTTTGTAAGGGAGGTTATTTTAGATGGAGAACACTTTATCTGTATTGTTTTTTTTTAACGTGTCCTTTTTGGAAACAGAGAAGGCAGTAAGTCACTTCTGAATGTTTTAAGCAAACATTCACTTAATTGTAAAATGCTATTTTTAATGAGGCTCATTTTCCTCTCTAATTACTCCTGCATTTTTTTTTTCATTCCCATGGGAACATGGAGAGGATCTTCCTGAGGGGAATGGAGAGTCAGATGTCTAGAAGTGAATCCTCACTTTCTCTTTCAGGTGATCTTCCCCAGACTGGGCCCGGGCTTCTGATGGGGCAATTCCATAGAAAGGACAGATGCTGAGAGTTTCCCTGACCGGGCCTTGTGCCCAAGGAGGGAAGCAGCAGCATGGCCTAGTGGACAGAACACGGGCCTGGTAGTCAGAAGAACCTGCGTTCTGATCCCGGCTCTGCCGCTTGCCACTTCCTTTCCCTGAGCCTCAGTTATCTCATCTGGCAAACGGGGATTAAGACTGTGACCCCCATGTGGGATGAGGATTCTGTCCAACCTGATGACCTTGTATCTACTCCAGTACTTAGAAGAGTGCCTGGCACAAAATGCGCTTACAAATATCTCGGCTAGATTACTGTGTCAGCCTTCTCTCTGATCTCCCTTCCTCCTCTCTCTCCCTGCTCCAGTCTATTCTTCACTCCGCTGCCCGGCTCATCTTCCTGCAAAAACGCTCTGGGCCTGTCACTCCCCTTCTTAAAAACCTCCAGTGGTTGCCCATCGACCTCCGCACGAAACAAAAACTTCTCACTCTAGGCTTCGAGGCTCTCCATCACCTTGCTCCCTCCTACCTCTACTCCCTTCTCTCTTTCCACCGCCCACCCCGCACGCCCCGCTCCTCTGCCGCCCACCTCCTCACCGTCCCCCGTTCTCGCCTATCCCACCGTCGAACCCCGGGCCACGTCCTCCCGCGGTCCCGGAACGCCCTCCCTCCTCACCTCCGCCAAACCGATTCTCTTCCCCTCTTCAAAACCCTACTTACAGCTCATCTCCTCCAAGAAGCCTTCCCAGACTGAGCTCCCCTTCTCCCTCTACTCCCTCTACCACCCCCCCTTCACCTCTCCGCAGCTAAACCTTCTTTTCCCCCATTTCCCTCTGCTCCTTCCCCTCTCCCTTCCCCTCCCTTCAGCCCTGTACTCGTCCGCTCAACTGTATATATTTTCATTACCCTATTTATTTTGTTAATGAAATGTACATCACCTCGATTCTATTTATTTGCTATTGTTTTAATGAGATGTTCATCCCCTTGATTCTATTTATTGCTATTGCTCTTGTCTGTCCATCTCCCCCGATTAGACTGTAAGCCCGTCAAAGGGCAGGGACTGTCTCTGTTACCTATCTGTACATTCCAAGTGCTTAGTACAGTGCTCTGCACCTAGTAAGCGCTCAATAAATACTATTGAATGAATGAATTTTAAAAAGTAGCTATGGTGGGCGGGGAGAGTTAAATCAGTTATTAATTTGGCTATAGTGGTAGAGTGATGGTTGTGGGGGCGGGGAATGCAGTTGGACCCCTTCCTAAGGTCTAGATTCAGGTCTTGCCATCCATGGCATCTTGCTACCCATGGTGGGATCTGGGTCTGAAGCTGTGAGGGAGAGGGGCAGGGGAGAGAAAGGATGGAGTCAGTGAGGGAGGGGGCCCAGAGAGAGTAAGAAAAGGAAAGAAGGAGAGAGGTGGGGGGAAGGGAGAGAGAGAAAAGGAGGGCAGGAAGAGAGGGAAGAGATAAATATGAAGGGAGAGGGGAAAAGGGTGACTAGAAGAGACAATACTCCCTGCCATCACCCAGGGTTGTGGTGGCTCCACTCCCCCTTGCAGCTCCTCAACTGCCACTGTTGCCAATCTGCTGGCACCGCCTCCGATCTGCGGAGCGTTGGAAGCAGTGTCGAAGCAGTGATTGGCAGCTGGCGGCCCCGGTGACAGGTGGAGGGCCTTGATTCGCTGTTTTATCATCCTCTTCTGTCTATGGACCGTATTTGTGGTGGTCTTTAAAAATCACCCTCTCCCACAACAAGTGTTGCTTATTTTTGCTCAGTTCACAAAGGAAACGTATAAACTGTCACAGAGGTACTAGATGATCAAACAGTGGAGAGAGCAGGGGTAGATACAAGTTAATCAGGTCGGGCAGAGGCCCTGCCCAACTTGGGGCTCCCATTCTAAGTAGGAGGGAGAACAGGTATTGAATCGACATTTTACAGTTGAGGAAACTAAGACGTAGAGAAGTCAAGTGATATGCCCAAGGTCACACAGCAAGCAAGTGGCAGAGCTGGGATTAGAACCCAGATCCTCTGACTTCCAGGCCCATGCTTTTTCCACTAGGTCCCGCTGTGACTTTACAACATTCTGAGCTGTAATAATTATAATAATACTTATGATACTCGTTAAGCTCCTACTATGTGCCAGGCACTGTACTAAGCGTGGGGGTAGATACAAGTTAATCAGGTTGGACACAGTCCCTGTCCCCCATGGGCTCACACTCTTAATCCCCACTTTACAAGATGAGGGATTTGAGGCCCAGAGAAGTGAAGTGACCTGCCCAAGGTCACAAAGCAGACAAGTGGCAGAGTTGGGATTAGAACCCAGGTCCTTCTGACTCCCAGGCCTGTACTCTCTCCACATAGTCATGCTGCTTCTCTGACATACGGTCACCTGGAAAACCAGAGCGGTATAACGGAGAGAAACTCTATTAAACACCCGGGTCCGCAGCTGGGCCTCACGTCAGCTTGGTCCCAGCCAACTCTTTAGCTTAGTTGGTCGTCTTTAAAAAGGAGCTCACTCTCGTCCTCCTTTTCGTTGCCTTTTACTGCCACTACGGCTGATGGGTTCCATCCCATCACCTTGGCCTAAAGCAAGATCCTAACGGTTTCCTCCCTGCATTCTTTGGGTGGGGAGACAATTCCCTAAAAATCACCACCATCATATGAGATTTGGAACCCCCCAGTTCATCTTAGCACTTCCTTCCACTATGGTGGGAAGAAACGGGCTGAAGGTAAGGGAGCACTCCAACGTGGGGTGAAACGGACTTCCTCAGAGGAGATGAAAGAAAAACAAAGCACTGCCAAGTTCTTTGCTCTTCTCAGAGATCGATGATAGAGAAATTCAAATCACCGTAACCGTCACTGAGTTGGAGTCTGTCCTTAGAGACCGGTCACGACCCCAGGGGCGTTCAAGGAGCGGGGCTTTGGTGGGCTGGACAGTCCTGAGCTTTCTGGCCCTTCCTTTAGGGACCAAGGAAAATGAGAACAGGTTTCTCTTATTTCAACCCCTCAGGCTATATCGCAGATAGATCCACGGCGCTCTGGGTCCACAAAGCTTCCACAGGCTTTGAACTGGGAGATTTTCAGCTGCAGAGAATGGTGAGCGTAGTCAGAACTGAAAGAACGGGAGTGGGCAAGCATAACTGCACTGAAACTCTGTCACCGATAGCAAATCCACTGAGGAATAGTTTAATAAACGGTTCTAGGGTTACATCTCAGATAAATATTCTAGGCCCTGCAGTCAATCAATACAATTTACTGAGTGCTTTTACACAATGCAGAGCACTGTACTAAGCGCTTGGGGGAGTCCAATACCATCATAAACAGACACATTCCTTGCCCACAATAAGCTTACAGTCTAGCCTGCAGTTTTTATAGTAAACCAAATACCTTCCGTTTTGTGTACCACATTTCATTACATTTTGGGGGTAGAATGCTGTTGGAGAATTAGGGAAAGTTCTTCCGCTAGCACAGGCCTGTCTGGCTGGAGGGCAATGTGGTTTGGAAGAGAAAGTTTCGCAGATGAGGGAACTGAGGCTCAGAGAGGTTAAGGGACGCCCAGCAGGTCAGTGGCAGAGCCGGGATTAGAACCCAGGTCCTCTGATTCCCAGGCTCGTGCACTTTCCACTAGGCCACACTGCTCAACAGGATGATTTGGTTGCTTTGAATGTCTCTCACTAGAGACTGACCATAGTAGCCTACAGCTAACAAAATTTATCAAGGGCTGATGCTCTTTTTAGCAATTATTTCAACTTGAAAAAGACTTTCTGTTGACATTCTTTCCAATACTAGTACACTAAAATCTGAAGTATTTTGTTTCTGTGCCCAATTCTGAATCATGTTCCAGCGTCGTTAAACACGTCTGATGGCTTCTGAAACCCTTTCTCATCTCTTGTAACAGTCATGTTTGCAATTGCTTGGAGTTCATTTGGGTCTGTTTAATTTATCAATCCTTGCACTTCTTACTCAAGCCCCTCTTTTCATATTTTCTTTCAAATAAAATACTTTTCCTTGAGCACTTATGATCTGAATGTATTCTTTCTTGAACTCAATTGTATAGTGTAACTTCCCTATCCTTCAAATCTCTCTGGAAATCTATCTTCAATATTTACCCAGCTTTCCCGGGGCAGGTTGTACACTCTTTTATTTAATCCAAACACCGTGTATATAGTTGCCTTTGGTTTTCGAGATGACACTACTGATGACGAGAGAATCTATCCACGTGAGCTTGTGTGGCCTAAAAGAGGGATATAAGGCAAATACTCATTTTGCGTGCCAAGATAGGTCTTTGCTGCTCTAATGGGCTTGTCCCACACAGGGTCTGACTTTATTTTCAAGCTCGCCTTTTAATCGCCCAAACTTTGCGAAACCTTTGTTCAAGGAGGGCAGTCTGGCTCGACTATTACCTGTCGGGCTGGTCTATCTCCTCCGTTCAGCTCCCAACAAAGCACTGCTGTGTTACAGCGTTTGAACTCTAGATCTTAAAATTCTTTCTTTCAATCATTCATTCATTCTTATTTATCGAGCGCTTACTGTGAATAATGAACACACATTCCCTGCCCACAACAAGCTTACAGTTTAGAGGGAGAGCCAGATATTAATATGCATAAATAAATTACGGAGATGTACATAAGGGCTACGGGACTGGGAAGGGGGATAAATAGACGAAGCAAGTCAGGGTAACACAGAAGGGAGTGGGAGAAGAGAAGGCAGGGCTTAGTCAGGGATGGCCTCTTGGAGGAGATGGGCCTCAAATAAGGCCCTGAGGTCGGCGGTGGGGAGAGCAATTATCTGTTGGATTTGAGGAGGGAGGGCGTTCCAGGCCAGAGGCAGGATGTGGGCCAGAGGTCAGAGGCGAGATAGATGAGATTGAGGTACCGTGAGAAGGTCCATCCCCCTGGCTTGCATCTGACCCCTTAGACCTCACCATACAGCAGGTGCTTGGGTATCTTGCTGGCATCCACTTTCCATATACAGCCTGCCCAGTTGATCTATTTCCCCCATGCCCTCTCTGTCACCTATGCATCTGAATCTGTACTCTTTAAGCACTTGATATTCACCCCACGCTCAGCCCCCCAGTACTTAAGGACACATCCAATATTTATTTTAACATCTGTCTCCCCACCCAGCCTGTAAGCTCCTTGTGGGTAGGAAACTTGTCTACCAGTTCTATTGTACTGTTCTCTCCTAAGCATCTAGCGCAGTGCTCTGCCCCCAGTAAGTGCTCATAGAACTATGGAGAGCTCAGTTCCAGGACCTTGTTATTGGTAATCTTGTCCCCAGAGTACAACATCATGCCCCCAAAACAATAAGTTTTTTACCATTTCCTTCTTTTTAAACTGAACTGGTATTTTTCAAGGGCCCGTTGTCAGCAGGCTATTTTATGTATTTGAGCTGAGTATTCTCTCTGAACATCAGATATTTTGGTTTAATTTTTAACTTGTAACTCTGGAGACATAATATTTACTCGAGCCCCCATGTCCAGGAAAAAAAAAATGAAATTCAGCATTTATTCAATACTCCAGCCTCATCTGGTTCCAGTTATTCTAATGTTTCCTCTCCGTGTGCCTTAATTGATTTTCTTGTAATTACCCACCTCTTCAGAACAGTGCTAAGCACACTGTAAGCACCTGTGTCGGTCATAACTGATGCCTGTCTCATAATAAAGTTTCTTTTTTGTCTTTTCCACTGTAAATTGTTCTCTTTTGCTGCATTCATTTGAATCTACTGTACATACTGTTTCTTTTTGGTTCCTGTAATCCTTTTGTAATGATAAATGAATGCAAAATTATTATAACCTACCACACTTTTTTTAAATTTCATACTATTTCCATTCTCAATGTATTGTCACTTTTTTTATTTGATTCACCTCAACCAAATTCTTGTTATTCTCTGCCATGTAACCTTGTCCATCAAATGATAATGTAATAAATTAGTTCCAGCTACTTGACAGATTATAATGATTTTGTTTAAAACAGGTTCATCCACCTCCAGAATTTCTATAAATTCTAATGAAGGAATCTGCTAGAATTACACCTTTGTCTTCAGTTTTCAATACTGCTGGATAGGCAGGAGATACATTTTTGCAACCCGATTTCTTCCGTGAAACCTGAATCTCTCGACATTTTCCTTTTCCTTTCTAAAATCCTAAAATTTCAGGATTATCAAATTATAGTTTCTCCTTTCATGGCCTTTCCTAAGCCCCACTCCCCATTTCCACCCCCCCCCCCATTTTCCCCCTCTTCTCCCACCCCCTTCTGCATTGCCCTGACTTGTTCCCTTTGTTTTTCCCCTCTCCCAGACCCAGAGCACTTATGTACATAACTATTTACTAATTCATTATTATTATTATAATATTATATTAAATGTCTGTCTTTCCACACCCTGCCCCCTAGACTTTTAGGTTTTTGTGGGCAGGGAATATATCTGTTTATTGTTGTATTTTACTCTCTCAAGTGCTTAGTACAGTGCTCTGCACACGGCAAGCGCTCAATGATCGACTGAATGGATATTCTCTATTATAGCTATGAAATCGTTTCTCCTGCTCTCTTTTAAAACACAGCCACCTTCTGAGGGATTTTCCTCAGAAATTAATCGAAATCAAACTATTCTTTTAGTTAGGAACAGTAATTGCTGTCAGATTGAAATTGCTGGCTCTCTTTGGTCATCTCATGAATATTTTCCTTCTTTCACCAGTCCAGAGTCTGCATTCAGTTCACGGCTGGTACCGTGTTGAGTTACTTCCCTGATCACTAAACCATGTGATGCAGATTTTATAGAACAATAGCTGGCTGCCCGATATGCTTGAACTTAAATTACAAGCTGGCTTCTGATGGTGCTTTGATATTCTCGTAGGACATTTTCTGCCGTCCTCTAGGTTGTCGGGTCTTTGAGGGCAGAGATTATGTCTATTCATTCTTTGCTGTTCTAGAAGAAGCAGCATGGCCTAGTGGAAAGAGCACTCTATATAGGGCAAGTCGCTTCACTTCTCTGGGCCTCAGTTTCTCAAACAGCTGTATTTATTGGGTGCTTAATTGTGTGCAGAGCACTGTACTAAGCACTTGGGAGAGGACTACAGAGTTGGTAGACGCATTCCCCGCCCACGACAAGCTCAAGGAGTCATCTGCGAAATGGATATAGAGAAGCAGCGGGGCTTAGTGGAAAGAGCGCGGGCTTGGGAGTCAGAGGTTGTGGGTTCTAATCCCGGCTCCTCCACTTGTCAGCTGTGTGACTTTGGGCAAGTCACTTAATTGCTCTGTGCCTCAGTTTCCTCATCTGTAAAATGGGGATTAAGACTGTGAGCCCCATGTGGAACAACCTGATTACCCTGTGTCTACCCCAGTGCTTAGAACAGTTCTTGGCACCTAGTAAGCGCTTAGCAAATATCATTATTATTGTATTCATCCCTTTTCTCCCTCCAACTTAGACTAGGAGCCCCATGTGGGACCTGATTATCTTGTATCTACCCCAGTGTTTAGTAAGGTGCTTGGCATATAGTAAGCTCTAAACAAATATTATTATTATCATACTCTGAGGTGCTTAGTACCAGACTCTGTATACAGGAAGCACACAATAAACACCACTGATTGATTCCTAACTCCTAAAAGTGTCTACTGCTATTTGACCACTGGGCAGAGATCCCTGAAAATTTTCATGCCTTCCATGAGGCAGCACTGCTTGTCCTGAGTTGCTCAAATGATTCTGACTTTTCTCCTGACTCCCTTTCACTTTTTATTCTCTAGAAATAAAAATCTACCTGCTAGATCCTTAGAGTGTGAGCCCTTGTAGATCAGGGACTTTGTCTATCCCAGCAGTTACCGATAGTTAGAGCTAAATAATTGCCATGATTCACCCCACCCTGAATCTCGCAGCATTTATGTAACCTATCCTTACACTTTGCCATTTCCCCTTTCTGTAAATTTATTTTAAGGTCTGTCTCCCCCGCTAGACTATTAAGGTCCTTGTGGGCAAGGAACATTTCTACCAAACTCTCTTATACTGTACTCTCCTAAGCGCTTAGTAAATTGTTCTGCACACAGTAAACACTCAGTAAAGACCATTGATGGATTGATAATTAAAAATGAATAAATCCAAAGTTGCCTTTTTAAAATTAGCTCTCAACTTCACCCTGCATGACACCCACCCCTTGGCCCTGAATTTCAGGGATGCTGTTCAATCCCCACTTTCAGCTCTTCCCTTTTTTGGCTTCCCAGAGCAGAGCAATACTTCAGCTGAAACCTCCCCAGGTAAAACATGACCAGGAACACTTTAGAAAGGTGTCTGGGAACCTTTCCGAGTGGGGAATCGGGGTTTAAAAATCAATCCATCCATCCATCAATCGATCATATTTATTGAATGCTTACTATGTGCAGAGCACTCTAATAAGTGCTTGGGAGAGTGCGATATAAAAATATAACAGAGCTGGTAGACACAGTCCCTGCCTAAAATGAACTTACAGTCTCCAGAAGGAGATGGGCATCAATATGAATACATTACAGATATGATTAAAGGGTGGAAGTTCTGCTCTCTATTTCCCCCTCCCACTCCCTCCACCTGTGGATTTAAATACCTTGCCACCTCACCTCCCTGTGTCTTAGAGGACCCCAGTCCAACATGTCATTATCATAATCAATGGTACTTATTGAGCGTGTATTATGTATAGAACACTGTACTGAGAGTATAGGAGACTTCAACAGTTGATGGACATGTTTCCTGCCCTCAGTAAGCTTCTATCACATGGTTCCCATGGACAAAGAGGAGTAGAAGAAGTGGATTTGCAGGAAACTGCTTCTAACTTTCCCTTTTAGGGAATGACTTTCCCCCCTCAGAGCACTGAGCCCAGGAAAATCTACCAGTGGGGGCCTGTGGATGAGACGCGGAGCTCACTCTGGGCAGGGAAAGCGTCTACCAACTCTGTTGTACTTTCCCAAGCATTTAATCCAGTGCTCCGCACATGGTAAGTGCTCAATAAATATCACTGATTAATTGATTGATTGGTTGGCTCTGTCTCTTTCGACTTGCCCTATAAAGGCTTTTCTCTTTCCAGGATCATTATTGATGGCACCTTCCCTCTTCTCCGCTTCCTTCTCCTCCCCTCTAACTCTGTCTGCTTCTCTCTGCTGATAACAGCTGCCGCAATTCAAAAAGTAATTCAAGAAAGGCAGAGTGTTGATTCATTAGCCAAGTGGCTAGATAAAGAGGTTAGAAACATTTCAAAGGTCAATTAACCAACTTTCCCTGAAGTCTTTACTTATTCATTCATTCAATTGCATTTATTGAGCATTTACTCTGTGCAGAACACTGTACTAAACACTTGGGAGAGTACAATAAAAACAATTAACAGACATACCTGCCCACAACAAGCTTACTGCCTAGACGCGGGGAGGTTGGGGGGTGGGGAAGAGACAGACATCAATGAAAATAAATAAATTACAGATAATTACATACGTGCTGTGGGCTGGTTGGACTTCTATGGCTCTCTAATGTCACACACTCCGATTGAGCAGGGAGAAATAATAAAAATGATGAGTGGCATTTTCTATGTGCCCTGCACTGTACCGAGAACTGGGGTAGAATCATATTACTGAGGTCGGATCCAGGTGATGGAATAGAATGTACGGCCCAGCTCCCAACAAAGCAAACCCCCCCAACAGAACGTTGTGACTAAATCTTAGCCCCTCCCAACCTCATTATCCAACCTCACCCTGATCCCACCTGGTCCCTGCACATAATCCCACCCACTCACTTCCCTGACCCAGCATTAACAATAATAATAATAATAATAATCGCAGTATTTGTTAAAGCGCTTACCGTGTGCCGGACATTGTTCTAAGCACCGGGTTAGTTACAAGCTAATCAGGTTGGCTGATCAGTCCCTGTCCCACATGGGGCTTCCAGTGTTCACCCCCAGTTTACAGATGAGGGACTGAGGCACAGAGAAGTAAAGTGACTTGCCCAAGTCACACAGCAGACACGTGGCAGAGCAGGATTAGAACCCAGGTCCTTCCGACTCCTAGTTCCATGCTCTATCCATTAGACCAAACTGCCTTTCTAACTTCTGGATGATGCTGCTGCTGTCCCCAGTTTTTCTCTCAGTTATTACTATTACTAATATTTCTATCACCAGAGCTTAGAACAGTACCTGGCATACAGTGAGCGCTTAACAGCGTGGCTTAGTGGAAGGAGCTCCGGCTTGGGAGTCAGAGGTCGTGGGTTCTAATCCCGGATCCCCCACTTGTCAACTCTGTGACTTTGGGCAAGTCGCTTACTTCTCTGGACCTCAGTTACATCATCTGTAAAATGGGGATTAAGACTGTGAGGCCCACACGGGACAACCGGATTACCTCGTATCTACCCCAGCGCTTAGAACAGTGCTTGGCACATAGTAGGTGCTTAACAAATGCAATTATTATTATTACTACTCCCACTTGTAGGATTTATTGAGCACCAGCTAGACGGTGGGCTGATGCTTTGTATTAAACACTTGGTTAATACTAGACTGTAAATTCCTTCAGGGAAGTGATTAGGTCTACAAACTGTTGTTCTCACTCAAATGCTTAACCCAAATTGCTCTGCCCACAGTATGATCAGTAATAATAATAATAATGTTGGTATCTGTTAAGCGCTTACTATGTTCAGAGCACTGTTCTAAGCGCTGAGGTAGATACAGGGTCATCAGGTCGTCCCACGTGAGGCTCACAGTTAATCCCCATTTTACAGTTGAGGTAATTGAGGCACAGAGAAGTTGTGACTTGCCCACAGTCACCCAGCTGCCAAGTGGCAGAGCCGGGAGTCGAACCCATGACCCCCGACTCCGAAGCCCAGGCTCTTTCCACTGAGCCACGCAGCTTCCTGATTGATTGAAGAATAAATGACACTTTCCCCACCCTCAAGGAGCTTACCCTCTAATAGGGGAAGTACATACAAATATTTACAGCTAGATTCTTCAAAATAAATAATTGAGTACATGTTCATACATGTGTGGTCACAACCGTATGTTGTCCTATCAACCAATCACGCACATAATAATAATGTTGGTATTTGTTAAGCACTTACTACGTGCAGAGCACCGTTCTAAGCGCTGGGGGAGATACAGGGTCTTCAGGTCGTCCCACGTGAGGCTCACAGTTAATCCCCATTTTACAGATGAGGTAACTGAGGCCCAGAGAAGTGAAGTGAGTTGCCCAAAGTCACACAGCTGACAAGTGGCGGAGCCGGGATTAGAACCCATGACCTCTGCCTCCCAAACTGGTGCTCTTTCCACTAAGCCATGCTGCAATTATTTATGTTAATGTCTGTCTCCCCATCTACACTGTAAGCTCCTGGGGGGTAGGCAACACCTCTATCAACTCTGTTGTTTCTATACTGTCCCAAGCAATTAGTACAGTGATTTGCACGCAGCCAGCACTCAATAAATGCCACTGATTGGTTAATTGATTGAAGGAGGTTCTGGGCCCACCAGGAACAAAAAACATTAAAAAATTTTTTTTTTTAAATCTTCTGATCACAACACACCAACATGCTCCATCCCTAGTGTCTGGGGGTGAGGGGAAGGAGAAGTGGTCTGGCCCTGAAAGAGAGATTCAGTTGTAAGACAGAGAGTTAGGGAGGGAAATAATTGGGTCTCCTACCCCAAGAGAGGAGTGTTCATTCATTCAATCGTATTTATTGAGCACTTACTATGTGCAGAGCACTGTACTAAGTGCTTGGGAGAGTACAGTCCAACAACTGACACATTCTCTGCCACGGCAAGCTTACGGTCTAGAGGGGGAGACGGACATTTATATAAATAAACTGCAGATATGTACGTCAGTACTGCGGGGCCGGGAATGAATCAAGAGAGCAAGTCAGAGTGACGCGGAAGGGAGAGGGAGAGGAGGAAAGGAAGGTTTAGGCAGGGAAGGCCTCTCGGAGGAGGTGTGAGTAATCCAAGGAGGAGCGAATAATTGTCAGATTCGAGGAGGGAGGGCATTCCGGGCCAGAGGTAGGATGTGGGCAAGAGGTCGGTGGCAAGATAGACGAGATAGGAACGTGGGAAGCAGTGTGGCTTAGTGGAAAGAGTATGAGCCTGGGAGTCAGAGGCCCTGGGTTCTAATGTGAACTCCACCACCAGTCTCCTTTGTGACCTTGGGCATGTCACTTTACTTCTCTGTTTCTCAGTTACCTCATCTGTAAATGGGGACCGAGACCACGAGCCCCACGTGGGACAGGGACTGTGTCCGACCTGATTAACTTGTATTTATTCCAGAGCTTAGAACAGTGCTTGACTCATAGTAAGGGCTTAATAAATTCCATTAAAAAAAGTGAAGAAATAATAATAATGTTGGTATTTGTTAAGCGCTTACTATGTGCAGAGCACTGTTCTAAGCGCTGGGGGAGATACAGGATAATCAGGTTGTCCCACATGAGGCTCACAGTCTTAATCCCCATTTTACAGATGAGGGAATTGAGGCCCAGAGAAGTGAAGTGACTTGCCCACAGTCACACAGCTGCCGAGTGGCAGAGCAGGGATTCCAACCCATGACCTCTGACTCCCAAACCCGTGCTCTTTCCACTGAGCCACGCTGCCCCGTTGGGCTTCGGCAGGGCCAGTAGACAAGTACCATCCTACTTGCAACCTCCCCTTCTCCCAAGAAAGTGAACCAGAAGTTGGGAGCCATTTTGCCCGTTGCATCCTTGGGCACCGACTGGTTTGGAATGTGATTTATAGCATGTAAATAAGACAGGGAGAGGACATGATGCTATTTACTCATGGCAAGAATAACAGAGGTTTACTCAAACCACCAAGAATGTCAACAGCAGTAGCCACACTGCTCACATCCATAATTTATTTTTATTAATGTCTGTCTTCCCCTCTAGCCTGTAACCTCTGTGTGGGCAGGGAACGTGTCTACCAACTCTGAATACCATCATTATTATTATATTGTTTCACTGTACTCTCCCTAGCTCTTAGTTGTGTGCTCTGCACACACAGCAAGCACCTAAGAAATATGACTGATCGATCGATTGATCAAATGAATGGACTGATTTGGTATGGGGATATCCCTTGCTCTCCCAACTGCAAAAAAAACCCAATAGATCTAGTGGGGAAAGTGAGAATTAGTTTGAAGAGCAAGTGTATAAAACATGATTACTGGCATCAGGGGAAATATGGTGTTCTTTCTTTAATTCTGTGTAATTTTCTTTCCATGAGCTTTTGAAGTGGCACTTGATTCAATATTACTGGCATGAAATCCTGAACAAAGGCAATGGAGGATCCATTTTAAAAAGCATAAAGAATCTACCAAAAAAAAAATGTTCCCAGGTTTTCTGGATGCAGAAGAATATCCAGATATAACTTTTTTTTCCACAATTTCCATTCATGAAATAAGGGTAATAGCAATAGTGGTAGTAATTATAGAATTTAGTGAGAACCCCCCGTATACAATGCACAGTACTAAACACTTGGGAAGTACAAACCAAAAAAAGTGGCACATTCCCTGGTCCACAAGGTGATTGCATTCTAATGGGGAAGAGAGATATGAAGATATTTACAAAAAGAGTAATCAAAGGAAGTAAATGAATGCACCATCAAATAGACTATATACAAAAGCGCGGAGGTATAAACATGTGCATAAGTGCTGGAGATCACTGGTGGGATTAAAAAACTTGGAGGGTGGGAACTATGCTGGGAAGGCTTATGGCAGGAAGAGGTGGGATATTAGAAGGCCATTGAAAGTGGGGCGTCAGTCAGTCAGTGAGGTAATCGTAGTGCTCAGAATAGTGCTTGGCACATAGTAAGCACTTAACGAATACCATCATTATTTATTGAGCACTTACTGTGTGCAGAGTACTGTACTAAAAGTGCTTGGGAGAGTACACCATAATATAACAGACACATTCCCTGCCCACAGTGAATTTACGGTCTAAAGCGGGAGACGGACGTTAATATAAATAAATTATAGATATGTACGTCATCTGTAAAATGGGGATTAAGACCGTGAGCCCTATGTGGGACAACCTGATTCCCCTGTGTCTACCCCAGCGCTTAGAACAGTGCTCGGCACATAGTAAGCGCTTAACAAATACCAACATTATTATTACGTAAGTGCTGTGGGGCTGAGAGGGAGCAGTGTGATGTGACTGATTTGGTGAAAGAGGGAGTTGATAATGATGATGATGATGGTATTTGTTAAGTGCTTACTATGTGCCAAGTACTGTTCTAAGCACTGGGGTAGATACAAGGGTAATCCGGTTGGTCCACATGGGATTTACAGTCTCAATCTCCTTGTTACAGATTAGGGAACTGAGGCACAGAGAAGTGAAGTGGCTTGCCCAAGGTCACAAAGCAGACAAGTGGCAGTTCCCGGGATTAGAACCCACGACCTCTGACTCCCAAGCCCGTGTTCTTGCCACTAGGCCATGCAAAGAATGTGGGCGAGGGGATCAAGGTGAGAGAGACAGAAGGAATTAGGAGGAATGAAGAGAGCTCTGCCAAGTGCTTAGTACAGTGCTCTCCACATAGGAAGCGGTCAATAAATACAATTGGTTGAGCGGTAGAGGGCAGAGAGGGAAGATAAATGAGGCAAGAGGAAGTCAGTGGACAGTCTTGAAACCGAAAATAAAGAGTTTTTAATGTTGAGGGGTATAGGAGGGATGGAAAGATTTGTGCCAAGTGGTACTCTGAGAAGGTGGTCTGAGCAACGGCATCAAGCATATTTATTTAATCTATCTGTTTCTATTACTATCCATCTCCCCCTCTAGACTGGGAGCTGGTTGTGGGCAGGAATGTGACTGTTTTATTATATCGTATGCTCTCAAGCGCTTAGTGCGGTGTTTTGCACACAGTAAGCTCTCATTAAATACGATTGAATGAATGATGGAATGAAAGTATAGATTAGATAAGGGAGAAGCTGAAGGCAGGGAGACCAGCAAGGAGGCTAGTCTAGCCACAGTATGACTAGAACGAACCAGCCTGGAGCTATTTGGTGGAGAGGATGGGGCAGAGCGGGGAGATACTGTGATTGGGACGCTGGCAGGATTCGACACTAGATTAAAACCTAAGAAATGGAAGACGGTGGGGAGACAGGATGGCACCAAGATTTTAGACTTCTGTGTTTATGATCACTGTGGGCAGGGAGTGTCTGTTTAAATAATAATAATGTTGGTATTTGTTAAGCGCTATGTGCGGAGCACTGTTCTAAGCGCTGGGGTAGATACAGGGTCATCAGGTTGTCCCACGTGAGGCTCACAGTCTTCATCCCCATTTTACAGATGAGGGAACTGACGCAAAGAGAAGTTAAGTGACTTGTCCACAGACACACAGCTGACAAGTGGCAGAGCCGGGACTCGAACCCATGATCTGACTCCCAAGCCCGTGCTCTTTCCACTGAGCCACACTGTTTATTACTACATTGAACTCTCCCAAGCACTTAGTACAGGGTTTTGCACACAGTAAGCGCTCAATAAATACAACTGAATGAATTATGAGGGTGGACTTTTTCTTATCAAAGGACTGATGTTCTTTAAATATTATTTCCCCCAAAACATAATATAATCTAAGCGAACTGTTCTAACAGGTGACACCGGATTAATTTAGTGAGCCTCATTCAGGGAGGACAGGTTCTTGAGGTCAAGCTGGCCCGACACTGGGGGAGGAACGAATGACCAGGGTCATGTTCAGTCCACAGAGCCCAGGATCCTGATCTCGGGGGTTAGGGGTGGGAAAAGACCCCGTGTCCTGCGGGACATTCTCCAGTTTCCATCCCAGAAGGACCATCATCCCTCTTGAGGAGCTGTGACTGACCTGCTGGGCGAGTGTGTGAACATGTGCAAATTCATGTAGCAGGGTGGATGACTTCTCAACTGTTATATTCTCCCGAGTGTTTAGCAGAGTACTATGCACACAGTGAGTGCTCAATAAATGCTTGATTGATTCACTGATTGTTTGAATTTCAGATTAACCCAAATTAGGCTAAATATGGGACACGCGGATATTCAAAAATGACTAGTAGCAGAGGCATAAAGTATAAAATGGATATGTATGTGAGCTTCAGGTACGTGGCCTAATGGATAGAACATGGGCCTAGGAGTCAGAAGGGCCTGGGTTCTAATCCCAGCTCTGGCACTTGTTTGAGGTGTGGCCCTCAGCTAATTACTTCTCTGGGCCTCAATTACCTCAACTGTCAACTGGAGATTAAGAGTGTGAGCCCCGTGTGGGATATGGACTTTCTGGCACTGAGTAAGCACTTAATAAGTACCATTTCAAAAAAAATATGGTTGATTAATTGATTGAGGGGAACAGAGTAAGGTAAAAATGGTCAAACAAGGACGGAGAGGAATAATAACATTTGAAGTGTTGTAGGTAGTACTGACAATTTAGGCAATGTGCAAATTAAGAGTGTGAGCAATTAAATCAGGTCAAGGGATTAAGAGTATGAGCCCCATATGGGACATGGACTATGTCCAATCCAATTAGTTTGTATCTAAACGAGCACTCCCCTCTCAGGGTCGCACCTGAGGAGTTTCCAGTACGCTACCAGTCTTGACTTCATGAGGGAGAGTCAAGCAGAGGCCTACCCAATCCATTCCTAGCTTGAGCAGCGGCTAGTGAGTGGAAAATAATCTGCTACTAGTCAAAACTCACCCGGAGACTCAGGTTTACTGTGCGGAAGGCGGCAATGGTAAACCACTTCTGTATTTTGACCAAGAAAACTCTCTGGATACACTACTGGAACGATGGCAGATGGAGGTGGGGCATTCTGGGGCAGAGGTGCCCAGGGTTGGACATGACTCAATGGCATAAAACAAGATAAACGAACGCTTAGTCCAGTGTCTGGCACATAATGAGTGTTTAACCATCGTTTTTAAAAGAAGAAAAGCACATTTGCAATTACAGAGACAAACAGTGGCTAAGGGAAAGTTGGACTGACTAGAAACTTAGAGTTAGGTTGGATTAGTCTTTAGTCAAGTTTTCAAAGTCGGGATAGAGATGTAGATAGTAAGTGCTTAACAGACACAGAAGCAGCATGACTTAGTGGATAGATCACAGGCCTGCGCGTCAGAAGGAACTGAATCCTAATCCTGGCTCCGCCACATGTCTGCTGTGTGACCTGAGTCACTTAGTTTCTCTGGGCCTCAGTTCCCTCATCCGTAAAATGGGGATTAAGAGTATGAGCCCCATGTGGGGCTGTGTCCAACCTGATTAACCTGTATCTACGCCAGCAATTAGAACTGTGCTTAGAACACAGTAAGGACTTAACAAGTACCATTATTGTTTTTAGATGGCCCTGATAGTTTAGGCAATGTGCAAATTTGGTACAATTCTTTCACTTGTACTTGCCAACATAAAATGTAACTGCACATGAGTTATCGGGGAGGTGGAGAGAACAGCATCAAGACCTTTAGGCAAAACTGGGAGAATCCAGATCCTTCTGACCCCCAGGCCCGGGTTCTTTCCACTGAGCCACGCTGCTTCCCATGACATCTTCGAGTCATTCTTTCAGACTAGTTCTTGTGCTGTCTTTTAACTGGAGCCCTGCTGACGGTCCAGGGAAAGGATGAGAAGACTTGAGAAGCAGTATGACGTAGGCATCTGACGAAATCATCAGGCCTGGATTTTGTCAGCTACTCTCATGTTTGATTCCCTTGAGAAATTTAATCAAGAGCCTAAAACAATCATGTGATGATAACATAGTAAAGTTAGATTAGGTAATAAATTCAGTCCGTTCAACCTGCTTACCGAGACTACAAGAGACCAAGAAACTAGCATCAGAATAGGAATTCAAGTTCTCTGGAAAACATTTTCAGCTCTACAGATGATGTTTCAACAGCAGCTCTTAAAACAGTTATACAGCAACTGTTAAATTGTCTCCCCTTCTAGATTGCCGGCTCTTTGTGGGCAGGGAACGTGTCTACCCCGTCTGTTGTAATATACAATCGATCAATCATATTTGAGTGCTTACTCTGTGCAGAGCACTGTAATGTTACAGTAGGACAGAGTTAGTAGAAACATTTCCTGCCCATAATGAGCTGAGAGTACAGAGAGAGGGAGACAAACATTAATATAAATAAATTGTGGATATGATCATAAGTGCTCTAGGGCTCGGAGAGGTGAATAAAGAGAGTAAATTCAAGTGCAAGGATTACGCAGAAGGGAGTAGGAGAAGAGGAAATGAGGGCTTAGTCAGGGAAGGCTTCCTGAGGAGATGTAAGACTCTGAAGGTGGAAAAAGTAATTGTCGGATGTGAAGAGGGAGGGCATTCTAAGCTCGAGGTAGGTTGTGGGCGAGAGGTTGGCAGTGAGATCGAGGTACAGGGAGCAGGGCGGCATCTCTAGACTGTAAGCCTGGTGTGGGCAGGGATCGTTTCTACTGCGGACTTGTACAAGTGCTAATAATAATAATTATAATTAGCTCTGCACACACACTCGAAAAATATGACTGAATGAATGAATGAGAGGAGCGAAATGTGAGGGCTAGGTTGTAGAGAGAGTAAGGTAAGGTAGGAGGGGGCACGGTGATTGAATGCTTCGAAACTGATGTTAAGGAATTTGTTTGTTGCAGAGGTGGATGGGCAACCACTGGAGGTTCTTGCAGAGTGGGGGAATGTGGACTGGTTTTGTAAACAAAAAAAAATGATCCAGGCAGCAGAGTCAAGTACAGACTGGAGCAGGGAGAGACAAGAGGCAGGGAGATCAGCAAGGAGATGTACAGTAATTAAGGCAGGATAGGATAAATGCTTGGATTGACATGGTAACAGTTTGGAAGGAGAGGAAAGGGCAGATTTTAGCAATATTGTGAAGGTTGAATTGACAGCATATAGTGACAGTTGGAATATGTGGGTTGAATGAGAGAGATGAGTTGAAGATAACGCCAGGATTACAAATTTGTGAAAACAGGATGGATGTTGGTGCTGTCTACAGGGAGAGGAAAATCAGGGAGAGGACAGACTTTAAGTGGGAATATAAGGGGTTCTCTTTTGGGCATATTAAGTTTCAGGTGTTGGCAAGATATCCAAGTAGAGGCCCAATGCTTAGTAGAGTGTTCTGCACATAGTATGTGCTCAGTAAATACCACTGATGGTGATAATGATTCATTCAAACATATTTATTGAATGCTTACCGTGTTCAGAGCACTGTACTAAGTGTTTAGATGATGATGGTGACAGTTGTGGTGCAGATGAACATGAAAAAGACATACAAATGATCAAACAACAAATACAGAAAAGAGCTATTGTCTAACAGATGACATGAAGATCAGAGTTATTTACCTGCCTGTGCCTGGGAAGCCTTATTCATTACAAACATTTCCGTTAGTAATACAGAGTTTGAATGTAAAAACTGATTTCTGTAACCTAGGCAGTGCATTGCTCAGAGAAGCATGGATAAAGGTGAAATAAATTAAATCAAGAAAACAACTCTCGACCACTGGGAGAATAAGAGCCAATATGTATCCGACCTTCATATAATAAAATTCTACAGAGCAGCTGTAGCGCCCAACGGTAAATCAGACTGTGAGAAGGGAACTTATCACAAATATCACTTACTCCCCATCAAATAATAGAATAGAATCACAAGCAATGAAGTTTTAGCGCACAGACACTCCAACAACAATAAGCAGTGGTGGTTGCTGATCATCTGCCTGGCCCAGGCGAAAGAAGCGATGATAACAAGATGCCTACATGCCTGTTTTGTGAATAGAACTTCAGGCACGAAAATATAAAGAGCAGGGAGTGATAAGGGGGCAAAAGAAACATTTTAAGGATGAAATTAAAAACAGTGCAAGAATCAGTGCGGCAAAGTTGTGGACTGCTGACAATCCCATAGACCAACAGGACCTGAAGCAATTAGGAACATGGTGATTACTACAGAGCAGAAATTTAGAGAATAATTGGATGCCAAGCAACAACATCAAAAACAATGCCAGGCACTGCAGGCAGGAAATTCAATAGTATAGCAGAAGATGATCTGAAAATGTGTCCAGTGTGAAAAATTGCCACTCACCTTTCAATCTTTCCAGGCACACTAGCACACGTGGAAAAAAAATCACCACTGGTAACCACATTTGAATGAGAAAAACACTTAGATTTAGCAATACAATACACTTTACCTTACTTTCTCTTTTCCGCTTGACTCAGCAGGAGTGCTGTTGACTGGAAAAGTCCATTGATATTTTGGAACTTGGAGTTTATCCCTTTAATAAGGTCTGGATCCCAGGTATCTGCGTCTATTGCACTTTAGAAACAAACTACTCCATCTTTTGCATCCTGCCTTAGGCAGGGAAGGTGTTCATTACACTGTATTCTTCCAAGTATTTAGTACAGTGCTCTGCTCATGGTAAGTGCTCAATAAATACCATTGCTTGGTTGATTGACTCAACAGCCTAATCATGTGATGGTGAGTCAGGCAAATCTAGCCCACAGGTGCCTTGGTTTGGTTGCCTAAGGAACCATGTGCTGGATTTGGGGCTTGGCATGGTCAGCCTTTTCTGACAAGCCTTTTCTTTTCCCCTCAGCACTGTACTCGTCTTCTCAACTGTATATATTTTCATTACCCTATTTCTTTTGTTAATGAAATGTACATCGCCTTGATTCTGTTTATTTGCTATTGTTTTAATGAGATGTTCATCCCCTCGATTCTATTTATTGCCATTGTTCTTGTCCGTCTCCCCCGATTAGACTGTAAGCCCGTCAGAGGGCAGGGATTGTCTCTGTTACCGATTTGTCCATTCCAAGCGCTTAGTACAGTGCTCTGCACATAGTAAGCGCTCAATAAATACTATTGAATGAATGAATGACAAGAATTAGGTGTGCCTGTCTTCACTTTCACAGAGGTTTGCTCCAATGTACTCTGATGGCGACGGAAATCTGAGAGAATTTCCTAGTCTGCAAAAGACTACTATCAGTGATCTGCACCCACTGAGCTTTCAGAAAATATGATTTATTGATCACGGTAAAATCCTTTGAGAGAACCAGGGTTGCCAAGCCAAATGGCTGCTTTGACATAGGTTCTGGAGAGTTGAGGTAGTCCCGGAGCTTTGGATAGTACAGAATATGGCTCAGGGAGTATTCTAGCAGGTTCCTGTTCTGGAACTGAATCGTGAAATGTCATTTACAGGCGTACAAATACTTAACCAACCTCACCCATAGTCCTCCCCTTCCCCACCCCAACTCCCCATCCGGTTTACTTAGTCTTGAATTAACCATAGCCTAAACTTCCTCATGGTTTCTCTGACTTCTCCACAACCATCCCCTCCCTTCAAGTACTCCTATTCAATTAATAATAATAAGGGTATTCATTAAGCACTTACTGTGTACCAAGCACTGTATGAGACACCAGATTACCAGGCTGGGCCCAATCCCTGTCCCTCAAGGTGCTCACAGTCTTACAAGTCTGCTATTTCTGCTACGGTGTATTCTTCCAAGTGCTTAGTAAAGTGCACCTAGTAAGTGCTCAATAAATTCAACTGACTGACTAGAAGGAGAACAGGGATTTGATCCCCATTTTGTAGATGAGGAAACTGAGGCACAAAGAAATGCAATGGCTTGCCCATGATCACCCAGTGGTGGAGCTGGGATTAAAACCCAGTTCTCCTGTGACTCTCAGGCCGCTGCTCTTCAACTAGGCCACGCTTCTTCCTGAGGAGGACGATAGTAACAGCTTTATTAGTAGGTCAACGAGACTGGAAAGCTGACACCTGGGTGAGGGTGTGAAGGTTGAACGAGTGAGAAATATATCAAGCCTTTGGGAGGGCCTCAAACCCCTGCTCTTCTCAAATCCCATCACTCTGAGAAACAGTGTGACCTAATGGAAAGAGCAAGGGACTGGCAATCAGAGAATTTGGGTTCTAATCCCAGTTCTGCCACATATCTGCTGTGTGACATTTGGGCAAGTGGCTTAACTTCTAAGTAATCAATCTGTAAAATGGGGATTCAATCCTACTCCCTCTCACTTAAACTGGGAGCCCCATTTGGGACAGAGACTGTGTCCAACCAGATTAATATAGAACAGTGCCTGTTATATAGTAAGTGCTTATCAGGTACCGTGATTATCGTTGTTATTATTATTATTCGTCAAAGCCTTGTCGAAGCCCCACCCTAATGACAGGCCCTGGCACTGGGAACATTTGCCTGGCTGGCTTGGAGTGGTTAACCTAGCCTTTAGGTAGCCTTCCATCATCAGAGAATTTGCCAACAGCTAAAGCATGTTCACCTCAGACAATGGAGACGCAACCAGCCAGTATGAGAGGCATCAATCCATGAAGACTACTTATTGAGCACCTAGGGTATCCAGATCACTGAACTGAGCCCTTTAGAGAGTGCAATAAAGCTGATAGGCGTGAGCTTAACCCAGAGGAGCTTACGATCTAGTGAGGGAATCCAACACTAAGATAATTTACAGATTGAAAGAAGGAAGAGTGAGCATTTGTGTGAATTAGTGCTTAAATAATAAGTCTGACGTCAATATAGACTGTATTCTAGACTGTAAGCCCGGTATGGGCAGGGATTGTCTTTCTTTATTGCTGAATGATAATAATAATAATGGTGGCATTACTACGTGCAAAGCACTGTTCTAAGCGCTGGGGGGGATACAAGGTGATCAGGTTGTCCCACGTGGGGCTCACAGTTTTTAATCCCCATTTTACACTTCCCAAGAGCTTAGCACAGTGCTCTGCACACAGTAAGCGCTCAATAAATACGATCGAATGAATGAATATGTACAGAAGTGGTCCACGTGGTTGTGAGCACACAAGAGTTCAGTTGATGCAAAGGTGCTCAAATGGGAATTGGGAAACAACCTGGAGATCCACAATGAGTACTTTAATGATAATAAACCAGCTTCTCCAGTTTATTTCCCCCGCTCTGGACTGTAAGCTCGTTGTGGGAAGGGAATGTTTCTACCCAGGTTATGATATTGTACTCTCCCAAAGGGCTTAGTAAAGTGCTTGGCATACGGTAAGCACTCTAAAAAGACTCTTGATTGATTGATTGAGCCTCATCTTCCGTTACATTACAAAAACTACATTTTTGTTGTAATCGGGCGACCCCTCCACAGAACTGAAACTGTCAAATCCAGGAAATTCAGTGAAGTTTGTCCACCACAGCTTCTCAACTACACATTACTGTTGCAGAATCAACAGCGGCAGGAAGATCTTATTCACAAACAGCAGTGTTTTCCCTACCACAAGAATGACTAAAACTTACCCACAGGTTTGAGTGAGTTTTCAGACCAAAGAAATAGCCAGAAAAAACACTCGTGAAAAAGATGACTTTTCAAGGTAGGAAAGACAGTTGTCTTTCCGGAAACAATTGCTTTATGATCTCTAAGTAGAGAATCTGCCATATCTCTAATGCCACATGCATGCTGACTATTCTTGATATTTCCTATATGAGACATATAATAATAATAATAATAATAATAATAATAGTATTCATTAAGGACTTACTATGTGTCAAGCACTGTTCCAGGACCTGGGGTAGAAACGAGATAATCAGGTTGGACACAGTCCCCGTCCCACATGAGGCTCACAGTCTTAATCTCCATTTTACAGATGAGACAACTGAGGCACAGAGAAGTTAAGTGATTTGTCCAAGGTCACACAGCACATAAATGACAGAGTAGGGATTAGAACCCAGGTGCTTCTGACTTTCAGGCCTGTGCTCGATCCGTGAGGCCCTATACAGACTTCTTCTATCTGGCCGTGATGGAAAGGTGGGGAACAAGATGATGATGGTATTTATTAAGTGCTTACTCTGTGTCTGGCACTGTTCTAAGCACTGGGGAAGATAGAATCTAATCATGTTGGACACAGTCCCTGTCTCATATGGGGTTCACGGTGTAAACAGGAGGGAAGAGAGGTATTGAATCCCCATTTTACAAATGAGGGAACAGGCACAGAGAAGTTGAGCGATTTTCCCAAATTCACAGAGCAGGTGATTGGCAGAGCTGGGATTATTCATTCATTCATTCAATAGTATTTATTGAGCACTTACTATGTGCAGAGCACTGTACTAAGCGCTTGGAATGTACAAATCGGTAACAGAGACAGTCCCTGCTCTTTGACGGGCTTACGGTCTAATGCGGGGACCAGAACGATGGCAATAAATAGGGTCGAGGGGAAGAACATCTCATTAAAACAACAGCAAATAAATAGAATCTGGGTGATTCTCATTAACAGAATAAATAGGGTTATGATAAATAGGGTAATGATAAATAGGGAAATGAGTGATTAGAACTCAGGTCCTCCGACATCCAGGCCCAGGCGCTTTCCACTCCACCGTGCTGCTAGAGGAGAGCGCTTTCATCTTCTGCGTGAAGGAATTTCCCCATTGAAATGTTATTTTGTTACTTGAAATTGGGCCATGATGGGTAATCAAAGGTGTCCTTGATCTTTCCCAGGCGAGTTACTGTATTAATTTATATGCTGGAGAAGAAATTTAGGAGGGAAAGAGGTTGAACCTTGGTAGGACTACCACCGCCCCACCGCTGGCCCGGAAAAAGGCTGTAAATCCCAACGAGCGTGATCAAATCATACCTCTTCCACCTATCCCAGCGCTTAGAACAGTGCTTGGCACATAGTAAGCGCTTAACAAATACCAACATTATTATTATTATTATTATTAAATGTTAGTGAACACATTTCTAGGAAGGCCGCATCCTCCCTGGAGTAGCATTCATTCATTCATTCAATAGTATTTACTGAGCGCTTACTATGTGCAGAGCACTGTACTGAGCGCTTGGAACGTACAATTCGGCAACAGATAGAGACGGTCCCTGCCCAGTGACGGGCTCACATCTAATTGGAAGAGACAGACAGCAGAGCACAACAACAAAACAAAAACAACATTAACACGATAAATAGAATCAAGGGGATGTACACCTCATTAACAAAATAAATAGGGTAATAAATAATATATACAAATGAGCACAGTGCTGAGAGGAGGGGAAGGGGGAGGAGCAGAGGGTGGGGTGGGGAGGGGAGCATGGATTAGAGGAAATAGCCCAGGCCTGGGAGTCAGAGGACCTGAGTTCTAATCTCTGCTCCGCCACTTGGCTGCTGTGCGATCTTGAGCAATTTAGTTTCTCTGTCCCTCAGTTCCCTCATCTGCTAAGTGGGGATTCAGTACGTGTTCTCCCTGCTACTTGGGCTGTGAGCCCCGACTGAGACTTGTGGCATCTACCCCAGAGTTTAGTACAGTGCTTGACACTGCATAAGCACTTAACAAATACCACAGTTACTGTTATCCATCTGTGGTAAGGCAAGATCCTGCCCAGGAAACCCCATTAGTGAGAGAAATGAATCAGAAAGAGGACCACGATAGTGCTAGGTATCTTCCTGCCTAACTAAGGCTGTTGTCCTCTCACCCACAGATTGTGTCTAATTGCTCAGCGGATAAGGGACGGGCCTGGGAGTCAGCAAGCCCTAGGTTCTGGTGTCACCTCCAACAGGCTTCTGCTGTGTGACCTCGGGCAGGTCATTTAACTTCTCCGTGCCTCAGTTACCTCATCTGTAAAATGGGGATTAAGACTGTGAGGCGTATGTGGAAAATGGACTTTGTCCAAATTCACTAGCTTTTCTACCCCAGAGCTTAGAACAGTGTTTGGCACATACTAAGCGCTTAACAAACACCACAATTATTATAATGTGTTAGATTGCGAGGCTCCTGAGGGACAGGGACCGTATCTAATTCCCACCTGGGTATTCTTTCCCAGCACAGTGCTCTGCACACAGTAAGCATTTAATAAATACTATTCCTACCACCAGTGGATGTGTGTAAATGCCAGGGAAACACCGACATCTTCCCAATTCCCCCTTTGAACACTTTTTACTGTTCCGTTTTAGTTGCCTGTTTCTGAGCAATCCTTCCTCCTTTCGCTTATTCCGTCGTCGTTATGTGACCTTGCTTGTTAACACAGACGCTGTAGACTATTCTACCCTCATTTTACTCCTCTTCTGTAATCAGTCCTGACAGGTTCTGAGTCTTGTAGGAGATGTGGAGAAGGGAGAGGCTGATTTAGGTAGGTCATGGCTTTCTGCGACGCTTGTGCGACTGAATCGGCAGTCATCCTGTGCTTCCATCCACGAGTAGGGTAACCAGTCTTTTACCAGTCTATCCACAATTTATTTTAATGTCTGCCTCTAGATTACAAGGTCCTTGTGGGCAAGGAACAAGTCCATCAACTCTGTACCCTCCTAAGCATTTAGTACAGTGCTGAACACGGTAAGTGCTCAGTAAAGACGATCGATTGCTCGATTGATGTAAATACAAATGCAGAGTAACAAAAGAGCGTCTGGAATTGTTTCTTGCTGTCGGCGGTCCCCCCCCACTAATCATCAGTCATTCCGTCAGGCCGTCGGCAGTGTTTTTCACCGGGTCCCCCCAGAATAAACCTGAAGTTAAGGCGACTTGGTTTTTTGTAAAACCTGTTTTCAGTGAGATTTACGAAACCTGCCTTTCTAGTCTGCTAATGATGAAAGCGTTTACTGCTTGAACCGTAGCGTGAGAGGATTAGTGTCAGGTAGGCGGGGCTGCTTTTCTTATAAGATTGAAGTGACTGGCCCGGAAATCTGTGCGACCGATGCTTGTGGGGCCTAAGGGTTTTAGTGGACTCCATTAGAGAAGCAGCAAGGCCTGATGGACGGAGCACGGGCCCGGGAGTCAGAAGAACCTGGGTTCTCATCCCGGCTCTGCCACTTTGCTGTGTGACTTCGGGCAAGTCACTTACTTTCTCTGTGCCTCAGTTACCTCATCTGTAAAATGGGGATTAAGATTGGGAGGCCCATGTGGGACCTGGACCGTGTCCAAACTGGTTCGCTGTCCAACCCCAGCACTTAGTACAGTGCCTGGCACATAGTAAGCGCTTAATAAATACCATTTCAAAAAAATCACCGAACTCTGAACTCTGGAGAGTGTCCCGATGCCTTACAAGTTGATGGAGGGGTGTGAGGATAAGATGAGGTACTGGGCGGACCAAAATCCTCTCTGTCAGGCAGATGGATGGGCAGATGGAGCATGCTCAGAAACGGGCTGGGGGTTCAGAAACATTAGTCTTTTCTGAACGTGACAATCACTGCTAATATTAACTTAGCACTTAAACATTGGTTTGGCCTGGGCAGATTCAAATGAGATAAGGAATTTTCCATGAGAAAATTCCCCTTTAAAAAACCCCACGCAGATCTGGCCGACACAGTGGAGGCAATAAAAAGGAAATTAAGACAAAGTCCAGTGGGAGAGAGGGGATAAACCAAAATAAACCAAAAATGCATAAACTTAACTAAGGATACAGAACAGAAACATAGAAATACAACAAAAAAACTATAAGAAAAAACAGAAATCAATGTCAGAAATATATACATAAATATTTCCTAAGGGATTTCTGTGTAAATTCAGAGACACGTGAGCACTCCCATAGAAACTATTTTTCACTGGTTGTTGGTGTTTGCTTAGGAAGAGAAACATTAGAAGAATGCTGCTTTCTGACCAACTCCTTGTTTCTGGGAAAGGGCAGTGAATTCTTATTTTTAATCATTTAGAAGTCAGCATCCTGAATTTCATTTTTCACATCAAAATCCAGCTTCAGCATACACCAATTTTCAGATCTCTCATTTCACTAATGGGTGACAATTACGGAAAGACCAGATATTCTTCTAAATTGAAATAAAATTAAATAGCTTCCAGGGTGTTGCATTTCACCATGGGTTTGTGATCCTCTTAACTACAAAGATTACTAAGCATTGTCTTAAAGAAGCTAAGTCGAGAACTGGAGGGCTCCGAGAGAATACGTTCATCCGATTTATTCTCTGAAAAGTCCGACCCTGTGAAATAGAGTGTAATAGTGGGAGAGGAGTGAGTCACTCTGCTTTGCTCCGTGATCCAAAGCTTTCAGCCTCCCGTGGGGAGGGAATACTAATATCCACAGTTTTTTTATCCCAGGAGGGCGATACATTTTTAACATTGACGTCATGTACTATTTACCATTGAAAAAGACTGACAGTAGGAAGACTGTGACGAATTGGCATAGCAAAGGAACTACTCGTGAAGAATCACCTAAGCTCTCACAGATGTCGTGATTATTGGATGTTTTTTCAATATTCTGGGTGACATGGACGGCATCTAGTCCAGCAAAATAAGGTAGAGAGAGGAACTGTCCATCTGAACGATGTCAACAACACATCTGGACAGTTAAAGCCCCAACACCAAACATCCTCTTTAACCTCAATTGTGAGTTTGGATCTGAGGATTTGCCAGAATGATCTGAATAATTACTCAACGCTTTCTAATAAAGATACCCGTTAAGCATTCACTGTGTGATAAGCCCTGCACGGAGTCTTGGGGTTGATACAAGATAATCAGATTGGACACAGTCTCTGTCCTACATTATTTCAACTCTTTCACCTGTCTGAAAGAGACTGACCTCATTACATTTGGCCTCGGAAGCTAATCAGGCCTAGATCTGCCTGGCATTTTGGCTCGACACCATGTGGAAATCTCTGATTCTGTCACCTTGGCTGACGCAGGGTGTTGACTATATGAGTTGAATCGATCAATCAGTGGTATTTACTGGCCGCTTACTGTGTGCAGAGCACTGAACTAAGCACTTGGGAGAGTACCATATAAGAGAGTTGGTAGACATGTTCCCTGCCCACAATCCCCGAATACCTTGCTCTTGCCATTCCCACCTCTGACCCACTGCTCCCATTTTTCCACCTGCCAGGACCCCTGTCTTCCCCCAGATCTGCCAAACCACATCCTTCCCCACCTTCAAAGAGAAGCAGCGTGGCTCAGTGGAAAGAGCACGGGCTTGGGAGTCAGAGGTTCTAATCCCGGCTCCGTCACTTGTCAACTGTGTGACTTTGGGCAAGTCACTTCACTTATCTGTGCCTTAGTTCCTCATCTGTAAAATGGGGATTTGAGCCCGTGAGCCCCACATGGGACAGGGACTGTGTCCAACGCAATTTGCTTGTATTTACCCCAGCGGGGAACTACCTCCCCGCAATCATTTTCCAAAAGTAGCTGTCCACATCTTTTTTTTTAATGGTATTTTTTAAGCATCTATTATGTGCCAAACACTATACTAAGTACTGGGGTCTGTACAAGCTAGTCAGGATCTTTACAGCCCTTCTGCAATCCCATTTCCCTGTGGAGGTCTTCCCTGATTCTCTTCTCTTCTCCTCACTTTGTACTGTATATTGGAGACAAGAAGGCTGGAAGCTGGGAGGCCAGTTATGCACTGTAACAGATGCGGGAAAAGGACAGGGAGCAAGTCGCCTTTATCTGTGTTCATTAAGCTCACGAGAGTTTTTGACACCACCAAAAGATCGGGGATGTGGAAATGACTCAAGTTTGACTGCCTTGAAATTCACTAAAATCCTCTTATTTTCTTAATGGTAGCTGTTAGGTGCTTACTACGTGCTGGGCACTGTACTAAGCACTGGGGTAGATACAAAATAATCAGGTTAGACACGGACCATGTCCCACATGGGGCTCATAGTCTTAATCCCCATTTGGCAGATGAGGGAACTGAGGCACAAAGAAGTTAAGTGACTTGCCTAAAGATCACACAGCAGACAAGTGGCGGAGCTGGCATTAGAACCCAGGTCCTTCTGACTCCAAAGCCCATACGCTAACCACTAGGCCACGCAGCTTCTCATGATGGAATGGTTGGTTGAGTCAGAGTTGAAGGAGATACCTGGTCTGACCCTTTCACCAGCACCATTAGAGTGAAGCAGGGCTGTGGGGTAGAACCTTTCTTTTTCAACCTCTTCTAGTCTGTCATATTTGAGTATTCAATAACCAGTGACAATAAGAACACTAGGGATATTTGTGCTAAGTCCTGCAGGAGGTACAACGTGAGCAGATCAGACATTATTCTTTTCCCACACGAGGCTCACAGGGAGGCATCAAAATACACTTCTACTCAGTCAAGGAGTCTGTCATATTTATTGAGCACTTAGGGGGTGCAGAACACTATATTAAGCTCATGGGAGAGTATAATATAACTTAATTGTAGACACCTTCCTTCACTGGGAAACTCTTCCAGCTCAACAGAAGACATGCATCAAAGGCTCTGAGGGAGCAACCCTAGTCATCGCTCTATGCCATCGATGTGCTCTGAAGGCACATAATAATAGTATATAATAATAATAGTAAAGATGGTGGCAATTTTTAAGAGCTTACTATGTGCCAAGCACTGTACTAAACAATGGGGTAGGTACAAGATAACCGGGTCGGACACAGTCCTTGACCCACATAGGATTCACAGTCTGAGTAGGAGGGAGAACAGATACTTGGTTCCCAATTTACAGATGAGGAAACCGACGCCGAGAAAATGGAAGCGCCCGCCATCACACGGTCGACAATTGGCCTAGTCAGGATTAGAACCCAGGCCCTCTGACTTCCAAGCCCGTCCTCTTCCCACTAGGCAACACTGCTTCCAAAGAAGACACACAGATCATTACGAATCACGTAGCAGAATCAAACCAGCACCATGAACTGAAAAGAAGCATGATGACTTACATAACAAATTATGAAGCGATCTAATTACAGAAAATTCGACACCAAGCCAAACGTTTTCATTGGCAGCACAGAACTAACCCTAATTTATTAACTCGCTTAATAAGTAAACTCACTTAATAAATCCTCTAGACTGTAAACTCGTTGTGGGCAGGGAACGCGTCTGCTTAACTCAGTTGTTTTAATTCAGTCGTATTTATTGAGTGTTTTCTGAAGGGCAGAGTGCTGTACAAAGCGCTTTGGAGAGTACAATATAACAATACATGGACACATTATAGTGTGCTCTCCCAAGTGCTTAGTATAATGCTTTGCACATAGTAATAATAATAATAATAATGATAATAATAATGTTGGTATTTGTTAAGCGCTTACTATGTGCAGAGCACTGTTCTAAGCGCTGGGGGAGATACAGGTAATCAGGTTGTCCCACGTGAGGCTCACAGTTAATCCCCATTTTACAGATGAGGTAACTGAGGCCCAGAGAAGTGAAGCGACTCGCCCACGGTCACCCAGCTGGCAAGTGGCAGAGCCGGGAATCGAACCCATGACCTCTGACTCCGAAGCCCGGGCTCTTTCCACTGAGCCACGCAAGCACTCAAGAAGTACCGTTGATTGATTGACTGAACGCTACCATCAAATTTTGCTACTTTGGCCAGATGCTGGCCAGTGATAGCCAAAGAGATAAAAAACGAAATTTGAAAAGTCAGCGTGGCCTCTGGCAGACTGCAAGAGAGTGTCACAGTGAGTTGTCTATCGCCATACCGAAGTGAAGCTCCTTTGCATTTTGTTGGTATTCAACCTTCTATGAATCAATCAATCAATTAGGCAGACCAGCCTGGTGGCAGTAATCCAGCGAGGAGACATTTTTCTTTGAGCCAAGGCTTTCTGGAGATTGGGATATCCAAAGGCGGAATCAAAAACGGAGAAAGATTCCATCAGTCGATCAGTTCTTCAAAAGTATTTATTGAGTACTTCCTAAGTGCTTGGGGGAATATGGTAAAATAAAGCTGTAGACCTGATCCCTACCCACAAGAAGCTTACAACCTAGAGAGGAAGACGGAAATTAAAATGAATTATATAGAGGGGAAGCGGCAGAGTAGAAAGATAACGACGTAAGTGATACGGGGCTGGTGGTGGGGTGGGTAGCAAAGTGCTTGAGACGTGAAAATCCAAGTTCATAGGTGAGGAAAGAGAAGGTTAAAAAGAACCAGGTGATTGCAAGCAATGTGGGAGAAAATATTACTTTCAAATTGGTCTTTTCTGGTACATTTCCCTGCATACACAGGAATTCTGTGAATATTGTCACCTTGACAAAAAAAAAACCACCCAAAATGTAATATATTTTTATGTAATACATTGCTCTGGACAGGGTAGAGTTCAGAGTCAACTGATGATCGAGAACTAGTTGCAAATCCCGTTTTTATTTGATTAAAGATATGTTCATTCATTCATCCAGTCAGTCATATTTATTGAGCACTTAATAATAATAATGTTGGTAGTTGTTAAGCACTTACTGTGTGCAGAGCACCGTTCTAAGCGCTGGGGTAGATACAGGGTAATCAGGTTGTCCCACGTGAGGCTCACAGTCTTAATCCCCATTTTACAGATGAGGTAACTGAGGCACAGAGAAGTGAAGTGACTTGCCCACAGTCACACAACTGACAAGTGGCAGAGCCGGGATTCGAACCCTTGTCTTCCGATTCCCAAGCCCGGGCTCTTTCCACTGAGCCACGCTGTGTGCAGTGCACTGTACTAAACGCTTGGAAGGTACAATTCAGCAACAAACAGAGACAATCCCGCCCACAGCGGGCTCAGAGTCTAGAAGGGCGGTTTATGTGAGTTTAGGGTTTTTTTTCCAACTAACACTAATGTTACGTCATGCTGTGTGACCAATCGTTTGCTAAATCAGTGGTATTTATTGAGTGCTCACTGTGTGCAAAGCACTGTACTAAGCCCTTAGCAGAGAATTCAATGCAACAGACATTGGTAGAAAATGTTCCCGGCCCAGAAGGAACTTTCAGTCTAGAAATGGCTAGTAAACGTTTCGGTCTGACTGTGGATGAGAAAAGAGACGTGGCTCAGTGGAAAGAGCCTGGGCTTCGGAGTCAGAGGTCATGGGTTCGACTCCCGGCTCTGCCACTTGTCAGCTGTGTGACTGTGGGCGAGTCACTTCACTTCTCTGTGCCTCAGTCACCTCATCTGTAAAATGGGGATTAACTGTGAGCCTCACGTGGGACAACCTGATGACCCTGGATCTACCCCAGCGCTTAGAACGGTGCTCTGCACATAGTAAGCGCTTAACAAATACCAACATTATTATTATTATTATTATTAAAAGAGAGGGCGGAGACCCTACGCGAACCTAGACTTGCCTAGGCAAAGACAGTGTAGGGTAGAGGGAGGGCATTTTAATTTTATTTTAAAGATGGCTCTTGACAACTGTAGCTTTAGTGCCCATAACTGCCTCAGAACTCATGTGTTCCCCTCCAACGGAACACAATTCTAGAGCCTGGAGATATTTGACATAAGGGATTCTATAACTGTGAGCCCCTTGTTGGGCTGGGATTGTCTCTATCTGTTGCCGAATTTTACTTTCCGAGTGCTTAGTACAGTGCTCCACACACAGTAAGCGCTCAAAAAATACGATCTAATGAATAAGAGAGAGTTTAATTCAGAGAGTGGAAGTGGATAGAGCAGGAGCCTGGAAGTGAGAAGGCTGAGGGTTCTAATCCCGGCTCCACCACTTGTCTGCTGTGTGAGCTCAGGCAGGTCACTTCACTTCTCTGTGCCTCAGTTTCCTCATCTGTAGAATGGGGATTGAGACTGTGAGCCCCAGCAGGCACAGGGACTGTATCCCACTTGATTTGCTTGTAGCTTAGAACAGTGCCTGGCCCACAGATACTAGAATTATTATTAGTATTATTATTAATTCATCTCTGCTGCAGGTCACACATTTTGGTTTCTTAGTAACCCTACCTTTGGGGCAACTTTCTTGAAGCTTCACAATATTCCATAGACCCCAAGGTTAAGAAAGGCAGATCAAACCTGACGTCAGAACAGATGGCCTAACATTTCCGGCCTGATCTCCGGAATAATTATTCTGCACAGACGTACTGCAAAAGGAATACTGCAATAGCAACAGTAAGAAGTATCCCCTCATGGACAAGCAGGGCTTTCAAAACATATGGCTCTAAATGTGTATCTGTGTATCCGAGATTTGTTTATCCTCCAAAATATTAGTAAAACTCTACTTGGGAAAGCTGCTGCCCAAATCGCGCTTTCCCCGCTTGCTTCAGTACACCGTTAGGCGAAATAAGGTCGTCAGAAATCAACCGCTTGCAACATCAGAGTTTATTGTCCTCGCCATCCGGAGGGATTTTTAGCGTTGAATTGACCTGCGAGAAAGGCATCCTCATTTTAGCTCTCCTTTCTTCTAAGCCACAGTGAAACGATTCGTACTGCTTAAAAATGATTCCTAAAAACAATTAACACATCATGGTGAATTTACCGCATGAGAGGTATAAATTCTTCAACCTGGGAGTTGAGGGGAAGGGCTTGCTTACACTCTATATCCTGGAAAAGCTGGGACTTCTCCACATTAGGCAAAGCGCAGTGTGGTCTACAGAATGGGGTCGAGAGTCAGACGGACGTGAGTTCTCACTCCGGCCCTGCAGATGAGTGGCGGAGCCGGGACTAGAACCCATGACTGTCCGACCTCTAGGCCCGGGCTCTATTCATTACTCCATGCTGCTTCTACATCAGCAGCGTTTGTCTGCCTTGTGACCTTAGGCAAGTCACTTCACTTGTCTGTGACTCAGTTACCTCACCTGTCAAATGGGGATTGAGACTGTGAGTCCTAGGTGGGTCAGGGACTGTGTCCAACTCGATTTGCTCATATCCACTCCGGCGCTTAGACCAGTGCCTGGCACGGGACATCCTGATTCCCCTGTGTCTACCCCAGCGCTTAGAACAGTGCTCGGCACATAGTAAGCGCTTAACAAATACCAACGTTATTATTATTACATAGTAAGCACTTAACAAACACTACGATTATTACCATTATTATGAAAGTCACTTCACTTCTCTGTGCCTCAGTTTTCTGATCTGTAAAATGGAGATAAAGATTGTGAGTCCCATATGGGACGTGACCTGAGAAGTGTGCCATAGTCAACCCCAGTGGGAGGGGAGGATAGAGTTGCGGTGAGCATTTCCACCTCTGGAAAATGGCCCTCTCCAGCATGATTTTCCTTGCTGTACCACCCCATTGTCCCCTCTCAAGGTCGCACCTGGAGAGTTTCCAGTCCTCTACCAGTCTCGGCTACGGGAGAAAGAGTCAAGCAGAGGCCTAACCCATTCCATTCCTAGCTTGACCAGTGGCTAGCCAGTGGAAGACAATCGGCTCCAAGTCAAAACTCACCCATGCTGGGCAGTAGAGGCACGGGAGAGAGTCGTGGGCGGACACTCGAGTTTACTGAGTGGAAGGCGGCAATGGTAAACCAATTCCTTATTTTTACCAAGAAAAATCTTGCATCCACTACCAGAATGATCGCAGATGGAGAGCAGGACGTTCTGGGAGAGATGTGTCCGTGGTGTCCCTATGGGTCGGAAGCGACTCGATGGCATAAGACAAGACCCCACTGCAGGCAGAGGCAAGGACCCAAATAGGTTTGCACTGCCTCCTTTCCCAGCACACCTAAGCACCCACCTCTCTCCCCAGTTTCATTTTTAGTGTCAATGCCAATTGACCCTTTCCATTTTCGGGACCCGTTTTTACACCCACCGTGGCACGGCAACCTGCTCGACTATTGTTGAGCACTTTTACAAAGACCGGAACTAGTGCTGGGCCTAGAGTTCCTGCAATCTGGTGGCCCCATCTAGGTGTGGGCCTCCTCCCCATCTGCCTCACTCGACGGGGCCGCTTTAGAGAAAATAAAAATAATAATAATGATGATTATGGTGCTTGTAAGTGCCAGGCACTGTAATGGTGATAATGATGGTATTTGTTAAGGGCTTACTATGTGCCAAGCACTGTTCTAAGTACTGGGGTAGATGCAAGGTAATCAGGTTGTCCCACCTGAGGTTCCCAGTCTTAATCCCATATTTTACAGATGAGGTCACTGAGGTATAGAGAAGTTAAGTGACTTGACCAAGATCACACACCAGACAAGTGGCAGAGCTGGGATTAGAACCCATGACCTTCAGACTCCCAGGCCCATGCTCTATCCACTAGGGTCATCATCAAGGAATCTGATCAAGGGAGTCCACTACAACTTAGTCACCCTAAGGACCCCTGGATGGAAAGACCAGTTTGGGAAAGTGCAGAAGCAGCATGGTCTCGTAGATAGAACATGGTTCCGGGAGTCAGAAGGACCTGGGTTCTAATTTGAGCTCTGCCACTTATCTGTTGCGTGTCCTTGGTCAAGTCACTTCACTTCTCTGTGCCTCAGTTACCTCATCTGTAAAATGGGGACTGAGACCGTGAGGTCCACATGGAACAGGGGCTGTGTCCAACCTGATTTGCTTGTATTCACCCCAGCACTTAGTACAGCGCCTGGCACGTGGTAAGTGCTTAACAGATACCATCATTATTATTATTATCATTACCCTGTGTCAGTGTTCCATCTCACTAGGGATCTGGACTGAACTGGGGCTCCACTGAATGATCAGAACCCCGAAGCAAGTCCCTGGTGTGACCCACACACTCACGTGCTCTTCAGGTTGAGTCCCCAGCCCATGGGTTTCCCAGTCCCATCTCCGTCCTCTTGGTCACACCGTTACCCGGGACAGGAATTCCCTTCACCCTTATCCCCATTCCACCAGATCACTGTTCTCCTCTCCTTCCAAGCACTCCCCAAATCTCGCCTCTTCCAGGAAGCCTTTCTTGTTTCCCAACTCCCCAATCCATCAGCCTGACACCCACCCAGAGCAGTTAGGCATTTTATTGCTACCCTCGGCACTTTAGATACGCTAATTATATTTTCAATTGGCTATGCGATGAAAATATTTAGCTACTTCATCCTGATATAGCAGGGCTCCTTCCTGAGATGTCTTTGTTCGGCTAACACTGTTGCTCCGTGGTTCTACCTGTTGGTTTCTCTCATTTGATTGTAAGCCATCTGAGGGTTTTACGGTGTGAGCCTTGTTTCTTCTTTACTCTTCCAGGTACTTACTAGCTCCGTCACTTGTCTGCTGTGTGACCTTGGTCACGTCACTTCTCTGTGCCTCAGTTACCTCATCTGTAAAATGGGGATTAAGACTGTGAGCCCCACCTGGGACAACCCGATTACCTTGTATCTATCCCAGCACTTAGAACAGTGCTTGGCACATAGTAAGCGCTTAACAAATACCACAATTATCATTATTATTATTACTATAACGTTTTGCATTCAATAATTGCTTTAAAATGACGATAATGACGGTGATGCTGATTATGGTTTCTATTCAGCACTCGCTAGATGCTCAGGGCTGAGTTGGATTACAAGATAATCGGAGAGGACAGAGGAGGAGAGCAGGGATATGATTTCCATTTTACAGTTGAGGAAACTGAGGCCCCAGAGCCGTCGCGACTTGCCGAAGGTCACTCGTTCATTCAGCGGTATGTATTGAGAGCTGTGTGCAGAGCACTGTGCTAAGCCCTTGGGATGGTACAGTATAACAATAAACGGGCACGTTTCCTACCCACAATGAGCTTACAGCCTAGCAGGGGACCATCAGAGCTGGGATTCCCACATCTGGTGACTCCCTCTCTTCTTTAAGAAATTCTGCTCTTCGACCTACTGTCCTTAGGGTCCGCGGCGCAAATTCGGAGCATGTTCTCGAACGTACCTCTGTCTTTTGGCCGAAACCAGGCTGCTTGGCTGCATCTTGGGCCATCAGAGCTGAGCGCTAAAGTCGCCCCATTCAAAGTCCTCCGTTTATTTTTGGATCGTACTGTCCCAAGCGCACAGTACAGTGTTTTGCACACAGTAAGTGCTCCATCGATAGGACCGAATGAAAGAATGAATGAAAGTCCAGAGCATGAAATGGGGCTTTTCCCCCTTTCTGTCCTTCTCTCTCTTTTCTTTTTTCTCTCTCCCTCTGCTTCTTTTTCTCCCCTCTCTCTTCCTCCCTTCTCCCCCTTCCTTCTCCCCCCTTCTCTCTTCCTGCCACCGCAGCAACCCAAGTGAGGACACATTCCTTGTCCCGGTCACAGGGGGCAACCAGGCCGGGACGGTGGCAGCCGGGCCTGGACCCCGGCCGGCTGGTGGGGAGGAAGGGAAGGAGAGAGGGACGTTTCATTCATCCATTCATTCATTTAATAGTATTTATTGAGCGCCTACTATGTGCGGAGCACTGTACTAAGCGCTTGGAACGGACTATTGGGCAACAGACGGAGACAATCCCTGCCCAATGTCGGGCTCACAGTCTAAACGGGGGAGACAGCAAGGCAGAACAAAACCAAAACAAGACATCATGAAGATAAACAGAATCGTGGAGATGTACACCTCAGTAAGAAAATAAACAGGGTAATAAATAATATATACAAATAAGCCCAGTGCCGAGGGGAGGGAAGGGGGCACAGGGGGCAACCGGGCCGGGACGGCGGCAGCCGGGCCTGGACCCCGGCCGGCTGGTGGGGAGGAAGGGAAGGAGAGAGGGACGTTTCATTCATCCATTCATTCATTTAATAGTATTTATTGAGCGCCTACTATGTGCGGAGCACTGTACTAAGCGCTTGGAACGGACAATTGGGCAACAGACGGAGACAATCCCTGCCCAATGTCGGGCTCACAGTCTAAACGGGGGAGACAGCAAGGCAGAACAAAACCCAAACAAGACATCATGACGATAAATAGACTCGTGGAGATGTACACCTCATTAAGAAAATAAATAGGGTAATAAATAATATACACGAATAAGCCCAGTGCAGAGAGGAGGGGAAGGGGGCACAGGGGGCAACCGGGCCGGGACGGCGGCAGCCGGGCCTGGACCCCGGCCGGCTGGTGGGGAGGGAGGAAGAGGAGGAGGGAGGGCCGTTTCCTAAAGCAGCTTTGCCCCTCCTGCCTCGTTTTCCACCCCGGGCTCTCTCCCTCCGGCCTCCCGGGCCCCGGTGTCCCCGCCCCCCAGCCTCCCCCGGCCTCCTGGGATCTGCGGGCAGAAAGAAAGAGGAGATCCTGCGGATCCCGCCGGTCCTGGGGGCTGGATCCCTTTTGGAGGGGGGGATCCGGGGCAGGGGTCGGGGGCGGGGGGGGGGGGGGGTCCCCGGCTGGGCCAGGAGGATGCTCTCCGCCCCGAGGTGAGTGAGGGGCGACCGGGCTGGACCTGGGGCGGGGTCCCCAGGGTGGGCATCCCGTGGGTGCAGAGGGAGCTGCCGGAGGCCCCTCGGCACGGGCTCTGGGGATCCCCCTGCTTGGCTCTCCATCTGCTGCCCCATTGTACTCTCCCTAAGCGCTCAGCGCAGCGCTCTGCGCACAGTAGGCGCTCAGTAAGTACCACCGAATCAATGGTGGAATAATAATAGTAGTCGTTAAGCGCATACTCTGTGCCGGGCACTGTACTGAGCGCTGGGGGGGGGGGGGGGCCTCGCGAGGCTCCCCTTCCCCTGGGCCTGGGGTCGCCCCCCGCCTGAGTTCGGGGGTGGGGGTGGAGAGGGCCAGCAGAAAGACGGCAAGCAAGCAGGCTAAAAAGTGGGAGGGGGCTCCCAAGGGGTATTTTTATGAAGGCTTACTATGTGCCAAGCACTGTTCTAAGCGCCGGGGATGATACGAGGTCGTCGGGTGGCCCCAGGTGGGGCCCACAGTCTTCATCCCCATTTTCCAGAGGGGGTGATGGAGGCGCAGAGGAGCCAAGAGCCTGGCCCGAGGTCACACGGCAGCGTGTTGTGGCCGAGTCGGGATTAGAACCCAGGTCCTTTGACTCCCAAGCTCGGGATCTCTCCACTAAGCCACGCCGTCACTAGGGGAGGTAACTAGGGGAGACCTTACCTGGGGAGGGGGTGTCCTGTGGCTCGTAGGGAGAAGACCCCGCCGGTCACTAGCCAACACCCCGCAAAAGGCCTCTCCCTCCGGATCTTTGGACCAGGTAGCCAAGGATGCTGCAGAATGTGACATCCCAAAGAGGATCCTCCCGGCAGTCAGATTCCCAGGAGAACCGTCCCTTCTTCCACAGGTCCCCTGTTTCGGGGACAGGGCTGCCTCAAGAACACCCCGTTAGGAAGAACTCGGCCTGCTAGAACTTTTTGATTCGAGGCGGTTTCATTTTTCATCGCCTTCCCCCCGTCTCACGCTCGGACTGCACGGCCTACTTCGGGCATGAGTTTCAGTTTAAATGTCCGGTGGACCCATCCTGGATAGAGCAGGAGGTAATAATTATTATTATCATTATTATGGTGTTTGTTAAGCGCTTACTATGTGCCAAGCACTGTTCTAAGCGCTGGGGTAGATACAGGGTCATCAGATTGTCCCACGTGAGGGTCACAGTTAATCCTCATTTGACGGATGAGGTGACTGAGGCACAGAGAATAATGTTGGTATTTGTTAAGCGCCTACTATGCGCAGAGCACCGTTCTGAGCGCTGGGGGAGATACAGGGTCATCAGGTCGTCCCACGTGAGGCTCACAGTTAATCCCTATTTGACAGATGAGGTGACTGAGGCACAGAGAAGTTCAGTGACTCGCCCACAGTCACACAGCTGACAAGCGGCGGAGCCGGGAGTCGAACCCACGACCTTCCGACTCCGAAGCCCAGGCTCTTTTCACTGAGCCACCCTGCTTCTTCACAGAGAAGTGGTTTACCCAAGGTCACAGAGCAGGCAAGTGGTGGAGTCGGAATTAGAACCCACGTCTTCTGACTCCCAAGCCCGGGAGCTTTCCACTATGTCCCGCTGCTTCTCTGGTGACGGTGGAGGTAGCTGGAAGCAACTCTTCACTCAGTGGACACTAATGCACGGCGGGATTAGCTATCTTTGGAGCAATTACCGTCAATGGGCAGGGACTGTCTCTACCTGTTGCCGATTTGTACCTTCCAAGCGCTTAGTACAGTGCTCTGCACATAGTAAGCGCTCAATAAATACTATTGAATGAACTGGAGAAGCAGTGTGGTCTGATGGATAGATCCTGGGAACCAAAAGAACCTGGGTTCTATCCCGACTCTGCTACGTGTCTGTGGGGTGACCTTGGGCAAGTCACTTCACCTCTCTGGGCCTCAGTTACCTCATCCATAAAATGGGGATTAAGATTATGAGCCCCATGTGGGACAGGGACTGTGGCCAACCCCGTTTGCTTGTGTTCCCCCCTATCGGCGCTTAGAAAAGTGCCTGGCACATTGTAAGCGCTTAACAAATACCACCCTTATTATTATTATTATCTTCCCAGGATCTCCTGCAAAAGTCCCAGGTGGGGACAGCTCTGACTTCTTTATTTTTTGATGGTATATGTAAAGCGCTTACTATGTATCAAACACCGTTCGAAGTGCTGTGAGAGATACAAGATAACCAGGTGGACACAGTCCCTGTCCCACATGGAGACCACAGTCTAAATTGGAGGGAGGAAGATTTAATCCCCATTTTACAGATGAGGAAACTGAGGCACAGAGAAGGTGAGTGCCCAAGGAAGCCCTTGGGTGGAACGCAGGCAGTGATGAGTTTTCAAATCCTTTCACACCTCAGAGCTGGATCCAGATCTGAGTGCTGGGGAGAGGGGGGGAAGGGAAAAGGGCTCTGAAATGCTGCAGAGCAGGGCTGAGCGGGGAGGTAAAGTCGGTAAAGTATAGGAGAGAATAAAGGGAACATTGAACAACAAACAGGTTCTGCAAGATCCTTAAACTTCAATCACCCTCTCATTTTTCACGTGCTGATTTATTGGGACCTCCGGCTTAGTCTGCATCTCTTTCTAGCCTTACCCGAGGGAAACAGAAATACCCGTATTGGTTTTATATTTGAGTGCAGCCTCGCCGAGGAAAGGAGTTCATAACTCAGATTCACCCACACTTCCGTGCTCCTTCACGATTTGGATGGATCAGAGGAAGGATCTTTCCAAACAATGGAGGGAAATGTCCACTCCGCTTTATAGAGCTGAAGCAACGGCTCCATGGGGCCGATTTCAGAGGATGTCCTAGGTAGTATCCCTTGCTGCTTCAGACTTTTTTTTGTTTTGGAAGGCCAAGGGCATTGAGTCTGAAAAATGCAGCCTGGACTTGAAAATAGCAGATCTGGGAATATCTTCTTTAAAGTCTTGGGCAAAACACATGCCATTTGTCAGAGGGACAGGACCTGACAAGAAAGTAGTTTGAAAGGTGAAATAGTGTTTTATGGTGGAAATTTACCATGGGCTTAATCATATTTTTGCTCTCTTCTGCTAATAATAATGGTGGTATTTATTTAGCGCTCACTTTGTGCCTTGGGCGGGGAAAGTGTCTATTGTTACATTGTACTCTCTCAAGCGCTTAGTACAGTGCTTTGCACAGGAAGCACTCAACAAATACAACTGAACGAATGAGGGAAGTACCTCACTAAGCATCGAGGCAGATAATTAGGGAAGCAGCGTGGCTCAGTGGAAAGAGCCCGGGCTTCGGAGTCAGAGGTCTTGGGTTCGACTCCCGGCTCTGCCGCTTGTCAGCTGTGTGACTGTGGGCAAGTCACTTCTCTGTGCCTCAGTTTCCTCATCTGTAAAATGGGGATTAACTGTGAGCCTCACGTGGGACGACCTGATTACCCTGTATCTCCCCCAGCGCTTAGAACGGTGCTCTGCACATAGTAAGTGCTTAACAAATACGAATATTATTATTATAATCTCATCAGACACAGTAGCTTTCCCTTAATGGACTCACAATCTAAGTAGGAGGAGAACAGATGGTTAGTCCCCATTTTACAGATGAAGAACCGGAGGCACGGGAAAGTTCAGTGACCTGCCCGAGGTCACACCGCAGCCAAGTAGCAGAGCTGGGATTAGAACCCAAGTCCTCTGAGTCCCAGTCCTGTGCTCTTTCCTCTAGTCCATGCTGCAGAGCATTAGTTTAGTTGTGGATGGCACTAGAAGTCGAGAAGAAAATTTTACTTTCGGCCAATTGACGTTTTCCCCCATTTCTGTCTTCCATCATGATCTTGAACGAGATGCTTCTCCCACTGAAGGAGCCACAGTGAGGTCAGTGACTGATGTCCCAGAGAAGAAAGTCATCTATTCAAGTCTCACGTGTGCATGGAAAAAAGGCCTGCGTGAATTTATTGCATTTGGAAGGTTCGGGGGGGGGGGGGGAAGGTTAATGGAGGAAGAGAATGGAGAAAAAATTCCACATGGGAATTGGGGTAGGAAGTCCATTTAGCTCACCATCCCCCTTAATTCCAGTTGAATGCTCAAAGAGCACTTTATTTAGGGAGAGGAGTTTGCAGCATCCCCTCTTCCACAGGCGCCACTGGTCATTTCCCGAAGGGGCTAGCCAAGTGGCAAGTTTTGTCTAGTTCTTACTGGGATCCTCAGACACAGTGGGGTGGAGGATTAGAGAGTGGAAGTGGATCTTAGTCCTTTTTTTTAGATGGTATTTGTTAAGCGTTTACTATGTGCCAGGCACTGTACTAGGCACTGGGGTAGATCCAAGCTAATGAAGTTCATTCATTCATTCAATAGTATTCATTGAACGCTTACTATGTGCAGAGCACTGTACTAAGCGCTTGGAATGTACAAATCGGTAACAGATAGAGACGGTCCCTGCCCTTTGACGGCCTTACGGTCTAATCGGGGGAGGCGGACAGACAAGAACAGTGGCGATAAATAGAATCGAGGGGAAGAACATCTCATTAAAACAATAGCAAATAAATAGAACCAAGGCGATGTACATCTCATTAACAAAATAAATAGGGTGATGAAGATATATACAATTGAGCGGACGAGTACAGTGCTGAGGGGATGGGACGGGAGAGGGGGAGGAGTAGTACACATCTCAAGTCCCAGATGGGGCTCACAGTCTCAATCCTCATTTTACGGATGAGGGAACTGAGGCAAAGAGAGGTTAAGTGTCTTGTCCAGGGTCACGCAGCAGACAAGTGGTAGAGAGGGGTTTAGAACCCAGGTCCTTCTGACTCCCAGACCTGTCCTCTCTCCATTATAGCACGCTACTCTCTGCTGCAAGTGCTTAGTACAGTGCTCTGCACATAGTAAGTGCTCAATAAATACCATTGATTGATTGCTTGATTGATTGTACCCACGTAAAATGCACTGGACTTCACACTGACCAGACCCCAAACTCTGGATTTAACCCAGAGCTCACCCGGGAGAATTTCCCCACTTCGCATTTATTTTTAGCAGTTTCAAATTTCTTTTTAGTGGACAACCAAATAAAATAGTGGAAAAGAGCTTTGAGGAATATTAATAGGGCATCCCCTCACACCCCCTAGTTCATTTGACTGTGTCAAGGAGTACCATGCTCCATTCATTACATCTCCACAAAAACCAAGAAATCCAAGCCTCAATCCAATGCAAAACCATTTCAGGCTTCTCTTAATGGCTCAGATTTCAAGCGAGGAGAAGCAGCGTGGCCAAGTGGCTCGAGCACAGGTCTGGGAGTCAGAAGGACCTGGATTCTAATCCTCGCTCTGTCGCTTGTCTTCTGTGTGACTTGGGCAAGTCATATAACTTCTCTGTGCTTTAATTACCTCATCTGTAAACTGAGGTTGAAGACTGTGAGCCGCACGCGGGACGTGGACCGGGTCCAACCCAGTCAGCTTTATCTACCCAGCGCTTAGTACAGTGCTTGGCATATAGTAAGTTCTTAACAAATGCCATTAAAAAAAATCATTTCAGCATCCAGCAGAAGTGAGCACACAACTCTCTGTTAGGAGGGGTTCTTTTTCCCTTTCTGACTGACCGAGATGTCTCTTTGTAAGCAGGGAACAAGTACCCACTCTATTATACTTTACTCTTCCAAGAGATTAGTACAGCGCTCGGCACACAGTGAGCACTCAGTTAAATACGAATGATTTATGGATTTATGCTTTCGAACTTCTGGAACCTGTTCCACTTCCCCGACTGTTTTCCTGGGTCCTAGCGTAACCGGGGACTTTCTGAGAGGCTCTCTGTTTGTGGATTCCCAGAGGCAGTTTTACACTCATTAAAGAAACGTAGGAATAAATTTTCAGCAGCTTTACTTCAACACGTCTACTCCTAGTAACCTGGAAACAATAGGCATCGAATCCATGTAGGATCTGTGTAGGTTGGAAGGAAATTAGATTCAGACTGTGGCAGGGACTCTCTCTAATCAACCGCTCTCTGGAGGATTGCTCTGGGGGTTGGGACAGCCGATGTCTTCATACGGTTGGGGCAGGTGCCCTGGTATCTATTACTTCTTGTTGATTATACTCTCCTGCTGAGCCTCGCTTGTCAGGCTGGTAGATTTTGCTGGGTCGTGTCTGGGAATCAAGAAAAAGAAGGCACTGACTGCTCTGGACTTTTGCCTCTTTCAGGTTTACGATTACAGGGAAGCAAGTTTGAAGCCTTTTGGGAGGGCTTGGAAAAGACTTTTAAGAGAATTCCGTGTGAATCTGCAAAATGGGGTTTTCAATGCCTGTTCTCTACTTAGACTGTGAGTCCCAGGTTTGAAGCAGGGTGGCCTAGAGGATAGAGCGTGAGCCTGGGAATCAGACGGACTAGGTTCTAATCCTGCCTCCGTCACTTGTCTGCGGGGTGACCTCGGGCAAGTCACTTTACTTCTCTGTGCCTCAGTTCCCTCATCTGGAAAACGGGGATGAAGACCGTGAGCCCTGTGTGGGACAGGAACTATCTAACCTGATTCCCTTTTAACTACCCCAGCACTTAGAACAGTTCCTGGGACTTAATGAGGGCATAACAAATACCATGAAAGTAATAATAATAAAATAAATAGTAAAAATAATATGAATCTAGTCATTGGGGGTGCAAAGCGATTTTTCCCAATTACCACCAAAGGGGCACATTTCCTCCCTTTTCCAACTCTGCCTCTGCATGGAGAAAGACAATTCCTCCTGGGATTTTGTTTTAGTATTTTGATTAGAAATAATGTCCGGGTGTTTCTTTCCTTTCCCTGTGGATCGATAGGAGATTGAGGGATGGGAAAACACAGGGTAGAGAGGTGGGGTCCGGTGGTTGAAGCAGGAGTCGGGGGAACCCTGCAAATGCCTTTTTGGAAGCGGAAGCTCCAGCTTCCTTAGTCCTATGTTAAGCAACGCTTGCTGCTTGGGAAAGTTGGTATTGTCTGAGTTGACACAGCCATTGCAAAACCATTTCAAGACTGGGAATTGGAGACAGTGAGTCACATCTGGAACTGAATTTCCGGTCCAAAGTTTGAGAAGCAGCCCAGTCTAGCGGAAAGAGGATGGACCTGGGAGTCATTAAAACCTGGGTTCTAATCCCAGTTCTGCCACTTGTTTGCTGTGTGGCCTTGGGCAAGGGACTTAACTTTTCTGTGCCCCAACTTTTCTGTGCCCCAGGTACCTCTCTGTAAAATGGGGATTAAAACTGTGAGCCCCGTGTTGACGAGCTTGTATCTACCCCAGCGCGTAGTACAGTGCCTGGCACATAGTAAGCATTTAATAAATGCCATTAAAAAAAAAAAGTTCAAGGGAAATAGGGTGATGAACAGATGGGAAGCAGCATCACATAAGGGTTGGAGCACGGGCCTGGGAGTCAGAAGGTCATGAGTTCTAATCCCAGCTCTGCTACCTGTCTGTTGTGTGGCCCTGGGCAAGTCACTTCAGTTTTTTGTGCTTCAGTTACCTCATCTGGAAAATGGGGATTAAGACTATGAGCCTCATGTGGAACAGGAACCACGTCCAGCCCTATTTGCTTGTATCCACCCCAGTGCTTAGTACATTCATTCATTCAATCATATTTAATAATAATAATAATAATGTTGGTATTTATTAAGCGCTTGCTGTGTGCAGAGCACAGTTCTAAGCGCTGGGGTAGATACAGGGTAATCAGGTGGTCCCACGTGGGGCTCACAGTCTTCATCCCCATTTTACAGATGAGGTAACTGAGGCACAGAGAAGTGAAGTGACCTGCCCACAGTCACACAGCTGACAAGCGGTACAGCCGGGAGTCGAACCCATGACCTCTGACTCCGAAGCCCAGGCTCTTTCCACTGAGCCACGCTGCTTACTGTGTGCAGAGCACCGTACTAAGCGCTCAGGAAAGTACAACACAACACTAAACAGTACAGTGCCTGGCCCATAGTAGGTACTTAATAAATCCCATGGTTTTTAGTATTATTATCTTCAAATGGACAGTCTGGACAGGCATACTTGGTCGCAGCAGAAATTTCTTTGGGCAACATCAGCCGGTGTTAACGACAGTGGGTAAACTGTCCTCGTTCGGGAGAGCTGTAGAACAAATCAGCGATCTCACTTATGGGACTCACAGAAGCAGAAAGTGATGTGTATTTGGGATTTTGGCAGGGGGACAGTATTGCCTGAAACTAGTTTTGTAGGCTGATTTCCCAAAGTCCTAACTCAGAGCAGATGAAATTAGTGTAACTCTCTGCAGAAGTTTCACACATAAGTGTATTCAGGCCTTCGGCCCACACTAAATTCCCAACTGATTTTGAAGACTCTCATTTCAAACAACGTGTCAGGTTGAATAAGACAGGAATCCAGGAGGGGATCATCTCACTTCACCGGGCCGCGGAGCACGATTAATGACCGACTGCCCGGGATTACCCTGATGTCCCCTGCCCTAGATCTTGGCTGGAATCTGGGAATGTGTCTCCCAACTCTGTTGTAGTACACTCTCCCGAGCGCTTAGTACAGTGCTCTGCACACAGTTGGAGCTCAATAGTTACCACTGTTGATAATGATGATGAATTTATCAAGGTGATCTGGAACTATTCAAAGCTCTTAGAAACTGCATCACTTAGAGGTCATTTGGTTGGCACTTTTGAAAGATCTAACATTCCGCTGTCTTGTTCAGAGGCGAAAACACGGTGCTGTTTTTGAAGGTTGTATTTGTGTGTGCGTGTGAGAGAGAGCGCGCGCCTTCCAGTGAATTAAAAATGCTGGTGGACGCCTTCTAATAATAATAATCGTAATAACTGTGGTATTTGTAAAACACTTAACTACGTTCCAGGCACTGTACTAAGCACTGGGTGGATACAAGCAAATCGGGTTGGACATAGTCCCTGTCCCAAGTGCGGCTCACAGTTTCAATCCTCATTTTACAGATGAGTAACTGAGGCCAGAGAAGTGAAGAGACTTGCCCGAGGTCACATGGCAGACAAGTGGTGGAGCGGGGATTAGAACCCATGACCTTCTGACTCCTAGGCCCGGGCTCTATCCACTATGCCATGCTGCTTCTCTTCTAGGCAAACCCTACCTCCAGCTCACCGTGGGCAGGAAATGTGTCATATTGTGATACTGTATTCATTCAGTTGCATTTATCGAGCACTTACTGTGTGCAGAGCACTGTACTAAGTGCTTGGGAGTGTACAATATAACAACAAACAGACCCATTCCTGCCCACAACCAGCTCACAGTCTGGAGGAAGAGACAGACATTACTAAAAATGAATGGATAAATAATTAAATAAATGTACTCCCAGTAGTGTTTAGTACAGTGCTGTTCACACAGTAAGCACTCAATAAGTACAATCGGCTGACTGAGACGGGCATCACAGTTACAACTGTACTGGCATTTTACAGTATATTTCCAGTTGGCGAGATGTAATGCCTAGATGCTTTTTATGAGCAGCTAAAGATTCAGAGATGAATTCTCACCCCAAATGTCATCTTGCCAGCCTTGTAAAACATGCATTTTGAGTCTTTTAAGACATGTATGACACATTTTGGATGGGTGAAAAAACAAAAAAAGACTGGATAAAATTTTCAGGCTCTTCTCTTGGGGCTACTGTACAAAAAAAATACCAACACTCGAAACTCCAAGCTACATTTTCAGTCAGCCAACATTCAGTATAGATTCTAATCATTTCCTTTTGAGAGTTTTGTACCAGTCAACAAGGAAATGAGGTTTCTAATGAGAAGGTCAGAGAAACAGCGTGGCCTAATAGCTAGAGCAGAGGCCTGGGAGTCAGAAGGTCGTGGGTTCTAATCCCAGCTCTGCCATTTGTCTGTTGTGTGACCTTGGGCAAGTCACTTCACTTCTCTGTGCCTCAGTGTCTTCATCCGTAAAATGGGGATTGAAACTGTGAGCCCCATGTGGGACATGGATGGAGTCCAACCTGATTAGCTTTTATCTACCCCAACACTTAGTACAATACATGACACATGAGGTAAGCTCTTAACAAATACCTTTTTTTAAAAAAAAAAGAGCATGGGGCTGGGAGTCAGACATCTGGGTTCTAATCCCAGCTCTATCACTTGTCACTTGGGAAAGTCACTTGACTTCTCTCTGCCCCAGTTCCCTCATTTGTTTAATGGAGATTCAGTGCCTATTATTAATAATAACAATAATGATAGTATTTATTAAGCATTTGCTATGTACCAAGCACCGTTCTAAGTACTGGGGTAGATACAAGGTTATCAGGTTGGGCATAGTCCCTTTCCCACGTGGGGCTCACAGTCTTAATCACCCTTTTACAGTTGAGGTAACTGAGACACAGAGATGAAGTGACTTGCCTAAGGTCACACAGCAGACAAGTAGTGGAGCTGGGATTAGAACCCAGGTCCTTCTGACTTCCCGGTCCATACTTTATCCACTGTACTATGCTACTTCTCAAGTACTGTTTTCCCACTTAACGTGAGCCTCATGTGGGACCTGATGATCCAGTTTCTATCCCACGGCTTCATACGGTGCTTGGCATATAATAAGCGCTTAACAAATACCACAATTATCATTTACAGTATTATCATAACACTCTAGCCTTGAAAATGCTTGAAGGTGAGTGCTAAACTCATGCGCACATGTTTTCTGAGGCTTGCACTACCTGGCTGATTCACACTGGCCAAGAAATTAACATGTGAACCCTTCCCCACACCCAGGAAAGAGTAGAGGAGAAGGGGAGATAGAACATTTTCCCAAAGTCCAAAAGAAAATTCTGTGTGAATCTTTCAAGAGCTGGATTCCTCTGATCCATTTAAATATATGTTAATAAATCCATCAGTGGGATTTATTGAGTTCTTACTGTGTGCAGAGCACAGTACTAAGCACTACGCAAATCATCCAATTGAACAGAATGTAGACTGTAAGCCCGTCAAAGGGCAGGGACTGTCTCTATCTGATACCGATTTGTACATTCCAAGCTCTTAGTACAGTGCTCTGCACAGAGTAAGCGCTCAATAAATACTATCGTATGAATAATCAGAGCACAGCAAGCCGGAGAGTCAGTGGAAGGTGGTTTCGCCAGTGGATCACCGCTTCTAAAAACAGGGTTCCACTCCAGGCAAGGTAGGCCTACTCTTCCCAGAAAGCCCCAGTGGTCACTGAGAAATTCAGGCAAACCAGTCCCTTCCCTTCCCTTCCCTTCCCGGGTTATTTCATTTTTCAGTCTTCTTCCCTACCGTTTCTTTGCCAAACTTGATGAGAGAGTTTGCAAGTACACCGCTCTTATCCAAGATTCAGGTGGTGACCAGACAGCTCACAGTAGACTGCTGAGTAAACAGTCCAGGTTTGTGCCAAACTGCTAAGAACAATTTATTCTTTCCATATTAGTGAGATTCTGCAGAGTTTCAGATTTTTTGATGAACCAAGGTGTCTGAAACCTTTGTAGAGGGCTCAGATACGTTTGAAGCTGTTTTATCTGTGGATTAGAAAATTAATTTTCTCTGTGCTCTGTGTGTGTTATGGGGGGGAAGGGTGTACATGGCCTGAAAGAAGAGTACACCGTCGATTGAACGGTACGGAAAGCAATCGTATTTATTGAGCACTTACCCTGTGCAGAGCACTGTACTAAGCGTTTGGGAAAGTGCAATATAACAGAGTTGGTAGACACGTTTCCTGCCCACAAGGAGCTTACAGTCTATAGGGAAGCAGGGTGGCTCAGTGGAAAGAGGCTGGGCTTCGGAGTCAGAGGTCATGGGTTCGACTCCCGGCTCTGCCACTTGTCAGCTGTGTGACTGTGGGCAAGTCACTTCACTTCTCTGTGCCTGTTGCCTCATCTGTAAAATGGGGATTAACTGTGAGCCTCACGTGGGACAACCTAATTACCCTGTATCTCCCCCAGCGCTTAGAACAGTGCTCTGCACATAGTAAGTTCATAACAAATACCAACATTATTATTATTATAGGGGGAGACAGATGTGTATGGAAATAAATTGCGGATATGTACATAAGTAACTCGAGGCTGAGGAAGGAGTGAATAAAGGGTGCAAATCCTAATGCAAGGGTGACGCAGAAGGGAGTGGGAGAAGAAAGCACATGCTGATGGATGGGAGAGGGAAACAAAAATCAGTGGATCTTGGCGGGGCAGGAGCATCTAGACTTCCCTGTAGGAAGAGAGGTGGGGTGACCCAGATTTGGGACCAAATCAGGGACCATGTCGGCTCCAAATTTAGGGATCACCCAGGAGGTACATTGATTCTGAGACCCGAGAAGGCTCCAGTCCACTAAGCAGTCCTAGGATGAGGTAGAGACAACAATAGTAATAATTATAATGGTGGTGGTATTTGTTAAGCACTTACTACGTGCAAATCACTGTTCTAAGCGCTGGGGGGATACAAGGTGAACAGGTTGTCCCACATGGGGCTCACAGTCTTCATCCCCATTTTATAGATGAGGTCACTGAGGCCCAGAGAAGTTAAGTGACTTGCCCAAAGTCACACAGCTGACAAGTGGTGGATGCGGGATTAGAACCCATGACCTCTGACTCCCAAGCCCGTGCTCTGATCTGGGGTCACAGGGTGATTAGAGGGAGACCTGGAGCTCCCCTTGTAGACCATTGTCCCTATCTAGGCTGTAGGCTGGTTGCGAGCAGGGTAAGCAGCGTGGTACAGTGGAAAGAGCGCGGGCTTGGGAGTCAGAGTTCCTGGGTTCGAATCCCGGCTCCTCCACTTGCCAGCTGTGTGACTTTGGGCAAGTCACTTAACTTCTCTGTGCCTCAGTTACCTCATCTGTAAAATGGGGATTAAAACTGTGGGACAACCTGATTACCTTGTATCCCCCAGCGCTTAGAACAGTGCTTTGCACATAGTAAGCGCTTAACAAATACCACCATTTATTTATTTATGTATCGGTTGCTGTATCGCACTCTCCCAAGAGCTGAGTACCGTTCCCCGCACACAGTAAAGACTCAATAAATATGACTGACTGACCGATTAAGATGCAGACAAGGCTCTCCCGAGGTCATTGTGCGTTCACCATTTCGGGGACATCGGTCGCCTTCCAGAGTACCGGAGGGGGAGCCGCGCCTTCTTTGCCACCCTCTTGCCCTGCTTTAGATACCAAAATTCCAACCACACCTAAAAATGCTCTTTGGTCCTGAGGAAAAAGGGCAGAACCAAAGTGAGCTAGATGGGATTTTTTTTTCCAACAGCTTTATGGCACCCTCAGGTGATACCTATGATCAGACCTCTTTCAGTATAGACAGACACCCACATTCTGTTAACCTTTAAATCTGCTCTAAAGCAGCGTTTCTAAGGATTTTGAATCGAGGAGCAAAGGAACAGAAAGTTACAGCTCGAGTGCTTGACTTGAAGGGTGGATGTTCGTCGGATTGGAGGCTGGGCCTCTCACTGGCTCTCGGCAAATTCTTGTCGAGTGACATTTGGAAGGTAGAAAATGTGCTAAAGTGATCATTAAGTCTTTCCTATTTTCTAATCCTATCATGAGAAGACGAAATTACTTCAGCGAAAGCACTCTAAATGGGTGTAATAAAAGAGGACAACTAGCCTGATTTTATATTTTCCTTTAATTTTGCTCACCTGAGAATGATTTGAATAACTTTTATCCCTTGACCTAAGTGTGATCTTTAGAGCCAAACGATGAGGGTTCGGGGAAGGTCGTGAGTCTTTATGGCTTTGCTGCCATAAGATCATATGCCGCATAGAGGAGCTGAGGCTTGTGAAGGAGATACAGCCTGACCTCTGTAGAGATTTGTGTTTTGAGTGAGGGTGTGTTTCACCTAATTATAACCACCACGTTAGAGACTAGGAAAGAACACCTCTAGGTTAAAAGACAGTTAAAGGGCTGTCTGATGAGGAGTTGGGTAGGAACTAAAGCCAAAACCAGTCTGTAGAAGTCTAGGAACAAGTCCAGAAGAACACCTTTTATAGGCCAGGTGGTGATTTTGAAAGGAGACAGGGAATTAAAAGAGCAATATAACAGCACTATCTTTGATTGTTACCTAGTGAGAGCTTTAGCGGCTATGATTGATACAGTTGTAAACCTCTTCCCTCTCCCACTGCTTCCATTAATTATTCATTCCGAACGCTTTGGAGAGGGAGAGAGGAGGGGGAGAAATTGCACATGGAATCTGTTCCGTGAGCAAAGTATCGCAGGCCAGAGGCGAGCCTTGAGACTCCCCGGCGGGGAGGTTGGGTGAATGGAGGGGGGCATGTACCTCAAAAAGCCTTCTGGAGAAGTCCCAGGGAAAGGATTGGTTGTAGAGTGGAAGCTCTGTGGCCTGGGAAGCAGTGTGGCATAGTAGAAAGAGCCCGGGCCTGGGAGCCAGAGGACCAGGGTTCTAATCCCAGCTCCACCACTTCCCCGTGCCTCGGTTTCCTCTACTACAAAATGGGGTTTCCATACTTGTTCTACCTCCTGCTTAGACTGTGAGCCCATGCGGATCAGGGACTGCATCCAGCCTGATTAATTTATATCTATCCCAGCTTTTAGAACAGTGATTCATACATAGTGAGTGCCTAAGAAGTACTGTAAAAAATTTAAAAAGCTCCATGGATTCTGTTCACCTGGCTGCTCTCCTGGAGCTCAGAGCCAGACTCGACCCATCCAGGTCTGTGCTGGAATCACCCCCGGGGTTTCCAGATATCCCGGAAGGGCCAGTGTGATCTTGAGCAAATAAATGCTCCTTTCAAAGCACTGGGTGGAACTTCCAGGAGGCAGACTGCCAAGGAAGGATAAATCTAAAACTCCACAGAGGCTACGGGGTTTCCCTAATAACTCTAAAGTTCAGAAAAGTAAATGATGGCATCGGAATAAAAAGGGGCGAACGATCGCCAGGAATTTATATCCTCAGTTATGGATTTTTTTTTTTTTAGAAAGTCATTCTCTCAGGCAGGACAAGAACTAAGAACCATCAGTGACCCTAAAACTATCAAGCAAAAACTCCTCACTATTGACTTGGAAGCTCTCCATCACCTTGCCCCTTCCTACCTCACCTCCCTTCTCTCCTCCTCCAGCCCAGCCCGCACACTTCACTCCTCTACCGCCGTTCACCTCCTCAATGGGCCTCGTTCTTGCCTGTCCCGCCGTCGACCCCTGGCCCACGTCCTACCTCTGGCCTGGAATGCCCTCCCTCCTCACATCCACCAAACTAGCTCACTTCCCCCCTTCAAGCTCTCCTCCTCCAAGAGGCCTTCCCAGACTGAGCCCCCCTTTTCCTCTGCTCCTTCCCCCGCCCCCCATGACCCCGACTCCCTCCCTCTGCTCTACCCCCCTCCCCGCCCACAGAACTTATGTATTATATGTAAATATTTACTATTCTATTTATGTTATTAATGACGTGTATATATTATTTTTATTTATAGCGATGCCTGTCTACTTGCTTTGTTTTGTTGTCTGCCATCGCCAAGATCCGCCCTTTCCTCTCCACCCAAACAGCTATCTTACTGGTAGGCTCTCATAATATCCCGGCTGGATGACTGTGTCAGCCTTCTCTCTGATCTCCCTTCCTCCTGTCTCTCCCCGCTCCAGTCTATTCTTCATTCCGTTGCCCGGCTCATCTTCCTCCAGAAACGCTCTGGGCCTGTCACTCCCCTTCTTGAAAACCTCCAGTGGTTGCCCATCGACCTCCGCACGAAACAAAAACTTCTCACTCTAGGCTTCGAGGCTCTCCATCACCTCGCCCCTTCCTACCTCTCCTCCCTTCTCTCTTTCCACCGCCCACCCCGCACGCTCCGCTCCTCTGCTGCCCACCTCCTCACCGTCCCCCGTTCTCGCCTATCCCGCCGTCGATCGCCGGCCCACGTCCTCCCGCGGTCCTCACCTCCGCCAAACCAACTCTCTTCCCCTCTTCAAAGCCCTACTGAGAGCTCACCTCCTCCAAGAGGCCTTCCCACACTGAGCTTCCCCTTTTCCCTCTGCTCCCTCTGCTGCCTCTCTGCCCCCCCTTCACCTCCCCTCAGCTAAGCCCCCTTTCCCCCCCTTTCCCTCTGCTCCTCCCCCTCTCCCTTCCCCTCAGCACTGTGCTCATCCGCTCATTTGTATATATTTTTATTACCCTATTTATTATGTTAATGAGATGTACATCCCCTTGATTCTATTTATTGCTATTGTTTTTGTCAGTCTCCCCCGATTAGAGTGTAAGCCCATCAATGGGCAGGGATTGACTCCGTTGCCGAATTGTACATTCAAAGCGCTTAGTCCAGTGCTCTGCACGTGGTAAGCGCTCAATAAATACTATTGAATGAATGAATCGACTGTGAGCCCGTTATTGGGTAGGGATTGTCTCTATTTGTTGCCGAACTGCACTTTCCAAGTATTTAGTACCGTGCTCTGCACACTCTAAGCGCTCAATAAATACGATCGAATGAATGAATGAAAACGCATTCAATTTCCAACCCAGGCTCATCCCCCCTCCCCTAGTCCCCACATTTCACAAGCTCAAGTAGTCTCCCACCTGCTTCTCCCCATCCTCTGACACCCTGACTCCACTTCCTCTGACCCAGCGCACCCACTTCTTTCTCTCACCCGCCCATAGCTTCAATTACCAATCCACATCTCCTCTCCCAAATCTTGGTTCCCTCTTCCCTGATAATGATACTATTTGTTGAGCACTTACTCTGTGCTCAGCACTGTAGTTAGTACTGGAGTAGATACAAGCTAATCGGGTTGGACTCAGTCCGTGTCCCACATGGGGCTCCCCATGTCCCACATGGGGCTCCCCGTTCTCTAGATGAGGTAACTGAGGCACAGAGGAGTGAAGCGACTTTTTTATGGCATTCAGTAAGTGCTTACAATGTTTCAAGCACTGTTCTAAGCACTGGGGTAGATTCAAATAATCAGGTTGGACAAAGTCTACGTCCCACTTGGGGCTCACCATCTTAATGCCCATTTTGCAGATGAGGTAACAGGCCCAGAGAAGTTATTATTATTATTATAATGGCATTTGTTAAGCGCTTACTATGTGCCAAGCACTGTTCTAAGCCCTGGGGAGGATACAAGCTCATCAGGTTGTCCCATGTGGGGCTCACAGTCTTAATGCCCATTTTACAGATGAGGTAACTGAGGGGAAGTGAAATGCCTTGACCAAGGTCACACAGCAAAGTGGCAGAGCCGGGATTGGGACCCAGGTCCTTCCGTCTCCCAGGCTTCACTCGCCACTGCCATTTCCCCCTCCACTCTCGGCCTAGAGGATGTGAAGTCGAGGGAAAATCTGCGCCTGTACTAGACAGCTCCAGCCCTGAGTCTGCCTTGACTGTGAAGGGTCAGCAAGTATTTAGGGAGCACCCTCTGCGTGAAAAACACTATTCTGAAAACCAGGTTATGAGGAGTAAGACATACTACGGCATCACCTGCGGTCAGCTCTTCCATCAGCTGGCTTGCCACGTAAATTAATAATAATAATAATGTTGGTATTTGTTAAGCGCTTACGATGTGCCGAGCACTGTTCTAAGCGCTGGGGTAGACATAGGGGAATCAGGTTGTCCCACGTGGGGCTCACAGTCTTAATCCCCATTTTACAGATGAGGGAACTGAGGCACGGAGAAGTTAAGTGACAAATTACATTCCTCTCACCCAGATTCCAAGGTCCCAGGGGGAAGGGATCGTCTCTTTCGACTCTATTGGGTTGTACTTTTCCTAGCGCTTAGGACAGCACTCCGCGCAGAGGAAGCACACGATAAATGTCACTGATTGGGAGCGGGCAAAATTGTGGAAAAGCATATAGAGACCTTGCTTCCTTTTCCTGAGATTAGATGGGAGAACCATCACACGGAGATGTGCACCTGCAAAATGCGCTCCGTGGAATTAAGGAGTAGGGTGCTTCTAATTTGGCAGAGATGGAGCTTTACAATCGGCTTTCGGGGATCCCTATAAATATATAATGAACTAGAGTTGGAATGGAAATACGGTAAACAGATTACATGAATTTAGATGAAGTGTAAAGTCTAGTGCCCAAAACGACCGTATTTAAAAGTCCACAGAGCTAAAGATATTTTCCTTTCCCATTATCACGGCAGGTAGGGGGATGGTAATATTAGCTTGTTATCTAATAAGAGATAATGCTATTCTTCTTGCTTCGTGCACGTTATTGAACGCTGTGCACTTCAGCAAAAATGTTTCTTAAAATGGGGAGAAAGTGTCGATTGTGATTGGTATTTGTTTGCAAGTTATTTATTTCAATGTCTGTCTCCCCCTCTAGACTGCAAGCTGTAAACTGAACAAAAAATATCATGGATCGATTACTTGCTTGATCGATTAATCAGAGAACAGAGAGCCGGGAGAGTCAGTGGAAGGTGCAGTAGAGAAGCAGCGTGGCACAGTGGAAAGAGCATGGGCTTTGGAGTCAGGGCTCGTGAGTTCGAATCCCAGCTCTACCACTTGTTAGCTGTGTGACTGTGGGCAAGTCACTTAACTTCTCTGTGCCTCAGTTCCCTCATCTGTAAAATGGGGATTAAGACTGTGAGCCCCACGTGGGACAACCTGATTCCCCTATGTCTACCCCAGCGCTTAGAACAGTGCTCTGCACATAGTAAGCGCTCAACAAATACCAACATTAATTAATTAAGGTGGTTTCGCCACTGGATCACCGTTTCTAAAAAACAGGGTTCCACTCCAGGCAGGGTAGGACTACTCTTCCCAGAAAGCCCAACGGTCACTGAGAAATTCAGGCAAACCAGTCCTTTCCCTTCCCGGGTTATTTCACTGTGGTACTCTGTTATATGTATTCCACCATGGTCTTAGTACAGTGTTCTGCACCTAGTAACTGTTCAATAAATATCATCCATGATAAACGATTCATTTTTAGTTTGGTTTCTACAGTGCTGGGCTTAAAAGCTTCAGCAGGGCAAGGGAACTCTTCCTAGAGTTTAAGCATCAGCAGCACTACAATTAAAAAGTTGATAATAATAACGGTGATATTTGTTAAGCATTTACTAAATGCCAGGCTCTGTACTAAGTGCTAGGGTAGATACAAGCTAATCAGGTCAGACACAGTCCATGTCCCACATGGAGCTCCTGGTTTAATGGAGATGGAGAAGAAGAAGCAACATGGCCTGGTGATTCTAGTACCAGCTCCACCACTCGTCTGCTGTGTGAACTTGGGCAAGTCACTTCACTTCTCTGTGCCTCAGTTATCTCCTCTGTAAAATGGGGATGAAGAATGTGAGCCCCATATGGGCCATCGACTGTGTCCAACCTAATTCACCTCTATCTACCCCAGCTCTTAGACAGTATCTGACACATAATCAGACTGAGCTCCCCTTCTCCCTCTACTCCCTTTACCGCCCCCCTTCACCTCTCCGCAGCTAAACCCTCTTTTCCCCCCTTTCCCTCTGCTCCTCCCCTCTCCCGTCCCATCCCCTCAGCACTGTACTCGTCCGCTCAACTGTATATATCTTCATTACCCTATTTATTTTGTTAACGAAATGTGCATCGCCTTGATTCTATTTATTTGCTATTGTTTTAATGAGATGTTCATCCCCTCGATTCTATTTATTGCCATCGTTCTCGTCCGTCCGTCTCCCCCGATTAGACCGTAAGCCCGTCAAAGGGCAGGGACTGTCTCTATCTGTTACCGATTTGTACCTTCCAAGCGCTTAGTACAGTGCTCTGCACATAGTAAGCGCTCAATAAATACTATTGAATGAATGAATGAAAAAAGTTTGTGTGTGGGGGGGTGGTTGGACGATAACATAACTTGTTAGCTAGTGAGAGATAAATCTATTCTCTTTTCCCTACTTCATGTTCTTTATTGAATACTCTGTGCTCTTCAGCAAAATATGTTTCTGAAGCAGCATGGCTTAGTGGAAAGAGCCCAGGCTTGGGTGTCAGAGGATGTGGGTTCTAATCCCGGATCTGTCACTTGTCTACTGTGTGACCTCAACTTCTCTGGGCCTCAGTTAATGTAAAATGGGAATGAAGACTATGAACCCCATGTGGGATAACCTGATTACCTTATATCTACCCCAGTGCTTACAACAGTGCTTGGCACGTACTAAACACTTAACGAATACCGTCATCATTATTATATTATTAAAACAAACTGCTTACTTAAAACAAGTATTAAGTAGAGGAAGCTGACGCACAGAGAGGTTAAGTGACTTGCACAGGACCACAGAGCGAGAAATAGATGGAGTTGGGATTAGACTTCAGGTCACCTGACTCCCAGCGCTGTGCTTTTTCTACTAGGCCTCGCTAGCCCTCCAGTTTCTGTCCTGTCAAGACTTGTACGCCCTGCCCGCCCACCCATCTGGTCCAATCCCACTAAGGTTTCTGACTGGGTTGGCATCTCCCCTTATTCTTCTTCAAAAACCCACAAAAGAGCCCATCTGTATGGCTGGAAGTCAAACAGTCTTTTCCTTCCCCTGAGGAGAAGGGGAGGAAGGGCAGTTGAATTTACTGACAGATTGATTTCCTCTCACGCCACAGTTCCAGGGGACTCAGGGATTAGTACTGGATTAAAGTAGACCAGCTAAGGGAACGGAAGATCGGTTAGGTGAGAATACGTTCCTACTAAAGCGAACCGCGTCACACCTCTGACCTTCCTAACGCCATCTTTTCTGTTTCTGTTGCAGGACCAGGGATCTCCTATGGGCTCTGAAATCCAGCCTACACATGCCTATTTCCTGTGATGGACAAACTTGATGTTAATGTGAGGTAGGAGAAAGGTCCACCATCTGTCTGCTCTGGGAAGAACGACAGTGATAATAATCGTGGTATTTCTTAAGTGCTTACTATGTGCCAAGCACTGGGGTAGATACGAGATAAACTCACTGAATACAGACTCTGTCTCACCTGAGGCTTGCGGCTTAAGGAAATCGATGGCAATGCATTTTCAGTGCTCCAGCTTGATATTCTTCAATCCGTTGGTCAAATAAGGTTGTCATCCATGAACG